>NC_053046.1:36474254-37088677 GCF_003473485.1 Medicago truncatula
ACCGGAATCAAATAAACATCGCATAAAGACGGGAAATCAACAAACACACTGCACAAAGACGGTAAATCAAAACAAATAGAGTCGTGCAAAGACGACAAAATCACAAAAACAAACGAAAGAAGACTGAAAATATATTAAAAAAATCACTTATTTGACTAAAAAAGAAGAAAAAATAATTCGGAGAGGTGATTTTGAGTCAAAAATGACCGTAAATCACCTATTTTCTGTAGATAAAAAGAAGAAATGTGGTGACGGTTAGAGTTTGAAAAAGAGAGAAGAAAGAAGGTGCTTCATAGGTGGTGTTAAGTAAACATAATAATAACCGTGGAATACTACATTAAATTGAAAGAGCATAACCCCAAGAGTTATAAGTTTTAGGAAAAAAAACTTAGTTACAATAACTTAGGTGTTTTTTTGTATGGTTTATAACTAAATTTACCATGATTTTATCAAATCCATAATTTTCTTAAAGTTTATTATATCTAAAAAAATGTGTATTTTTAGGTAAGAACTATACAAAAAGCATCTAATAAATTGTATCTAAGTTTTGTCCTAAGTTTTAACAAATCCCGCAAATGTTCATTGCATATACGTTGACTAACTTATTAACAGCTTTTTTGACATATGTACGCATGTAATTTTTGTTGTAGACAAAACTGTGGTATTTTATTTTCAATTATTATATTTTTTTTAATCATATTATTTATGTGATTCATATTAGCGCAGCTTATGGTTTCTTATTGTGCAAGCAAAACTAAGAAATTAGGGTTAGGGTTTCTAATGGAGAAGATGAAGTTGGTTATGGTGGTTAGAGATTGTTATAGATTGATGAGAGAGAGAGAGAGAGAGATGTTATATTGGAAAGTTGTTATTCTCATGTAGATTGTGAAATTGAGTTACAAGCAAGTATTTGTACACAATGACTTAGAGAGCAACTCTCTTGTAACTTCCTAACAAACTTATCCAAACAAAACAAACTAAACTCTTAAGCATTTGTTAATCATGATTATGGATTAAAACATACAAACTAATAATTCACTTGCTTAGAAGATGATTAATATACCAAAATAGAAATGACAATGAATAGGGTCTGAGAAGGGTGTCATGGTACCCACAGTTCAAGAAAATACACGTAACCGTGTGAATAGCAACTCCAATACCTTTACTCGTACTTTTAGGGTATCTAAGCACTTATACCTATATCCATTACTCACATTTTAAACATAGGAATAAAATTCCTCAGCAATCCTTTATCTTATATATGATAACAATTTAGTCATTTATCTTGCGCCTCATTTATGTCATTTATCTTTTACAACGCACACAAGATTTTCCTTATTCAACTTTTTGTGCTAAGGACCCTGAAGTGTCTTTTTGTGTATTGTGTTTCAATGTGGAGGAGGACGTAAATCATCGTTTTCTGTCTTGCTCATTTTCTTATATGGCCTGGTGTGAAATTTATAAATTGTTGGGTTTTGCAATGGAGTCTTACAATGTCATCACCACTTCTTACACTTTAACTCTCTACTTATTACAAAAATTTCAAAGAAGGTGATTTATATTATTTGCCATGTTGTTATTTGGTGCTTATGGAAAATAATCTTCAAAGGTGAAGTAGCCAACTTAATCAAAACTATGTCTGGGGATGGTTCATAAATAGAATGGAAGAGGGACTCAGGACTAAATTATTCTGATTGATGGGGTAACCCTTTATGTTTCTTACCATTAATTTAAAATGTGATATCTTTTATGAGTTAAGAGTACCCCTTATAAGAGTTGTGTGCATTTCATGTTATATAAATTGTGAGTCAGTATCGTGTTTACACGGTTGATTTTGATTTAATCTCTGCTAGTTACTATGTGTGTGATTCATGGATATGATCAAAGCATTTGTTTCTTATTTTTGAAAGATAACCACTTGGCCGAGAGAAGCTTACTTGCGGGAAATTAAAGTGAACTTTGTTTAACCCCTTTGAGCGTAAAATGTAAAAAAAATCCTTTTGAAAATTGAACCTTGAATCCAAAAGGAAAAACAATGAATCTTTCCCATGTTTATAGGATAGGAGAGCATTCATTTTAATGATAGTGTTTTATCTAAGTTGGGGAGGGAAGCTTTTAAATTTGAAAGAAGTGAAAAGATGGTAAAACAATAATTTTTTTGAAAGAAAATCTGTTAATTGAGATGAAAAGAAAAAGGAAAAAATTGAAAAAGTTTCTCTTAATAGTCAAAGTGAAAAAGAAAAGGAAAAATGTCAAGAGAAACAAAAAACAATCACCAAGAAGGTTGAGTGTGAGAAAAAGCAATGATTCTTAACCATACACTTTTATATTATGTACCTAGAAAAACAATGATTCTTTGGAGTCTAACTATATTACAACCAAAGAAAGACATTAGTGATTGATGCTTGATTACATACTTTGTGACATATGCACAGATGATTATCAAAACTAATTTGTTGTGAAATCATTGCATGAATTGAGTGAAACATTGTTTCTAAGGAATGTGATCATGAGTTTTTAGCTGTTGATTAGAATTTTCAAACATCACACTTTGATTTAGCAATTGTTTCATCAGAATGTTTTGATTCATTGATATCACAAGAATCTTTTGAATTTAATTTAATTTCATGAACTATGCATGCTTGAAAAGGATTGAAAAATTAAAGTGTTTGATTGCTTAAAAATCTTGAATGTCTATTGTGCATTAATGGTGTTTGAACCATGTTTTAAATTATTTTTATCAGACTTTTTTTTTAGGAAAAACTAAGTTTTAAGTTTGGGAGAGTTGATAAGTGCCCATTATATACTTTAATTTATAGGCACTTATTAACTTGAACTAATAGTTAACCAAGTAAGTTGATACTTCGCTGGGCAACAAAGGTTTGATATTTCTTCCAATTGAAGGAAAACTCAATTTAAGGTTTTGCTTTAATCAAATTAACTTTGTTTAGGTCTATAATCATCTTAATTTGACCATTACTTACATCAAATTGACTTATAGTAAGACATTTCTTTATAAACATAGTTAATTTTGGTTAGATCCGTTGGACAGTAAATATTTGATCTCTCTTTTAATTGGATGAAAGCTCAATTTAAACCTTTCTTTTAATCAATTTAACTTTGTTTAGGTCTATAATCATCTTAATTTGACCATTACTCTCATGAAATGACCTATAGTAAAATATTTTTTATGTATGAGAATATGTACCTTTACATATTTTCTTGTTTTAATAGGTTTTGAAGAAAAAAACACTAAAGGATGAAAGAGTTAGATAGGAACATTGAACGCAATATTGAAGATTTAAAACTTATGCAAATTCTCTAACAAGCTACAGATGGCTTAGCGAATTGAAGGGAAAATTAGCTTAGAAAGTTGATAAATTCACTTAAGTGTGTTATGACAATTTAGTAACAATTGGATTTACTTTATCGTGAATAAAGATCATTTCTCTTATCTTCATATAAATAAAGTTCTGAATTCGTTTTTTGAGAGATATATAGTAGTCTCAAAGTATCCATCTAACATTTTTGAATATATCATATTACTCTCACCTATTTCTCTCTTTCAAGATATATAAACATATCGACTATCAAAGTATTCATCTAACATTTTTTAATATATAATTCATAAAAAGGAAAAACTTGGAAGGACCGTTGAAAAATCCTACACTAAATATTTAATTTCACGACCAATCTATCTATATGTTTTCTAGAGTCTAGATCCGTCAAAATAGAAAATCTATGCTCCTCTAGAGTGCAGCGAAATTGTCCATTCCAAAAGCATTATCCCGCCATATTTGACTACTATATGTATCCAAAGATTTTTTTTTGGTTTTTCCCAATTAAATTATAGGACTGTGGTTTACTTTACTCTTTCTTTAATCTTCGGTTGGTAGATAAGATGTTTGAATATAATTTATTTTAGAGGTTTTGCATTCGAATGTAATTCTAAAAATGTAGGGATTTAAATTTTTGAAAAGAATTTTGTCATATATTACAATCATACCTAACTTAAATGATTAATAATATTACTCGTAGATGACATTCCAATTCAAAAAACAATATTGTTCATCTAGTCTTCCTTCTAGTAAAAATATCATGCTTTTTCATGACCAAGAAATTGCTAGAATTCAACATTATAAAAAATCACTTTTTTGGGTACAAGTACAAATGAAAAACCATTTTTATACACCAAATCATCAACCCCTGTTTGTTCCATATTATGTATAAATAATTTTGATATTTAAAAATTAAGATATTATTTTTATAGATTCTTATGAACAATAAGCTATTTTATGTTTTTAATCATGATGAAAATGTTTTATTTTTAAAATCATTTATGAAAAGTAACTTTTAAGGGGAGTTACCAAAACAAATTCTCATTTAAACAAGATTTTAGATTTTTTAAATTTTAATTTTTTGAAAAAGAAATTGTAATAAATAGATGATAACACTTATAGATGTGACTAATCTCTTTTACAAAAAAACTGCAACATAGTGTCCCAAAATTAAAATGGAAAATTTCTTCATTGCAACAAATAACTTCATGAAAAAGATTTCTTAAAAACATAAAACTTCATGAAAAAAAGCTCAGTTGGTAGCAATATTGCATATTATACGCAGGGGTCGGAATTGAACCCTGGACACTCTACTTTTCCACAATTAAATTGTGTGAGTTTTAGTCACTATGCTAATTGAAAAGAAAAAAAATGAGTGTGTGATTGACTAATTTGAATTAAAATGTGCTGCTGCATTCCCTTCATTCATGACAAGCCCACACTATTTCATTTTATACCCATTGATTCTCTATGAGTAACCAATACACTCACACATCGTTTAACTATTACGAGTTCAGAACCTGTACGGGTGATTATCTCTGCTCTAAATTTGTTCTTAACTCTCCCATATCTTGATGCTAAAAGATGCATTTATTTCACGAGCAATGCTATACAGTGGGAAAGAAAACACAGTGAAAGCTTCCCAAAGCAAAACTAACCAATTACAGTTTGATGTTTGGTGGAATACGAGGAAGTGCTTGCTGAAAAAATAGAAATTAAGAAATAAACCTCCAATCAAAACTAACCAGTGGTCTATTCGCTTGATATTCTCCCGCGAGAAAACACATTTCCCTTATTTAACAATCCCAAATTGCAAGTTCCATTCTTAAGCAGCAAATGTACACTCTTTAAGAATTTACTATCACTCCACCAAAGTAAACTCGGTTTCATTTTCGAATTTACTAAAATTATAAATTATAATCAGGTCAATTCAAAATTAATATAACTCTGATCATTACAACGAGTTCATTCAAGTAAACTCATTTCATTTAAACAATTTTGACAAAACTTGTAGATATCACAGTTCAATGATGATAATTTCAACTTAATAGGCGTGTCCAAAACCTTTACAAACATCCATCTTATCCTATAGATCAAATACCTTTTCAAAATCGATCTCCATGTGAATACTTATTACCCTCTTCAATCTCATAACCTCTTGATTAACTATTATGTTGTAAAAGCTATTACATCATCATGCACAAAATATGATTGGTTAACACTCATCAATCATCACACCTTCCACTCCACAATGGATTTCATCCTATTGGCAATGATCTTTGACATTGCTTTATAGGGAAGCATTGCAAAGCTAATAAGTCTATATTGCCTCAAATTCAATGCCAAATACACAATTGGGATTAGTGTATTCAAAATGTCATTCAAATAACAATCTTTAGTAGGTTCTCCAATCTTATTATCCTTCTCTTGCACACAATGGATTATAGAACTATACTCCAAAAAAAATATATATCTTACATACAAAGATTGCTACATGTGACAACAACCTATTGCAATTTTCTTTGAGAATTGCTGTTGACACATTACCTTTGGCTGAGAAACACTAATAATTTACCCAAATGCCTCTCGGCAGTTAACTGCTGAGGAAAACTTCGGTAGTAAACTACCGAGGAAACCTCAAACCTATTTTTTTTTTTTTTGACAAAAACCATAAATTGTCATTAATAATATTTATTGATTTTGTTGCATTTTTTTTATTGAATCACCATTTTAGGTCCATTAATTACCGATGGCAAACATTTTTATTTGTTGTTGTTGCGTTTTTCATGTTAATTAAATTAATAATATTTGAAATATTAGTATAAAGTAATAATAGGTTAGTGAAACCTATGAATAATGACAAACATCAATGAAATTAATTACTAATAATTACAAATATAATTATTCTATCATTTCTAACGTTTTTGTTGTTGCATTTTTTTTATTGAATCATCATTTTATGTCCATTAATTACCGATTGCAGATATTATTCATCTCTCATATTTCTTCATTTATGGCAACAAAATCATATGAATGAAATCATAAAAATGATTATGTTTAATTCCTTAAAAGGATTAAAGAATTAAATTTAATTAAGGAAAATTTAGGTGTATTTCCTTATTTAATTTCAGGTTTGAAATTTCTCGACAATTAACTGCAACTGCCGAAGTTTTCCTCGGCAGTTAACTGCAGCCGATTCTTTTAAATTTCAGCAGTTAACTGAGAAGGGCATTTGAGTAATTTACTAATGTTTCTCAGCCAAACTAAATGTGTAAACAACAATACTCATTTTCTTTTGGTACACCTAATACAAAATTTAATCCACATAAAAAAAAAAAAAAAAAAAAGGAAAGAATAGTGTTTTTTTCAATCATGTATGTTTCTAAGTTTAGATCCTAATATCCAACATAATCTCATATGAATCACCAAGTATTTCTACTATTCTCACTATTTTCCCAATAATACCCAAGAAAAGTCTTGGCAGCATCCAAGCTAGGAAACCAAGTAGGTTCAAGAAAAATCCTACTCAAACATTCCAAATTCATCTCACTACTTCCCATCATAACAACCAAAACTTGTTTATAACCATAAAAAAATCTCTTCATTTCTATCTCAATCCCTTGCAACCCTTGCAACAAATGAACCTTCTCAAACTCTTTCTTCTCTGAATAAACCTTCATTGCTTCCTCCATTACCCCTGGCCCACCCGTGGGGTCCACTTCAACTTCCAAAATTTCCGGCACCTTCTGCTTCAAATCTCTACACATTTTTGTTACTGTAACAAACTCTTTTGAACGAAAACAAAACGGCACCGTTTCGTGAATTTCTTTCATTTCATTCATCGTTCTTGTTCCTAAACCTAATTGCTTCTTCAGTTTCAGAAAATCTTCTGGATCCATCATCATGTGTAAATCTTCGATTTCCGTTAGAATCTTCCAGATTCTTTCCACCGCGTAAATCTCACTCGCGGTTTTCTCAAATGTTTTGTTATCAATGGAATTGTTCACGCGCTCTAGTAACACACGCGCTGCGCGTGTCCATGATTCCAAAATCTGGTGTGTCGCGTGTAGAATTCTGTTCTCGTGGTTTCCGATATGATCAAACGGTGTCGTTTCTAATGAGTGGATGAAATTCGGTTTGCAAATTTCGTCGTAACGGAGAATCGGTTTACCGTTGAAATTTTGTTCTCCTAAACCTAACGTGTAATTACACGTCATCATTTCAGATTCCACAGTGGAAAATAGTCTCTGTGCTATTTGTTTTGATTTCTGCCACGTGGCGAGTTTTGGTAGCAAGCTTTGTTCGCTATAGCTTCTGAATTGGTCTTGGTATATTTTGCTAAGCTCGGTTATCGGAGCTTTGCCACAAGTATTAGTGTTTTGTTCCTCGTCATCGCAGAGTAATGCGATGACGTGGATTTGAGATTTTGCTAGAGATTCAACACGTCGAGTCCACTCGCGTTTGTTGATATAGGGTCTTGGGTCGGATAAAACGGTTGTGATGAGACAGAAAGTGATTTCTAGAGCGGTTAAAGCGGGTTTTATGATGGGCTCGTTGGCCCAGTTGGGAAAGGTTGATGAGTACCAAAGGGTTTGGAGGTGAGGGAGGTGGAGATAGTTGTCATATGTTGTGCAAAGTGTGGATGAGGCTGTTGTGATGTCGTTTGTTGTAAGTGGAAGAGGGAGATGGAAAGTTGGTAAGGGTAAAGAAAGTTTTGGTGATTTGGGGGCTATATTTGAGTTTAGCATCTTTGATTTCCATTCTAAATCAACCATCTTGGAAAAGGTAGAGAGAAAATAGTGTATGTAAATATTGTATAATTTGTGAATGAAAGAATGAATTGAATGGTTGAAGTGGTGTTGGTTTGAAGAGGGCAAGGAAGAGAAAAAGGGTATTTATAATTCTATGTGGATATGGATATGAGAAAAAGGAAGATTTGGAATTCTTTTTTATGGAGAAAAAAAAGACGTGTGGACTGGGAAGGAATCAGACAAAAGCACAAAATGAAGAACGAGGAATTTGAAAATTACGGCGTGTGGGATGTTGCATCATTTTTAATTTGAATTTTAAACGTAAAATATGGGTGCACTATTTTTTTCTTAAAAGAAAAATATTGGGATATGGATCAAAAAATTAAAATACGTTCACCATCATTCATTATTGTATGAAGAAAAAAAAAAATGCATCATAAAATTAAAATATGATCACTATCCATATCTTGAGTCTTATCGAACGTTGCTTTAAAATTATTTAAATCAACTAAAAGTGAATCGATTAAACTCTAAATTTATCATATATTATTGTGTTTGAAAATGACTTTTGGATTGACTCAGATCCAATATTACTTGTTCAACAAGTCTCTGATCATCGTCTATGAATGTATATTTCATTCTAAATCTTTCCTTAACTTCAATCATTATATCGACTTGAATGTTTATAGAGTCTAAGTCATGCACAAAGACTGACATACACTTTAGCTCTTTAACCTTATTTGAGAGACTATTAATTTGGTGCACCAAAAAGATATATCATTTAAAAATCGAGATCAAAGATAGTTTATAAACAACATTTATACTCATCTATCTAACATTAAAACAAAAAAAAAAAATCTAATAAACAAGAAGTAGCTTGAGGGGGCAACAAAAGGACATTCTTGAATATGTGTGTATTTTTTATAATAAAAAAATGAATTGAATTGAATATGTTGACGGTAAAATTGAATTGAATTAATAAATGAAATGGGAAAAGTAGAGAAGATGGTGGAAAGGAAGCAGCACATGAATCTTATCCATAAAAATACCTAACGTAAAAGGACAAGAAAGGAAGTTGAAGAAGAAGTCCATTTTTCTTTGTTTGGAATCCAAAAAATTAGTAGTGGAGTCGTTGAGTTGAACCTTCTTATTTAGGTACAACAACGCTTTGCGAGCCTCTTTGGTGTTTCGGTTCCTACCTCTCCAAAACCTTGTGGCCGGTCACTTACCAATTACTGTTCCCCAATAGCCACGTTACACATTAGTATCATATCAATTTTTGTTTAAGATATCACAAACGAAAGTTAGAGACTAATTATTCGAGATAGAGAGATTCATTTAAGAGACCTACCACTTTAAACATAATTTTTTCAAATTTATGTTAGAGGGTAAACTCATAACAACATATTTAAGAGATTCAATTATCTGTCAATTGTGTCGCATGTAACTAGTATATTGCATATATTATTGTACTCTTTGTTTTCACTCAAATATATTATAGCATTAGTATCACATGTATTAATGTATAGTTTTTGGGCTTTTAGATTCATATGTGACATTTCTCATGTGGAATCCTACTCGAACATTTTGCCCCTTTCCTCTACGTACACGATAACAACAATTCTTCTCTCCTTCCTACCCAGATTTTTATAATTTTATGTATATCCCATTAAAACTTATCTAGATTGACTCACTTTTTTATACAAAAATCTATGTTTTAACCAAAGCGGTTGTTAATCATTTTTTGAGCCACAACAAAAAATAAAATTTCGTAAACACTTTTATAATAACATGAGATTAATTTCTATGTTCCTTCAAAAAAAATGAGCTTAACTTCTATGAAAACTTCTTAATTTGCACATGCATCAATAAAATCACGACAAATATATATTTGTAGAGGTGTTTTAGAAATTGACGTAAGAATATAGACCTCGTTTGTTATAGCTTTTTTCGATAGATTTTGGTAGTGTAATGTGATTTTGTTATAATTCTTTTAACAAATAAATTTTCAAGGAAAACTTCAAATGAAAAATCTGTTTGAATAGTTTCTCTTAAAATATCATTCTAAATATTTCATCATTGGTTATAATTTTTTTTTATACTAAAATTTAAAAAAAAAATCTCTAAAAGAAAAAGTTATTTCAAATAGCTTTTCATAAAAATCATTTTTGAAATATGTCATTTTGAAAAAATTGTGATTTTTACAATGTAAAATCTTGAACAATGAATATTTAAGTTAGTGAATGTGAAAATCTCCTTTTTAACTTATATCAAATTTTCTCCAAAAAAAAAAAAACTTATATCAAATGAGTTTGAAATAATTTTTACAATTTTTGAGTAAATTTAAAAAAAAAATCATTTTTAAAAATACAAAGGAAAATCCATTTTTTAAAATTTAAAACAAACGGGCCCATAGTCTAATAGAGTGACTTGATTGAATGCACATGTAAACTAGTTTTACATTATCGGTATATATACAAATTAAACTGATATTAACTTGTTGAATGGATATATAAAATTGTCAAAAATACTCGGTCTCTCTCTTTGTTTTTTGTGTATTTTCTTGATACATGTATAAATGGAAAAACATGAAACAAAAAAATATCGAATGGAAAAAAACTGAACAAAAAAAAAAAGTTCCCCTAGAAAAATAAAGTGAACAAAAGAAGCATTATCGACGGGGTAAAAAAAAATTGTTTAAAAAACACAAGTGTTATAAATATGAATATAGACGCATCATTTGGCCACGATGATCATTTTTAGCTTCAAAGAGGTGTGTTGTTGGATAAAAATGTTCTCTATTTTTATCCCTAAAAAAATTAATCTCTGTATTTTCGAAATAATACAAATAAAAAAGTCCTGTTGTTGGTTGGCCATGGACAAGATGATTGAAACCTACACAAAATATTATGGATGACAATAGTTGTGAATTCGATTAAAACTCATACTGAAAAATTAATGTGTGAAGTAGAATTAGTAGCAACCAAGCTAAAGTGATCAAACAAAACACAAACAATAAGATAAGATAATGGAGAAGAAGGAAAAACTTAATCTTGTCAAAAAAAAAAGAAGGAAAAACTTAATGATATATGTTTACTCAGTATGACCCAAATTTGATCCATGTCTATAAAAGAGATATATCTTCAATCCACCATCAAAGAGTTTCTTACAAAGATATATAAGTGTTACAAGAAATTAACCTTAAAAAATAATCCTTAATTTCTAATATTGTCATGAATATTTTCCCTTGAGATTCAATGATTTGACTCAACAAATTGTTTAGATTGTTTCACAACCCTAGAGGATACTTCAAAAGTACTCGATTCTTAACCTTTGATCGCTTATGAATCCCCTATTTCGATAAACCATAGTGTTCCTTGCACCTCTCAAAACTGTGATGAAAACGAAAATTTATAAAATTGGCCGCGACCCAACGCCTTGTGATTGGCTTCATGTAACTCGCACATGAGGCAAAAGCAATCGCTAATGAAAATCCTTTTGTGTGCTTCACACATTCTCTATACGACTCGCCGATAGTTCATGCGTCTCATGCATGGTTTCATGCGCCCCACACATAAGGCAGAACAACAACTCCTCAAAATTCATGGTTTCAAGGCATATACAATAATTCTTCCTCTTTCCAACTATTTTTAAACCTCAAATCCTTGGACTCAATTAAAGTATAGTTTTTTCTTCATCCTCAATATTCACTTCATTGTTCACTAAATCGTCAAGAATTTTGTTGAACTTCGCTGATTGCTCTCTGATAGTTCATGACTCCACCATCCTAAATGATTAGAATTGCTGTTTCATGAATTGTCTATGAGTTAACGACTTGGTCATATACAACGAATTCAACTTTGAGCACATCCACGTTGTCGTTGTCTCCTTCATGACTTCTCTTAGAACTTTTTCTCTTGTGTACTTATGACATGATAGCCGACACCGCAACCTTAACCTTCAGTGTCAATATTGTACACTTTTGTTCAATCAAGATCACTTATATCTTCTCCTTTCACAACGTAAAATAAAATCATTGTCTCTACGTTAATATGTATGTGAATTTTCAATTATCTTTATTATTTCGTCTATCAACAAAAAACATAAAATAATACTCCCTCCGTCCCAAATTGTATGTCGTTTTAAGAGAAAATATTTGTCTCAAATTATATGTCGCTTTACAATACCAATGCAACATTAATGTTACTTTTCCTATTATAACCTTAACTATTTATTACTCTATCTTCTTTCAATTATTTCATTTATCTTTCCCATATTATTTATTAAGGACAATTTTGTAAAACAACTCATAATATCTCTTTTCCACACAATATTAATTGCATTTTTTAATATATATGAAATGCCCAAAACATCATACAATTAGGACGGAGGGAGTATATGAGAAAATCCATTTCCCTAACCGCCTATATGTGCGCTGTTGAGAAAAAAATGATAAGGATATTTCAACATTTCAATTTTTCCTTACACTCTTTTAACAACCTTTCATATTTGCTCTATCTCTTATTTTTATTACATCTCAAATATATCACATTACTTCCATTATTTCTTTCTTTCTCAAAGTGTAAACGGGGTGTATGGATGTTCAAACATTATTTTCCAAAAAAAGCATGTCAAAAATATACCGTAGAATTAATAATTTAATCAGCTTAATTTACCTTTTCAGGCTAAGGTTTGTTCCATTTCTGCGGCTTTATTTTTGTTTAGTTTTCAAATACCATATCCACATGACATCCATTGCAGCAATCTAATGCAAAAGCAAACGGCGCAAAAGCCTTCAAAATTAGCAGAACAGAAACATTGTTTATTCAGATATTTTTGGTGCTAAAAGATTTTGTTTCCTAACGACAAGGAACCTAAAGTAAATCAAATCTATATATTGAAGAAGAGTGATATGTTGTATTCCAAAACAGTGGCAACTTCGTCTAGTCATATATTTTGTTGGCTTATCCAAAACAAAGTTATAAGAAAATTAGTTTAAATTTTTTATTCTGTTTGATTATAATTTTGGTCCTCTAATTTGCCCTTATTTAATTTTGGACCACTAATTATTTTGTGCTTGAATGATTGAATAAACGATACATATCCAACCAAACTCAATTAATAACATTGTGTCCATCAAAAGAGAAAAAGAGAACTTAAATCACTTGAAAAAAAATTAAAATCGTTTCTTTTTCTATTTTATGAGTTTCTTACGCCCTCCATACTGTTCGGATTATAGAATTCAAACGGTATAAATATCTTATAAAAACCTTCAAAAATATATTGAAGGTTTCAAATTTTAAAATTAAATAGAACACGCGAAACACTCGTCGAATGAAAAAAATAATATGGATCAAAATCCACATAACTCAAACTCCATATACAAAAGTATAATGAAGTTTTATATTATTGTAACACTTGAATATTTTTATCATTTGAAAAGTGAAAACTATATCTTAAATTTTGGATCGTAATTTAATCCTTCCAAACCTTAAAGGCTGCGGTGAAGAGGATAAAGAATGAGGGGTAGATAAGGAGTAATGAAGAGATAAACTTATATTCCTTCTCAATTAATTTCCCTTCATGCTTTAGCCTTTATGGCTGTTATTACATATCTTTGTTTGTCCAAATCAGCAACGATTTTTTGGCCACCTGTACAGACCCAAACACACGTAGCGTGAAAAACATGCGTTGCACCAAACCTTGTCGGCCAAAGGTGGACAGGTCAGGTTGCACTGGCGGTGCACAGCCACAGCATAGGATGCTACCGAGCCCATACATATTGCCACATGGGGAAGGAAAATGGCATCACTATGAATCTCATTTAAGTTTTTGATAGCTGATAAGCTTATGAAAAATGTTGTGTACACATTGTGTGAGTGTGTATACATCTTTAAATAAAGAGAAAATGAGAGTAATATGATATGTAATATCTTGAACATTTTATAGAAAGAAAAGATAGGGGGAAAAAATGGAGGTGTTTATTGAGTATATGAAATTAAGAGATGCTTATTTATCATTGTTGTAAGCCTATACTAGTACAATTCCTTTCGGATTGGATTATAAAGATACATGCATATGATATCCTAATCTTCTAATGATTTATATTAGTTAAAGTGTGGATAATAATGAATACATGTAGTCTAACTATTTCAAACATATAGAAATATTTGTTGCATTTCACGATGAACAACCCATATGTAAAAATAACTTGTCTTAAAATGAATGATTTTTTGCGCATGAGATTCTACTCCTTAAGTTTTAAAATATATGTCGTATTTTTATACTCCCTCCGTCCCTCAATAGATGACCTAGTTGACTCTGACACACGTACCAATGCATATATTTTATCTTTGATATCTTCAATTCTCTACTAAAAAAAATTATAAAAATTTAATATTTTAAAAATATTCATCGAGACGAATCCAACAACATCTTACATAATATTATTTATCTTTGTGAATTAGTAGAAAAATATGGTCAAAGTATGACAAGTCAATAATGTATATTGTCAACTAGGTCATCTATTAAGGGACGGAGGAAGTAATATGTATTAATCACGTGATTTATTTTAACCATGTTTTTAACTACTATGTATATAATGAGAATGCTAATCCGTGCCACCTTCCGGATATTGGTTAAACAACAAAACAAGTAAAAAAAAATATAAATTGTGGTGTAAATATTACTTAATCAAAAGTCAAAACATATATTTTTAAGACAAATTTTCTAATTATAGATTACTTAATCATTGTCTATGGGACACTAGTTAGCAAGATCCAATATGTAAATATAAATGTTAGCACGTAAGAAGTTGTTCGATTTGTCTCGATAAATATTTTCAAAATATTAAATTTTTATAATTTTTTACATTTAATTAAATATATTGACGATCAAAGTTATACATTGACATGTAAAAGTGGTTGACTGTGACGTATATTTTAAAGCAGATGATTGGTCATGTAATTTCAAAGTATAGTGTTTAAATTTTATAAGGATTGCTGTAAGATATTTATTAGTGTATCACATTAACTAATAACAAATTTGAGTGAATCATCAATGTCGTCCCTGAATTTTCACGGTTCGGCCAAATTCATCCCTCAACTATGTGAAATATCAATTTAATCCCTGAATTTGTTAAATGTCAATCAAGTTAGTCCTTCTGTTCAAATGGAGCGTTAACGGAGCTGACGTGGCCGTTAACCTCTCACATGTCAGACGACACATAGACAGGGACTAATTTGGCCGATAATAACAAACATTTTGAAGGACTAAACTGATTGATTTGCAGAAAATGTTTCGGCTTTCTTCCCAAACGGCTCTTTTCTTCCCCAACAACTATTTCTTCCCCAATTGTATAAAATTGAAACCCTGATTACACAAGCAATCTACACTCCAAAATCACCAAAATTTCCTCCAGTAATAAGTGGTCCGGTTCTTCCCCAATTCACAAAACTTCAAACCCTAACTTTTTGCATTGAATTTGAATGTCAAAATCCTCAAAATTTCTTGAAGCAAAACTATTGAAATTGGATCTGAAATGATGGGGGTGGGAATATGGGAAAAAACAGTTATGAAAGTCAAGTTTCATCTTCAAGCTCCAAGTTTAATGGTGATGTGATAGTGCTTGAATGTTGGTGTCCTAGAATTTGTGTCGTTAGAAAATCAATACTGTAAAAATCCCATGAAGGCCATTCTATGCTTGCCCTCTCCAAAGGTTTGTTTAACTATTAAACATGTGATGTCATCTTAGTTTGAACAACACATGACTGATTTTGAAAAGAGGTTGAAAATGATTGAGGAATGTAACATTTCTGTAATAATATCTCCATCAAATTAGTCTCTGAATTATTTCTCTATATATCAAATAGATCCATTCGTTATTTTAAAAACCATTAAATAAGTCCCTGAATTGTTTAATCAGATATCAAATTGATCCATGAAGTATATGTGTACAAAATAAACTAAAAAAGCCAGAACAAACAAATTGAAACTGAAACGGACAAAAAAAGGGTGGATACGAACATAGAAACTTGATAAACTAGAGGAAAGGTTTTACCTTTAACCACAGCCGAACACAGAAACTTTAAAAACGTGAGAATCGCCGGAGATGATGATGATTTTGGAGAGGTGAGAATGGAGAAAGTTTTAGGGGGAAGGAGAAGGATCAAGGATGTTTTTGATGTTTCTGAGTGGAATGTGAGGAAGGAGGTATGGGTAATACAGGGGCAAAATTGGAATAACATAAAAAAATTGAAAAGTGAAAACTGGAATTTTTTCACTTTCATCAAATTAGTCCTTGAACACGTAGCTTCCTTTTTGCCACGTGTACAAGACAGCACAACATGTTGGGCGACAGATCAGAATAGCTAACGGAGCATTTGGACGGAGGAACCTTTTTTATGGACGTCTGACAAATTCAGGGACTAAGTTGATATTTCGCATAATTGAAGGATGATTTTGGCCACCCATAAAAATTCAAGGACGAATTTGATGGTTCACTCTAACAAATTTCTCTCTTTCCTTTTTAAATTAACTCTTTTAATTTCTAATGCAATATAATTTTATAAAAAGAATTCAATTGTTCTCTAGTTCATTTTATTTGCATTATTTTTTAGACGACGTATTTTACTTTACAAATTTATGATAATGATTAATACATCAACTTTTTTACAAGAGTAATTTCATAAAAATATAATTTTCTCTTTTTTATTTATAAGATAGCACATTGCCAAACAACACATGGTTCTAAGTTGTTATAGGTTCAAAGGAATTGTGCTTAATTACACTATGTATTTGTGAAAATGAGAAATGAATAGTTATGACTAATATATTTTTAAATTTGGAATGAGAAGTGGCTTGGTGATGGTTCAATCTTAATGCCAGCTACTCACTCTAATTTATCTATTAATGATCTTTGTGTGGCTGATTTATTCTCCCTAATAAAAAAGCTTGAAATATTCCCTTTATTACAATAGTTTTTTATTTGGCTAATGCTGCAAGGATTTTTATCACATCACTATTTGATTCAGTTGACAATGATAGACGTTTTTGCACTCAATAACTCATTGATACCGACTTCCTCAAAGTCTCTAGTGAATGGCATTTTTAGGAATTTCATTCCTACTAGAATTTAACTTTTTAATGATACAAGTGTGGATTGTCAAACCAATTGTGTGTTATGTGATTTCCAACTTGAGGATTCTCTACGTGTTTATTTCAGGTGCTCTAACAGTTTCAATATTCGTTGGAAAAACTACTTTTTATGATGCTGGTGTGTATTAGAGATGAAAATGGTGGCTTTGTCTTGGCCAAAATCAAATGGATTATGGATGTTGTCAAAATGTGTTGTTCATATGTCAATGAAGCACTTGAATTACTAAAAAAAGTACATCCATACATAAATGACTATAATTTATAATAGTTTTAAACAAACGTCACATATTTTTCTTTGAAATAAAATAAAAGGATTATAGTAATTTTCATCCATGAATGTTTAATAGATAGCCGTAATAGCCTCTTACTGTATTGAAATTATAAAATAGTTATTAATTGTACATTTTATTATTTGAGTGTATATTTTCAGTTGCATTTACATTACATTTAGTTAATTACAAGTTACTTATGATGAGATGTCATTTCTAGGCTCTAGTTTATATATATACTACAATTTGTAATTGAATTCATTCATTTAATGATAATCGCTTTTCTTCAATTTTCATCTTTTCTCATGTTAGAGAAGTTCTTAGACATTTCGTTTGTCAAAATAATCTCTGAAATTAAAATAGTTTTTTAACGTTGACATTAACTATTTTGACTAACACAATGCATACTCAGTGACTATTTTGAAATTTCGATAGATTGAAGGATCATTGTGGCTATTCGTTATATATTCAGAGACTAAAATGACTATTCCCTTTAAACAAACGGTACATGTAAATAACATTAATAGTTGGATGGATAGGGTATAATGTTGATAAAAGTGTTATCGGGTTCGATTCTCACATCCAACAAAAACTAGCAAATTAACATATTGGTCATTTCAAAGAAAAAATACATCAACATTTTTGATATATATGCCAAAAGTGCAAAATAAGCTTATACCGAAAGATGGAGGCAGTAGTGTGCAACTCAAGTCTAGAATTCATTTCACAATGAATTTACACTTTTGGTAGGAAAAGAAGTGAAAACGATACAACATAGATAAAGGTGAGAGAGCATCTAAGAAAGGAATATAGTGTAATAACATGCACTTGTTCGAATACCACTCTTATAGAATATAGGGATATTGGATTAGTATGAATCATGACGCCCAATAAATTGGGTCATTTGACATTTGATTTCGTCATTGTCAAACAACATGCATCCATCTAATATCATAAATCTTATATGTGATTTATCTAGAGAAAAACTATATAATAAAATCGAAATATATCTTTTAAATTAAATCTATCTATATGAAGCGTGGCATGTGATAAGAAAAATAATCATTTAGTTTGTGGCTTGTCTTTTCGAGCAAAGTGTCTTTTAGGGAAGCAAAAGCATATCAATCTCTTTCGTTTACTCAATTAATTGGGCAACACAGCCGTTTAACGATGAGGATAAAAGTGTCTATCACCCCTAAAAAAATGTGTATATGTAATATCAATCCCTTTCTTTTAGCGATTGGTATGAAATATGAATCATGATGCCCCATAAGTCTGGAATATTGGAAAAGTGCATAATAGACAAATATAATGCAATTAATCTTCAATTATTTTATATAAGATTTTATTAATTTATGTTTGAGAAATTGTCGAATATAGAGGGTCATAGGTTCAGAGGGTTTTTGTCAAAAAAAAAAAAAAAGTTAAATATGTTTTTAGTCCCTACATTTTACGCTCTTTTGATAAATAGTCCCTACATTAAGTACATGTTTTTAAAATTCCTATATTTTACTCCCGTTACCAAATTTAGTCCCTGATGTTAATTTCTTGTCCAGTCGCCAAACGGACTGCTGATCTGGCCTTTTTTTTTTTTGGTACCTTTAATTTCAATTTGATTTTGTGTGTAAGTAGAATTTGTTTTGTTTCTCAGATGAAAAGTGTAACCTCCAATATGTTTGTATGGGTTGATGATGAAATAAAGAAAATGAAGAAGTTACATCAAATGAAGTAGTTCAAAATGATTCAAATGTTGCTGCAGTTGCTGTATAGTTAATTCAAGAAATTATGAAAAAAAATGCAAAGCTTTCAAAGAAGTTAAGAGCTGAGAAGATGAAAGGGAAATTTACGAATTTTCTGCTATTTTTGTTGTTGTTTATCAACCTGTTTTAGTAGCAAAGTTGTTTGTTTAGGTTGTAAGAAAATGGCATTAGATGAGTTGGGTAGTGATAGGGTTGTTGTATGGAGTTAATGTTTGTGATTGTTGTTAATCCATTTATTCCATTAATTAACTACAATTTAACACTAAACATGGTTTAATGTACATTCATTTAATGTGTGGGACCATTGCTGCTACATATACATCCAAGTGTCTCTGTTTTTTTTGCCACATCACAAACTAATTGGGGCCCACTTAATGCCACGTCAGCGTCTGAAAATTAACGTTAGGGACTAAATTTGCTAACGGGAGTAAAATGTAGGGATTTTAAAAATATTTTCTTAAATGTAGGAACTATTTATCAAAGAGCGTAAAATGTAGGGACTAAAAACATATTTAACAAAAAAAAAAAGATTCAGAGGATTAGGTAACTCAACTGGTTTCAAATAAGGGATAAAGATTCAGAGGTAAGGTTCTAGTTTTAGCAAGAAACTAACACAATAATTAGCATACTTACCTTTGTTATTTGGTTAAAAAAATTAATAAAAAAAAAACATTTGTTATTAAAAAAAAGGTCATGGACTCGTGACATGACTACATTAGACCTTTTTATCATGTAGAATTTTCTTTCCCGAAAGACCTAAGGTGTTTGTTTAAGAAACTTTACCCTAGACAATCCAAGATTCTTTACATAGAATTATCTCCATATAATTGACATTTGCATTAAGATTGAGAGAAATATACTTATTGAATATCTTAAATCACACTAAACTCAATTAGGTTCGGTGTCACCCATGTTTTGGCATCAACAACACAAATGTACGTACAAAAATAGGAGTATTATTAAAAAAAAAAAAAAAAAATCCTAGAAATTTATGTCAAGATTTATCTAAGTCTACAATATGAACAAATGACATTTTTCCCCACATTAGTAAAGATGGGGTAGCACCATTTCCATGCGTACTAGCTCTTGAAGCACCTACACTAATTCATAATGTGATTAGCAAGTTATGAAAATGTCCAAATCTATGTCTCTTTATTATTATCGCTAGAGATCAAAGTGTCCCTTAAATTCATTGACATGTAGGAGTAGGAATAGTTTAGAATACGTCATACTTTAAAGACCTATTTATGTCGATCTTTGAATTTTAGAATTGGCAAGGGCGTAGGGCAGGCGTGTCACATAGGTGTGATCATGGGCACCCCTAATTTTTGATCTATGAAAATATACCTAAATATAATTTTATGAAGTAATAATATCTAAATTAACATGTTTCCTTAAAAAAAAAAAAAAAATCTAAAATAACATGTTATTAAAGTATTAACCTATTTTGTGTAACAACTATTCACTTTAATTTTTTTTCCAAAAAAAAAAAAAAATACTTAACATGTTTCCTTAAAAAAAATCTAAAATAACATGTTATTAAGTATTAACCTATTTTGTGTAACAACTATTCACTTTAATTTTTTTTCCCAAAAAAAAATAATACTATTCACTTTAATTTGTTTAAAATATGTTGGAAAAGTTATATAATAAGAAGGTTTTTATACCTTTATTTTATTATTAACTAAAAATATGAAGAAAAAGAAGCTCAACAGAGCAAATTACATAAAATGAAAAACTAAGAAGGCTTAATTGAAGTTTTTATTATTTTCGCAGGCGGAATTGATCCCCATTTTAAAAATCTCAAGTTTTGGTCACTCCCTAAAATATTTGGACTAAAATGATGATGCAACATGATCTAAATGAGTTATAATATGATGATGTAAAATGGCCAAAACCATAAAATACAAGAAAACCAACCTCTAAGAACTTCAATTTCAACTACAGAATTTACTCATTTTTATATTATAAATTAATAACATGTAAATCATTAATTCAAATGATTGATTCTGCACAATCATTTTTTCAGTATAGAAATATGAAGTGACCTAATTTGAGGGATTTTTAAATGTGGGTACCAATTTTGTGAGCAAGGTAAAAATAGAAAGACCAATACTGTAATTAAACCTAAAACTTAATTATATACAAAAATATTTTTTCTCTAATTAATTTTATTGTTTTATATTTTTTTTGTTGTAGTTTTATGAGAAATCTGGTACATATATTTTTATAAATGTAGGAAATACTTTTTTTAGTGTCATTGTTTTTGCCTGCAAGTTTAATTCCAGACTCCACCGCTACTAATTTGTGCAAATGAAGCATCGTATTTGCAAGATTCTCTAAAGAATTGCAAGGAAATCATGCAAGTTACATTGTATTTACTTTGCCCTTCTATCAAATACTATAAACAAAAAATTCAAACAAAGTTTTTTGAGGGTTAAGCTATTGATAACGATAAAAAGAAAACGATATAAATTATCGCTGAATTGTGAAAATAATTCAAGCAGATCCTTTGACATAATTTAAGAAGAATGGGCACTGTCTTCCCCCTCATTTATCAACTTTAAAAATAATTCAATGGTTTGAAATTTTGTTTTACATGATGCAACTGTCATATAAACATAGAAATAACCATAGAAACATGGTAGAAATCTATTTATGTTTAAAACAAAGTAGTAAGAAATCGGAGAGTACCAGAACAACAGACAAATAATTGTAACCCCAGAAACAACAGACAAATAATTGTAACCCCAGAAACAACTAGACACAAAAGCAACCAAATAAGACCAAGTGATAACCCCAGAAACAAGTCAACAGAAATAGAGTTTATATAGAACCAGAGTACAAGATCAAACGGGCAAGTAACCAAACTGACCGACAAATCAAAATTTTGTAAAACTTTACTTCCAAGCAAAAGATGAAGAAATTTTGAATTAAAACTAAAGGTTTTGGCTTTATAAAGTTCAAAATTCTTGCTTAACCTTAGTTAACAAATTATAGATAGATAAAGCACAGGATCCAGGTTCAATTGCCATTAAAATATAAAGTTATCAAAAATAATAAATAACATCACCAAACAGAGTCATAATGGAAAATACAAAATAAGCAAAACTAAATAACTTCAAGAACGAACAAATGGTTCAGCAAATCTAACAAACCAAAATACTTGATAGTAAATTTTGCAAGATCTAGTCATCACCAAAAAGACCAAAACCAATGTCATCATCAGATTCTTCTTCAGGCTCAGCAGCAGCAGCAGCGGCGGCGGCAGCAGGCGCAGGCGTAGCACCAGAAACATCGGCCGGAGCAGCAACAGCAGCTACGGCAAACTTACTTGGGTCCTGCATTATACAAAATTAATGAATATGAAATACGGAACTAGTGAATTTTTTAAATGCACAATCATTTGAGTCCAAGACAAGTCAATACCTTCAAGAACTCCTTAACCTTGTCAGCCTCAGGGAAAGAATACTCGGTTGCGACTGCAACAGCAAGAACATTCTTGTATGCATTCACGAACATGTGAGGTGCAGCAGCTAGTGTTGGATAAGAGATGGCCAAGGAAAGTGAAGTAACCATTGAGACACCAATGGCAAACTTCGCAACAAGGTCATCCTCAGTAAGATCCAGAACCTCAGGGTTAAACACAGAGCCATTGTCATACACAGAGAGGACCACAAGTCCATATGAAAATGGCCTGATGCCTAGCTTGGCAAGCAATGCAGCTTCAGAAGAGCCAACCTTGTCTCCCTTCTTGATGAGTTCAACAGGGGTAATAATTTCCACAGTACCCTTGTTAATCTTTGTGGGAATGTTGAGCACCTAAAATTTCAAAGTTAAAAGATTAGTATTGAGTATAGAATTCATTACAGTAATACTCATATACAAACGGAATAAGATGACACACCTGGAAGAAAGAGGTTTGGGAGGGGTCAAGCCCTGTGTTGCCAGGAGGGACAACAACATCAATTGGAGCAACCAAACCAACACGAGCAGGAGCTCCAACCTATTCCGATAAAAGGGAAATATCAATAAATTAATAGGAATGGTGAGCATATAAGATGTTGAATTGTTATTCATCAAACTAAAATATAACAGCATTCACCATGAGCATATTGACAACCAAGGAAAATGTCAGATTGGGTTAGCAACAAAAAAAAAAAGCCAGGGTTTTTGAAAGATGAAAATTCAAAATTCAGTTGAAACAATTTGTAGGAATAAAAATTAAGAGCAAAACCTTGGAACAAATGTCGATGCATTAGATATAAATTAAATAGCCAACCATATAATTTATTCAAAGTAATAGAATTTGTGATTGTTTAGATCCTGTGGAGACAAACATGTGTTTGGGAGTCGTAAGTATATTTTGAACATGAATATTCAAGTTACTATACTATCAGTAAAGAAATAACATTTCAGGCCTGTTTGAAAACAGCTTATTTGCAGCATAGAGCACAAGCACTTATCATGATCGGCACTTATGCAAAAGCTTACATAAGCTACTTTCATAAAAAAAGATAACATAAGGTTAAACAATTTCTGTAAATACTAAAAGCTGTTTAAATCAACCTATATAACCTATACTGAAGAACTTCTGAAAATAAGCCTAAATAATGTTCATAAAAAAAAAGTCATATTTTCATAAGTTCTCCCAAACAGTTTCTCAAAACTCATGTCAGTTTCTCAAAACTCATGTCAATAGATAAGCTCAAATAAGTCAATCCAAACAGGCCCTTAGAGTATAAAGAACTTAACTTGGTTTTTACTTCACAGCTAGTTTATCAAGAAAACCCATATCACAAATTACTTTTATATCAAAATCAACTTTAATCAAATCATGAATTATATTTTGCAAACTAAAACTCCATCTAATTCATTTCAAAAAACATCCACCCAAACACACTTAAATAAAGTGTGGATAATGAAAAAGTGTGGCATTATACTAATAGCATTGCATATTGTACGCTTAAAATATAAGCTTTACGTGACAATTAAAAAAAGGTAAGTTTACCTTGTACTTGGCAACCTCTTCACTGACCTCCTTGAGGTCTCCCTTGGTGAAAATCAAACCCACATTTCCCTGTTTCAATGGAGATGGCACTATTATTAATCTATATACATTTTAAATAAATACAACTACTCTCAATTAGTATAATCACAAAGTAGTTTCAAAAAATAGTATAATAACCAAAATTTAAGCCAATTGCTTGCTAAAGCACCATCACATAATTACACAATTCTACGTTCTAGGCTTACTAAACAACATTCAAATTACTAAACAACATTCAAATGCTATCAATCTGGTCCAATATAATACTATCAATCTAGTAACAAAATAACCAAAAAAAAAACAAAATTTTGATTATAATAAAATAGCTCATGATAAAATAAACTAACATACAAAAATTAATCATATATATCTCACAAAATTAATGAACAAAACAACCCAATTCATCAGTCAATATTATCAAATCAACAAAAACTAGAGGATTGGAAAACTTACAACAAGGAGAGGGATAAGGTTAAGAAACGCATTGTTCCCAGTTTTCTCAGCGTGCATCCTCACAGATCTCTTCATCATAGTATTCTTCCCCATAAGAACAACCGAATCACCACGTAAACCACCACGAATATTCTGAAGCTGCTTAGATCCAACGTTATCAGCATTAACAATCAGAATCTGAGTGAATTCATCGAGAAGCTGGCAAAGCTTAACATCGTAAGCTTGCTTCTTCTCGGCTTTGGTAGGTTTTGGTGCCATTGATGATGATGATTGAGTTTTTTTCTTAGGGTTTTGATGAGAGCAAAATTGAGGGCCAAGACGAAGATTTACGTCAAGGCGGACAGCAGCTGCGCCGTCGCTTTAACCTCTGGTTTTGTGGAGGTTCGTTGGTTTTTGGGAGTGAAAGTGCAGAAAATGTGGAAACCCTAGAAATTGAGAAAATGGGGAGAAGATGTTTATATAGTAGTGAGAGAAAGAAGAGAAAATTAGGGTTTTGAGTTTGTTGGTGCTGGGTTATTTTTTAGGCCCAAATTATTGTTCATTTTACCTTGATTTTTGCTATTTAACACTGCAAAAGTACCAAAAGTGCCCATATTTTTTAGATTTGAAACGTACAAAATGATATTTGAACAACCATTTTTTTGATAATTTTTTTAACAATATTCTCTTTCATACTCACGTTATGATTTACTTTCTCTTTATTGTTTTGATTTTTTTTGTCAATACTCGTATTTTTTTATAATTAGGTTGTCACAATAGTCAACAAAAATGTTGTTCAAACAACACTCCGCTGAGAAATGTTATTTGAACAACCATTTTTGAACAACTTGAGACAACCAAGATATATAAAGAAACGTAGGTTTATGCACAAAACCAAAACAATAGAAATATAAATTGATTAGATAATATGAGTATACGAGAGAAAATTGTCATAAAAATTGTCACAAAATGGTTGTTCAAATATCATCTCTCTTTTACAAATATACATTATTGTAGCTTTATTTCTTATGTTTTTCATATAGTTGTTGTGAAGAAGGCACTTTTTACAAAAAAATTAAAAAAAAAAAAAAAATATGAACTTGACTATATGGAACCCATCAAGTTTTATGCTTATGCATTTGCCATGAAGATGATACTTTCTGCAAATACATACCATTTAAGTTTTTATATTAAAAAAATTGGTGGAATAACTAGTATTCTGGAATGAATTTTGTAAGAAAAAAAGGCTAAACTGCACTTTTCGCATCCTAAGTTTTACAATATTACAATTTTGGTCCTCTATTAAAAAAAATGACAATTTTGGCCCCCTTTGTCCCAAATTGTTGAGCAGACGCCACGTGTCCCAGAACAGGGGCCATAATCGCAGCTTTTTTAGAAGATAAGGGTCAAAAAGATCATATTTACATTATGTTAGGGGGTCAAAAGAGCATATTTCCCTAAATATGGGGGTCACTTTTGCCATTTTTATAATAGAGGGTCAAAATCGCAACATTTTGAAACTTAAGGGGAGAAAAATGCAGTTTAGCCAAAAAAAAAAAAGGAAAAATACTTGAATAAAAAGTTCTTTAAGAAATGTTCATTCGGTTCTTCACTAATGTTTAACAAAGCTGCTGAAAACTATGAATTAACAAACGAGTTTTAGAATGGTTGTCTTCCCGTTCTTCACTAGCCAACCATATGCTTTAGGCTTTAGCGAACACTTTAGTAATTAAAGGTACTCCAATTTGTGATTGATTGTTACAGTCAAACATATTTTGAAATCACAAAATGATCTATACCCTTTCTAGACATGCTTAGATGTCTTGAGTAGAATTTCTTGTCTTTCACTAGAAGTGAAACAAATAAATTCTAGATTAAGTTGAACTTTTTCACTTCATACTTATTTACTAGAAAGTAAGTCTAAACTCCAAACACAAATTGCTTTGCCTCAAACTCAACCAATTAAGTGTAGTAAACTGAATTAGGAGCATACTAGTTGTTTGCATTTACACTATATGGTACACAGAAAAAACCATTATACATAATTATGGAAAGTTTCACTTCACCATAATTAGGATTTAGGAGCATAATTGCAAGCTCTTCACGAACCTCTAGGGTTTTTGAAAGAGGCAAATGTGAACTCTTTCTTTATGTGAAATGACGTTGTATTTATAGAGGTTTAGGTATGGGTAGGAAATTACCAAAAAAAAATAGGCTGAAGATGGTGCCAAAATTGCAAGGTTGGTTGAGATGGCAGGATAAGACCAGGGGCAATGCAATCATGCTAAGAGCTTAGAATGGAAAAGGTAAAAAAGCAAGGGAGAAAGAAAATTGGATTAATGCACGAAGAAGCTAGGAAAGCTGGCTGTAACATGTATTTCATTTTATTACTTTATTATTATTTATTTTTTTAAATAAGTCAAAATGAAATATATATTACTAACAAAAAGACTCCTTATCAGCACAATGCGTGTGCCAATAAAAACGTCAAAAGTATACAAGGTAAGTAGTCATAAGAGAGCCGAAACACAAAGTGATTAGCCGCCGAGATAAACAAACGGATTCAACCACCATGTATGAAAATTAAAGCTAACATTAAAATCATCAACCTTCATCCACTTAAAAGACTAGATCTTTTTTTTTTTATAACATATGGTGAATGTCGCTTCCTTATTTTTGAAGATTCTATTATTTCTTTCGTGTCATAGAACCCACACACAACAAAGTCAAACAAGCTGCATAAAATTATGGCGCTGACGCATACCTTCATGAGAGTAAATCGACTGAAATGATATTACTTTATTATTATTATTATTATTATTATACTTTTTGGCAACATTTAGACTCAATTCGATGAAAAAATAGTTAATAACTGATAAACTAATTTATAGCAGATAATTTATAAACTAGTTTATAGTTGATAGCGGATAAACTAATTATTTATATTGGTAGTGTTTGATAAAATTAATGGTTGAAGTATATTATAAATACGAAATGACGTAAAAATGCTATATTTAATTAATATTGATGGTCCTTCAAAAAAATAAATATTTAAATTTTTTTCAATTAAGATTGTAGGGGTAAAGTTGAGATAAATGAATGATAAGCTAAGCTATTTAAATTAACTTATCAAAAACCATTATACTTTAGTAAAAAAATTATAAGCTCGTGAGAAAGTGATGGTTACCAAACGAGTCTATTTTAATCAAAGCTCAAAAACATGTTATGTCAAACATAACCTTATTAAAATTGGTGAAAGAGA
The DNA here is from genome assembly GCF_003473485.1 of Medicago truncatula. Lineage (NCBI taxonomy): Eukaryota > Viridiplantae > Streptophyta > Magnoliopsida > Fabales > Fabaceae > Medicago > Medicago truncatula. The sequence goes on from NC_053046.1 coordinate 36,502,273, forward strand.
CAAATATACGAGAACAAAAAGCTTGCTACTTATTCCTTTTGTTTCCTTTTTATTATTATTATTTTTAATTAAAGATAAATAATTGAAATAAAGACATATTTTTAGATTTCTTAAAATCTATGAGGAAATTTTTTTAAAAAAAAAAGGTAAATGTTACTTGAAAGGGTGTATGATTGCATCTAAATATGTTTCTCTTGAAGCAAAGAGGATGTTGATTATACTCCTTAAAAAAATTCACTTTGATCTGCTTTCTCCCCCATTCTAATTTTAAATTTACATCTAGTTCATTTTCTAATTTAATTGTGAAGATGGGACATTACACTATGTTTCTAGTCAATTGTTGTGTGCTCTGTTGATTATATCTATTTTATTTAGACACATAAATGTAGTGTTGGTTCAATTTTGAAGTGAAAAAGGTGAAGTTTAGCGTTCATGTGTCATTGGGGGTCACACACAATAGTCAATAAAAAATCTAGCAATATCTTGGGGTAGTTGTAGCATAAAGTTATTGAATCTATGAGGGTGATTTCTTAATCTACAGTTCTTGCTATCCTTAAATTAGAACCGGTTTGTTCAAAAGCAAAATAACAACACTCGAGTTAAATTTACTTTAATCTTTCTAAAGTTTCTCAACATTAGATAAAGCCATTAAATTGTTATTATAAATTTTAATGGAGTTTGTCTTTTGTTTTAATTATTACATCGGTACAACGTACCAACTGACTTCTGTTGATGATTATAATGTGTTAGGAAACATGATATTCAATGAAGAAATGAGAAGAATCTCAGAGAATATTTCTATTGATGATAAAAGTGAATATTATAATGATAAGAAATACCTTCTAATGAGGTGGTTATATCTATATATACTACTTGACTAATGCTAACTAGTATTTAACATATATCTCAAATAGTCCCCCTCAAGTTGGAAGGTGTTCAAAACACTTCCAACTTGAAATGAGAAAATACATCAAGCAAATATACAAGGAAAGATGCCGGAAATACATCGGCCAAGAGAATAGAAACAACGCTTAACCACCATCCGGTAGAAGCAAACAACCACAAAGCCATAAAAGGCACAACGCTTAACCATCAAGAGTAGTCAATTACTCAAGATAGAAGCACAAGAAGAAAAAGAAAAACGACGCTTAACCATCCTTGGACAGAAGCACAACAACGCTTAACTATTCATGACGGAAGCATATCAACATGTCTTAACCATCATGAACAGAAGCACAAGACAAGAAATACAAGGATATCCAAAATCAATGATGATATCCAAAGAAAAAGAAGTGCAAGGAAGGGTCAAAATCTACAATGGAAGGAGGTCATATGTTGAACAAACTTCACACCAAAGGTACCCTGAAGCAACAAGATCAAGGTTCCAAGAGATATAAAAAGAGATGCCCTCCAATGTCGAGCCGAGACAAAAAGAACCAAATGAAACCTGTAAACTACAGGGCATGTCAACAGCAACAAAAGAACAATGAGCCAATAGAGATGCATAGCCATGCAATGTGTCTTCAAACCATAGAAAACCAATCCATGTGGATGCACTCAAATAGAGGCCAAAACCAATGCTTCCAACAATGAAGCTCAAACATATCCACAACAAACTGTTTGTAATCTTCAGAATGATATACAAACCAACAGAACAAGAGAAAGTTTCAGTAACGATCCAGGAATAAAATGAAAAGTAAGCAATCAAAGAGCTTTCAACCATCAAAAAACTGAGCTGGAACAATAGGCCCAACTAAATACCACTTGAACAAATAATCCACTGATCAAGAATTTGCATATCTTCAGCCCATTTATGCCAAACAAATGAAGGGCATAACAAACAGAGACATCAAGGCAATAAAGGAGTAAAAAAACATTGTTGGGGTGCACAGTATTGTCAAGCAACTATCATATTTTGCAGCCTTTATTTCAAGCACCAAACCGGACAACAAGTTTCTGAAACAATAGAACAGCGAACCCAAATATGCTAGCTTCTAAAACAAACCTTCATCTCTATACACAAGGGAGGATAAACAGCACAAAATCTCTAGCACCACCAACAAAGATACTTTTACCAAACATATTGCAAGCATCCAAATCGTATTCAATCAACAAACAACAACTAAGAGCAACATTCAACAATTTGATGCACCACATAATTGAAATGAGAGCAGTGCAGTACAAGGGTAAGGATCTCAAACGAAAACATCAAGCAATGCCAGATTCACCATCAAACTTCCAAATCAAACAGTCTAGTCTTCAACAAAAACTGATGAACTTCAAAGACAAACCTCAAGAATTGTATAGAATCAAAATATCTTGTTTTATGAGTAACTATACTTCAAAGAAACATGTGCAACAAGAGCCTTTTCCAATAAATCTCTAATGCCCTCAAACAATGAATTTGAAAAGTGAGCTTCTGAAGTGTGAAAGGAGAAAATAGTGACATGAATCACAAGGTGAGAAAAACCAGGAGCATAAGTATCATCACTAATAGTTGTTCCAAATTAAAGTCCTCTCAAATTGAAGTCTTCAAAGTAAAATGCTAGAAAAGATGCAACTCACAAGCTACTAACATTAACAATACTTCCTGACCAAGAATCCAAAGAAACTCTACTTGCAAATTTCAAAGATTCAATCCATCATTTTCCAAGACTAGTGACTGACATATAGCAGCAGAAAAAAAATGGTAGTTTGATGGAATAAAACCACAAGTGCATAGTCTTACCGAAGTAGTAATGAAAAAAGTATCGTTTCGACGGGGAGTTGTTTAATTTAGGCTTAATTGCACTTTTGGACCCCTATCTTTCCAAAAGTTGCGGTTATGAACCCCTAACTAATTTAAATACAAAACAGCCCTATGTTTTGATTCTTTGGCAGTTTTGGACCCCCAAGGCAAATAAAAAATTTGACACGTGGCACCTCACTTAGGGTGTCACGTCAGCGTTGACCGAGTCAACAATAGACTGAGGATCCAAAACTGCCAAAGAATCAAAACATAAGGGGCTGTTTTGCATTTAAATTAGTTAGGGGTCCATAACCGCAACTTTTGAAAAGATAGGGGTCCAAAAGTGCAATTAAGCCTTTAATTTAATTAACTTTAGTTGCTGATTAGAAGAGAATCAAGAATGTGAGATAGTTGTATTCAATTGGTTGAAAGAGAAAACAATAATAAAAGAGAACCTTGGGATCGTTGGTCCGTCATAGGCGACAAATCATTCACAAGCCAAGCCATTAAACCTAAACCTTATTTTAGACCTAGTTTCTAAAGATGAGTTTCTCTTAAGCCTATCACATCTCCTATCGGTCTCAGTGAGTGTGTTCCTCTAGCAAGCACGCCTATTTTCATGGTTGATTACTATTAGAATCCTTGAAGTTCGAAACTCTATAAGTCTCAAGACTATTTTCATGTTTCGCAATCCTTGTCTAAATTCACTTGATCGAATATTAAAACTCCACTTTCGTTTTATGAATTAACATTTGAAATAATGGATTAACGATTATCAAACCCTCCACTTTCGTTTCCACAGTTTGATAATATTTAATCCATGTTAAAACGGTGAATTTAGAAGAGAAACTAGGGTTACATAATATTAAGGTTTAAGGCTTGACTTGATTAGGATTATGTCATTAGACTTATCCAATAATCCCAAGACACAGGAAGTCTACTCACTCATGGTCATCGTAGACATGGAGAAGAAGAGAGAAAGCATAAAAGTAAATAACAAGAAAGTAAAGGAAAAGAACTTTTATTCAAAAGACAATTGTCACTTATTGAATTCCAAAGAAAAGATGAATATTTGTGATGGCTAGCTACTCTATTTATAGGTAACATTCGACTTAAAATCTAAGCAATTACATCACTAGAATGTTCCACAAGCAAAGAGCTTTGTGGTAAAACCAAATAGAGTAGCTTAGAATCTAAGCAAAAGCAGCAAAAGGCTGTTTGGGTGGTGGCACGACCGTGCCAACCTTAGCACGGGTCGGGCCAAGTTTATGACTTGAGGGAGATATATTTTTGTCTTCGAATCTTCGTATTTTCGTACCAAATCAGCTCCAAAACCACTTTCTTTTGCTCTAAGACTCAATCCATCAAATATTCATTCCTAAAATATAATAAAATGCAATTGAAGTAAAATAGCTTAAAAATGAAATAATATTAAAATAAAATAAACTTAGATCTAATTAAAACGAAACTAAATATTAAACTAAAATATCTAATTATTGACTCATCATAGTTACAGGTAAAATAATAGGCATACCAGAACCATCTAAAAGTCAATATCCAAAGGCCAAATTCAATCATACCGAGTATCCCAACCAGGAAGCGATATAACAAAAGATGTATTGCCTTTGATTTGGTTCTTGATCTGAGTATACAAATTGGAGAAAACCATCACCGTTGCAGTCATACGAACAACCATCATTAGTCGAACTGAAAGAAACACAAAAACTGTTTCAATGAAGACTTTCAACAAACACCTTGTGAGCGCAATAGTCATAGACTTCAATAATTGGGAGAATAAGCAGCCACGGATAGTTGTAAGCAGAATTCGTCATCAAAATTTGTGAGAGAAAAGGCACGGATGAAATGAACAGATGCATTGAATATCTTTCAGATCATATTCACAATTACGATTTCAGTCACAACCAAAAAATCGATCAAGAACATCATATTGGATAATCCGTCTCGCAAGCACAAACGAAAACGAGTTACGATGAAACAGATCAAAAACATAGATCGAAGAAACTACATGAAACAGTCAATTATGAAATCAAAGAGGAATTTGGAACAGAACTGCGAATGATGTAATCAAAACCGAATCACAAACCATAAGAATTGGGGAAAAATTGCAAGGACAAAATTGCGATTGAAACAGACTCGAAATCGCAAAAAAAAAAACTAAAAAGAATGTAACAAGCAAACGAATTATTCATAGATCAAAAAACTCATCGATTATGAATTTGAGAAAGAAACTCGAATCAAAGATGAAATTGAATCATATTGAAATTAAAAGAAAGACGATCGGGTCGAAGAAAGCAAATTGCAAACATAATCGCAAGTGAGAAGACAGAAAATGAATTTTCTCGAGAAAGTGAGAGAGAAAAAAATGAAATGAGAAAGAAAAGCAAAGGAAGAGAAAATTAAATTTTCTCAAAAAAAATGCAGCGGAAAATATCCTTCAAGGTGGATACCAGATTAGCTCTGATACCATGTTAGGAAACATGATATCCAATGAAGGAATGAGAAAAATTTCATAGAATATTTCTATTGATGATAAAAGTAAATATTACAATGATAAGAGATAGCTTATAATGAGGTGGTTACATCTATATATACTACTATTTGACTAATGCTAATTAGTATCTAACATATATCTCTAATATAATCATAATCGGAGAATTTTGATTGATCATCTAAAATAGGTCTCAGTTCCAAATCCTTCATTTCAACTACGTTTTTCATTCATGAAACTTGAACTTGAAATCTTACTTAAATAATTCGAATCCAATTTCACTCGTACCGACTTAATATGAATATGTGTAATTTCTTATTTGTTAATAGTATCCAGCTTCATTTCACATAAGATGCGATAATTTGATTCACTGCTATTACTTAAATTTCAACTCACATTATTCAAGCATAGAAAAATGTTTTAAACTTTTAGAATGATTTGATTTTTCACAACCTATTATTCTCACACCTCCTAAGCACAATTCTGGCTATAAGCAGCTCCACCTAATGAGTTGAATGACATGATGGCAACAAAGAGTGACTAAAATTTCAAGTATATATGTTTATACCAATGATAGGTTTAGTAGGTGGTGAATGGTGTCAATCAATTAGACTTGAGAGTCCAATTCAGTGGAAGGAATCTTCTTGGAAGAACTAGAGAATCATAGCTTGAAAGTGATACCTATTAGATATCCACAATAAAGTAGTGTATCTAGCACATGAAATTAATATGGTGTAGCCTAACCCTTGACTTGGGAAAAGTTGTGTATAATGCATAATTGCATATATGAATTTAGGGGAGGTATATATGAAATGAAACTATGAAATTGATTGTAGTAGCTAGCAAGTGGGGTAATTTTAAATAGGAATTGACCGTATAGTTGTTATATTATGATGAATCTTTATCAATGGATAGAATTTGTCGACTTTGTCTTCAACATACATATCAAATTTGATGTAACCATTCGTTGATTTTGGTGAAACAATACAATAATGCCAAACCATGAAGAAAAAGAAATGACTTGCTTAATTTGTTGATGTTCTGTAATGTATTGCACTCCTTTTTTTTTTCTTCTTCATGCAAACTTACATTGAAATATGGCAATGAGAATTTAGAAGTTTTTTTTTATTAACTATCAATATTACTTACACATGAATAGGAGGCAAGCGGGCAACAAGCTGCGTCGTTAAACCTCTTTGGATGGCAAAACCAATTCTCGTAAACACAACATTCATGGACCTAGGAGACATAACATTGATATGCAAAACCCTTTGGACTCTATGTAGAAGGTTAACAGCCTCTGATGCCAGGAAGCCGAAAGTGTCAAAAGCAGATGGTATAAAAGCATGTTGATTGTCAGAACATGCTTTCTCATGTTTGGCCACTTTGCTTGACGCATCTTTTAGGGTTGTCTGTCCTACCGTAAAAGCCCCGACCCCTAAACCCACAAGTGGTGAAACCCCAATCAAGTCCACACATGCATGTTTTCCTCCAACCCATCCGTACATCATAACATCCGCAAGCCTAAGTGTTGATCTTCTATCTAGTGGGTCAGTTAGGAAGTTCACAGGCGCCTCCTTCTTCACTGATACTCTCGCTCGCCCGAATATATCAAAAAGGACATCCCTAACAAAGTCATGTCTGTACTTAAAGCTGGAAAGCTCCTTACAATGAACAACATACTCCCCAAAAGTATTCAGACACGCCTTACAACAAACAGGGCACACCTCATCAATGTCTGAACTTATTGCACTTAGAAAAGCTGGCGTTTGTTCTATGGTTTAGAGTAATTAAAAAGTTTCATAATTATTTGAATTTAGCTGAAGGAAATTATAGTAGTAATATTCATATTCATGAATCTTCCTTAAAAAAATTCATATTCATGAATCATAATGGCAATGATTTTTTTTTGAAGAGGCGTGAAGGGGCACTGAAGCAAATGAATTCACTCATCATGGGTTGAGTGCATAAGGAATGTTTGTCTATGTCTTTCATATAATAATTAGACAAATATATTATGTTTTTATACTGCTAGTACGAAAACATATATTATACGACCATACCTATTTTATATTATGTTTTTATACTGCTAGTACGAAAACATATATTATACGACCATATCTATTTTCATCCATAATTCACAAGTAAATGATGCATGTATAACCAAAACATGTACCGCATACATTGATAAATACTAGCAACATTCATTTTAATGCATATTTTTCAATATACTTATCTGATATGATAAAAGTCACATGGGTACCATCTAGGCATGGCAATGGGACGGGGTGCGGACGGATTTTACCTTCTCCATCCCCATATCCGATTCTCATATACTTACCCGTTATCCTACATATATCCAACGGGGATGAAAAATTGAATCCCATCTCCATCCCCGACGGATTCGGGTATCCCCACCCCATCCCCTCCCCATCCTCGTATCGAATAATTTTTTTTTAATAAAAAATAGAAGTTTTTTTCATCCCCAAGAGCAACGTTGTAATACATTATCCAACAATATGCTCACTTTAACATTTGTTAGACGGAATGATTTAGTTGATCCTTTAAATATCAATGGTAGTTTTTATTAACATGACAATTATCAAACAAAATAACATACATATCAACATAAAATAATTTTTTACATTTGGGACGGGTATGAGTATGGGTTCGGAGTGGGTACCTATATATCTGTTACCCGTCCCATACCCGTGTTTTGAAATCGGATATCCATACCCAAACTCAGTCAAAACGGAAAAAATCCGTCAAATTGGGTTTGGTTCGGGCGGGTAACCGCGGATATGAGTTTTATTGTCATGCCTAGTACCATCGAATCGTGTATGTCTCATATAAATTTGATAGAATTCATGTAAATATAACCAATTAAAGATAGTGTGTTGAAAAATATGGATTACTAACATTTCTCATATATAAAATATTGTCACCATAAATACAACTAAGTTGATAATTGTAACGACGTTGATACGTAGAAGTGAGGATTCGATCCCCAAATTATACATTTCTCCACACTTAAAGGTGTGTGGATCTAATCACTACCATAAAAAATAAGAACATTCTCATTAGTTTGGAGCGGTATATATTTTTCTCTTCCTCTCTTGTAATTCTCTTGTAAGATTTTATGAAATGATGCTCTCTCTAGTCTAGTGTACGCTTTCCCCTCCTTTACAATAGCAATAGCACTAAACAGCTCCTAATAATAAAACCAATTATAGCAACGATGAATGGACCCAAAATCCCATAATTTTTCCGAACCCACATCGTAGGACCAATCGAGTTCAAATGAGTAGATTATAAGAATGAATATGTTGACCAAAAAAAAATGAAGAAGAAGAAAAGAGGAAATCATTCCAATAAGTAAAGTAGTGATTACTTGACAGTCATGCTGCTGTAACGAAAATGATAGCATATACCACATTAACATAATGAAATAATTTTTTTTTTACAACCCCTCTTTGCCCAAAAAAAAATCATGAAAGAGATAAAAAGTTTGTGTATAGGAGGACGATGTTCCTAAACTCAGCCACCTAATTCATCTAATGGATTGTGTACATATAAGCACTTTGGATTGCATCCCAAGAAAAAGCAAGAATCAATCATATTGTTACCATGCATCATCCGAAATTTGGATTGAGCACTATGTAGAATGTTCATTAGTGGCTATGGAATTTAGGGTAGACATACATGATACAAGCTCCATGCTCGACATTCATAATTCATGGTCCTACGGTCATTATTATCCCACTATAGTACAAGTTTAATAAGTGTAGCCAATAACCATAAAAAGAGTTTTAGGTAATTTACTTTAGATTTAATTATTTTGAATTTGTATGATCTATGCCAAATATAATTTAAGTTTTAAATAGATCTTTATTACTCTTTTAAGGATCAATTTGAAACTTAAAAAACTTTAAATATGTGCATTAAATTAATATCATAAAGGACATATTTGAAACTTAGAAAAAATTAAAACACCTATTTGAAACTTAAAAAACTTACAACGTGATATTTTCGTCAAACTTAAATGACCGAAAATGTATTTTGCCTATAATCTATTATTAGGTTTTTTTCTTGATGTAATAATTTGAGGTAATACTTTTTTTTCTTGACATAATAATTTGAGGTAATACTAATCTATATGAATTCGAAACGTATTCATTTTGTTCACCCACATTATATATAAATAGACATTTGACAAATAAATTCTTTTAATGAGATGCATGATTGAACCCTTAATTAACATAATTGTGGGGTCTAAAGACCATAAGCGTGTCCTAGGATGCTTGTTTCTAATCTTAATAAAGTCGATTCCATAGACGGAAAGTGAGAGAATTGAGGTTTAATTTAGCTCCAAAAAGCAAAGGAAAGCTTGAACATATATGAATGATTTTTTTTTTTAAGGGATGACATTCAAAAAGATGCTTTTGTAGATAAGAGAAAGCCAAATAAATCCAATATTTTCCTTTTAGATCATTGGTATTTCTATGGATTTTTTTGGTTCTCTTTGTGGGTACCTCAAAAAATTCCTTCTAATCATCATTATATGCTTGGACCCTATGGTTCATGGATTACTCTCACTATGCTACTCAAACACAAAATCTAACGGCGGCATACAAAGTATCTTATACAGTCATATTGATTGGTATATTGATTAGAAAGGTTGTGCATTCTTCCCATTTGTAGTTGTGGTATTCACTAGGTCTTGTCTCAAGAAATGTAAAAGGAAAATAAAATAAACACTATTATCCATGAAATGTTAATAGTTGTTGATTTGAACACACAAAATGTTTACCAAAGCATTATGGATTATCAAATCTTTAGTTTGAAACTTTATGGAAAATATAGATAAGTTTAAACTTTTCTTCTTTTTCCCATTCTTATTGCTTTGTTACCTAACTTTCTTTCATTATTATTGTCAATAATAAGTGATCAAGTTTAAGAGGAATATGTATACTACTTAATGCATGTCTTCGATACTTGTAAATTGTAATTGTATTCAATTATATTTCGTCATATATCATATATACAAGTCGATCACCTATATCCTCTAAAAAAAATAAAAAATATCACCTATATTATTTTATCATGCATATATACTACAAATATACCAACATTATATTGTTTCGAGTATAATTGAATTTGGATCTTTTAAGCAAAATCTTAAATTTGAGAATTGTGCATAAAAAAAAAAAAAAAAGACATTGTTTGAAGGGAAAATTCAACAAAGGTGGTCAATTACATTCTCCAACAAACATTAGACATCAATTGTTGTAGTGTGATTCAAAATTGAAAATCTGCATGACTGTCAAAATCGGCGGCTGATTTTGGCTGAGTGCAGAGGCGTCTGTCTCGACAAAAATCGGCGCCCGATTTTACGTTGATGTAGAAAAAACAGAAAGGTATTTTTTATTTTTTGAGGGATGCTTTTACTACAAATATAAAAACAGGGTTTAGATTTTACGAGATGAAAAAAACGTATTTTTTATTTTTTGAGGGATGCTTTTACTACAAATATAAAAACAGGGTTTAGAAACAAAACAACAAACTAGAGTTTATAGGGGTTTCTCTTGGCAACAAACACTAGGGTTGAGATATATCTCTACACATCAAGTATTTTATTTATGTGATTTTTAACGAATTCACAACATCAACAAAATCGTTGAATATAATATGGTTAAAAAAAAAATACAGATCTTAATAGTACGATTAAGCATGTTTCAATATATTGTTTCAAATTTGTTTTTTTAAAGTTGTGTCGAGGAAAATTTGAATTCACTCATGACCTTAGTTGTCTCTTAAATTCTCGCCACTATTAAGGTCAATTATTTTGGAACTCTAATTGATTTCTCAACAAGTTGAAACACAAATCGTCCGATTAAAATTGAATGACTAAGATTATGATTGAAAGCATGAATGCATGCCTTGATGTTACTGTTTGGACTACGATATATAGTTGGAAAATAGTAGCTATAAATATACTAGGAGGAAAAAGACAAGTTCATAAATGGTGTGGATATATATTTACCTAATGATCAGAATTCTGATATTCTTAATTAGTAATGGTTATTGGAACTACCTAGAGAAGCACAAATTATTCCCCACTGAAAGAGGGTGGATTTGACATGCTCAATAGGAAATATGATAGAGGATAACACTCAACTATGCGCAAATTAATACAATAATCTTGAATCAAATAATGAGTCAATAGTGAGAGGAAAAGGGAGACAAGGAGCATATTAAGGAAAAGTTAGAAACCGAGTGAACAAGGGAGAGTGGTCCCTCCAATCACTAAGCATGTTAATTTAGTGTATTTGATAATGAAAGCTAATGTTGATATTGATATATAAATGTATATTAAAACAAAAGAATACATACAATGCTATCTCCTTTCTTTTGACTGATCAAAGGATTAATTCGTTCACCAGTTTTTTTTTACTAAAAGTTCCATGTTTCTTTGATTGAAAAACCTTACGGTAAACTATTGAAAAGGAATTAAAATATAAATATGTAAGAGTTTAATATAGGAAAAATGTCTCTTTATTTCACATATGCATGCTTTTTATGATGTGACAAGTTGGATGTCCTTGTAACAATTAAGTTGATGACAATGTTGTCAAGTGAGAATTTAAATAGACTATCTTGCAATAAATTTGGTTGCTTATTTTAATATAGGAAAAGTGTTAACACGCGTTATTAGGGAACATGTTAGTATAACAAAGATAGAAATTTGGTTTCTTATTCTAGATGAACTTTGGTTAATCGATGGAGGTCGAATTTCAAGCTCTACAACAAGTGCTTATGACTTGGACAATGATGGTCCATAGTTTGATTGATCATGCAAGTAAGACGTGAAATCAAGAGGTTGTGTAACATGTGTTTAATGAAGTTATGACGCCTACAATTCTAAAGACACCTCTTCTTGTCCAAGTACATGACGCCTACAAATGAAATATAGATGCTTCATTTTTATTACGACAAAATCATACATGTATTAGCATGTGCTTGAGGGATGATGAAGGTGCTTTTGTGCTCACAAAAACCATGTGGATATCACCAGCGTGTAGTGATGACTTGACATAAGCCCTCAGTCTACTTCATGCCATTAACTGGATCCATATTCTACATTTTGATAACATTGAGTTAAGATTTATACAGAATCAAAAGTGGATGCATTCAATAAAGATAGAGAGGACAATACGAAGTTTAGCTATGTTTTTTTAGATTGTAAATGTAGTTTTGTTTCTTAGTTTATAAACTCTTGTGTTGAGTTTGGTCGAAGACAAACAAATGAGGTCGCTTATGCGCTATTAGGGACAGGGACGGAGCCAGAAAAAATTATGAAGGGTGGGGAAAATTGTAGAGTAATTCTATTATGATAAGAGGTATAGTGCATTGCGGCATATGGAAGCAAACTCGTAATCTCATGTTATGTAGTGTCATACGGCTTTTATTTGTCAATGAGTTGTGATTTGAATTTGATATTATTTTTTCTTTTCCTTAGTTATTTTTTATTCAACTTAATTATTATTTTTATATATTTGGCTTAAATAAACTTTGATCTTTCTGTTTTACCTCAAATGAAATTTTAGTCCCTATATTTCTTAATGTGTTTTTAGTTCCACACCTTATTGCAATTTTGGTTTCAATCCATTGTTTTCCTGAAAAATGACAATATTTTGGCTCCAAAAGTCGTGATTTTTAGCTCGTATTTTAAATTTGAAGAGAAAATTTAAAAATAAAATCACTTTTGGGCTAAAAATCAACACTTTCTATCCCAAAAATCACCATTCTAGAGTAAAAATAACTGGCTATGACTAAAATTACAATAATGGGTAAAACTTGGGACCAAAAACCTAAATTTTAAAAAGCTGCAACTAGTAAATTAAAGTAAATGATATTTACATTATATTCAAGTAATACAAGGGGTGGCGAAGATAGGTTCTCATAGATAGGTTGTGAGTATTATCCAAGACATAGGGGTGGCTGCCGCCCCATTTCTAATGCACTTAGTTCCGTTCCTGATTAGGGATAGCCACATTTTTGGCTAACTCCAATATTTTCATTGATGTACCAATATGTATAACTCATTTGTTTGTTAATGAAATGATATAGACATCATTCTTAAAAAATCTAATAACATTTTCCATCAAAGTGATAATCTTTCTTGATTTTTTTTTTTAGTAATTTAGTGGCTGGAGTTCACACATTTAAATGTGAAGAAGTGAGGTGTCTAAGGTTTGAACCCCAACTCCTACATAAATTACGCAATGTCCTTACCAATTTAGTTAACTTCACTCGAACAGTTTTCTTACTTTTTTTATAAATAATAAAAATTTGATAGGAACTATGTATTTTTTTTTTCCTGTAACGCGAACAATTTTCTCTAGATTACTATCCCTAAAAAAAAAAAAAAAAAAACTCTAGATTCCAGTTGTTTTTTCTGTAACGCGGATGATCAAGACAAACGATATTCATATTTATCATACAGTCTATAGTTTTTTTTTTTTTGGTCTTAGATGAAGTGGTAATCCACTGAAAATAAACTCACACACAACTGTGAGGTCCCGGGTTCGACCCCAGGTCATAACGTCCGACCTTGCAATTTCGGCATTTGCCAGTTGAGCTAGGACTTCTAGACAGTCTATAGTTTTTCAATATACTAATCTCGTTTTGTTAAAAAAAGAAAGAAAAAAAGAGGACTCTTATGACTTTGATTTATGGTTATCAGATGGTGTTCTTCTGATTGCCTATGATGTGTTGGTTTGGTGGTGTGAATTTAAGATTGTAACATAGAACGACAAAATTTAGATCTTATTTGAAATAATTATAAAATGATCTTGAGTGACACTATTGTTAATAGATTTTTTTTATTGAGGGTAATCATATTCGACGTGTGTGATTTAAAATTGTAAAATAAGATTCCATTAAACCTTTAAATATAATTCCGTCTGTAAGCTTAGTTAAATTGGTAAATACAATACAGAATATATATACGGTTTGAGGTTCGAATCCCTAAAAAAAACATTTTGTGGGCCGAGATCTAGGATTTCATGAGCATTTTTTTTTTCCTTGTCGATAATGTTTTGAGGTGATTTTGCAGAAAAAAAAGTTTTAAAATAAAAATTTGAAAAACAAATTTTCCTATGGAAATGTTCTATTTTTGTAAAAAATATTAGGGTATTTAGACCAACACTCTTATATTGATTTTATTTAATATATAAGTGAGTATTGGAATGAGTTTTTTTTTAATAGTATTTAGCGTTGAAAAAAGAATATTGATTGCATTTTTTCAAAATGGTCAACTATTATTATGTCAGATACCAAATATAACTCTCGGTACTTATTATAAGAAATAATTAACTATTTAAGTTTGTTGTATAAATAATGTATCTAGTCCATATTTATAACGAGATACATTAATTATTCAATAAACTTAAAAAATCAATTGTTTCTTGTAATAAGGACCGAAAGAAGTATTTCTATAAGTTGAAATTTGACTATTGATTAGAGTTTGACTTTTTCTATTCACATCCATATATTGCCCTTTTATATAAATTTTTTTAAAACCTTAATTTTATTTATTGTCGCTAAGTTTAACCCACAAACAAATTAAAGAGTGAATCAAAACATCTTTCTTCCATACTCGATTGCATATTAGTAAGTCAATTTTTTTTCTTCAATAATGTTAGTTTCAATTTTTTCTTCTTGTTCAATTGTAATGTACACGGTTTCAATTTACATTGTTGAAGCTAACTTAAATTCAGTTTAAGTAGGTTCATGTTAATTAAGTTTACATGAACCTACTTAAACTGAGTTTATATGACATACTTAAAATAAGGTTACGTAGAATTATTGAACAAGATTGATATGTACATTTAAACTCAGTTTACATGACCTACTTAAACTAAGTTTACATGACCTACTTAAACTGAGTTAAAGGAAGAGGGGATTTGGGGTGTAACTAGGGATGTGAATAGGCTAGGCCGAGCTAGGCTTTATGCGTGAGTCTGGCCTGCCATGCAGCCTGTCATAGGCTTACTTTTTAGGCCTGAGTCTGACCTTTTGAAAGTCTGATACGGCCTGCTAGCCTGTTTAAAAGCCTGCTTCAGATAAACATATTTAAATAAGCAATGTGATCTAAGTTTAAATAGACTAGGGAACTAATATATCAATTAGATTAAAGTCTCTTTTGATAATCAACATGAATTTTCAGGGTATTTGGCTATTTATTGTATCAGATTTCAATTCTACTTTATAATAATACATATAAATATGCAAAAAAAAATTAATGTAACTAATAAAATTACAGAATAAATTAACATATTTTTATTTTAATTGAAAGTACAAAATCTAATATAATAATAAATAAAATTATCCATATTTATTTAAATAGCTCGGTCTAATAGGCCTAAGAGGCTTTTTTAATGGCCTGCGATCTGACTTTTTAAGCTAAATATGCTTCTAAAAAAGTCTAGGCCTTCTCTATTTAAGAAAAAAGTCTGATCTGATATGACCTGTCGTAGGACCCTGTAAGCCGGCCTAGCCTATTCTCATCGGTAGGTATAAGCAAGAAAGAAGGAAGAGATTTTTTGAAAATCAAATTTTATGAAAGAATAATTTTGTTAGAATGTAAATATACTAGAAAAAGGCTATATTGATTTCCCTTTTCAGTTTTCACCCCACCAATAATTTTTCAACATTATTACTCTACTCATACAGTATACGATACTGTCCCTCCTCGTACACTACACATTTTCAATAGGCTTTACAGCCAAACAGAAAACACACAGAACCAACACAAACTCATAACTGATAAAAGGAGATGAAACAGACAAGTACACTCTATAAAAACCAAACATCTCTTTGAACTCTTAACAATAAAACCAAACACAAAATTTCAACTTTCATTTCTCCATTTTTACCTTAATTTTTTTTTTCCTTATTTATATCTCAACCATTCTTCAACTACAATCTCTCTCTCTCTCTCTCAACTATACTACCTTTTGTCAGATCTTAATGCTGTTTCTTGCATACTGAGTATATAAGTATCATATCTTATGTATTGAAAACCGTTATTTTCTGCCAATTCTTTCCACAGAACCAGCATTTAAGACTCTGATTCATTTACCTTAACCGTTATTTTCTTTCTATTGGTGAATAACACTACAAATAGAAGAGAGAGTAAAAGTTCAAAAAATATTACCGCAACAATTGACCTATAGGGTGGTTTTGTTACCTTGTTTCTTTTCTTTTGCCTTGATTGAGAAGAGTAACGTGTTGTGTGTAGTAGCAGTTACGAGAAAGTTTCACATGATGACACACAAACCTCATTAAAAACAGCAAAAAAGGAAGAAAAAACAACATACTCTGTTTTTCCTCTGTTTTTGTGTTATAAAATCTTATTGAGAAAGCCTTGAGTTTCATCACAAAAGAGCAGAAATTTGAGTAAGATTAGGTGAGTTTTGATGACCCTTTATACTTTATTTTCATGGGTTGGTAACAAAATCTCTTCTTTTTATCATGTTAAAATTGTTTTCTTTTTGAGTATGATTTGATTTGTGTTTGGTAAATGTCTAACTCAATAGTTTGATGTGACTGTTTATGTATATCTGTTTGAATTTTGAAGATCTTTATAATCACAGAAACAATGTTATCAGAGAAACAAGGCGAAGAAACAATGATGTCAAGCCTTAATGAAACAATTGAGCTGAATGAAGAAAGAGAGGAAGAGAAAGGAGCAAGTCCAGGTTCTGGTTTCAAGAATTTTCTTTGGCATGGTGGTTCTGTTTATGATGCTTGGTTTAGCTGTGCCTCAAATCAGGTAAAAAATAAACAGAGCTTTTAGATTTCGACGCATGTTTGGATTCTAAGTGAAATCAGCAGAATCACGGTGAGTCACTGTAATTTTGACAGAAACTATGCTTTAAAGCTTTAATGAAGTTTCGGACTTACAGTGTCACCGGGATTTTGTTAAATTCAGTACACATCCACATCTAATCAGTCTCATCATTCGAACTAAGATTCTTTGACTGTGACCTTTTTTTTTAGTGTGTGAGAGAATTTGATTCTTTTTATTTTTTAATTTTAATTTTTGGTTTGTTGTGTTATGCAGGTTGCTCAGGTTTTGTTGACACTGCCATACTCATTCTCTCAGCTAGGAATGATTTCAGGCATCATATTCCAAGTCTTCTATGGATTGATGGGTAGTTGGACTGCTTATTTGATTAGCATTCTGTATGTTGAGTACAGAAGCAGAAAGGAGAAAGAGAATGTCAGCTTCAAAAATCATGTCATTCAGGTGAGGTCACACCTCCCAGATATAAGAAATAAATTATTCTATATTGTTAAAATCAAATCAAGGTTTTAAATTGTGGTCACATCGTAATTTTGATATCTCAAAATATTGTGGTCGAATCGATGTGATCGGATTTATTATCGCGGAGACATAAAAAGTCTCATGGTCACAGCCGCTATTGCGGTTGCAGAATATTTTTTAAAAAAATTAGGTTAAAATGTTTGAAGAAAGACATTGATGGTTTAATTTCATTTTGTGCAGTGGTTTGAAGTGTTGGAAGGTTTACTTGGTCCTTATTGGAAAGCAATTGGATTAGCTTTCAACTGCACTTTCCTTCTCTTTGGATCTGTTATCCAGCTCATAGCTTGTGCAAGGTACAAATTTCATTTTTTTTTCTTATAACATTAATTTATTTGATTAGATAATTGAAGGACCATATTGAATTGTGGACTTAATAACATGTTTTTGGTTTTTTTATTCATTATGCAGTAACATATACTACATAAATGATCACTTGGACAAGAGGACTTGGACTTACATTTTTGGAGCTTGTTGTGCTACAACAGTGTTCATACCTTCATTCCATAACTATAGAATTTGGTCTTTCCTTGGCCTTGGCATGACTACATACACAGCTTGGTATATGACCATTGCAGCCATTGTTCATGGCCAGGTAAATACATATGTCTTGATTTTCTAAGTCCAATCACTAATTTAGTCCCTAAAATTGTAGGAATGGTATAATTTGATTGGTGAAATTAACACAAAATTCTGAAATATTTATTGAAATCCAAAAGTCTCATCATAATTGAATTTCAACAAGTGGGGTCTCTCTCTCCTTTGAAATATTTTTGTTTAAAGAAAAACCATGGTTCATTTTTGCAGGTTGAAAATGTGGTTCACTCGGGTCCAAAGAAAATGGTTTGGTATTTCACTGGCGCCACAAACATACTCTATACTTTCGGCGGGCACGCAGTCACAGTGTAATCCACCAAATCTTTTTTAATCTATTTTGCTTATTCATTTAGACAAAGTAATCATCATAGTTTTCTTTTTTGTCTCAATACAATGAAACATTGAAGATTAGTAAGAGAAGTTTATTGCACGGATAATATACTTTCTATACTATGGTTGCAGCTTTTGCCTCCATTTTAATGAGGACTTCTTATGTAAGACAAAACAGTAAAATCTGGCACTACACTATTGTCTTGGCTAACGGTTATTCTCTGACTTTAGCCTTAAAATATTTCGAACCCTTTAATTTTTTAATATAAGCTCTGAATTAAGATTATGCCTTCCCCCTAAGAGACATTTTACCTCACGATGTGTGTCCTAATTTGTATTTTTATACTATGTGTGTACTTTTTTTTTGAAAGAATATATGTGTGTACTTATCTTTTTTTTTTTTTTTAAGAGATGTGTGTACTTATCTAGTGACATTTTGTATTATATATATACTTCCATCTGTTTTATATTAAATAACACATTTAAAATATTTGTGTTTCATTGTTTGCAACTTAAATTTTTTAATGAAATATGTATGAGTTTTTCCAAAATTACCCTTATTTTGATTGAAACAATTGGAAATGTAGGATGGTGTGTTATAAATGATATAACAAAAGGATATTATAGTCAAAATAAAATTTGTACAATGCAAATTCTTTTAAGATGAGCGCATTATTTTTAAAAAGTTGTTAAAATAAGACAGTTAGTGCATAGTTTAAAATATTTAATCATTTTTCTATCAATGTTTCTTACACATTTATGAATATTTTTTATATATGCACTTGGTCCTAGTTTAATGTATCATCTATGAGGAAATTAGACAACTGAAATGATTCATGCATGGGACCATGGATTTATAACATAAAAAAATGCATAGTACTAAAAATACACTGTTCTTTGCCTTATTGGGAAACTTCTCTATTAGGCAAGCTTGTATATTTTTTAGTATATATTTTAACCTTTTAGGGTAATACAATGCATTTGACTAAAAAACAAAAAAGGGTACAAAACATGCTAGAAGACAATTCCAACACATTTGGACATATCACATGAACATGAAAACCTATTTTAAATTTGAGGCATATTAGTAAAAATAGTAGGAATTTGAGGCCATTACTTTTCCCACCTTATGAGATTCTCGTGCGTCCTATTCAGATTCTAAAATCCGAAATATTTCAACGTATTTTTGAAGGTTTTACAGGGTTTTTATGCAGTTCGGATTCTAACATACGAACTGCATGGGACGCCTGAAAATCTCATAGGATGGAAAAAGAATCAGTTGATTTTAAAAAAGCAGAGGATAAATGTATGGGTGATTTTGCATATTCAATTTGACGATGTTTGAGTTTACACTAACATGGACCATGTGACTATTATTACAGGGAAATCATGCATGCAATGTGGAAACCTCAGAAATTCAAAGCTATCTATTTTTTTGCTACTCTTTATGTGTTCACACTTACCCTACCATCTGCAATTGCTGTCTATTGGGCCTTTGGTGACCAACTTTTAGACCATTCCAATGCTTTCTCTCTTCTTCCTCGTAATGCCTGGCGAGATGCTGGTGTAATCTTGATGCTCATTCATCAGGTTCATATATATTTTTGTCATTCCCTTCCCATCAAAATTGTTAACATACTAAATAAATTATAATTGACTTAATCAGAAATTTAGCCTAAACCAACTTTTCATTTAAACCTATTTTTCGATTTTTCAAACTTTGATTCTTATTGTTTTGAAAGTCGTAACAAACATATGAGAACTTTTAAAATTGACTTTTTTTACGATAAGAAGTGTAACAAGCATGCCCTAAGTATTTTCCGTTTCGGAGATTATTTTAAAATTTTGTTAATGTCACAATCAAATTGTGTGACACCTACATTGTATTGTGCATATGTTTGATGCTAAAAAAAAATGTTGTTTTAGAGACTAATGACATGCTATATTTATATGTAAATTGCAGTTTATCACCTTTGGATTTGCTTGTACACCATTGTACTTTGTGTGGGAGAAAGTGATAGGAATGCATGACACAAAGAGCATATTTTTGAGGGCACTAGCAAGGTTACCTGTGGTGATACCAATATGGTTTTTGGCTATAATCTTCCCTTTCTTTGGTCCCATAAACTCAGCTGTAGGGGCTCTTTTGGTTAGTTTCACTGTCTATGTCATCCCTGCTTCTGCTCATATGCTCACTTATAGGTCTGCTTCAGCAAGACAGGTAAACTGTCCAATCTCTCCACATCTTTGTCTTTTTTCCTATAACATATCCAATACATAGTGAGATTTTACTCATAAGATACAATAGTAATCACTATTTTGACATGTTGTAGGTCCAATTTGGTTTAACTTTTGTAGATATATGAGCTTTTCAATTGATATAAGTATTTGATTTTTAGCTAAAAGGAAACCATTACAAATTTAGGCAAATTGTATTTTTAAATGCTTTGATAATATTTGATAATTGTTTGAAACTTCATCGAAGGTAGATGTGTCTTTTAGAAGTAGAAGTTTATGGTCCTTCTTGTCCTCACGGTTGAGACAGTGACTTGATCAATACTGGTACGACTAAAACATGGAAAACCAAACATATGTGCCTCAAAACTCAACTCGTAATTGTTTTTCCGTGTTTTTGTCAAATTAAAGCCGACCAAATCACTTTCTTAGCCGTACGGACGAGGAGGACTATGAGTTTGTACTTCAGAGGGGCATCATCAATCATTGTTAAATTTCAAACGATAATTAAATATTTGTCCACCATAATTTTATTGATGGTTATGAAAAGGTTAGATGGGAGAGTTTATGAGAATATTGAGATTGATAAGCTAATTTCAACTTATATTATGATTTGTTAGTTAGAAGATTCATAATCATTGTTTACTTTTCTCTAATTTTTTGTTGAAATTTTTATCTAAACTTACTCTTAGACAATTAATTTGTAGCTTCATGATGATTTAACTTGGAAGTGACTTCCCATGTTAATGGCAGTATAAATTCTAGTCCCACCAATTCTATTAATCATTCAAATTGACATTTTATGATACATGATTAGTTTGGTGCCACTTCTTTGTCATTCAGTTATATGCTAAAGTCATATAGTACCATTGGTACTATTTAAGTCACATGCCCCACATTATAAGTTTTAACACAACCTAACACTATCAACTCAAGTGTCCTTACACAGTACTCAGTGATCAAATCATTGTTTCTGTTTATGTTCTTAAGCTTAACATATTCTCATTATTAGTCAACAATATGTAACTCTGAACTTTTTGTCTTACTAAATGTTCAAAAACTTTAAACCATGACAATATTTCAAAACCTCCTCATCAAGGTTTAAAATTGAGGTAATGGTGATATTGTGTAGAATTTTAGTCAAATATGGTTGATGCCTCTTTATAGGTCTTTTTAGAAAACTAAAAATGGAACAGATCTGTTAAATCGAAATGAGGTGTAACGAAAACCAACTACGATATTGACAGTTTGGTTCAGTTCATGAACTATCGATCATAGTTCAATGTGGTTCGGTTTGGTTAAACCGTTCTATTTTTCTAAACAATGCCAATATTCGATTTGATTCGGTTTTTCTTCATTTACTTGATTAATTTTTTTTCTCTTTTCAGAATGCTGCAGAGAAATTGCCCAAAGTTATTCCAAGCTGGACATTAATGTATGTGATCAATGCATTTGTGGTGATATGGGTTACTATTGTAGGCTTTGGATTTGGAGGGTGGGCTAGTATGACAAACTTCATCAAACAAGTTGACACATTTGGATTATTTGCTAAATGCTACCAATGTCCACCAAAACTACCAGCTTCCAACCACACAATGCATCACTGAAAAGTGAGGAAAAAAATTATGGTCTTTTCTTTGTTTTAGTCATATTTTCCATCCCTTTTTGTTTAATCACCATATAGATACACTATTATTGTTAATGTTTGTGTTCCTTGTGTAGCAAGGCAATCTTTTTATTATTTTATTTGGTTTTTGATAATCATTTTGGATATAACCATAGACTTGATTATATACAACAAATGTTGGATTTGGTGATTGGAAATTGGCATTTAGCAACATCAAGTGAAGCATGCATGTTTCTAATAGTTCAACATCCAATACATAAGACTATATACAATCATTTGATTTGTTTTCCCTTAACATATCTACTATTATTATAGTAGACATGTGTTTGTGAAGATTAAAAATACAAAAGCATGAAAAAGATTTCAAAATTCCTTTCATGTTGAAATGTTTAACATGAAGAAATAATGTGGGAGATCTTGAACTTCAAAATATAAAGAGAAGGGGATTTTGGAATTTGAAATAAAAGGAAAAAAAATTGCTCAAACGTGGAAATTTGAAATGTGAAGAGTAAGAGAAAACAACATAAAAGGATCATTTTCCATGTTGCTTGCTATATCTTCCAAGCCTAGTTATGTGATTCATGAATTCATCATTGTATTTGTCATGACTAAAATAGAGACATACATGCTGCTTCTAATTTTTTGAACAATGTTTTAATATGAACTTGAGTTGCGATATTTGATATTGTAAAAAATCACAGTCAAATATGATCGATACGATTTCAATCATTATTATAGATATACTATACTATATATAAAAAAAAAACCTTGACATTATTTGTCATGATTAAGTATGTGATTCGTAAAATCATGACCCTATTTGTCATGATCAACAAAAGGGAAATGATGGATATAGCGACAAAATATATTAAAAATTCTTCACAAACGTTTTTGATTGGTTGGTTAAAGTATGACCCTACCTGTTTTCCATAAAATCCAGAGTTGAAGCGTTGCTCTTTTCCTTATACGCAAGACACGCCGGTTTCGTGAATTTCTCGAGAAGGAATCTTCGCAATGTATAGTACTGTTCTTAACAAAATAAACCAAAACTCTTGACATTTTTTTTATATTCACAATTAATGACTCCATCCTTAACATAAATTGTTGTCTAAGTTTATAACGATTTATCCCTTAAAAAAAAGTTTATAACATATATATTATATGATTGACTAGTCAAAAATTGGAATTTCAAGATCAGCCAAAGGGAATTGGGGTGTGTGTGACATGTAAAGTTATAGAATTTGATTGGCAATAATTGAAGGTTTTGTAAAGGCTTATTTGAGTTAGGTCTTTGTATCTTTCACCTTTATCTCTATGCACCGAATCTTAGCCAGTGTTTGTCATGACCCTTTCAGTTCTATCTTTTCCTTAAATCTTGAGGCTTGTTTAGAAATATAGAATCCTAAAGTGGACCTTAGATTGATTGAGAGGAAAACACAAAAATGTTCTTATTTGCTTCCTAATAAAAAATGCATGCAAAAGAATCTTCCTCTCTTTCTATTTGATTATAAATAGGATTGAAAGTACTTTTATACCTCAAACACGCAGCACAAATAGAAAAACAGAATACAATGTGCAAATAACAATTTTTTATAGCAAGATTTATGTTAGTTGAATCTTGATTTTCATTGGAGTCAAACAATCTTCAACTTCAAGACTCAAAAACACGTTTGTAAAGTATTTACAGAATAATTATCAACAAAATTTTCATATTAACAATATAATATGGATTGTATTTGTTTAAATAACCCCCTCGCAAGTGGACGGTGGATTTAATCCCTCAGATTAGTCTGTTTTTTGAACCGAATACCGAGTTTTAATTAAAAAAAAAATGGAATCGAATACTCTCACGTAGTTTTTGAAAATAATAACACACTCGCTAGATGCTAGATGAGAATCTCAACCAAGTGAAATCACACACACTTGCTCTCCTCTCTTGCTCTTGGATGATATGCTTCAATAATTCAAAATACTCGTATTTAGAGAAGAGAGTGACATTATCCAAAAAAAAGTGATCAGAGGAAGTTAATTGATATTCACAATTTCAATAAGTTACAGAAACTCCCAATTCATTATTCTAAGTTGATTGTGCATGTTGCAATGTTGAAATAATAAATACTTCATATGTCCTATAATAATTGTCATATTTGTAAACAAGTTGTTTCAAAAAGAGTGTTCCGTGTATTTTTCATTGTAATTTTTTCCTTCTTCAAGTGTACAATCTAATTATTATGTGTATCACTTACACATTTATGTTAATGAAAGACACACCATTAAATCGGAGAACAAAGTATTTCCACCTCTGAGGTACTTGTAAAAAGGTGAAGTACTCGTATTGGTACACGTACGGTACTGGGAGTATATATTAATATGATAATTTTTGAATTTTTTAAACTTTTATCATGATATTTTTTTATAAGTTAAAGAATTTAGCTCTCTCATGTAGTCATATTATATTATACTAGCGTCCAGACGGGCATTCACGTGCCCGTCTGTCCGCTCTTTCTACTGCGCTAACACATGTAACTCATAAACAATATGTTTTTCAACATCAAGGTTGGGTTAGTTTTTTCTGATATATCTTGGAGAAAATTATTAGAATTGAAAGAATGATCAAGCTTAATAAAAAATGTAAGATATGTATTTCATGCACTTCTATGACATGGAGTTACTTAATATATACTTGTTTTGTGATGCATACTCATTTACCTATGGAGGATGAATATGCATGAAACATGAGTGACAATTATCGGGTGGGTTAATATAAAATTCAGAAAATCTAAGGCAACCCAATATAAGAATTAAGATACTCTCTCTCTCCCCTCTCTCTCTCTCTCACTCTCTCTCCACGGCCATACAAATGTCCTATTGAACAATCTCTCAAATCCTTGTTCGGTTGCTTAGCCTGCGCTAACGCATGTAACTCATAAACAATATGTTTTTCAACATCAAGGTTGGGTTAGTTTTTTCTGATATATCTTGGAGAAAATTATTAGAATTGAAAGAATGATCAAGCTTAATAAAAAATGTAAGATATGTATTTCATGCACTTCTATGACATGGAGTTACTTAATATATACTTAGTTTTGTGATGCATACTCATTTACCTATGGAGGATGAATATGCATAAAACATGAGTGACAATTATCGGGTGGGTTAATATAAAATTCAGAAAATCTAAGGCAACCCAATATAAGAATTAAGATACTCTCTCTCTCTCCCCTCTCTCTCTCTCTCTCACTCTCTCTCCACGGCCATACAAATGTCCTATTGAACAATCTCTCAAATCCTTGTTCGGTTGCTTAGCTACACGACCATACACCCAAGCTTTTTCTCGTTTCATCAAATATTTAGTGGCATTTTTTTTATTATATTATAAAAAACATTTGATTCTAATTAAGTTTGTCCAAGAATAATTCAGATATTCAGTTTGGATTTTTTTTTTTTTATTATATTGTGCAAGACTATAAAAAGCATACGTTTTGTAAGTAAACGTAGATAAGATTTTATGATCATCACTTCAGGCGTAACAATATAGTCTTATATGTATGATAATATGTCTAACCGTATAAACTTTACATGATACTAATTACATACATGTAATTGAATTAGAAGAAGCGGTTCTCTCAACTTATATTCGTTAAATCAACTTCATCAACTTGTTGTGATGCTCCGTTGATATTCCTGATTTCTTCATATATTTTTTATCTCACTGTTTCAGACCATTCCTCAAGATACCCTAATAGCCTAAAGCCCGTAGGGTGTAAATTGATAAGACCAATAGGGAATCAAATGGCAAGATTGAGAGATAGAAGGCCAGGCTTGTCGCCAAGGGGTTCACTCTGAAAGAGGACATCGACTACGTTGAGACCTTATCCCCGCTTTCTATTCCTTCCCGACCTGCTGTCGTCAATGATCTGCTTCCGTGAATGAGAGTTGGTCTTCCCGATCCACGAATACTGTCTGTTGTCCTTTACTTGTTTAGTGGCATCTGTCTTAGGGCATCTGGAATTCTCAGTTTCGGTTATATACCGCTCTCAATTACTTTGTTTTTGAAATATTAGTTAGAATAAAATAAGAAGATTAAATAAAAAACATAATGAAAAAATGAACAAAAAACCTTTGGTAGTTGGTTTAAATTAGTTCTTTTAGCATACATTGAAATCAATAAGGAAACCTCTATGTCTACCTTGGATGATGGCAGCGTCTCCACTCATCCCCTTTCACGATCTTGTGGACTACTTCATATGGAAACAGGAAGAAAAAAAATTAACCATTGCTAGAGAGATAAAAATAGTAGACGCTAATGATATGAGAGAAATTCAACCTAAAAATCATCCACATATATGACATGGTTATAGGATGTTCGCTATAAGCACAAACAAATACATTGGACACAACACTAAGACATCTACACATGTAAATTTAAAAAAAACAATAGATGAAACGGAAAAACTAAATTTAGATGCATCTTTGACTTCAATGGATCAATATTGCTCTTGCCCATTTTATTACCAAGAATATAAAAACAATTAAACCAAGCAAACGTACATAAAACCTTGGAATGTTTCCCATGTGTTATGTGTAAATCTGATGTCATCATAGTTCATGTTGAAGAATAGGATGTGTTGTGCTATTGCCCATTTCCTGCATGTGTGTCATGGATCGAGTAAAAATTAGTATAAAATTAATATAATCAAAAGAAATATAATTCAGTTTTAATACCCTTAAAAACTACAAAAGCCAAAACACAAAAGTCTGTTGCAAACACACAATAAGTCACAAAGCAAATACATAGAATTTGAGTATTTGACAAAATAGATATCACCACACACCGAGTTAGGTTGTCGCTTTTTTTGTGCTTTCTTTAATTTTTTTGAATGATTTTCTTTCTATTGATTCAATTTTTGATGTACACAAACCTGTTACGTATATATCAATAAGATCATCATGAAATTGCAAACAATAAAAGAAAATTAAAAAATTCAACTGAAACAGGAAGGAGAACAAATTAGTAGAGAGTATTATAGAAAAAGCAGAGCACTACACAAAAATGGGGAAGCAATTCTCCCTCAAGTAAATAATATTTAATTTTAGTACATTTATAACAGAAAATATTAGTTCAATTATATCACGTACTCTATAAAATGAGCATAATTAACTCTCAAGTATTTATCACACTTATCTTCCCATCATGCAGAACAAAGTCTCCGAACTCATAGATCAGATTTTGAAATAGAAAAAGGATATAATAGAATTAAAACAACCATAAAGAAAATTGATATTGTTGTTAAGAAAATTTCAATGCAAATAGTAAAAAATTCACAGTGAACAGATTAAGAAACCATGTGGTACCTCTAATGAGTTTCCCTCAAAGCGTAATCTACCGATTTTATTTTCACTGGAAACAAAATAAAATGAAATGAGAGGCAAATGGGGAGGACCAGAGATAAAAGAAGACAGACAGAAAAAAATGAGAGACTGAGAGAAGGGCTAACTTTTTACTACGTCATCATTTATATTTATTTGCATGGTAAACCAACTTCAACCTATACATGAGAACCAATATAGTACTAGGATCATGCTTTTGAACTTCAGATTCACCAAAAAGATATATACCAAAAGAGAGACAGACAACAATAAAAACCAAAGACTCAACCGCTTAAACCAACTTTAACAGACTTCAATGGAGATGCTGACATTTTTACCAGTTTTGTGAAGCCACAAAAAAACTTATTAAGAAAATATCAATGATCCCAAACATGGTTGAAATTGAATCAAAGTTAAATACAAAAATAATTGAAACCAAAGACCCCAAACAAAAGGAAGATTGAATAAAATGAGTACATTATAATTGAAAATTATTGTTTTCTCTTTCGTTGTTTTTAAAAAATTTGAAAAACAATTGAAGCAATAATCAGATGGTCGTAAAAAAAGAAGGGTTGAAAGAAGAATAAGCCTACATTTTGAAGTGAAAAGGATTGTGGTTTTTATCAACACTCGTAGTGGGATGCTTGGAATTGGGATGGACAATAGTTTGCAATTTGTTCTTTTAAAAATGTAGTTTGCAGTTTCTCTCAAACTGAAGTTCTGATCAATATTGCGGAAGTTTATTGGCTATGTACAATATTTTTTAATTAAATTGTATTGTACTTTTAGCAGTTTTTTGTGTGTGTGTGTGTATGTGTTGTGTGAACAGTTGTGACAGCTTGCATATGTTGTAGGTTAAAATAAAAACTGTCAAGGGTATTTTAGGCAATAAAAATAGGCTACACTAAAAGCATGTATTGCCTTTATTAATAGGTATAGATAACAAAACTCATGATTTTATTGACGTATTTGTATCTGATTGTTTTTAAAATTGTCGTATTCTGCCCTAAAAAAAAAAAAATTGTCGTATTCTGGTATTGGTATCCGCGTCATACCGGATACCAATATACATGTACCTATGCAACATATATTTCCACACTTTCTTGGTAAAATTATTGCCAATTAGTTCACCTTTGGCAAACTTAATCCAGACCTACTTGGATGAAGTTTTCATTGACTTTAAGATCCCAAATATCTCCAGATCTTTAAACATAAAAAGGTATTTTGTTTAAGATGATATTAATTTGAAAGGTGAACTGTTGGTAGTAAATCTTATGCAACTTTTAACAAACTAGTAGTAAAACCAAACATATAAACTAGTAGTAAACCTACGCACACGCACGCACGCATGCACACACTACATATATACTTTATATTATTTGTAAAATCAAACTTATTAATACAACTAATATATATATATATATATATATATATATATATAGACACATTTAACAAAAACTACACAATAATATTTATAAATTTATAGTTTAACTTTTTCGTCAAATAAAATTTTATATACTAATTTTACTTTAAATTTATACCGACTTATATGTCAAATAACTTAAATATTCACTATCAATCATAGTCCAATGTGGTTCAGTTAGGTTACACAATGCCAATATTCGATTTGATTCAGTTTTTGGATTTCTTTCAAGATTTATTATTATTATTATTATTATTATTATTATTATTATTATGTTAATGGTTGAAACGTTTGTAGGTGTTAAGGATACAACTACTGTCCCAACTAAGAGAGGTAAAGCTCAACAAGGCATTAGAGGAAAGTCTAAAAAATTACCAAAAGCCAATGGAGAATGTCAAAGAAAGCAATCATGAAACATTTGTTAGCAATGTTGAAACCACTACGTACTGTGAAGCCTTCTATGATTGAATCCTCAAAACAAGTGACCAGCTTCCACAAAGTAGGTACATACCCTTCCATGGATGGATTAGCAGTGATGATAACAATGTGGACCTCATATACTTTCCACCTCCACCATTACCCAAACATATAGAGAAGTTGATTAGGAAGAGTGTAGATCCTGAAAGACCAAAGCGCAAGGGCAGATAGATTAACTATTACTGTTAATGCCGGTGTTCCTTGTGTAGCAAGGCAATATTTTTATAATTTAATTTGGGTTTTTGATAATCATTTTGGATATAGCCATAAACTCGATTAGAGCCAACAACTATTGGGTTTGTAGAAATGAAATAAAGCTCAAAAAGTTGTATGTTGTCTTAATTGGAAAAGATTGAATGGTTGTTGTTTATGGTTAGGCCGCACAAAGTCTAATTACAAAGAGATTTTTTTTTTCACCTTATTCACTTCTCATTCGCTCTTCAAAATATTTAATTTGTATTATTTGAACTAATTTTTTTTTAAAGAGTATTATTTGAACTAGTTAAAAACTCGTGCGTCTGCACAGGTTGGGAATGTTTAAACTTTATAGATGTTTCCACCTACTAAGTCTGATCACTTGAAATAATGACATAATTGACAAACAATCACAATAAAGAAAAAAAAAGTTGGTTCAAAATGACAAGCAAACATACATAAGTTAAAAAACAAAAAAGTTTATAAAAATTATGTTTGATCAATTTTGCGTGGTAGACTTGCAATATGACTGTTATGGAAAAAGTTACCTAATTGATGTTATGGAAAACTTATTTGAACACAACATTCGTGGTTGAATTCAATATCTGCTTTTCTTTGTCATGTACTCCCTCCGTCCTGGATTAATTAACTGAGTCATTTGCTCAAATCACAGATATTAAGACAAATATATAAATGAAGGAGAGAGAAAAATAGTTTTAAGTGCTCTTATTAAGTATTTGTCTATTCTCCACTATCATAAATGCAAAGTGGAATATATTGAATTGGGAGTGATGAAAGTAGTATTAATTAGAGTTATAAAAGGAAAAAAATAATTAATGATGTATTGAAAAGTGAAATGGCTCACTTATTTTGGGACACTTTTTTTTATTGAAAATGACTCAGTTATTATGGGACGGAGAGAGTATTAAAATTGAGTATTACTTTTCCCACCCTATGACCTTATCGCGCGCCCTATGCAAATTACCAACATGTCCTTCATATTATATAATCTGGAACATCTATATGTATTTCGGAATATAGAATCCGGACAATTGCGAAGTATAAAAGGAACTTCACCCCCCACTTTTACAATTTTACAGTTTCACTTTCAACATTCTCTCTCTCTCTCTCTCTCTCTCTCTCTCTCTCTCTACATTATCCCAAGTTCCGAACACCACAAATCTTGTCCAAATTTGAAGTTTTGTTGATCAAAAGCACCGCATTTCAACCCTTTTCAAACATCATGGAAGGTAAGTTTGATTTCTGTACATATGCATGGTTAATTTCGTCGATTTTTTTTCAGACCATACCAAGACATCCTGTTCAGATGCACCTGTTGAAGTTAACTTGGCGGAGATCACAAACCGCTTTCAGCGTGCACTTGATTATACGCTGACACCTCAGGAGTTGGGAGAGATTGCAATTCATGGTGTGGAGGCAGCAGAAGGATACATCGAGTGGTTTTACCAGGTGTCTCATCCACGCATGATTCTTCCCAACATGCCGGTACCAGTTCCGAGGCCACCGGAGCGTGAGATCCTTGATGCGCGAGCTGCTCACGAGGATTGAGACCTTGCGTACTTACAACTTAGCGGAAGAATGAGCCGCATCAGAGACCACATCTATGATGTGATGAGGAGTGGTCTGGTGCCGAAAGGGACTGAGGAATGACAACATTTGGAGGATGCATTGAGATAGGTGCATGATGGGAAAGTTTACCGTCGTCAGGGAGCTACTGAGGGTGGCAGGGGTGCCAGAGGTGGCAGAGGTGGTGGCAGGGGTGGCGGTGGTACGAGTGTAGTTATTAGGGGCTGATAGTATTGTATTTTATGTTTATGTTTGAACATTTTGAATGCTTTTGCATTATGTAACACTTGAATAATTTTTAATGTTATGTAATCTTGGATAATTTTTAATTATATTTGATTAATGTTTTGTTCAAACATTATGTTGTGTTGATGATTTTAATGTTTATAAGTTCGATTTACTGTTAGAACATGTCACCGGCATGATATGTCTGTTTGGAAGCAAGCAAATTGCGCCAAAACAGAGGCTCAGCCAAAACAGATGGCTTCTGCCTCTGTACTGATGCAGTCCGGATTATATAATCCGGACATGTTTAGCACATTTTGGATTATATAATTCGGAATCATCGTTCACCCCTCGCCCCCTTTTGTTGACTTTCAACGGGGTGATTTACAAGTTTCGGATTAATATAATCCGGAAGCTATCTAACTTTTTCGGATTATATAATCCAGAACAATATATTCATAACTGGCATCATCATCCATCAGGGTGGATGAAGTGCCAAAATACACGAATAAATCCGGAATTAATATTCCGGAATGGGTTCGAATTATATAATCCGGACTAGGGGTATTATGGGAAAAAATAGGGCGCGCGAGGAAAGACATAGGGTGGGAAAAGTAATACTAATTAAAATTTAAAGTTCTTGTTTGCTCTTCACTCTAGAAATGGCTACATATAGTCAGGTTCGGCCCAAGGCATAGGCCGGGGTGCAGCGGCCTAGGGCCCATTCATGTAGGGGGGCCAATTTTTTTTAATGTAGGGGCATATGTAGAAATAATTGGTTAAAAGGGGTGTGTATAGTAAAAAGCGTAATGAGAGCTTAGACCATTACTAGACTGAAGCCCATCAGCTGTTTCATCCTTTTTTTACAACCCATCAGCCTTTCCTTTTCACACTCCCACTCATCAGTTTTATTTTGACCCCCAACATTTCATTAGCCAAAACGCAAAACTTACACGTAAAATGTAAGTCGTTGAAGCAAAATGTAAAACACAAAATATCCACTCCTCTCCATATATAAATCTGTTTTTCATTTTGAGGATGCTTTTTGGTGTTTCAAATTGAAGCTAATTTGAATTTGTATTTAAATTTCATAATATAATATGACATTCATCATGGGTGAAAATTTCATATTTGGGCATGAGGAGAGTGTATTTTATACGATTATGGATTTATGGTGACGAATAATGATGAAACTCTTTGAGAAATTTTGAAGGTAGTAAATCAATTGAATTATCTAATCAGATAATGAAACTTATATAAAGTTTGATATGTCTACTATCATTTTAATTACCTAACTTTGTTGGGTTTGATTCGGCCCGCACAATTATTATTTTCATTAATAATACATAGGACAAAATGCAATTGACACACGATGTTTTAGAGTGTTAGCATATTTGGAATTTCAAAATATCGTATTATTAGTGACCGCCGTGATTAATGCATATCACCTTTTTAAAAAAATTGATTAATGCATATTTCATTCACCGCTTACAAAAATAATAACTGATCTATCATGTAATGGGGGTTTTTCTCAAATTTGGCCTAAGACCCCTAAAATGTTAGGAACGACCCTGCATATCCATGACTAAATAAGTCTTTTAGCAAGTATAATCCAACGTGGTCTAAAAATTGACCTCGAGACTTTTATATTATCATATATAGCAAATCAAACAATAATTGAAAATTGTCTTCACAACATCTTGAATATCCATGGTGATTGTGACGGTGATAACCCAAAAACTATTTCTACCACAAAGAAAAACACATGTGAAAAGATGAAAATAGTTTTTGTAAGTTTTTTAAATGCAATGTGATTGTGGATAATCATTTCTTGAAATTCCAAATTCCAATGCAGTTATAATGAATCACTAAATCATAAAATATTGAATTGTCCGACACTATTTTATTATATTTCATTGAATACGGGTGAAGAAAAAATCAAAATCAAAATCAAAAGAAGAATGAACATGATTAAAAATGGTAAAACCCTTGGGCTATGAAAAGGCACCATATATTATGTTGTAAATCACTTGAATGGATAGAAAGGTAAAATTAACCTTTTAGTATAATAGATCTTGCAGTATGTACTCATAATTATCTTTTATCATGGTCTATGATATAGTAGTAATAAAAAAGAGTGCTTAATGAAGACTGAAACTGAAACACTAATTAAGCAGTTAAAGCTTCACTGACACACGTGTTATTGGACCCGTAGAATTAAGAGATGAAGTCTAGGGTTTAGGGTTTAGTTCATGTTTAAGCCAAACCCATATAATATTGTCAAATATAAAGAATAGTAGCAACTAACTTCCAAAAAGAGTATCAATTTTTTTGAAGTAACTAATGGGGTCTTGCAAGTTGCCAACAGTGTCAAAAAATTAAGATCGTAAAATTACCTTAAAAAGAATATAGATCACATTCCAAGAATAAGGGTCTTGCTTCAAGCACATGATGAGCACATTTTTTCACATAACCACATTCTACTGCAACAAAATATGGAAACATTAGTTGCTAAAATGAAGACACTAAAAGGAAGATACTAATTCTACATGTTTTAACATCGGGCAATAAAATGAAGATACTAATTCTACATGTTTCAGGCATCTTTAGATGTTAAAACATGTCATTACACAAAAAATTAGACTTTTTCAACTGAGGACGAATTTATTATGAATTTTTATTTTCCATAATTATGAATTTTTTAAAAAATTCATAATTAATTCGTATCTCATTTAAAAACCCCAAAATTTTATGGTGAACGTTCTTATGATGTTCTAACCTTATTTGTAATGTTTGCAAAGCAATAACACTCTCTCATACTCAAAAACGTCACAAAGAAGGCAACATTGTACGTTGTTCTTCCTTATTTGTAATTTTGGATTTTGACGAGGGAGTCCCTTCTAAGGGATTCTTGTTCCTTGATTTTTTTATGATTTTTTTTTTTTTATGATTTTATTGGAAAGTTACAAAGAAAGTGACACGAATAACCGATAACTTTTTTCATCTAAATATGTGCACTTTCAAGATTTGAAACACAAGAAACGCATTGGATCATTGAGTCAGAATTGTTGATACGGTCTTTAAACTGTTTATAATTGTCACAAAACAAACTAAGTCTTTGTTTTGATACATATTATATAATCCAAATATATTTTTCCCTTTATTTTCGGCACAAGAGTGGATGTTCGGATTTTATAATCTGAAAAAAAAAATAAGCATTTCAAATTCTATAATCCAGACGCACCCTATACATGCTTCGGAGTATGGCGCCTATGTATAGGGGAAAATCTCATTTTGAGTTATAAAACTCAAGGGCATATTTAAATTTTTTGAGGACGCGAGAAAAATTAGTAAGGTGGAAAAAAAAAGATTTCCCCACAAAAGTCAGCAAGTTGGGATGACAGAAGCCAACATATGCTTTACATTATTTTTTTCTTAACTATGATTTTCAGAAAGAAAAAAAAAAGTTTAATTTATTAGTGAAATACATGTTTTTGATCTTTTTTTTTTTGGTTCGAGCTCCTCTATTATCTTTGAAACGAGGTAAATATAAATAGGTCAGGTGAAACTCTAGAAAACTCTTGAGGAAAAGCACGTTCTCTGCTAGGGTTTCTAGCAAGAGCGCCGTTCTCCAATCTCCATCAGTTTCAAGCATTAAATTTCAATTCAATAACAAACAATTGCTTTTGGTGGCTTTTGGGTTAATGTATGAATCATCCTTACGTGATTGATTCTTGATTTCCGTGCTGGATTTTGTTTGTTTGCAACATCCATCACTTTGGGTTAATCACGATATTGTTTCTTTCGTGAATTCATTGAGTTCGCTTCCTGTTTCTATTGTGCACATTCATTTGTTTCTTGTAATTCACCGCGACTGGTTCTTCAAATTGGGGTCGTGCAACCGTGTTAATGCCTCTATGCATTACAAAGGTTGAACCACGTATGTATCAATACTAGAACCGGTCTGGTGTATCACAATTATCCCACACATGGCATCCGCGTGCCAATGGCCATGTGTGTCTGAAGCTGCACCTTCTTCAGCCATGGTGCGCAATCTGTAGCAACGGTGCAACCTGTTTCAGCACCTGTAAAGACCTTTGCAACAGCTCTTGCGGGGACTACGGTTACGGATGACAAACCTTTTCCTTCTCCTTGCATCAAAGCCGATGCTTTAAGCATCAAGATTTGCCAAGATGAATACAGTAAGGGACTGGAAGATTGTAGAAAGGCGTTAAGGGCTCGCTTGACTCTTAATAAAGGGGACAAGCCTTACTCTGCACGTGATCTCAGTGTTAAAATTGGGAAAATTTGGAGAACAGCGGCAGGTTGGAAAATGGTGCCTCTCGGTAAGGGGTATTATGACTTTCATTTCGAATCGGCGGAGGATTTAAAGAAAATATGGGCAGTAGGAACGGTTAATCTAAAGCCTGGTTTGTTGAGATTTTCACAATGGACTAAAGACTTTAAATTTCAGGCGCAGAAACAGACTCATGTCTCAATTTGGATACGTTTGGTGGAGTTACCGCAAGAGTATTGGCGGGAGAGAACCTTGAAGGAAATTGCAAGTGCCGTTGGTACACCTATTGATATTGATGGACCAACTAGAAATCGTATCTTTGGTCATTATGCTCGCATTTTGGTGGACATTGACTTATCGAAGAAAG
Source organism: Medicago truncatula (assembly GCF_003473485.1). Classification (NCBI taxonomy): domain Eukaryota; kingdom Viridiplantae; phylum Streptophyta; class Magnoliopsida; order Fabales; family Fabaceae; genus Medicago; species Medicago truncatula. The sequence continues at coordinate 36,538,631 of NC_053046.1, forward strand.
CATATGATGAGGTTCTTGTGGAACGTGACGGTTTTGCGTTCATGGTGGAAATACAATACGAGCGGAGACCTTTGTTTTGCCATCAATGCTACTCCATTGGTCATAACATCACTACTTGTAGATGGATAAATCCGCAAGCCGCCAAAGAGAAGGTGAATCGTGGGAAACAACCAGTAAAAGAACCTGTTGTTGCGCCCCCTAAAGTACCGCATGGGGGTGCATCTACTTCGGCCGTTGGAGAGAATGGCTCGTGGATTCCGATTGCTGTTAATTCTACAGTTACCACAACTTCCAGGACGATGGTCCAAGCTCCTCAGACAACATAGGCTGCATCAATTCCGGTATGCACACTTACTCAATCAATTCCGGTTTCATTACCTGCAGTGCCTGTTTCAGACATACCATCAAACTCATTCAGTTTGCCGCTTCATAATGTTTTTGACCGTATTGAACGTCTTTCGACTGATGATTTAGCTATAAATATGCCTGTGTTGGAGAAGGTTGTTTCCCTTGTAGCGCACGATGACGTGCAACCCGTAGAAGTGGTAAGGTCTCATCAGACATCACGAGAGGTGTTGGAGAACCACACGGTGTCTGAACCGCTTCAGGATGGTGTGGAACATGATCATGTGAGGCTAAGGGAGCTGGTGGAGAGTCCCAAGGGTGCTCGTGAGAGTGTTGCATGATCATCCCATGTTGAGCATGTAGACATGCATGAGGTGTCTGCCGATTACCAAGAACACCACGATATTTCTCTCATTGCTCCTCCAGTTGTTACATCTGAGAATTCTGACGGGTTGCTGGATGGTACAGATGAGGTTCTTGCTGGTTCACAAGCAATGAAAACACCTATGGTCACTGAAGCATCAAGTGTAGTTGATGGGGGTATGCCCTCGGCAAAGGAACATAATGTGGTCATCTTGCAAAGACAAGAGGTTCATCCTAGCAAGAATATCCAGCATGGTTTAGATTTGTGAGAAAGAGTACGTGAATATGATGCAAGATCAGCAGCTGAAGCAGCTAAAGCACCTGATGGCTTCATGCCTGTTCTTACACGAAATCAGAAACAAAAACTTAAGGTACAACACGTTTTATCCAAGCAGCCTTCCAAGTCCCGTGCACGGGATGACACTAACCCGCATGCCCAATGAATTTTCTCTATTGGAATATTAGAGGTATCGGTAACTCTGATGCTCGAATTGCTTTAAAAAAAATTTATATGTCTCACAAACCTATCCTTACATTTATTGCGGAGCCAAAGATTAATTTTGTTAATATTCCTGCTTGGTATTGGCCGACAATTGGTGTTTCTAAACATTGCATTAATAATAGAGGATTCTTATTGCCTACTCTATGGGCTCTTTGTCCATAGTTGGTGAGATTTGGGTTGACACTCTTCCAGATGAGGTGAAGATTGATTTTTATAGGGGCAATTGTGGGCTACCCAATTATAGATTCCCTTAATCTACTTTTGGGTTGTTTATTTGTATTTTTCTTTTTCTGTTTTCTGCTGTTTTTTTTTTTTTTTGTGGGTTTTGGTATAGTCCCCCCACCTTTTTGTATGTAACTTTTCCCCCTTTTTTTAATAAATTTTTCGAGTTTGGCGGCATAGGATGGAGGTATCTCGGGGTGCCAACTAGTTGGGATGTCGATGATGACTCTTGATGCCTGTCCTCTCTCCTTGCTTACCAAAAAAAAAAAAAAAGGTCAAATGCATTTAAATGTTCTTTAAGTTTTTCGTTTTTCTCAAAGTGGACTTTTAAATTTTAAAAGTCCCAAACAAATCCTTTAAGTTTCAAAAGTCCCAATCAAGTCCTTTTAGTTTTTGAATCGTTTCAAACAAATCCTTTTAAAAGATGATGGTGATGATTCAGTTGATAGCAACAAAGAGCATTATCCACCATTTGTCATGCCTAAAAAGATGACTAATTTTAAGTGGGTGTTAGGAGCCAGATTTGATACCAAAGATGAGTTCAAGGAAGCAATTATCAACTATGCTATCTACAATGAGACTTGTTTGAAACGATTCAAAAACTAAAAGGACTTATTTGAAACTTTTGAAACTTAAAGGACCACTTTGGGAAAAATGAAAAACTTAAAGGACCTTTAGATGCATTTGACCATATAAATACTTTCATCGTTGAACTTTTAAATTTTAAAATCTTCCTTATCTTAGATTGAAGGCAGCATTCCCTCACCTTAATTTTTTTTTAAATCGAAACACATTTTTTGTCTCAAAGGTAGGTAACAAATTGTTGAACAAGAATACAATCTCCAATGACCGAAACTACTCATTTACCACTTGCAACATTTTTTTTTTTTTTCTGCATGTATATTTTGGAGCTTCATGTTTTTCTTATTTCTTTCGACAACATTATGATTTTTATTTTTTCAACTAAGGTGAAATTTATCTTATAAATCATTAAAAAATTTCAATGGTAAAGATATGAGAATGTTAACTAAATTCTAAAGTGATAGTTCGATCAATATCATTTAAAAAAGAGTTTAATAAACATTCCCTAAAAAATAGAGTTAAACAAGCATATTGGCAATGGCCCCGTGCAAGTCCATACAAAGCTATGTCTATGCAGAGCTAAGTCGTACTTTAAATGAGCCCCCTCATCAGTAGGCAGTGAAATTAGACCTTCAAATTAATCAATCCTTAAATCGGATATTAAATATTAAAAACAGGTATATTGTAAATATAAAATTGTTTTAAACCAATCTTCCTACAAATTCTCTATTTTCCCATATCATATCACAAAGACATAATTGCATATCTACATGAATGTAATGATGTGACAAAATAATAATTTTCTATTTGATATTAATGTAAGATTTGAAATTACCTAGCCTTTAAATCCTTTAAAAAACGTGGTCCATAAAAATAATTAAATATTTTTATTAGATAAAATGCACCTTACAAGTGATTAACGCAGCATAAGAATAAACTTTTGACAATTTAAATAGTAATTTCTTTTCTTTCAAAAAGAAGTAAATTTTTTGAAAAGGAAAAATTATTAATCCTATCTACCAAGAGGTTAACTCCTTCAATAAAATAGCAATTAGACGTGAATCTTTATTCTTAATTTTTTTTTTTTATCATAAGATGTGAATTTGAATGCACAAAAAGGAACAATTGAATCATCAATCGACTCCATGGTGGTCATATTCTTAAAGAATAGTATATAGTCACGATAAGTTGGTTAAAATTTATAGCAGTTCTTGAAAAATAAGATATTTGTTATCTCGTAACACATTCTCTCAACCAACATAGATTGATAGTATTTTGCAACTTTATCACTCCATACAGTGCATTGAATTTTGCTCCCAAGAATATTAGAAACAACAAAAGTCAACAAATATTGTGAATGCCTATGCATACAAATGTTCTAAAAACAATAATAAAACATAATAAATAAAAATCGTAAAGATTAATTATCATATAAAAATAATTTTAAATAATGTAAAATTATGTTAGTTTGTAAAAGTTAATAAAGAAAAAGAGCTGATGCATAACTTTTCATCCATGAAAATTATATCGATTAAATCAATCTGTTCTTGATCTTTGAAGTTAGGCATTCTCCACATTCTAATGATCTTAATCCCGAATCTCCATGCCTTGTTTTTATTATTGATGGTCATGCTATCAACGAGGTCAGATTTTGTAACCATAATTTATGGAAAAGAAAAATTAAAAAGAGAATGATGGAATTCATGATTTGGTTAGTTAGGAATTAAAATTGAATGAAGGTATTGTAAGTGTGCGTGTAAACATCATTTGAAGTTTTTAAGATGTTGTTTGAAAAGTTGTCTTCAAAATTAAATTGTATGTAAAAGAAATAATAGAATTGATGTTTGCCAAATATGAAGACGGAAAAACGTTAGATCAAAAGAAAGTTTGGGTTTCTGTTTGTGCTACTAAAAGATAATACAATAGCTAACCGAAGCCTTTTTTTTTTTTCCTCAAAAAGAAAAACTAATTAAATAAAAAATTAGGAATATTATATAAAGCTTGTTGATATATTTCTGCTCCATAAAATATTAAGAATTTAATAAAAAAATTAAATAAAATATTTGGTGGATAAGATCAAAAGTTTGTTGAGATATTTACATCAAATAAAATAGTAATTTTAAAAAATAGTAAAAATATTAAGAATAAACATAGGAGTAAATCCATAACATAGAAAAAATATTTATTTTATACATATACTATATATACTATTGATTTTTTTGAAATTCTTAAAGGAGTATCAGATATTAGCATGACCCTTTAAATAAAAATGTTGACCAGTAATGTGAACTTGCCGTTTTTGTATAGAAACTATTTTTTTTCCTTTTCGTACGTTATTCTTCTTTATTTGTAATGTTTGCAGAGCTATAACACTATCTCAGACTCAGAAACGTTACAAAGAAGGTATCATCACACAAAAACTCAAAAACAAACAACATCAAAATTTGTTCCTCTCTCTTTCTCTCTCCAATTTCTTTTTCATTTTTCATTTCCTTTACCTGAAAGAACAAATCAACAACAATGGCACCAAGAAGAAGACAACCCAGAAGACAGGTCTTTCATTTTTTCCTATCTCAAACACAATGTTGTTTTTTCATTTTTTTTTTTTATGTTTTTTTTTTCTTCATGTCTTTATGTCATTTTTCCTTAAACTAGACGGTTGGTAACACAAGAATGGATGCTGCTTTGGATGCAATGAGACAGCTTGGATTTGAGGAAAAGATTATCAGAGACACGGTTGAGGAGCTTCTTGATGTTAGTTTTCTTTTCTTCAAATACTTTGAACAAAAAAAAAAAAGTTTTGATTTTTCCATTGTTTAGCTTTACTTTGAAAAAAGTTTTGATTTTTCTTTGTTTTTCAGGTTTATGAAGGAAATCAAGGTTGGCCCTTTATTGAAGAGGGCTCTTACAAGCTGCTGATTGAAACCATTCTTTGCAATTGTGATGAAAACAAGGTAAAATGGAGCAATTTTACACTTATTTATTATTTTTTGATTCACAATTTTCTTCAAGTTCTCATGATATTCATTACAAGTACTCTTAAATTCCCATAATGTTCATTAATACTTTTAATTATTAGTGGCAATTACTCATTTGTTTTCAATGTGAGACACTTAGTAAACATAAAATTTTGTAATGGTATAAATGGAAGTGATTGTGTAATTATACATTGATTTTCTAACCAAACTGAAGTTTTGAGACAAAAACTAAAAATATAGGACCAAATATCAGGAAGTAACAGAGAGAGTATATTTCTGTAGTTTATAATTAAACAGGAAACAAGAATAGTTTAGGAACCAATTTAGTGCAAGTTTAGATTGGGGGTGAAATTGTCAAAATCACCGTGTGGCACTGCAGTTTTGCCGAAAGCTACACTTTGTAGTTTCAACAAAATCACTATGGCACTGTGATTTTGACAATATGTTTAACACGGATCTTCTTTGTACACTTTGCTCGTATTTATTTTGTTTGTTCTGTTTATACATTGATCTTATTTTGAGCATTTGGTTAGTGACTTCATTGCAATGCTTGCTCCTTTGTAATGTGTGGCCAAGTTTTGGTCACTATCCTTAAGAAAGTATGGAGAAAAAGAAATATTATAGGTTTCTTGAGATTATGTATTTACTAAAAGTTACTAGCATTCAACACTCGTAAGGGAAAATTTGCTTATATACGTAATATTTTCACTGCCTTTAGAATTTTGATTCTAATCCTTTTTTTCCTGTTTCCTTTGATTGTGTATCCTCCTTCTTAGTAATTGTTCATGCAGTAAAATTCCAACCTAGTGAAAGTGTAAAACCTTTCACATTTGGTTTTTTATTTCAACTGATTAATTAGATTAACACTTAAATGAATACTGTTAAATATTTCATTTGAATGAACATTGTCGAGGCTTTCACTTGGACAACATGCTACTAGGAATCTATGTAGCACCGACACTTTGTAATAACATTCTATCACTGATTTTTCAAATTTTTGCCGGCGTCTAGACATTGAGTTTATGCATCAGTGTTGATGTTGTGTCTGTGTCAGTGGCTCATAGCTCGACATTGAGTCAACATAGATTGTTATACAGATGGTACATTTTATGATTTTGAACTAATAACAAGAAAAATGATAATCCTTTGCAGGATGATGCAAGACAGGATGGTGTTGGTGAGACATCATCAGCTGCCACTCCCGCAACCGGGATTACTGAAGTTGGCTCCTCTTATCTTGTGCCTCAAGACTATGTAACGCGGGGTAATGATGATTTGGACTCTGCATCTCAAACCAATGATCACGATCATGATTTTGCTCCAATTGGCAATGTAGAAGAAGACGCTGGTAATTTAATCCTACCCTCCTTTAGGTCCTTTCATTTGAATATGTTTGCATTTCTCTTCAATGTTAGAAAGATTAGAAGGTTCCTAAATATAAGTTCCTTAATGAAGGTAAAAAAAAGAGTTCCTAAATGAAGGTTAGGCAATAGTTAGGTTTAGGGCAGGTCATGTGAGGCCTAAATGAAATTTTGAAAGAGTTAATTTTTTTTGGTCAAGTATTTTGGTACATCGTTCTCTAAATTTACAAGATACATTTATGGATTTGGATTGATTGCATCCACCAAATCACACATATCGTTGATAAGAACTATTTGATTAAGATCAGATACTCATGTTTTAACTTTGTATTTTGGATATGATTTAACAAAGTTTGTATGTAAACCATTCGATCTTAATCTGAAAATCAAGATCACGTGACTATGTCAGATGTGTGATTTTTTAACTAATTTAATTGCTCTGTTGAAAAGATGTTTAGGTTTCCTAAAGAGCTAGGAAAAGTCAAAAAATTATTATTATTATTATTTGTTAATGGTTGAAATGTTTGTAGGTGTTAAGAATACAACTGTCAGAGAAAGCAATCATGAAACATTTGTGAGCAATGTTGAAGCCACTACTGACAAGCTTCCACAAAGTAGGTACAGACCTTGCTATGGATGGATTAGCAGTGATGATGACGATGTGGACCTCATATACTTTCAACCTCCACCATTACCTAAACACATAGAGGAGTTGATCGGGACGAGTTTAGCTCATGAAGGACCAAAGCGCAAGAGTAGATGGGATGAAAAACCAGATGATATGTGAATGCTGTATTTGTTATGACCGTATACCCTAGCCCTTGTTTGTTTTATGTTCTTAATATATGTATGTTATGGATGATAGGGAGCATTATTTTGTTCATGAGACTTTAGAGATGGATATTAAGTTGATCATGACAAGTTTTTTTTGCTCCTTGGAGATTTATATTGCTGAAAGTTATCTGAACCATGATTCCTTGAATTACAAGGCATCACCAATAAATAGTAACAAGTTATTCATGATTTTGACAATTTATGTTTTAGAAGGAAATTACTGATCTGATAAGTGTTTGGATCTTCTGCAGCTGTTTTATGGTGCAAAAACTGTATTAAATCTAACTGATCTCATATATGCTACACTGTAGAACAGTTGTGGAAGATCCTAACCTGTTTTTGATAATTATTGTCTTAACTATTCTATAACATATAGTAAATACATCAATTATATGCTTAGAATTAAAGTGCAATAGAATCATGAGAGAGGTAGAGAATAAAAAAGGAGGAAAATGTTAATGTGGATAGGAGTTGGTACAATACAGAAAGTGTTTTATGAAGTGGCTAAAAATGCATGTCTTTTATTAAGTTATCGCATGTTTGATTAAAAATGAAAGAGAGATATTATTACCACAAAAACATTTAAGAGATGTGTGGCATTTTAAAGAGGATAAATTTTGTCACAAAATTTAGTTCAATTGGTTATATCGATATATTATATTGTACATCTTCGTCCGCATTTAAACTTCATGTCTGATCGAGTTTGTATGGTGCTTACCATTTCATTTAAGACAAGAGAAAAAAAGAATTTGCAGGCTCTTGAAAGACTATGAAGTTTTTTCTTCTTCCGAGTTCAATCAAAATTGAAAGATGGAAGAAATGACTCTTAAAATTGGATTTAGATTTTCTTTTTGTGTGTTAATCCTCCGATTTTTGGATAATAGACCATTGATAATATGAAGTTTGACTTAGAGAGAAGTAAAATTTGTTCAATGATTATTTTAGTTTGGAATTAAACTCAATTTTTTTTGAATGATTTGTTTTTATTGAAGTCATCAAACTATCTTAAAATCTTGACATACAAGACTTGTATACAATTTCAATAATAAATTTGCGTTTGTTTCAATTATAATCGTAGATTTTCGGGAATAAAAAGATAGAATATACATGTCTATGTTTGTTACAAGTTTACTAAATTGTATTTTGGGTATAAAATGTTTTTGGGAATAGAAAATTTTCCCAAAGAAAAGGGTGGGAATAAAGTTCCCATGAAGATGAGAATAAATTCACATGTAATTACCTATTATAATTCATATTTTTATGGTTCCCGGGAATATTATAATGTTAAAAAAACATTTTTTTTTTCTGTATACCTTAAAATAAAATTCTCATCTTTATGTTCCAATGAATGTTATTCTTAAGAATAAATTTGATAAACTTAAAATCACACAATTTTAAAATGTCTCCTAAAATGTTATAGAGATTCTTAATTCAAACAAAAAAAACTAACAAAAAGCCAAATTATAAAATTATTTATTAAAGAGGGCAATCTAAAATTAAACCTTCATTGAATTCATAGGTTTTTTTAGTCGTGCAATTCAATTCATTAGTTTGGTTTCTTATAGAAAGTAAGTAAAGGAATGGTTTGAAGCGATTTGGTTGATATGTATCTGATTATTTTGGAAGCATTGTAATTATGTAGTTTTGGGTAATCAAGATAGCTTAATACATACATCTTTAGACAATGTTTAATTTCTTGTATAGTTTTGGATCAAGTTCAACTTTAATGATTTTTCATTTGATTTTTTCCGGTGTAGGAATTAATAATGTACACTTTATTACCGGTAATTTACAATTGAAGTTTAGAAGTTTGCATCCCTTGAACTAGGATCCTGCCTCGTCACGATGTTTAATGAACACTTTTCAAAATTTATTTATAGTTAGGTCTTACCAAGCCAGTGCCTTCATGACAATGATTAAAGAATCTATAAATAGAAAATTTATTTTGAAAATATAAGTTTTGGTTTTTATTATGTAATACTATCTTCGGTCCTATTTATAAGAAACAATTGCGATTAGATACATCAATTACTCAATGAATCTAAAAAGTCAATTATTTTTTATAAATTGGACGGGAGGAGTAACTTTTTAGAATTATTTGTTTTGATTAGTTAACCAATGTTCCAACGGGATTGGTTAGAATTTCCTTTATAGTTTAGTTTGCAGATAAAAAAGCGCTAATCTAAATCTATATAAGTTCTTCTATTGGTCCTCATAACTTCGTCATCTCCATTTGTCCTAATCACAGTCCTAGGAAAATATCTTTACGCGCGTATTTTATTTATTTAATTATTTTAATCAAAATAAAAAATAAAAAATAAAAAATAACGGATAATTGGTTATCGTTGCCTCGCGTCACTTCGTTCCTACCTCTACTTCTTCTTCTTCTTCTTCACTTCACCATTTTCTCATATTCTCATTCCTTTTAATGGCGTTAGGGTTTCATTCTTCTTAGATTCATTCTCTTCACCAAATCGAAAACCATGAATCTCTCACTACCATCACCTTCCACTTTCCGCGTCGTTCCTCTCTCCCACTGCACTTCTTGCTTTCAATTCAATCTTCGTTTTCATCCTTCTAACCGTTTTCACAATTCGTGTTCGAGTTCGTTGAAGTTTAATCCTCCTACCGTAAGAAGAAGACGGATTGCTTGTAGTGTTAATGAATCTGATGGTGATAACGACGAGGTACTTTTTCAGTTTCAGTTTCAGTTTTTGCATTCATTGTTGAAGTGAAGTTTTATACACTAAGTAAGGATTGATTATTTTGATTTGAATTGAAGTTTGTGAAAATTGTGCGAAATTCATTGCATGTCGATTCTTTGGTATAGCATGGATATTTGATTACAAACACCGGACACGACACTGACACATCCACACCGATAAATTTTTAGAAAATGAATTCAATGTAATCACAAGTGTCAATGTCATTCAATCAGTGTGCACCAGAGATTACAAGACTACTTGGATTAAGTTGTGTTATTTAAGTGATTAACACAATCATGAAAAAAAATACACATAGACAAATTAGCCTGGTGATGAGACTCACATTTAAGTGTGCAAAAATGGATAATCTGGGTTTCAAACCCTTGCCCCTGCGTATCAACGTACTTGCAGCTACCAACTGAGTTGTATTACAGAACATCATCAATGTAATTTTGTTAAGGCTTAAATATGAATTTAGTTCTTGTAATTATAACATTTTTTTGGTTTTAGTCTCGATAAGTTTTTTGTTTGGGTTCAGTCACTGCAAATTCAGAGATTGTTGCTTCCCTGACATCAACATATTGGGCAATGTGGCATGATTTTATTGAGCTATGTATGCTGTCAAGGACTAAAAGTAACAATTTTTTAACTTGCAGGCGTGAATCTAAACAGAAAAAGTTATATGGACTAAAAAGTAAAACCAAAAAACTCTATAATTGGAGGGACTAAAATCATAGTTAATCCTTTTATTAACCACAAATTTGGAGGCGATCAACCACAAATTTTCAGGTGTTCAAATCTACATGTAGTTAAACACTTGACAATTGTGGTTAATGAAGTTATTAATGAGTTTCGAAACAATGTATATTCTTTAACAATATATTGGAATCACGTTAACCACATAGAAAGTTGTTGCAAAAGTTGTCTAAAATGATTTGTTAAAGAATTATTTCTCATTTGGATTTTGGTGTGATACAACTCATTTGATGAAACTGCTTTTACAACTTGAAGAATTTAAGATTCCAGGTCCCAAATGATGTTGTGAAGGGAGTATAAATTAAAGAATAATGACATCTTAAGTTGGATATGGGTTGTGGGTAATGCACGAAAGAAAGAGTTAGAGGAAAGAAAGTGAGAGAAGTGGTAGATGATGTAATAGGAAAAGGAAACAGACACAAAGGGTGAGGAGGTATAAAAGTGATGAGAGAGAAAGGTAGTGTGAGAAAATCAGATTTGTAAATTCAATTATTTGCTTAAATTGAATATCAGAAGTGATGTTTAAGGAAAAACTTTTTATTTTTATATAGGATGTGACTATTTCAGCAAAACCAAATAGCAACATATTATTCTTAGTGGCATAGTTATCATTGTGCATGTGCATATTATTTTACATGCATCTCATCACATTCACACATCGTAGAAAAAATGGTTATCTGCTCTGCATGCTGACCTTTGTTTTTTCATATCTTTTCCTTGACAATACAATTTTTAAACTTACGTAGGAGAAAGAAGCACATAAAAATGGAGAAACACAATCTTTGGAGGATACCTCTGAGCAAAGTAACCCTCCACCTGTAGATGCAGGACAGCTAAACAAGTTTGGTGATGAAAATACAAATCAAAATGATGTGCAGGTAATGCTTGACTATTATATTCAATATGGTAAGAAATACCTATGTCAACAAAGTTTTTGTATTACTGTTTCATTTTTTTCTTTTGTTTAATGTCTTGTTGAAGCACTTCCAAAAGCGCTATTGCTCATGGGAAAAATAATTACTATGTTCCTGGAATTATTATTTTGATTCTGAGAAGCTCACATTGTGTAGAAGGAGATGAATTTTCGTAGAGTTTAGGTTTTGAAAATGTTAAAAGTAATTAATGTCCACCTATTCATTGTTGGAGAATGCCACACCCCACCACTATAAAGCGGGGCTCTATGAAGAGTTAAAGCATCTACATTAAGTCATCGAGTCAAGAAACCAAGTATGGGTGATCACCTACAGTGAAAGTATCTATACTCTATAGTTTGTGATTGTTTATAATTTCTTTTCACCCTTGAGTTGGGCACTCAAGTTTGAATGGTAACACAACTTGGGGTGGGTTTTCAAGTTTCTATAGAGCTTGTAATCTTATTTGAGATATTGAATAGTTTGTTGGAGTGTTTCCATGGACACAATAAATAGCTGTCAAATCAAGTAAACTTTTGTCTGCTCTAGACTTTCTTTGTGGTGTGTTTTGCATGTGTTTCCCAATAGTGGTATCAAAGTCTTGGTTTAGAAAACATTTGTTTGAGATCCTATTATTCTACGATAAATAAAGATGACGACAACTCTCAAACAAATGTGGTTAGAACTATTAAATTACAGAGGTGATTGTTAAACCAGAATTGGTGATCGGTTCTACTTCCCCAATGCACATTTGCCAAGATTGAGGATATTCGACACCTTAAAGACTAATGGCATGTTTGGGGATTTCAAGTTAGGAAATGGTAACATAATCGATGTTGAAGGCATTGAGAGTGTGATACTAAAGTTCCACGATGCTGCAGTTCATATGTCCCAGGATGCAAGGTTGTTGATGCCAACATCGTCTCTTTGGAGAGATGAAATCACTTGAGTAGAAGTTCGATGGTCCAAAGTCGCTTTGCAAGGTGTATAGTACATAAGGAAGTGCATGGTCCTACAAGTGAATAAAACGAGAAGAAAAATATTTAGAAGGGAAAACTTTGTTAAGGGAATGCAGTAATAGCAATTTTGTATAATATATAGTAAACTTTTCTGACGAAAGGAAGATTGGAAATTTTAATTGAGGGTGGAATTGTTACGAAAACCGATTTGAAATTTCTAACATAAATTCAAGCGAGTGATTCCAATGCATAATAAATTGCTATGCTTTTGGGGTTATTATTTTGACTATTCAAATTGAGAAACATAAATTCTAGTGAGTGGGGTTATTATTTTGACTATTCAAATTGAGAAATATAAACTCTAGTGAGTGATTTCTGATACTCATCCATCTTTGGAAGTTCAAAATTTTCAACGGTGTTGAAAATGTGAAAAGTAAATAATGCCACTTATTCATTGGCTGTAAAGTTCACAACCCGCCACTATATAAAGGGTCATGTGAAGTGTGAAATAATCTAAATTCTAGAGAAATGAGCATGTGTGAGTGGTCATGTATTAGGAGTGTCTCTTGTTAGTCCGTGTTTATTATTCCTTGTAATTCTTGAGTAGGGTATACGAATTTTTGGGGTGGTACACATAGTGGAGAGGGTTTCATATTTTCTATTGAACTTTTTTTTTTTTGAAGGAATTTTCTATTGAACTTGTAATCTTATTTGAGATGACGAATATTTGGTTGGACTGTTGCCATGGACGTGGGTAAAAGTGTCGATCCACAATTTTTTTTGTGTTATATCACTTTTTTGTAGTGTGTTTTGTGTGTGTTCCCTTCTTTGTTGTGCAGATTTTTTTTCTATCATTTTCTTATATACTCATAATTCATGAAAGAAGGGTTTCCCCCTTTTCAGTTGCAATTAAGCATATTTGTTTATGTGAATTTGTACTTGTCACTTTTGTGATGACAAAGTCAAATTGCTTGATGAAAAATGCTCCTGGTTTCAGTTTCACATTGAGGATATTCATAACTGACATTGAAGATTGTCATAAATATATTCCCTAATTAGTCCATGTCTTTGTTATTTGTCTAAATTAACAGGACCTGATTTTTGTTAGTTACACTTGCAGTAGTTGATGTTGCTTACAACTTAGTATATAAGTCATCAGGTTGCTAGCCAAATTGATAAAGATTATCTCATTTGCTAATCATCATTTTCCAAAATTACAATCTTTTCCATCATGAACAGAAAAATAAAAAAAGAAAGTTGAAACTGTGTTCTTAAGAGTAAGGAGCATTATGTCCTAGTTTTCTCATCTATTGTACTTTGGGCTTGTGATCAAAACAGAATACGGATAACATAGAAGTTACCAGTGGATCACCTCTGCCAGGTGTGAAGGTGATTATATTTCATGTTCAATATTTCCTACTTTGTTAGAGGCATTCTCCCTTTTTTCATATCTCTTATGTTTTTTTTCTTTTTTTCTGTCCTTTATATGTCCCTAACAGCCTCAACAACTGGATGATGTGATAAAAATTCCCAAGGAAAAAATCGAAATCCTTAAAAATCAAGTGTTTGGCTTTGATACTTTTTTTGTAACAAGCCAAGATCCTTACGAGGTGTGTGCCTATCTTTCCTCTATTTAGTTTTGCATATGCACAAAGGTCTTGTTGCATGAAGATTGGGTCCCGATTTTTCTGCTAGGGTGGAGTGCTATTCAAGGGAAACCTGCGAGGGCAAGCTTCTAAAAGTTATGATAAGATATCAAAGAGATTGCAAGTATGCCATATTTCTGTTTCATTTCTTAAGTGTGTTTTTGAGTTTTTCCATGTTGAAATAACTTCTGAACTAGATATTTGCATAACATTTGTTATAGGATAAATTTGGAGATGAATACAGGCTTTTCCTTCTAGTCAATCCTGAGGATGATAAGCCAGTGGCCGTTGTCGTTCCAAGAACTACTTTACAACCAGAGACAACTCGTACTTACTTAACTCCTTCAAAATTGTGGATCATTGTGTTCTTTTTTATTTTTAGAAAATAGTGATGCTTATGGTTGTACTTATGCTATTACTTTTCTTTTTTAGCTGTACCTGAGTGGTTTGGTGCTGCGTCTTTTGGAATCGTCACAGTGTTTACCTTACTGCTTCGCAATGTCCCCAATTTGCAATCCGATTTATTGTGAGCATTTTTCTTGTACCTTTTCTTGTCACTTCATACTCCATTATCTCTTAGGGGAAGTGTATTGCCCTACAAAACATTGTCATGTGGTTTTGTTTTCTGTGCTGATCTGGCTATATGTGCTCATTCCTTCAAGTAAATTTTAAGGATAGTCCTAACAAATACCATGTTCGGGTACAAAATTATTGATCTTTTAGGATTTATGTTTATTTAACAGGATGTTCTCAGTAAATGCTTTAGCTATCAATAATGAAATCTGTTCCACCTTTCATAGGAATAAATCATACAACCTGTCTTTACTCTGGTTGACTAATATTTTTTCATATCATAGATGCATTTTTGAGGTTTCACCAAAATATTATTATTGATGTTCCAGATCAACTGTTGACAATCTAAATTTGTTAAAGGATGGCCTACCTGGAGCCCTTGTTACTGCACTTATTATCGGGGTACATGAACTTGGTCACTTTCTAGTTGCCCAAAACCTTGGAGTTAAGCTTGGAGTCCCGTACTTTATTCCTAGCTGGCAGGTTGTAAATACTGATCTTTTATTACCAATTGTGCGAGTGTGTCTGTTTTTTATAAATATATTTCTTCAATTAACTGACAAATATTAATCAAGTGCATCATGCTTTCCATCTAATATATATCATGTAAACTACTTAGAGTTCCTTCAATAAAATATAAACTATTCAGAGGATGCATATAATAAACTTTAGGGATGGAAATATATCTGTTTTTTCAAACCACCTAATTTAATATGTTATGGAATGCTTTCAAGATTCAAATTGACAAAATTTGGTGACATGTTCGATTTTGGTATCGGTCAATTTGTTTTGGTTGTTTATATGTACTATCTCACGTTTTACTGCAACAGAAATTTTGATGCTTAATTTGGTGGCAGATAGGCTCTTTTGGTTCAATTACAAGGATAAGAAGCATAGTATCTAATCGTGAAGATTTGCTCAAGATTGCAGCTGCTGGACCAATTGCCGGATTTGCATTGGGTTTTGTTCTTCTGCTTCTAGGTTTTGTTATACCTCCAAGTGACGGTATTGGTGTTGTTGTTGATGCTTCTGTGTTTCACGAGTCATTTCTAGCCGGCGGCATTGGTAAGCTATATGCTTCTGATAAGCGTGCAGAAATTTAAGCTTGCATTCATTTGTGGAAATCCTTACTGCATGATATATCACTGAATTTTTTTTGTATGCTGCTTCATTATTTTAGAAAATAAACATGTGGAAATCCTTACTGTTTTAGCAAAACTGTTTCAGCAAAACTGTTTCTTGGTAACGTTCTCAAGGAAGGAACTCCAATTTCTATCAACCCTCTTGTGATATGGGCTTGGGCAGGACTCCTTATCAATGCCATCAACAGTATTCCCGCTGGAGAAATTGATGGAGGGAGAATTTCTTTTGCCATATGGGGAAGAAAGGTATCACATTTAATAAGTATTATTTTGATCTTGACTCTTAGGTTTGGCCAACGGTTGTTTCATTTGAGATAAAATCGATACTTCTGATCAATTCTACTTTAACCAAAGTTTAATGATAATTTGAATTCAACGACTCAGTCATCACATTTAACAAATAATAAGTAAACATAAAAAGTGAAACATGATTTGCCGGTTTCTTTTTTGGACAGAAAGACATCTATTTTATTTCATTCTCAATAAGAGTCAAAATACGAATAGGATCATGACTGAAAACTCGAGAACAAGATTGTGATGCAGCCGCCCTAACAAGGTTATGAGCAACTCCATTGGGTTGCCTCTTTAGATACACAACATTAATATGTTGAAAAAAGAAGATATGTTATTTTTACATTTCAAAATAATAGTTCCAAATTTGGTTTCATTCACTTGAGTATGGTTAATGCCATCCACTGCCATTTTAGAATCCAATTCAAAGATGACATCATGCAATTGTAGTTCATGTATCCAGATCATTGCATGCCAAAGACCCAAGGCTTCACCTTTATGAACATCAAAAGCTTGGTATAGTTTATTGTTATTGCTTGGATAAACTTTCGATGCTCATTCCAGATGCATATACCAAAGATATGTTTCATTTTATCCAAACAGCTCTCGGATTCTGCCAAATTACAGCAGCTGTTTGCTGTCTGCCTGTGTCAAATCTACTGTCACCGTGCGCAGTTGTTCTAGCCATGTTCCAGCTTGCCAAGTCTGCTTGTGCTCGGGCCAAAATCTGGTCTGGCTGCTCCTGAATGGACTCCCAAAGCATAGCATTCGACTCCGCCATAGACTATATAGAACCATAGCCAGATTAATATGAGTGTTATTCTAAACCTGCAGCGAAAAATAAGGCTTTAAAACTGTCATGCTGTATTGCTGTCAGTTTTGGTTCCGAGGTATTCTGCAAGTCATATTTTAGCCACCATTTTTTCGCTTCAAGGGAAAGTTAAGGAAAAGAGGCCAAGTGTTCTCCTTGCTTGATTCGCAAACTGTACAGACATAAGGACACTCAACCCCTTTGTCTCTCGCTCTTGTTTTAGTTTGTAGCACATCTCTACATTCCCTCCACAAAAAGTTTTTAAATCTTGGTGGCACCTTTTCATAAGCACTCATAACTGCAAATGTCCAATTGATGGAGGCTTTCCAAATTCTTTTATCCTCTTGAGTTGCTAGTTTCCTAAATAATACTATCAGGATACTTTAATTGAGTGGAGATCCTCTTGATTATGTACTTGCATGTATACATTTCTAAAACTAATAACATTAATTAGACATTTAAACATCTAAAGTTTTATTATCGAAGCTCTCCATTTAATCATTTATATCATTGCCTTCCTTTATTTCTTTTTATGTGAAGATTCTAACTTAAGTCTATTTCACAGGCTTCAATTCGCTTCACAGGATTTTCGATTGTGTTGCTTGGACTGTCATCACTGCTTAATGATGTAGCTTTCTACTGGGTAGTTCTTATATTCTTCTTGCAAAGAGGTCCAATTTCTCCTCTTTCAGATGAAATAACTGAACCTGATGACAAGTATGTTGCTCTTGGAGTAACAGTTTTGCTCTTAGGCTTGTTAGTTTGCTTGCCATATCCTTTCCCGTTTATAGATGAAACCCTTGCAAGTTTCTAGAAACAGTGGCCACATGCATACACTCTGGCAACATCACTATGGAGTGCTAGTGCATGATTTTTTGAAACTCAGTATACGGTAGGATTTTCAATGAATCAAAACATACCCTTGGTTCATTTGCAAAACTTCAAAATTCTAGACTGCAAACGTCCCACTTTTGTAATTTATAATTCATTAACAAATGGGCGATTTTCTTTTAATGTCGAATTCCAGTTGTTCAGTGTGAAATGTTTAGTTGAAAATTTTCATCACTGGAAAAAAATATTGTATTGCTAAAATTGGCTGAATTAATGTGTATTAGAATTCTTATAATCACAAAGGAAATTGACTTTAGATGCTTGAGTTGTGCACATAATTGCCCTATTTATAGAGTTCAAGTTCACTAACTGATTGAGTAACTAACTCAATTAATTCCGCTTTCTCCTTCTTTTTTGCTATTTTGATTCGAGGGTTTTGGCCTAGTCCCCCTCTTGTACATCTTTTCCTTTTTGTTAATAATTGTTTTTTTTGAGCTGGCAGGCAGAGGATGGGGGTGCTTTGGGGTGCCAACCTAGTTGGGATGCCGTTGCTCCCCTTGATGTCTCTCCACGCTCCTGGTTTAGCAAAAAAATAAAAATAAATTAATTCCTTAATAATCTAAATAAAACTAACAAAATTTAACTATCTTCATCACAATGTGTAATATATTAAACTGAGTGGATTACATTCCTTTCTTTTTGAAGATGCTTAAATTATGAGTAGTGATATTTTAGCAACCATTTTGGTACAACCTTTGAGACAACTTTGTTGTTCTCTCTTCTCATTGGACAAAAACAATAGAGAGAGAAAAAAGATAGAGAGAGAATAAAAACATAATGTGAGCATGCGGTTTGGTTTGGTTCGGTTGATATTTAAAAAGTCATCCAAACCAAACCAAACCAATACGGCTTGGATTAGTTCGGTTGATGCGGTTTATCGCGAGATAAAAAAGTATTACATTAACTCTAATATTGCCAACTTGTTACAACATAAACATAGGACATTTTATTTTGTTGTTTACATGATAAAATATGACTATACAATTATACATGAATTTCATTGATCCTAAACTTTTATTTTCAATACCAACAATATATTTTTATGCGTTAATATAGTCATGTATTACTTGTGTTATAAACTGGCAGAACATACCACCAATGTTATATGGGTAACTCCATCATCCAAAAATAACATTTTAGTACCAAACAAATTTTAGATATCTTTATAGCATAACATTTTAGTACCAAGCAATTTTAAATATTCAAAAAAAGAACTTGAAGTTCCAAAATAACGTTACAATACCAATAAAAGTTATCTATCCAAAATAACATTTAAGAACCAATAAAAGTTATTCTTGCGGTTTGGTTTGGTTTTTGAGATGCAAACCGCAAATCGAACCGCACTGTTCAGTGCAAAAATCATCCGAATTCATCCGCACCAAGTGCGGTTTTTTGCGGTTTCGATTTGAATTAGTTTAGTTTACGATTTATCTATTGGGTTGGTTCGATTTTAAACACCTCTACATACATCCCTGTAACGTTAAATTCTACGAACATTTAATCTATCTCAATTTAATCAAACTTCCTATGCATATTTCTTCCTCTCTTTTTTTTTTTGTCAGGATCTTCCTCTCTTTTTATTCACAGTATTATTAACATTTAGTTTTAAATTCTACTATAAACTATCCAGTAATACATGATAAAACAAAAATCTTTTGACAATTTGTGAAAGCCGATATAGAAAAAATAAAAAATAAACTTAAACATATTTTTGATTCCTACGAATATTTAATCCCCAAAAGTTTTCATCACACTACTTTTAAGTCAACTCATTTGTATCATTTAAATTTTTTATTTTTTTGTAATCATGTTTAGAATATTATGAGAATCTCTACAATTTTTTTTTTTGAAATTTTTAAAAAACATGAATTAATTTTTTTTTTAAGAAGCTAAACTCGCTCACCTAAATTGGCACCGGTGAGAATCGAACCTGAGACCTCGAGGAGAAGCACACTCAGTAGCGGAGCCAGAAAAATTGAATAGTGAGGGCATCAATGCATCATATATAAAATTTGTAGTATTCAATATATATTTCATTTCATTTTTTTAGAGTAAAACATACATCACATTTGTTCTATACGATTTATCTTTTTGTGAAATATTAAATGATTTTCTTTAATACCAATAAAATCATCTCTTTATATAAGTAAGGAATCAATCATAAAAAGAACATAAAACATCAACATAAACATTGGAAGCGAAAAAATAACAGCAAAGTTTAAAATTGTTGAATAATTCCAAATAAACACTATTAAACCCTAACAATAAAGTTATCACTATCAACAAAAGTTTAATATCGGCAAGGTAATAATATAAATTAACTCACGTTACTGTAATTAACAAATAACAAACAAATAAGGCAGGAATCATACAATTACAAATTACAATTTATAAAAAAGGGTTCACCTCTTGAAAAATCACCAATAGAGGGAGGGAGAGAAGAATAAAGAGAAATAATATTAAAGAGACTAATGAAAAATTAAAGGGATGGAAGATGAAATTAATGGATTATTTGGTTTGATGAAGCAAGGAGGAAGGGTATTTCAGTATACAAGGGGGAGTGTATAATATTGCAAAAAAATTCTTAAAAGTTTTATGCGGCAGGAGCCCACCCAACCTTGCGTGTGGCTCCGCCCCTGAGCACACTTTCAGATTCCAATCAAATACCACTAGATCAATTCAAGTGAGTTGAATTAAATATAAATTATTAAGCGCCAAAAAAATAAAAATGCATATTTTATTCATGTTTTGTTAAAAAATTCTACTTTTCTAAAGATATTTTTATAATATTCTAAACATTCATGTAAAAATTCATTCAAAAATTTGAAGGGTACACATGACCTGACTTAAAAGCAGAGACCGAAAGTGCAGACATAAATTTTTTGTTGGACTAAAAGTCGATGAAAAATTTTAGGAGGATTAAAACGAAAAGTTGAAATATTTATAG
Organism: Medicago truncatula; assembly: GCF_003473485.1. NCBI lineage: Eukaryota > Viridiplantae > Streptophyta > Magnoliopsida > Fabales > Fabaceae > Medicago > Medicago truncatula. The sequence goes on from NC_053046.1 coordinate 36,559,450, forward strand.
AAACCAAAACTATATTTACCCTTTAAAAATAAAATGCTTTAGGCTAATTACCATTGAGATCGAAAGTTATAAAAAAATGAGTTGTTTTTCTTATTAAAATTAATTGTTATAAAAATATGTATATTTTTTTTGATTTTTTTAATGAATATGTATATATTAATGAATTAAAGGGTAAAATACATATTTTTTTTCTTCAAAATGTAACATGAATAGTTGACAAATATATATATTTTTATGGTCAAGAACCTTGACACATTTTATTGAATACAAAAAGTAAATAAATAAAACAAATTTGAATTTGAGTCTTTCAAGGTTGGTTTAGATTAGTAAAGAGTAGACTAAAATCCCTTAAAAATGCGAATCCAATTCTCGCTGCATGCTTAAAGACTTCATCGATAAATAATTTAACTGTCAGAGTTTTTTAAGTTTGAGGCATGTCCTTACTCTGCAAAACACTAGAAATACAACTCACCTAAACTTTCTCATATATAAAAAGTTAATGAGTTACGGTGCTTATAGATTATCCATCAACGACGTCATTATACATACAATGAGAATTTGACTCATATTCTTACAAGATATGAGTCAACTCTTTACCAACATAGACCAACCTCAATGGACTTAGATTCAATTTTTTTATTATTCATTAATATATATTTAAAATCATTTTTGAACTTAATTATGGTTTTGTTTAACTTAATTATGTATTTTTGATGTGAACATGATATCATCTACATGCAAGTGTAAAGATTAATTTCTTGAGTCACATATGCTCTCTAAGAGTAATAAAACTCTTCTTTAAAAGAAGGAAAAATTACACAATTAGTTCCTTAACTTAAATTTAGGTAACATTTTCGTCATTTTTTTTTTGTTGTAACGATTTAGTCCTTTATGTTATAAAATAACAACATAGTTATCCTTTTTATGGAAAAAATAATAAAAAATTTCAAAAAAAAATTCATCAAACTCATAGACAAACACAAATCTTCATCATACTAGCCTAGAAAATCAAATTTCATTGAAAAAATCTCATACAAAAATGATAAAATAGTGTCATTTTATAACATAAAGGACTAAATCGTTACAGAAAAAAGATAAAGGACGAAAGCGTTACCTAAAATTAAGTTAAGGGACTAATTGTGTAATTTTGCCTTAAAAGAATTAACACTACTACATATTCAGCAGCTACTGGCAAGGGATCGGCAGGTTCATGTTTTGTACACTCTAAGGAAGGGAAATGCGTGTTCAAATTATTTAGCTAATTAATTTGGTGCAGGCAGCTTTGAGTCCTTCTGATCCATCGAGCATCCCATGCTGGAATCAACCTACTCCGACTAGCTGATGTTAGTGGGACCTTCTTTTCTAGATAATTTTTTTCTTTCTTTGTTTTTATTTTTTCTTCTCCCAGTTGTACCAAAAAAACTCAAGAACTTTAAACTAAAAGAGATCCCCGGTTAAAATGATGTATGAATCATGAGATTCATATGTTTCCAAATAATGTATGAAAATTAGTTGTCTGTGAATATGGATTTTGGATGCTCTCATTTTTGGAATCTATTTTTGTCGGCAATTTTTTTATGGTTACAATGTGTCGGCAAATATGCTCACACGTTTGGATAGAAAAAACATAGGCAATTTCATTTTCCACCCTCTGCACTTCTTAGGCGCTCTTTTATATTTCTAAATTTCTAAAATACTCTGGTTTAAATTATATAGTTCAGTCCCATAAGTTCTAGCTCAACTAATTAAAATGTTGAAATTGTTGAATCGGATGTCATGATCAGGGTTCAAACTCCGGTACTTCCACTTTGTGTGTGTGAATTTATGATGACTTTGCTATCTCGTCTATGTACCAAAATAAAATAAAATAATGGCAAAATTACACAATTAGTCCCTTAACTTTATTTTAGGTAACACTTTCGTCCTTTATCCTTTTTTTGTCACGATTTAGTCCTTTATGTTATAAAATAACAACATAGTTATCCTTTTTTATGAAAAAAATAATCAAAAACTCCAAAAAAAATTCATCAAACTCATAGGCAAACGTAAATCTTCATCATACAAGCCTAGAAAGTCAAATTTCTTTGAAAAAAATCTCATAAAATTAAAACTGATAAGATATTGTCATTTTATAACATAAAGGACTAAATCGTGACAAAAAAGAAGATAAAGGACGAAAGTGTTACCTAAAATAAAGTTAAGGGACTAATTGTGTAATTTTGCCTAAAATTATATAGTTCAAACATCTTTTTATAGGTTTTCAGATCCGAAATTTGAATTATGTTAAAATTCAGAATTCAAATTATAGGTGATACTAATGTTCTTGTTCACCATCATATAATTCCCATAAAAAATGCACAAAATTATAATTAAATTTTTTCTTCAGCATCATATAATTCACATAAGTTTTCAACTATCACATTTGCTATTTTTTTAAGGAAAACAACCACTTTTACTTATATTTTATTTCGAAGGAAAAGAATTTATTGAATATAATGATGACGAATTAACAATCTAAAACATCTTTGTACATACAACCAATAAAAATATTTAAAATTTTCACGTCAATTAATATTTTAAATATTAAATATTTTAATATTTAATATTTTTAAAATTTCTTTGTTTGACAGTTTGTTTTTCGAGGTGGTTCCCTTGATACACCTTGTACTAAGGTGTTCTCACCGGCGTTGTTAATATATCCCATTTTAATCTCTTAAAAAAAAATTACGTGTCAAATCTAAAATGATTTGATTGATTGCATGTGCAAAATTATTTTAGAACCTACCACCAAACTCATATTTATTTATATTCCATTTAAAAAAATGCGTTTTATTTTTATTATAATTCCTTTAGAAGTTGTAATTAAGACGTGTATTATTTCCCTTTTACCATCAAGTTTTTGCCTGTTATTTCAAAAAGGAGTCAACTCTTTGTCTGCATCTTCCGTAGTCAATGATGTTGGACTCTCCCCACTCATGGAATGAGCCACAACGACTTCAGCAGTGTCATTGGAGAAATGGAGTCAAATTTTACGACTTCCACTTATCTTATTGGAGACTTGGAGTCAACGATATGAATGATTAAGTGTTAATTACATTTTTATCCCCTTTGCTTGCTTTGAAGGAAAAGCTTAAAAATGGTGTACAAGATTCTCGGCTGATGACGGTCCCTTGTATAGTATTTTTAGCACTAACAAGGAGTCATTTTAGAGTTAATTTGATAAGTTTTAAAATGTTTTAGTTTAGTGTCTAAAATGAACCGTCTAATTTAAAATTAATGGTTGGGATTTAAAACAGCTATAGCTTGCAATGAATATCACATTCCTGTTTTAAGTCAACAAGAGTAGTATGACATGGATTCCACAACTTGTTGATTTTGGGACCACAAAGCATCTATCTATTGCACATGACTACTTCTCTTTAAATAACCAACCATATATCTTTGATCTATCAAAATACATATTCTTCAATAGAAAAATGAGGACTTTTATGTCGATATTTTTTCTTTGCTTTGCTAGCCAAATTTTGTTGCATTATTTCCTGTCATCAGCAATTACTGTTGCTTTTGCTTTGAGTTCACAGACTGATAAACTTGCTTTGCTTGCTTTGAAAGAAAAGCTTACAAATGGTGTGTCTGATTCTCTGCCATCATGGAATGAGTCTCTACATTTCTGTGAATGGCAAGGGATTACATGTGGTCGTCGTCACATGAGAGTCATTTCTTTGCATTTGGAGAATCAAATATTGGGTGGTACTCTCGGACCATCATTGGGAAATCTAACATTTCTTAGAAAACTCTACCTTTCAAACGTCGACTTGCATGGTGAAATTCCAAAACAAGTTGGTCGTTTGAAGCGGCTGCAAATTCTTCACTTAACCAACAACAGCAAACTTCAAGGAGAGATTCCTATGGAGCTCACTAATTGCTCAAATATCAAAGTAATTAATCTGGGCTTCAATCAACTCATTGGAAGAATTCCGACAAGGTTTGGGTCAATGATGCAACTCATTCGATTGAAACTCCGTGGCAATAATCTAGTTGGTACTATCCCATCCTCCCTAGGAAATGTTTCATCACTCCAAAATATATCACTTACACAAAATCACCTGGAAGGAAGCATACCTGATTCTTTGGGTAAGTTGTCAAGTTTGAATTTATTGTATCTAGGTGGAAATAATTTGTCAGGTGAAATTCCTCATTCACTTTACAACCTATCAAATATGAAATCTTTTGATCTTGGGGTAAACAACTTATTCGGTAGTCTTCCATCAAATATGAATCTTGTTTTTCCCAATCTTGTAGAATTCTTGGTAGGAGTGAATCAAATGACCGGGAATTTTCCGCCTTCAGTATTCAACCTCACTGAATTGCGATGGTTTGATTTAGGAGATAATTTTTTTAACGGGCCAATACTTCTTACTTTGGGTAGATTAATTAAACTTGAATTTTTTCAAATCGCCAAAAATAATTTTGGGAGTGGAAAGGCTCATGATTTGGACTTTCTTTTCCCGCTAACCAACTGCACTGAATTGACAGAGCTTGTTCTTCATGAAAATAGATTTGGTGGGGAATTGCCACATTTTACAGGAAACTTTTCAACCCATCTTAGTTGGCTTGATATGGGGATGAATCAAATATATGGAGCCATACCTAAAGGAATTGGACAACTTACCGGTTTAACATACTTAGACATAGGAAACAATTTCCTTGAGGGAACAATACCAAATTCAATTGGAAAGTTAAATAATCTAGTGAAATTGTTCTTGGGAGAAAACAAATTATATGGTAATATTCCTAATAGTATTGGCAATCTTACTATGTTGTCTGAACTATATTTGAATAGAAATAAATTTCAAGGAAGCATTCCATTTACCCTGAGATATTGTACCAACTTGCAGTCATTAAACATTTCTGATAACAAATTGAGTGGTCATATACCCAACCAAACAATTAGCTATCTAGAAAATTTAGTAGACCTTGACTTGTCTATAAACTCCCTGACTGGCCCCCTTCCTTTAGGGTTTGGTAACTTGAAGCATATTTCTAGTTTGTATCTAAATGAAAACAAGTTGTCTGGTGAAATCCCAAATGACCTAGGTGCTTGTTTTACATTAACAAAGCTTGTGTTGAAGAACAACTTTTTCCATGGAGGTATACCTTCATTCTTGGGTTCTTTAAGATCTTTAGAAATATTAGACATTTCTAATAACAGTTTCTCAAGTACAATACCCTTTGAACTAGAAAATCTCACACTTTTAAATACTTTGAACCTGTCTTTTAACAATCTCTATGGTGATGTTCCCGTAGAAGGTGTCTTTAGCAATGTTTCGGCAATTTCATTAACCGGAAACAAAAACCTTTGTGGAGGAATACTTCAATTGAAACTTCCTCCATGTTCAAAGTTACCCGCCAAAAAACACAAAAGATCACTCAAAAAGAAACTTATCCTTGTCAGTGTAATCGGCGTGGTTTTGATCTCTTTCATAGTTTTTATAATTTTCCATTTTCTTCCAAGAAAGACCAAAATGTTACCTTCTTCACCATCTTTGCAAAAAGGGAATTTGATGATTACTTATAGAGAGCTACATGAAGCAACCGATGGCTTTTCTTCATCCAATTTGGTTGGAACAGGAAGTTTTGGTTCTGTTTACAAAGGATCTCTTCTCAACTTTGAAAAACCCATTGTTGTAAAGGTGTTGAATCTTAAAACACGTGGAGCAGCAAAGAGTTTCAAAGCAGAATGTGAAGCTCTAGGAAAGATGAAGCACCGAAATCTTGTCAAGATCCTAACTTGTTGTTCAAGCATTGATTATAAGGGTGAAGAGTTCAAGGCTATTGTTTTTGAGTTCATGCCTAAGGGAAGTCTAGAAAAGCTTCTGCATGATAACGAAGGGTCTGGAAATCATAATCTCAGCCTCAGACACAGAGTTGACATTGCTCTTGATGTAGCTCATGCACTCGATTATCTTCACAATGGTACAGAGAAATCCATAGTTCACTGTGATATTAAGCCGAGCAACGTTCTTCTGGACGATGACACTGTAGCCCACTTGGGAGACTTTGGCTTAGCTAGGCTCATTCTTGGAACCAGAGACCATTCAAGTAAAGATCAAGTTAATTCTTCCACAATTAAGGGAACTATAGGATATGTTCCTCCTGGTAAAGTTCTTTCTATCACTTATTTGTTACTGTCATTTAGAATGTCTTGCCAATCTTTAACAAAATTTTAGTAATTTTCTCATTCTAATAAATTTGATTTGCTTATAATCAGTATGCATCAGTATTTGATATATACTCCAACCGTTAATTATTTTGCTAAAGAATTGTTGTTATTTGAATAGAATATGGAGCAGGTGTTCCAGTATCTCCACAGGGAGATGTTTACAGCTTTGGGATTCTACTGTTAGAGATGCTCACTGGAAAGAGACCAACAGATAGCATGTTTTGCGAGAATCTTAGCCTTCACAAATTCTGTAAGATGAAAATTCCCGTAGAAATTCTTGAGATAGTGGATTCACATTTGCTTATGCCATTTCTTAAAGATCAGACACTAATGATGGAGTGTCTAGTGATGTTTGCTAAAATAGGAGTTGCATGTTCCGAAGAATTCCCTACTCATCGAATGTTGATAAAAAATGTTACAGTGAAGTTGCTGGAAATTAAGCAGAAGTTGCTCTGCTAGGTACTACTACTACCTTGAGATGAAAATAAGTTGTTCGCTTGGATGATTGAAAAGTTTTATATTCCTCATGTGTAACACACAGGGAGAAAATTAGTTCAATATATACCTGTCATGAGATTCATGTTTGTTTTACATAAAATACTATTATTATTTATACATACTATGGTGGAGATAATAATTTTCATATTCTGAACCCGTAAACTTTCTTTACAAAGTATGATACTGGGAAGATAATATAAAGTTATTAGGGGTTTAATACATCTACATCAAATGACCAATCCAAATTCTGCATTATTTCTAAGTCTACTAATGCAGAACTTTGCAATCAATTTTTTTAACAGAAACAGGAAATAAATTGGTGAAAGAAATGGAAATTGAATAAAGTAGATGTTTTTAACTTAATGATTGCGCTTACAACTCTCGTGTTGCAATCAATTTCTTCACTAAAAGAGGAAATAAATTGGTAAAAGAAATGATCTTTTGAATAAAATAGGTGTTTCGTTACACAAATTTTTGATATAATTGTTGTACTGTACCAACATATGTGCATTCATGTTTACATATATCTTTAAGTCCTTTAATTGAGAAAGAGGAAAGGAGAAATGAAAGTGGATGAAAATTGAATTTTCTGATCTAGATATTTTTAAAAAATTTGGGGATCAAATTATCACCAAATATTTTTCTTGTAAAAACCTAAATGTATCTGGCATTTGTCTTAATTTTTTTTTTGTCAATCATATGACATGTAGACCATTATCATATTTTGGTTTTGAAGGAAAGGAACTAGTGAAAGAAAAAAAAGTAATACAACTACTATCTGATTCATATATGTTGGTAATTTCTAAAAGAATGGAATCACTTTAGAATCAAAAGTTGTAACTTTTCATCAAGAGTTGTAACTCTTTATGAGAATCTTTCATATACATTGGAACCTTTGGCAAATGAGTGCTTAATGAACCTTAGCATTGATTTAAGTGTATATGATTATAACCTTTGACAAAGAGGTGCTTAATGAACCTTAGCATTGATTCAAGTGTATATGATCATAACATTTGATAAAAAGGTGTTTAATGAATCATAACATTGATTCAAGTCAAATGAGTGTTTTCTCTCATGTGAAAAGTCATATAATGCACTATAAATGCTTGACATTTGGGCATTAATTTGACACACAACAACACACAACAAAAACAAGAATTTTGTTGCATCAAAAACATAATTCTTCCTCATTCTCTTACTCTAAATCATCCATCAATTCTCTAATGCATGAGTGAATTGTTGTAACCATAAATCTGTAAAATACTATTAGGAGATACGCTTGGTGTGGTTGTGCAATACACATCAAGGAACTCATAGTATCCTGAGGGGGATTCGCTGGTCATTCCTATTGCATCCAATATACATCCAATATACAGTTATTGGTGGGTGCGAATCGAACCTAAAGATTAGTGTGGCAACCCCCATATGCGCTTTGAGTTTTACATGCATAACCATTAAACTTTTCAGGTTTCAAGTGCAGCAGTCTCTTAACAATCAAGATATACAACAATCTTTCGAATTTATGTGCATATTTCATCTTCATTATCTTTTTGATCAAATTATTGCAGCAGACCCACAACAAAAGTTCTAACAATATATCTGTCAACTATAGTTAGGTTGTTAATCATGGTTAGTTAGATAGTTGAGTTGCTCTCTCTCTCTCTCTCTATATATATATATATATATATATATATATATTTGGTTATTGGGTATTAATTTTCTCGGAGAGTCAAATTCACCCTTTTATCGTAGTTAAGTAACATTCATGTAGATTTCCAAATTTAACCGGTCGCTAGAATACACAAATTAAAAAAAATAGAAAATGAATTACGTTTTGGGTATGTTTTTTTAAGAAAAAAAAAATAAAAAAATTGTTAGGACGTGTCCGCGGGCAAGTAGCTATATTTCATTTCTCTCCTTAATTTAATTTCCACACTGTCGTTTTGCTCTCTGCCTTACTGGAATGATCGATGATAGCTTGACACTCAAAATGAAATATTCACTCTTTAAATAAATATCGTATTAAGCAAGTAAATATGACCAATATTCACTTATCTATTGTATATACTTTATTCTCGTATCTGTGACTTTAATTCTAGAAACCTATCATCCTCAGTGTAATTGGTTTGGGTTTGATCTCTTTCATTGCTTTGATAGTCGTCCCCTTGCTGATCAGAAAGCCCAAAAGGTTACCTTCTTCACCATCTTTGATAAACGGGAGCTTGAGGGTTACCTATATGGAGAGCTACATGAAGCAACCATTGGGTTTTCTTCATCCAATTTGGTTGGTACATGAAGCTTTGGCTCTGTTTACAAAGGATCTCTTCCAAACTTTGAAAGACCTATTGTGTTAAAGGTGTTGAATCTTGAAACACGTGGAGCAGCAAAGAGTTTCATTGCGGAATATGCAATGCTTTAGGAAAGATGAGGCACCGTAATCTTGTCAAAATCCTAACGTGTTGCTCAAGTGTTGATTATAATGGTGAAGAGTTCCAAGGCTATTGTTTTTGAGTTCATGCCCAATGGGAGTTTAGAAAACATGTTGCATGGTAACGAAGAACATGAGTCTAGAAATCAGGTAAACTCACAAAATGAGGTGTACCGGTACTCTTGCTTCTTAATTTTATAAATGAACGATCATTTTTTATGTAGTAAATAGCTATTTGTCAATTTTTATATTTTATAGAATAACATTTCATAAGAAAAAACATCATTTAATTGTTTATAAGAATCATAGTAACTTTTTTTACATATTATCGTAAAAAATAATGAATGTTCTCAATTATGAGTGATAAAAATTTTAAAAAATAAAAAATTATTTCTTGTTGACACTTTTGATGAATAAGATTTAGTTATTATAATAAATGATAAAAAAAAATAATATTTTTCTTCAAAAAACAATTCATTTAACTATGAATTTAAAGAGTGAGTGTCCTGGTACACTCAAATATAGCCTTATATCCCATGTTTTATTTTAGAAATATTTTCACCTACTAAATAGTTTATTGTGATTTATATTAGATATATATGAATCACAAAGTGTCGTATACAAACAATGTTTTAGCTTTGAAACTCGATATTTTAAGCCTTGACCATGACAATTGTCACAGTCATATTACTTACTTTTAAATTGCTTTATTTATGATCAATGAGCTCAAATTTGATACATGTACAAACACACACACACACACCCACACTACACATATTCGTTTGTTTATTTTTTTTCCTAAACTGTTGATGTTGTTGTTTGAAAAAGAGTACGGGACAGGTGTTCCAGTATCACCACATGGAGATATCTATAGCTTTGGGATTCTTCTGTTAGAGATGCTCACCGGAAAGAGACCAACAGATAACATGTTTTCTGAGAGTCTAAGTCTGCATGAATTCTGCAAAATGAAAATTCCAGAAGGAATCCTTGAGATAGTAGATTCACATTTGCTTTTACCATTTGCTGAAGATGATACAGGGATTGTGGAAAACAAGATTAGGAATTGTTTGGTGATGTTTGCTGCAATTGGAGTTGCATGTTCTGAAGAGTCTCCTGCTCATCGAATGTTGATAAAAGATGCTATAGCTAATTTGAATGAAATCAAATCAATGTTTCCATGATATGAGGGTGTAATTCCCCGTCTTAATAACTATCCGACCGCATACAAAAATCTATAGGAGTTACAAACCTTTACCTTGTATAGCAGGTATGGCCTTTAGGATGATTGAGGACCAACATGACATCTAGAGGTACATTTTAATTCCACCCAACCAACCATTTGAATAAGAACCCTCGTTTCATAACAGATAAATGTTTGCATTAATCCCAATAAAGAGAGAGAAGGGATTCAAATAATCCTAATCGCCACTAAACGTTGCATCAGAACGACAATCCCCGTGGAGACGATTTTACTTACAACTTTATTACTTGGAAATGGTTTGGTTCAGTTGCCAAATTTAGTCATCAATTGCTACAACCTAAATCTAGGAACCAAACTTCTTCTGTTGTTGTAGTACTCATCTTTTTTTGAGCCATAAGCAAAAATTCTTCACTGTCATGAAATTCAGCAAAATTTGCATTTTCACTTTCCCGGCTAGGACATTCATTATGATAATGCCCCAGTTTGTGACACTTATAACATTCAACAAGGTCTCTAGCTTGTCTTCGTCTTCCAGCCTTCTAGTTTTAACACATCCTCTTCCACGTCCATAACCCCTTATTGGGTGTGTCATATTCAAGGCTTATTCATCATCATTTTCCTTATGAGAATTCATTCTTGCTTCTTGCACAAGTAATCTGCATTGCAGTTCATCAATAGAAAGAGTGGTAACATCATTAGATTCTTCTATAGTACACACCACATAGTTGAATCTTGATGTCATGGATCTAAAAATCTTCTCAAAAATCACAATTTCTTCCTTTCTATCGCCATGAGCAAACATCTTGTTTTCAATTTTCAAAGTTCTTCTGAAGTAATTATTTATAGACTCTCCTTCTTTCATAGCCAAAGCTTCAAATTTAGAACGTATAGCTTGAAGTTGTGCATGTTTAACCTTTGTGGAACCTTGATATTTTATTTTCATAGAATCCCATATATCTTTAGAAGTATTGTGCACAATAATTGTTTCCAGAATTGATCTATCAATAGATTGGAAAAGATAATTCTTTACCGGTATTTGATCTTGCTACAACTTTAAGTTGTTCAGGAGTTGCATTTGGTGGGGCTATGGTGATTCTAGTTTCCTTCAAACCCCAATATTCTTTTGATCGAAATAAATTCTCCATGAGTTATGCCGAATTATCATAGAACCCATCAAACTTGGGATTCGCAAGAGGCATGAATGCTTGTTGTTCCACCATAGCTAAAGCTTCAAATCAGTTTGAAGAATGCATGAGAAGGATTGAAGAAGAAAGAAGTATCTTGATGAAGATCTATGAAAGAACTTGCAATGAAAAACATTGTAATTAACTGAGAAAAATTATTGTAACTATCTTCCCTCCAAAAACTGCATTTTTGTAAAAACTATGATGTTTATGCTAAACATGATAAATGTCCCTTAACGGGGCTCCTGATACCAATTGTGAGGTGAAATGAATTCTCATTATTCAATAGAGTTGATACAATGCTTTATACAACAGCTTATTAGTGTAGAAGTTCCAACTACCTTGGAAAGCAAGTGACCTAAACAAACTAACTTATAACACAAACAACGCCACGCATAGCAGGATTTGGTGGTATGATTAGGGACTATGGCAGAGAATACATAAGTGGCTTTTATGATAACGTTGGCAATTCAAACAGTCTCCAGCCAAAATCACGATTTTGATGTATGAGATTTAAATTTGTTAGGTGGACGGTCTTTGGAATAATCATACATCTATACCAATATGTAAAGATATAACAAAAAAAAAAGTTTTGGGCTGGATTTTTTTTATTATTCCAGTTATATCTTTTAATAAATTTGTCTGTAAGAATGATATATTATTGGTGTTATAGAAAAAGATAAGAATTTTTATTATATTTGTTATATTGTTGGTAAAAGATAAACACACAGTTTGTTACTTTATTTTGAGAGATATTTTGTTACTATTTAAAAGTCACAAAGGTGTATACATATGATTTTAATTAAAAGGTTAAATATATTTTTAGTCCTTACATTTTGTGTCCCTTTGAAGAACTACATTTCATTAAATATTTTTAAAATCCTCATATTTTATCCCCGTTATTAAAATTAGTCACTGCTGTTAATTCTCTAACGGAATACTGATGTAGTAGTTAGTGAGTTTCAATTATTTTAGGGTTAAATATGTTTTTGGTCCCTACATTTTGCGTAACTTTGAAGAATAGTCCTTATTATTTTAGGGATTTTAAAAATATTTATTGAAATGAAAGAACTATTTTAGATATAATATTGAAATTTAATTATCATTGACATTGAAATTATTAAAAAAAAAATTAGTTTTTTTAAATGGTGATTCAAAGTTTTTTTTTTTTTTTTTGAGAATATTCAAAGTTAGTAGATATTATAAAATATATATATTTATGGGAGTGGGTTGTAAGTCAAGTCGTAGCGGGTTGCAAGTCTTGTGTAGCTAGCTTGCAATTAATAATATCACATCCAAAGTTAAATACCTCCTGTTTTAAGTAAAGTCTTCATTTCCAAGTCAACCAGAAAAGTATGAAATGAATTCCCCCAACTTGTCTAATTTACGACCACAAAGCACTTGTCTACTCCACATGAGTACTTCTCTTAATATATCCAATCATATATCTAAAAGCTGCATATGTATTTGGTTACTCATAATAAATATTTTCAAAGAGCAAAATGAGGAATAGTATGATGTTTCTTTTCTGCTTTGCTAGCCAAATGTTGGTGTATTATTTCATACCATCAACAGCTGCTGCTCTTTCTTTGAGTTCGCAGACTGATAAGCTTGCTTTGAAGGAAAAGCTCACAAATGGTGTACCAGACTCTCTTCCATCATGGAATGAGTCTTTACATTTCTGTGAATGGCAAGGAGTTACATGTGGTCGTCGTCACATGAGAGTCTCTGCCTTGCATTTGGAAAATCAAACACTGGGTGGCACTCTCGGACCATCATTGGGAAATCTAACATTTATCAGAAGACTAAAGCTTAGAAATGTTAATTTGCATGGTGAAATTCCAAGTCAGGTTGGTCGTTTAAAGCGATTGCATCTTCTTGACTTAAGCGACAACAATCTTCATGGTGAGGTTCCTATGGAACTCTCTAACTGCACGACCATCAAGGGAATTTTTTTAGGAATCAATCGACTCACCGGAAGAATTCCGAAATGGTTTGGGTCAATGATGCAACTTACTCAACTGAATCTCGTTGCCAATAATCTAGTTGGTACTATTCCATCATCCATGGGAAATGTTTCATCACTCCAAAATATATCACTTGGACAAAATCACTTGAAAGGAAGAATACCTTGTTCTTTGGGTATGTTGTCAAGTTTGAAAATGTTGATTCTACATTCAAATAATTTGTCAGGTGAAATTCCTCATTCTCTTTACAACCTATCAAATATTCAAGTTTTTGATCTTGGGTTAAACAACTTATCCGGTAGTCTTCCAACCAATCTGAATCTTGTTTTTCCCAATCTTATAGCATTCCTAGTATCAACCAACCAAATAAGCGGACCTTTTCCGTTTTCAGTATCCAACCTCACTGAATTGAAAATGTTTGATATATCATATAATAGTTTGCATGGGACAATACCTCTTACTTTGGGTCGATTAAATAAACTTGAATGGTTTAATATTGGAGGAGTTAATTTTGGGAATGGAGGAGCTCACGATTTGGATTTTCTTTCATCGTTAACCAACTGTACACAATTGTCAATGATCTATCTTTTTAACAATAATTTTGGTGGTGTTTTGCCGAACCTTATAGGAAACTTTTCCACTCATCTTCGTTTGCTTCATATGGAGTCTAATCAAATACATGGAGTGATACCTGAAACAATTGGACAACTAATCGATTTAACAGTCTTGGAAATTTCAAACAATTTATTTGAGGGAACAATTCCTGAATCAATTGGAAAGCTTAAGAATCTAGGAATATTGGGCTTGGATGGTAACAAATTATCTGGTAAAATTCCTATAGTCATTGGCAATCTTACAGTCTTGTCTGAACTAGGTCTATCTAGTAATAAATTGGAAGGAAGCATTCCATTTACCATAAGAAATTGCACCAAATTGCAGAAATTATATTTTTATAGTAACAACTTGAGTGGTGATATTCCCAATCAAACATTTGGCTATCTAGATGGTTTAATATATCTTGGCTTAGCCAATAATTCCTTGACCGGTCCCATTCCTTCAGAGTTTGGTAACTTGAAACAACTTTCACAATTGTATCTAGGCTTAAATAAGTTGTCTGGTGAAATTCCTAGGGAACTAGCTTCTTGCTTGGCATTGACAGTACTTGGATTGGGGGGAAACTTCTTTCATGGAAGTATACCTTTGTTCTTGGGTTCCTCTTTAAGGTCCCTTGAAATCTTAGACCTTTCTGGCAATAATTTTTCAAGCATAATCCCCTCTGAACTAGAAAATCTAACATTTTTGAATACTTTGGACTTGTCTTTTAACAATCTTTATGGTGAGGTTCCCACAAGAGGTGTCTTCAGCAAGATCTCCGCAATTTCACTAACTGGAAACAAGAACCTTTGTGGAGGAATACCTCAATTGAAACTTCCTCCATGTCTTAAGGTACCTGCCAAGAAGCACAAAAGAACTCCAAAAAAGAAACTTATCCTCATCAGTGTAATTGGTGGGGTTGTGATCTCTGTCATAGCTTTTACAATCGTTCACTTTCTCACGAGAAAGCCCAAAAGGTTATCTTCTTCACCATCTTTGATAAACGGGAGCTTGAGGGTTACTTATGGAGAGCTACATGAAGCAACCAATGGATTTTCTTCATCCAATTTGGTCGGTACAGGAAGCTTCGGTTCTGTTTACAAAGGATCTATTCTCTACTTTGAAAAACCTATTGCTGTAAAGGTGTTGAATCTTGAAACACGTGGAGCAGCAAAGAGTTTCATTGCGGAATGCAATGCTTTAGGAAAGATGAAGCACCGTAATCTTGTCAAAATCCTAACTTGTTGTTCAAGTGTTGATTATAATGGTGAAGATTTTAAGGCCATTGTTTTTGAGTTCATGCCTAGTGGGAATCTGGAAAACCTGTTGCATGGTAACGAAGATCATGAGTCTAGAAATCTGAATCTCAATTTCACACAAAGGTTAGACATTGCTCTCGACGTAGCTCATGCATTGGATTATCTTCACAATGATACAGAGCAAGTTGTAGTTCATTGTGATGTTAAGCCAAGCAATGTTCTTCTTGATGATGACGGTGTGGCCCACTTAGGAGACTTTGGCTTAGCTAGGTTCCTCCATGGAGCTACAGAATATTCAAGTAAAAATCAAGTTATTTCCTCCACAATTAAAGGAACTATAGGATATATTCCTCCTGGTAAAGTTCTTTCTATGATCTTATTTTGTTGCTATACATCCTTTAAAATGTCTTTCATGTGCTTGTGACCTTCCTTTATCTTTATCTCTCACACAATTTTAATAGCTTTCTCATTATATTAAAAAATGATTTTCTTTTAATCATTATGCACCTGTATTTGATATATTCTCCATTGCTTAATTTTTTTTTTCTTCTAAAGAATGGTCTTTGTTTGAATAGAGAATGGATCAGGTGGTATGGTATCACCACAGGGAGATATCTATAGCTATGGAATTCTTCTGTTAGAGATGCTTACTGGAAAGAGACCAACAGATAACATCTTTTGTGAGAATCTAAGCTTACACAAATTTTGTAAGATGAAAATTCCAGAAGGAATTCTTGATATAGTGGATCCATGCTTGCTTGTGTCATTTGTTGAAGATCAAACAAAGGTTGTGGAAAGTAGCATAAAGGAGTGTCTAGTGATGTTTGCTAATATAGGAATTGCATGTTCTGAAGAATTCCCTACTCAGAGAATGCTCACAAAAGATATTATAGTGAAGTTGCTTGAAATTAAACAGAAATTACCGTGCTAGGAACTATTACTACTTTGATAAGAAAATAATGGTGTCTACCTTGATGGACAAATCTTGTATTCCTTACGTGTGTTTTTAGTTTTGTTATTTTGTACTATGTCAATTCCTATCTGTGTAGTTGGTTACATTATATTTATACATATGGTATTTGTTTGGAAATGCCGTTAATTTTGCAAGGGATTGCATGGTATCATTTATTTATACAAGAAATATATTCTTTTGAGTGTAGTTCAAGATGATTTTAAAAATGAAATACTGTGATATTTTATTGTTATTGAAAATAAACATACATGTACAGATATGTTTTCAAGTAAATGAATATCAATCTTCCCTCAAGGAACATTTTAATGAACAAGACAAAATATGAAAAGACGTTTATGGTAATACTTAGTAAGCACTAATTTTCTCCAACCCAGCACCTCAAAAGAAATTATTAAATAGGGCATACAAATAATTTTATATCATTACATTTCAACAAAATTTATTTATTTTATTAAGATTTATTAAATGTGAGCCATGAAAAATGATGAGAGAGAGGGTGCTTCCATATCCACCCATATATTATTATGCTCCACAACGGAGGTGCCTATTTAATATGATGTTAAATAGATGAAGCACCCACCATTAATTGTGGATGGTCTAAGAACCTAAATATGTCTGACATTAAATAAAATTGTGTGAGAAATCCTTAATCAACACTGATCTAGAAATAGAGAGTAATGAGTAAGTGCATTCATTAACATCAAAATGAAAACATTTACTCCTTTTTAAAGTTAAGTCTTTCATTCATGGTCCAAAGGTTCGCCTTACTGCGGATTGCACTGTGGTACTGTTAGCACAAAGAATATTCGGTAGCTGCTAAAGAAATAATGGGAAACTTTGATAAATATTTGTGTTATTTTGACACAGAAAAAATAGATAAATACGATCACTGTTTTATAAGAAACAAATTTTTAATTCATAGAATAACTATATGGAATTGGTCTATAATATTGATAAGATACATTAATCATTTGATAAACTTAAAAACGATGTTTTATTTATACCGGTGGCTAAAGGGAGTACATATTAAATATTAAATATGTGGTTAAATATTATTCAATGATGATTAATGAATATAATAATCCTTTGTGTTTGGCTGGTGTGGAATGAAAGAAACTACAGATTGTTCAATACATTGAAACACCTATTGATCAACTCTTAGAAAAAGTGAAATATCATTTTTTGTGATGGCTAAAGGCCAATAAAATCACTTTTGTGTACGGTATTCAGAATTGGTGGTCGAACCGTTTATCTTGTCTGGGTATCGACCGACCTTGTTTTTGTAATTATACTTTGTGATTGATATTGCTCCGGGTTGGTCCCTTTGGTACATCTTGAAATGAAGGGTCTCCAACGCTGTTAATATATTCCATTTTAATTTCTTAAAAAAATGAATATAATAAGATGTTGCAACTCATTAACCATTACAATTATTATTATTTTTTTGACAAAAGCAGACTTAACTTATTTAATTCTTCAAGGTAGTAATAATACATGTCGGAATATATTAAAAAATGTAGTGACTACCATAAGACAACGTCCCTCTAGACCTCTAGATAAGAAGTGAGAATCATTGTTGGCTTACCTTCGAATAAAACCTAACCTAAAGTTTGGTAAAGAAAGAAGTAACTTCCTACAAACATTTAAAGAAGTAACCTCCCATGCTCATGAAACTTCTTTGTGATGATGATGATATTTGACTTCCTCCCGTAAAATAATTATTGGTTAAATTTTCCATACTCCTCTTTTATTTGATTTTAAATTTGAAAATTTGTGTATTTTATTTGATTTTATTTAATGGCAGGAGTATCTATTGCCATTTTCTTTTCAATTATTTCCGTGAAAAGGAACAAGCAATTGTTTGCATAAAGTATGGAATTCTATCATTGTGGGAAAATTAAATTAGAGTGTGTTTGGATGGGGAATGTTTTGAGATAATGTAATGTTTTGAGGGAATTCAAATTCTTTGAAGTGAATTTTATTGATTGGATGATAATTTGAAGATTTTCAAAATGGTGGAAATTTATGAAGTATTTTGTTCAAGTTAAATTTAGAGAATTTCAAATGACACCTAAAAGTTAATAATTTCACATTTCTTCATTGTTATAAGTTTTCAAAATTTGCATTTTGGACCTCAAATTTTCCTAAATTTTCAAAAAAATTGTAAATTGGCCCTTCAATTTTTTCAAAAAATATAATTTGACCCCTCAAATTTTTTGAAAATTGACCCCAATTTCAATTTTCAAATTTGACCCAAAAACAAGTATTATATGAAAAAGATAAATAATTTTGTCTTTGAAATGCAATTTTGCAGGCAATGCAACCTATGTACTCTTGTGCGGATTATATATTCTCAATTCTGCGACAGCTAGATGCTCACCAAAAACAAGTATTTGGAGCCATGTGGAGCCTGTGGAAGCATAGAAACAACAAGTTTTGGAATAATGCAACTGAAACAGTTAAGACATTTGTGAACGAGTCGACTCCTTACTCACAAGTTGGCAGGAACAACAAGGTTTGGAATGATACAACTCGAGATCCTATTCAATGCAATGTGGACGCATCTTTTTCTAATTCCCTCAACAAAGTTAGTATTAGAGTGTGCATTATGGACGACGAGGAGATACTTGTTCTTGCAAATACATAATGGTTTGCACCAATAGTTGATGTTGATATCAGTGAGGCTCTGGGTCTATTATCTGGTTGCAATGGGTGAAGGATCTTTAATTGACGAATATGAATTTTGAAATGGTCTCCAAAACGATGGTTTACGTTGAGATGGACTCCAATGCGGAATTTTGAAATGGACTTTAAATAGGAGGTTATAATCTCGAAAAAGAGAGAGTATTCCATTACGTATTTATGACAAAAAATAATGAATAAATATACTTTTATAAAATTATGCCATCTATTTATTCGTTTATTATTTTCTTATTTTGTGTAGAGTAGTAATAGAATAGGTACCGTTTGACCATCCTTTTTTTTTTTTTTTCGGTCTAAAAACTACTTTAAAATAAAGCCCTTTAAGAAAAAAGTTAAATCTATTTGGTTTCTTTATTTTTTTTAGTTCTAAAGTTAATTTTAAGTTAAAAGTTGTTTGGCAAAATATTATACAAAACATTGAATTGTTTGATTTTGCTTTTTCAATTATACTGTATAACATTTTTTTTTTATAAGAATACCATATTTTTAGTGTCATTTAAAAAGATAAGAATTTATATTATATGATATTATATTTGTTACAGTGTTGGTGTCATTGAAAAAGATATTTTTAGTTTTTTTTGAAAAGATATGTTTAGTTTTTTAAATAAGAAAAAAATATGCATAATTTGTTACAATATAAATGTGTAAAATATATATAAGTATAATTTTTTTAGGCATATATACTTGTACTTTTAATTAAAATTAAAATTTTATAAAAATAATTATACGCATTACACAACAGTAAAAAAATTATACGCATTAGCGTAACAAAAAACAGACATACAGACATAAAGTTATTACTCTAAACGCTAATGTGTGTGTGCATTTGTGAGGTTGAAGAAAGAGAATAAAAATATTTGGTGTCATTCAATGACAACATGAAAAAAAAAATTTGCGAGGTTGTGATAATTGAACGATATTGAAATTAAATATATAAGTGATAAAAAGATAATAAAATTTCTTCAAAAATAGATAATAAAATTAAATGGACCCTCCTTAAAAAAAAATATATGGATCGGTTAAAAAAAATTAAATGGAAGAAAAAAGCAAATTGAAATACAATATTAAAAAATAAAAGAAAAGATTGTCAGCGTGAATTGAAGAGAGGTGCTTGTGAAATAATTTGCGGAGAAGTAGTTTTTTGAAGTAGCATTCAACAACTTTTGGTTAAAGCTCATTCCATTCAATATTATGCATTCTAAAAAAAAATACTTTTTTTAAAGATACTTTATTGATATTGTGTTTGGTCTAACTTCTCCTTAAAAATATAAAAAACTGAAGTAAAAAAAAAAGTCAGACCAAACAGCATTAACAATTTTCGGTGTTCACATCACATTCAAGTGAACCGTTTACTCTTTCAAATCAAGTCTTCATTCCAAGTCAGTCAACCCAACTTGCTAATAGGGCTAAAAATGTGTGGTTCTATTAGAAACTACAGGATTTTATGCTTATATAATCGTGTATTCAAAAACCATCACAATAATATTTATGCAATTAACTCATTAAATAAATAATGCAATAATTTTCCAATAAAAGGGAAACCTGTACTGATATTGAAAATAAAGTCACCTCAATTTCTTTAATCAAATATCATAACCATAAGGGTAACTCAAAATATTAACTCTAAAATTTCCAAACTTTCTAAGAAGTTTCTCAATATTATAAAGAGCATCAAAGTATAAGAGCTCAAACGTTCTGAATTTCTTTAATCCTTCTAATGGCTAATAAGGCTTAAAGTAAATATTCAAGACTCATCAGGCAAAATGTCATAATTCAACAATTCAACTAGCATAAGCATTATGGATTATTACATAGACAGAATCATATTAAGGGACAACTTCACTTATGACTGGACTATATTATTTTGTAAAAATTAGGAATAAATTAACTCTATAAATAATAATATCATATAAATAAGATTTATGTGTAAAGGTACTAGAGATTATTTGTAACAATTGGGACAATCGAGTTTGAAATTACTCAAATTTTTCATTGTTTGTCCCCTTCTTCTTTTCATTTTATTTTGCTCTCTTTTTTTTTTTTTTTTTGATACGCCATCTTTGTGTATATTTTTCATGCTTTGTTCTCTAGTACCCCACCCCAAACTTATTGTTTAGCAACACCCTGCTTAGCCAAACTCAAATATAACATTTTGGGTTAAATCCTAAAAGTCTCTACGCTAAATATGTAGTTTGTCACCGAACAAAAAGATCTAAACATACCGGCTCAATTTGGCTTTCAAAAAGGATAATTTCAAATTAAATAAGGGTAGGCTTCAAAGGCTCGCATGTAAATTGCACGGAACACTCTATATATGTAAATTGAAAAATAAAATTTGCCTATGAAACTTACAGTGTTAGATTTCTGGGAGTTGTGACTACCTATCACATATGTTGTACACTTTGCCTTTGAATTTCAAGTTACTCCCTCCTTATGAACTTTTGGAATACCACTTGACTACAAAATTGTTACTAAGCTGAAAAAATAATCAATAAACAAGCAAATCCATCAATAATAAACAAGTTTAGATTCAATTACCTAACATGGGGTACACTGAGTTATCCAAATAAATAACACAACAATTAAAAGTTCAACTGACACAATTGACAAATACGAGTTATTGGAAAAAAAGAAATTAATATGGACTTTGAATTTTTTTTTTGTCCATCTTTTCACTTTTTTTTTACCACATAGAAATACCTTCTTCCCCTTTTGTTCGCATAATTCTTCCTTGCTAAGTAACCGTTGCTTTTCTCTACAACCATCATCACTTCTTCAATCTGAAACGGATATAACTAACAAGAAATTTTTCTTTGTATACCAAAGAGGGGTTAGTGCAAACAACTATACAATAGCGAAAAATATTTACAGAATATATATAGATGCTCAAAACAATACAAATTGTCGCGATGCTTAAAATATCTAAACGTCAGTCCCCGACAACGACGCCATTTTGATGTAATATTTTTCTATCAATATTGTTCTAAGTGTATGAATTTAAAATATTTGTTTGTGTAAACCTATAAACTATTTGACTTAAAATAAAATAGAAGAGATATGACAATTTCACTTGGGGTCAAAAACACTCAATCAAGCGTAACAACTGCAATCTCACGATCAAATAACGGAGAAAAATTATTGTTGAAGAACTACATTTCATTAAATGTTTTTAAAATCCTCATATTTTATCCCCGTTATCAAAATTAGTCCATGCTGTTAATTTTCTAACGGAATACTGAAGTGGCAGTTAGCGGATCTCAATTATTTTAGGGTTAAATATGTTTTTGATCCCTACATTTTGCGTGACTTTGAAGAATAGTCCTTATTATTTTAGGAATTTTAAAAATATTTATTGAAATAAAAGAACTATTTTAGATATGATATCGAAATTTAATTATCATTGATATTGAAATTATTAAAAAAAATTAGTTTTTTTAAATGGTGATTCAAAGTTTTTTTTTCTTCAGAATATTCAAAGTTAGTAGATATTATAAAATATATATTTATGGGAGTGGGTTGTAAGTCAAGTCGTAGCGGGTTGCAAGTCTTGTGTAGCTAGCTTGCAATTAATAATATCACATCCAAAGTTAAATACCTCCTGTTTTAAGTAAAGTCTTCATTTCCAAGTCAACCAGAAAAGTATGAAATGAATTCCCCCAACTTGTCTAATTTACGACCACAAAGCACTTGTCTACTCCACATGAGTACTTCTCTTAATATATCCAATCATATATCTAAAAGCTGCATATGTATTTGGTTACTCATAATAAATATTTTCAAAGAGCAAAATGAGGAATAGTATGATGTTTCTTTTCTGCTTTGCTAGCCAAATGTTGGTGTATTATTTCATACCATCAACAGCTGCTGCTCTTTCTTTGAGTTCGCAGACTGATAAGCTTGCTTTGAAGGAAAAGCTCACAAATGGCGTACCAGATTCTCTTCCATCATGGAATGAGTTATATTTCTGTGAATGGGGAGGGGAGGGGTTTTAATGGAGGGGAGGGAAAGGGAGGGAAGGGAAGCAAAGAGGAGATATATCAATTAAATATATGTTTGGTTCAAATGATGGGACGGAAGGGAAGGGAAGAGATTTTAATTAAATATGTGTTTGGTTCATAATGGGAGGGGAGAGATTTTAAAATCAAATTACTTTTTTATCCCTCTAACCTTAAAACAATATCATGATTTTTATATTATTCACTTCATAAAAATTTAAACATAAAAACTCGTAACCAAAAACTCCATAAATAATCAAACATAAAAGTTCGAACAAAATATTAGGTATTCATAAATATTAGAGCACTTCTAAAATAATCTAGTACAAAATAAAAATATTTATAACAAAATCTTCTACAAATTTTATTAATTATGTTTTAATATATAATACAATTAAAAAGTATAAAATAAATATATCAAAATAAATAAAAATAAAAGCAACGTTAGTCAAAAAAGTGAATTCACGTAAAAAAAAAAATTAGAAGACAAGAATATGCGGTTCTTGATAAAAAAAAAATTGACATTGGCATGTTACAAAAAAGATGGTAATAAGCAATATGTTGAAAACACTTAAATTTTTAATAAGGACGGTTTTGTCATTTAAAAATAAACAGGAGGATAATTATGTCAATGTAATTAAAATTGCATTAACTCATCTCTCTTTCTCCCCCCTCCGGTCCAAAAAACTCCAATTTGAGGAGGAGCAATAAATGAGCTTATGAATGATTTTACTCCCCTTCCTCTCCCTCCCCTCCCCTTCTAAAAATTGAATCAAACACAAATTTTTTAAAATATTCTCTCCCTTCCCCTCCCTTCCCCTTCAAAACTCGCGAGTCAAGGTCCTAACCTGTTGGTTCAATTTGCTGCAAGATTCCGGTGCTTCATCTTTCCCAGATAATTAAATATTCCTATAGAGATCACTAACTGCACAAATATCCAGGTAATTCATTTGCTGCAAAATAAACTCACGGGAATAGTTCCCACATGGTTTGGATCATTGTTGCAACTTAGCAGATTGATTCTCGAGTCAAATAATCTAGTTGGCACTATTCCCTCTTCCTTACTAGTTGGTACTAATTTGGTTGGAGCAGGAAGCTTTGGATCTGTTTATAAAGGATCTCTTCTCAACTTTGAAAGCCCTATTGCTATAAAGGTCTTGAATCTTGTTGTGAATTCATTGAGAAAACTACACCAATAAAAACTTGATGCGTGGAGCAAATTAATACCAAGTAATCAAATCAAGCGGGTAGCAAATAATCCAAACAAAATCAACAAGAGATAAAAGGAAGAGAGAGAGAAAGAACACAAGATATTTGTTTACCCAGTTCGGTCTAATGATGACCTAGTCTGGGGGAGAGAGCAGCTCTCCGATCCACTATAATGATATGAGTTTCTTTACAAAGAGATAATGAGTTTCAAGAATCAGTCTTCAAACCTAATTCTACCAAAGTCCCAGCCTCTTCCCGTGACCAAGAGACTCAATCCTAATAGTGTTTTGTTCAAGGTGAATCAAAACAATCCCAACCCTAGAGTTGTTGCCAAGAGAAATTCTCTATAAACCCTAGTTTGTATGTTAGTTTCTAAACTTTGTTTTTCTACACACTTTATCATTTGATACAAGGCTTATATTTATAGTGGAAAGTAAACCCTTAAAAAACTGAAACAAATCAAACTGAAAATACTTTTTATTTTTATCTTTAGCGCGACCATCGTGGCACGAAATTTCCAGTAGCTTCCCAGGAATCTTGCTTCAACAATCGTGGCGCGATGCTTCTCCATCGTGGCACGATACTCTAGATTTCTGATTTTAAGTTAACTCTCACAAATCTTGAAACACGTGGAGCAGCAAAGAGTTTCATGGCAGAATGCAATGCTCTGGGAAAGATGAAGCACCAGAATCTTGTCAAGGTCCTAACCTGTTGTTCAAGTGTTGATTATAAGGGTGAAGATTTCAAGGCTATTGTTTTTGAGTTCATGTCAAATGAGAGTCTTGAAAAGTTTTTGCACAATAATGAAGGGTCTGAAAATCATAATCTCAACCTCACATAAAGGTTAGACATTGCTCTTGATGTAGCTCATGCACTTGATTATCTTCACAATGATACAGAGCAAGCCGTAGTTCACTGTGATCTTAAGCCAAGCAACGTTCTTCTTGACGATGACTTTGTAGCCCACTTGGGAGACTTTGGCTTGGCTAGGATCATTCTTGGAACCACAGAGCATTCAAGTAAAGATCAAGTTATTTCCTCTACTATTAAAGGAACTATAGGATATATTCCTCCTGGTAAAGTTCTTAATTTATATCCCATACTTGTTATTACCTTTAAGAAATTTAGCAGTAATCATTATCATAACTTATTATCAAATATTAGCCTCCATGTTTTATGATCGATGTGTTAAAATTTAATATATAATGTATACTTCACTATATTTTTCCTAAATAGTTGTTGTTGTTTGAAAAGAGTACGGAGAAGGTGTTCCAGTATCACCAAAGGGAGATATCTACAGCTTTGGGATTCTTCTACTAGAGATGTTCACCGGAAAGAGACCAACAAATAACAACTTTTCTGAGAGATTAAGTCTGCATAAATTCTGCAAAATAAAAATTCCAGAAGCAATCCTTGAGATAGTAGATTCTCAATTGCTTTTTCCATTTGCTGAAGATGAGATGGGGATTGTGGAAAACAAGATTAGGAATTGTTTGGTGATGTTTGCTGCAATTGGAGTCGCATGTTCTAAAGAGGTCACTACTCATCGAATGTTGATAAAAGATGTTATAGTTAAGTTGAATCAAATCAAATCAAAGTTTCCATGCTAGGAACCGCTGCTACTGTGATAAGAAAATAATTGTGTTCACAAGAAAGCTTGTCTAGCCATCGATCAAGTGTGTTTTTGTTGCATTACTTTGAATTACAATTTCTATGTATTGGGATAATAATTTGTAATTGTAGATGCAATTAATGGTATGAAGTTGCATTAAATACATGGTATTGTTTGGAAATTTTGTTAGTTGAGATGCAACTAATTCTATAGTTTCTAAAGTTAATTTAATGTCTTGCACGTTTTCCTAATTATAAAATTCAGCCAAAACCAAAAACGACACCTTGTCATATTAGCTTTAGAAATTCTAGAAAAGAATAATTCAAATTCTAGAAATTTCACTCTAGTGGTTTTACTTCGTTGGCTTGTATCGAGCTAGAGTTTTTCTTCAGATTAGTCTGAGTTAAGAAACGTAAAAAATAACATCAAAAGTAGTTCTAGTTTTCTTAGCGTTACCATGTAGCATTGTCTTATTCTTTGATGCTTTCAAGAATAAGCTCACATCAAGCAGGGGATGTTGTGAATCCGGTTAAAACTCACACCAATGTAAACAAAGATGTGTGGAGCAAAAGGAAGTGATAATCTATGTGTAAAGTGTCTCCAAGCAACAACAACAAAAACAACCCTAGTCTAGTGTAGAGCAACTCCACAAGAGAATACAAAGCAAACGAGATAAGCAAGAAAGGAAGAACAAACACACCAAAAAGATTGTTGACCCAATTCAGCCAATATGGCCTAATCTGGGGGAGAGAGCAGCTCTCCAATCTACTATGATGAAAGTGTTACAAAGGGTTACAAGAAAAATAGCTTGCAAGCTTACACAAGAATAAGTCCTAGTTTCTACCCATTTGTGTTTCCCCACTCTCACAATATGAACCCTAAAAGAGAAGACACTAGAGGAAGTTTTAGATCCTTCCAATGGTGAAATCTCACTACCCAAGGTGATTACAATGTTTTTTCCAACCCAAGAGACCCTCTCTACAAAGACACTCAACCCTAGAGTTCCCTCCTTTGTAATCCAAGTTTTTCTCTCTAAGCTCTTCCAAGCTCTCTTCCAAAATCTGCACAAGAACACTTAAATACTAGCCTTCCTCTGATAAAATCGTGTCACGATTTCCAGATCGTGTCACGATTTGAACGTACGTCCCAAGGTATGACCAGTCCTTATCAAGGATACTTAACGAGCAAGTTTGAAAATCGTGTCACAATTTGGCACCCTGCAAACCAGCTCACGGCATCACGATTTCTCTGTTCTTCCAGACCACAAATTTGAAGTCAAATCTCAACAGGGGAAAATAAGCACTTAAAAGGTATTAGAGGCATTAATTAAGTGTATATCTTTGTGGATTCAACTATATTAGTTCTTTGATACTGTGAATTAGTTGCATGTTCTAGATCACCTTCAATAAGACACAAAGGGGTCTAGAATGTTTGTTACACAACCGTTAACAAATTGACTCGAGAAATCGAAATATCAGCCTTACACAAAGGTTAAGTATTGCTCTCAATGTAGCTCGCACGTTGGATTATCTTCACAATAATTTTGAGCAAGCTGTAGTTCATTGTGATATTAAGCCAAACAATGTGAGGAAATGGTTGCCTACTTCGGAGATTTTGGATTAGCTAGGTTCCTTCATCGGGCAACAGTGATTTCCTTCATTGGATATGTTCCCCCTGGTCTAGTATCCTTTATTCCTTAATATCTTTTAAAATGTTTATCGTTACTTTGTGAGTAGTGGCAATAACAAAAAAGGTTATCTTGTCATTTACATCAGATAGGATCATATACAGTAGCTAGCTTAGTAAGTAATGTTCTAATTCAAAGTTTTTCCAATGAATTTCATAAGCTAGTAAATCTCGAGATTCACGATACTAAAAATATTTGTTTTTAGCACTTGTTTGGTAATACGGTAGGTTTCCAAAATCATGGTGAGCCACGGTGAATTTGCAAAAGATACACTCTATAACTTTTGAAAAATCACATTAGCTCAGAGTCATTTCAATAAATTATCACTCAGTAATACCAAACATGCACTTAACCAATATACAATTGTGGTTGAGATATATTCCTATTATCTTTTTTTTTTCTTTTTTCTAAATAAATGTCGTTGGAATTTGGAACAGATTATGGATTAGATGACTTTTGTATCACCAGAAGGAGATGTCTACAACTATGGAATTCTTCTGTTGGAGATGCAAACCAGAAAAGGACCAACTGATATCATGTTTGGTGATGGTCTAAGCTTATGTGAACTCGGTAAGAAGGGAATTTCAGACAAAATCACTGCACAATTGCTCATGCCATAGCCAGAAAACAAACATGGGGTATAGAAAACAACAAAGGGGAATGTTTGGCGTCCTTTGCTAGGATTGGAGTAGCATGCTCAGTATAATTTCCCAATCAACGAATGGGCATATATACCAGAATTTATAGAAGGATGTGTTTCGCTCAAGTGTGAAGACCATATGATGATGATCAAACTGTACTATTATTCATCCTCATGAAATCCAAAAAGAAAAACAACTGTACTATTAGCTGATGATAAAACTTAGACATCAAGACCATACGATAGAAGCGCTTCCAATAAGTGGCAGGAAAAAAGTTTAACATTAAGGAGTGAAGACAGAATCAAATTGAGACCAAAAACAGACTGTAATATCTATAATAGTCAATAATGTTCTTCTACCAATGTTTTAATTGTATGAACTATGGAGTATTGGAAATAAATAACAAATGTAAAGTAATTAAGAACGACCCAAGAGTTTAGATGAGTTTTTAGAGATTTCAAGTTTGAACCTTCAAGCTTAATCCTAACAGAAATGACAAACTTGGCTGCTCATACAATTATCTACGCAACTAAATTATGGAAATTTAATGTTTGTTCAAAGGTCTTGCTTGAATCTTGAGGTAATGCTATCTTTCCGGATATACCCTCTCTTACAATAATTTGGTTCCCTAAGATGAAATTATAAGGTGGATTTTGAGATAACAAATTTATGTTCGTTTGCTTATCCACTAAGGGGTCTGTGCATAGGATAGGATGACATTTGAGAAAAAATATATCACAAAAGTAATTCATACTCATAAAGTAAATTCTGCCACCAAATCAAAGCATAAATAACATAGCATAACATAACATAACTCACATGAAAAATTCTTGTCTGAGATTGTAATGAATCCTTAAAGCACTGGTCTCTTACCTATCTTTAAACTATCTAGATATAATAGATAGTCTCCAAAGTATAATGAGCAAAATTTGGTTTCAATTATTAAGACACTAGAGACTAGATTGGTCGATTCGTTCTATAGTCATTCACAAGCCCATTGATTTTCCTGACGAGCTTCCTCTTCTTCCTCTGGACTATAATCATTTACACTATTGAAAGTCTTGAGAATCTCATCTGGTGTCGTTTTCGTCATCATTTCTCCTAGAGCCTGACATGTAAGATCCAACAAGCTCTTGATGTTCAAATAGTTTGCAGACAAGATGAGATCGAGGAGCGTAGCCTGATCAACCTTGATGAATTCAGTGTCCCAACTCCCAAGCCTTAAGATCATCATGTAAGGGTTTTTCTTCGGAACTCCCGGCCTCAACATGCTTTTTACAATACTCAATAACCTTCGCCAAGATGTTGCTAGTTACCTTTATAAGAGGGTTTCCGTTATCGTGGATACAATCATCCTCAATTATATGCTTGAGCGTTTGTGATTCCAACGCTACTGCCTTGTCAATTTTAAAGGTTCCGCCGTCAGAACTCTTCAGTGTGACCTTTCTCGTCGATGACATGATTTTTTTTCTTCCCCTATTCAAAAGGTAAAATGTCCTAAACCTTAAATTTATTTTGGGGTCACTGTTGCTCCAAGCACCCCCACTCATGGAGGGGGGGTGTTGCGAGTAATGTTGCCAAATGTAAAATTTAGGTTGTATTTGTATTGGACCTAAGTAATTGAGTCTAAGCGTTTAACCGGTCCAGAACAGATTCCATTATCGTGGATACAATCATCCTCAATTATATGCTTGAGAGTTTGCAATTCCAACACCACTGCCTTGTCGATTTCAAAGGCCTCGCCGTCAAGGGTGACCTCTCTTGTCAAGTATCTTTTTATTCCACATATAATATAAATTAAATCCAACAAATATAAATTAAAATTAATACATTAATAGACTAATTAATGAAATATAATAAAATTGAAATAAAATCAGATATCATTTATAATCTTAATTAGAAAAGAATTGTGATTCGTTTTACATAAACAATTAACTGTGATTTATTCTTTTTGGCTTTCTGAATTATATTTAGGCAATAGATCCTACAAATAAATATTTTTTTTAGGCAATAGATCCTACAAAATATTCACAAAAACTAGTTCAATGGACTAAATTAATGTGATTAGTAAGGAAGCCATGCAAACAGTTTTGTGGGGCTCAAAATATAATAGTAACCGAGTGTATGTGAAGTCAAACTATGTGGATTAATATAAAACAGAAGATGTATTTTGGATGGACTTGACTAAAGTAAATGGTTCCTGTCAAAACATATTCAAATTCTCTAGTGTTGATCCATAATCTCTCTATCTATCTCTCTATTCAAACTTACTCTTTATTTATTTTACTAACTTGTGTAACAATTTCAACAAAGTTTAGTGCACCCATTAAGCTATTGAAAATTAACCCAACAACAAAGTGAAGATTTTCATAAAAACAATAAAGTGAATATCTCTATTAATCAACGCCTGTTAAGTGATTGAAGGTTGTTGAATTCCTCCTAAGACTAATCATTCGAGAGAATATGCGTTTGATTTATGAAAAAAACATCTTTTGATAGACTCTTTTGCCCAATAATGCATGTCCATGCTTATAAATCAACGCTTTGCAATAATGCATAATTTCCTCTCTGTTGCTAATTTTATGATGACAGTTGTTGCAAGGAACTTGCAGGGAAATCGGTTAGAAAATTCTAAAAAAGATGCATTGACTTTTTTACTTCTATATTTTCTTAAAAATATGTGTCCATGCTTATAAATCAACGCTTTGCAATAATGCATAATTTCCTCTCTGTTGCTAATTTTATGATGACATTTGTTGCAAGGAACTTGCAGGGAAATCGGTTAGAAAATTCTAAAAAAGATTAATTAACTTTTTTATTTCTATATTTTCTTAAGACTTGCAAAAGACTCTTTTTTTAACGCACGGGTGATATGGAAAGTAATATTTGACGGTAATAGGTAACAAAATAGTTTAGATGAATATCATGATTGTCATATAGTATTTTATAATATTAAGAAGCATAGACGTTGGTACTGTACCATAACATAATTTTCCATGACATCATCCAACATTATAGGTTGATAACAAGGACGGAGTTAGGTACTAATAAAAAGGGGCAGCCGCCGCCCATGAAATATATAGGACCGGCCCCTATAGGACTCATGTGCATATTAACCGTTCACCACCCATGCTTTCATATCCACTTGGTTCACTTATACTAAATTTTATTCTTTTTAATTAAAGGTTCACTCATATTCTCTTTTTTCTTACCATCCACTCATATTTTTTAATAATAATAAATATAGCATATTGAATTGATCAGTCTATTAAGTTTTATTCCTATATTTCCAAGTAGAAGCCAACAACGTTTGGGAAATTAGGGGTGATAGAGATACCCTAAATCATACATTCAAGAACAATTATATTCTAAAGTTCCAATTTCTAAAAATTTCAAGTACCACCACACCTCAAGATTTAGTAGTAGATATTTGTTATTGTTTATATTATTTATCATGTCTTATATTTCCACCCCCCTCGATAAATTTTTCTGGCTCCGTCCTTGGTTAAGTATAGCAAGACTGGTTATCATTTATAAGTAAGAGATTAGGTTAAGTATAGCGAGATGGATTAACGGTTATTCCTTTCCAAAAAAAGCATATAATTAGGAAAATAATTTTATTTTACTTTAGATAAACATTAAATGCAAAAGCGTGGGGGAAAATTAAGTTAAGATAGCGAGACGAATTAACATTTATAAGTAACATAACATAATAGGTTAAATATAGCGAGACGAGTTAAGATTTATAAGTAAGAGATTAGGTTAAGTATAGCGAGACGGGTTAACAATTATTCATTTCCAAAAAAAACAGCTTATAATTAGGAACATAATTTTATTTTACTTTAGATAAACATTAAATGCAAAAGTGTGGAGGAAAAATTAGGTTAAAATTAGAGATGACATTTTGCGTAAATTAAATATAGGGTTAATATAGTAAAGTCACGCGAAAAAATTAGGTTAAATCTATGGTTAATACTGCGTCACGGGTTAAATTTTAGAAATAAGAGATGACATTTTGCATAACTTAAATCTAGGGTTAATATACATTTTGCATAAATTAAATCTAGGGTTAATATAGTAAAATCACATGAAAAAATTAGGTTAAATCAAGGGTTAATACTGCGTCACGGGTTAACTTTTAGAAATAAGAAATAAGATATCTCTCCGTTTGAAAATAAGATTTTGATTAAATTAAATATGTTTAATTAAACAAGGGTAATACAATAAAAGTAAGCATATAATTTAGGTTAAAATTAGGGCAACAGTTAGCGTCCGGGTTAACTTTAATAAATAAGAGATAAGATATCTCTCTGTTTGAAAATAAGATTTTGATTAAATTAACTAAATTCAATAGGTTTAATTAAATAGGGGTAATACAGTAAAAGTAAGCATATAATTTAGGTTAAAATTAGGGCAACAGTTAGCGTCCGGGTTAAATTTAATAAATAAGAGATAATTTTATTTTACTTTAGATAAACATTAAATGCAAAAGTGTGGAGGGAAAATTAGGTTAAAATTAGAGATGACATTTTGCGAAAATTAAATCTATGGTTAATATAGTAAAGTCACGCGAAAAAATTAGGTTAAATCTAGGGTTAATACTGCGTCACGGGTTAACTTTTAGAATAAGAGATGACATTTTGCATAACTTAAATATAGGGTTAATATACATTTTGCATAAATTAAATCTAGGGTTAATATAGTAAAATCACACGAAAAAATTAGTTTAAATCAAGGGTTAATACTGCGTCACGGGTTAACTTTTAGAAATAAGAGATAAGAGATCTCTTAGTTTGAAAATAAGATTTTGATTAAATTAACTAAATTAAATAGGTTTAATTAAATAGGGGTAATACAGTAAAAGTAAGCATAGAATTTATGTTAAAATTCGGCACCAGTTAGCGTTCGGGTTAACTTTAATAAATAAGAGATAAGAGATAAGAGATCTCTGTTTGAAAATAAGATTTTGTTTAAATTAACTAAATTTAATAGGTTTAATTAAACAGGAATAATACAGTAAAAGTAAGCATATAATTTAGGTTAAAATTAGGGCAACAGTTAGCGTCCAGGTTAAATATAAGAGATAAGAGATTAGGTTCAACTTTGGTGATACCTTGCATATGTTGAGATATAAATGATAATGTTTAGATATTTTATTAAAACTAGCGAAAAGACAGACACGTGAATGTAAATTATTGCGTTAATTTATGTAAATTATGAACGATATTTTTATAAAATTTTGATTTTGATTTAAAATTAAAAGTACAAATATTTGTGATTTTCAAATTGTAACAAACCTAAAAAACCACGTTTATCTTTTTCAATAACAATAATTTAACAAAGGATCTTGTTAACGAGTGTCCGGGTTAGACTCTTATTTTTCAGGATAGACTCTTTTGCCCAAAGGTTAAGTAATAATACTAGTGACCAGATGCATGCCCATGCTTATAAATCAACGCTTTGCAATAATGCATAATTTCCTCTCTGTTGCTAATTTTATGATGACATTTGTTGCAAGGAACTTGCAGGGAAATCAGTTAGAAAATTCTAAAAAAGATTAATTAACTTTTTTGTTTCTATACTTTCTTAAGACTTGCAAAAGACTCTTTTTTATGTAATTAGGTTCAACTTTGGTGATACCTTACATACGTTGAGATATAAATGATAATGTTTAGATATTTTATTAAAACTAGCGAAAAAATAGACACGTGAATGTAAATTATTGTGCTAATTTGTGTAAATTATGAACGATATTTTTATGAAATTTTGATTTTGATTAAAATTAAAAGTACAAATATTTGTGACTTTCAAATTGTAAAAAACCCAAAAAACCATGTTTATCTTTTTCAATAACAATAATTTCACAAAGGGTCTTGTTAACGAGTACCCCGGAGGCTACTCTTTAAGGATTCCAAAAGAAGAAACTATTTTATAAAAAAGTCAAATATTTTAATTTTCGATGCATTGATTACACATATTTTCATGATAAGTTGCCATTAAAAGGTGTTAACGAGTGCCCCAGAGGCACTGGTTAACATTAAATATAGAGTGAACCATCAAATTCATCCCTGAATTTTCACACGTCGGCCAACTTCGTCCCTCAATTATGCGAAATATCAATTTAGTTCCTGAATTTGTTAGACGTCCATCAAAAAGGTCCCTCCGTCCAAGTGCTCTGTTAGCCATGCTGATATGTCGCCTTGCATGGTGTTGTCTTGTACGCGTGGCAAGAAGGAAGCCACATGTTCAGGGACTAATTTGATTGAATTGGAAAAAGTTGCGTTTAACTTTTCAATTTATTATTTTTTGCTTTTCCTATTTTGCCCCTGCATTACCCATACCTCCTTCTTCACATTTCAGAACATCAAACACGTCCTTGACCCTTCTTCTTCCCGCTAAAACTTCCTCCATTTTCACCCCTCCAAAATCATCATCATCTCCGACGATTCTGACATTTTTGAAGTTTGTGTGTTCGGCTGTGATTAAAGGTAACGCCTTTCTTGTTGTTTATCAAGTTTCTGTGTTCGTATTCACCCTGTTTTTGTCTGTTTTTTTGTATTTTCGTTTTAAGTTTTGATCATGTTTGTTATCGCGATTTTCGGGTGTCAAGTCATAAATTAGGCTTGAACCTTTCAATCTTTGATATTCTCTATTTTTTCTTGGGAAGGGCAAAATTGAGAAAAAACCCTTAGATTCGAAGTTCGGGGGTCGTTTTCGCTACGGGAAGGTGTTAGGCACCCGGAACGATTATGGTATTCCATAAGAACCGTTCTCCTAAGTTTATTTCTACGCTTTATTTTTATTGCCTACTTATTGAAAAAGAAGTTTTTTTTTTTGAGTAAAGAATGGGGGAAGAAGATGATTGAGATTTTATTTTACTTGGCTTGGAGGAGTTTTAACTCATTGCCTACGTACCCTTTTAAGGGATCAAAACCAAACGTAGTTCGTTCTCGAAAATTGTTTTTGTTTTTGTTGGTTGATTTTAAGTTTTTAAAAAAAGAATTTTGAAGAATGGAGATGAGAGGCCTCAAGGGCATGAGATTTGGAAAATGTGAGGTGGAAGTAGTTATTTTGCAAAATAAAGTCTAAGTATGGTTAAAATTCATTGGGATTTTTCTTAAGAAAACAAAAGGAAAATGAGGAGTTTTGACTCCTATTTTAGAAAAAAAGTTTTCAAGTGAGGTTATTCATATTTTTGAAAAATGATTTTTTTGTCTAAGCGTTGTAAAACCTAAGCATACATCTAAGCATACATTCCCTAATCATGCATCTAGAACATCCATGTGGGGTGTGTGCATGTGTCGGTGCTCGTGTCGGTGTACATCACTTATAGTGTCCATAGTCCTTTACATTGAGTCCTAGATACATGCTATGGTCTTGCAAGAATGTAAACTAAACTAAACTAACTAAATTTATTACAAACCAATTGGCATAGAAATGAATACAAAAAGAAAAACCTAAACTAGGAGCAATGAGGGTACAAAGATTAGGTGCTTATGGAATGAGTGAGATATGAAGCATAAGAGTTAGTAACACAAGTACAAAATGATAAAAAAGAATGCAAGCAATATAGAATTGAAGAGCACAAGAAAAAGAAAATAATGCAATGAAACAAAGTGGTAAAAATACACCTAGAATTTAGGTATAACACTCATATATGCATATGACCTATAATTCCCTCATTATAGCCATTTTTGAAAGGTTTGAATTTAAGCTACAATGTGAGGATCATAAGAGTACACACAAGCCAAGCATTATATCATATTCCTAGAGATATTTTCACACATTATTTCACATGCAAAAATATCACAATATGAAAAAATGCATCAAGAACATATATGGAATTTAATGAGCAAGAATTAAAAGAACAAAGTAAAGAAAATAAATGCAAAAATAAGCAAATAAATTCTAATACTTAGAGGAAAAATTAAAATGATAGGGAAATATTTTTAGAAAATTTTTTAGGAGCATAAAATGCCAAGAAAGTGTAAAAAAGTATTTAAAACACAATTAAAAAGCAATAAAAAAAAAGGCTCAGCAGGATTTAATCTGGTCCGCTGGATGAATCCAGAGGTCCAGATCTAACTCCCAAGATCACATCACAGCCACTGGATCAAAGATCCAAGGGTCAAAAAAAAAAACACAAAAGATAGTGTAAAATGCAGGAAGCACAATGACCGTTAGATCAAAGATCTAACGGTTTAAACAGAAGATATACCATATTCCACACAAAAAGTCACACACAGGATTCAAAATCAAACACACAGCAGCCATCAGATCTTGGAACAATCCAGATCTGATGGTTCACAGAGCGAGGGAACACAACAAGAGCACGCACGCGCGCGCGTGGGAACGGAGGGAGTATAAAAAGGAATTTTCACACAAAAATCACATAAACTTCTTCTTCTTCTCTCTCTAAGTCTAAGTCACAATTAGAGAGAGAAGCTCTCCCTTCTCTCTAAAAATCCCGCCGGCGAAGGTGGGTGGTGGTGGTGATTCCGGCGCGGCGGCCGGCCGGTTTCCGGCGGCGGCGCCACCGCGCCGGAAAATTCGAACTTCTTTTTTTTTTAAAATTTTTACATCAAAAGTTCCGTCACCACCTCCTCTACACAAATCCGGCGTTAGTTTTAGCGAGAACGGAGCGATTCGGACTAGATCTACATTTTTTCTTTGAAAATTTTTCACACTTTTTTTAAAAAAAAACTACGGATCTAGATATCCTTTTCTCTCTAGTGTCCGAATCCGGCCTCAAAATTTTCAAAATCCGAACGTACACGCCTAGATCTACAAATACATATCCGTAACAAACTTTTTCACACCTTTTTTTACACTACATATGCGCGCGAAAACGGAGAAAAAGAGGAGAGAAATGCGTTACCTCTGTCGTGAAACGGAGAAAAATCTTCGGAAAAACTTCGAATCCTCCTCTTCTCTTTCGCGCGCGCTATACCCTCCGTTGGTGTTGTTTTTGCTCGAAAATCCGGTACGTTTTGGTGTTGATGTGGTGATTCGCGGTGGTTTTGAGTGAATCCGGTTCGGATTTGTTGATTTTGTGGTGGTTGGAGCTGATTCCGAGCAGATCCGGTTTAGATCTGTTGATTTTGGTGATGAGGTGTTCTTGGTGTTCTTCCTCTTTTTTATGAGTTTTTTCTGTTTTGATTCTGTTATGGATGAGAGAGAGAAAAAGATTCTGTTTGAGACTGATTGTGATTGATTCTGATTTTTTTTTTTGACTGATTGTGATGGATCTGACACATTTACTATTTATAGCCTGCCATGTGTATCTGAGAACCAATGAAAAAATGACATCTGGACTGTTTTGGACTTAAGGACTAATCTGCAAAAAGGTTAATATGAGGACTAATCTGCAAAATAAGAAAAAGGACTAAAAAATGCAATTTTAAAAAGTATTGGACTAAAATGCAAGTTAAAATAAAATTGGATAAAAATTGGTAATTTGAAAAAACGTAAAGTGAAACAAAAAATAAAATCAACAAAAGGACTAAAACGAACCAATTACTGACACGAGGTATTTTAAAATACCTCCCTGTCGAAATTTTGACAGGAAAAGACAAAAATGCCTCTAGGGACTAAACTGACTCCATTGCAAGAAATGACCAAAATACCCTTTTGTATGATTTTTGAAATAAAATGCAAGAAAAGGTAATGCGATGTTTCTGAGAGAGTTTAAACGACTTGTAATGCAAGAAAGACATTTTGGATGGTTTTGTGCGCAAGAAAATCAAAGATAAAATCATGATTGAAAATAGTTTGAGACAGAGACATTAAAATATGCAGATGAAACAAAGTAAAGGTTCATGGAAACATAACAGTAAATTGACAATTATCAGTGTTGAAAAAGAAATTTGAATGAGTATTTTTAGGTCCAAAATTAGGGTATAACAATGTTGTTTATTTTGTTTCTGTGATCGTTGATGCTTGCCTTGTTCTTTGTTTGTGTTTGTTGCGTTTTTGAGACAGTTGTTTTGATTATTCGTTTTCGGGTTTTGGAAGTGAGGTTCAAGAAAGTCAGCCTCAAGCATAATGTTGTGTCTAGAAATGCAGAAACTGCAGGAAATGTTGTTGCAAATGCTGGACAGGTATGACTCTTAATTTTTAAGGATCGTTTTGGCAATTAGTAAGAGTAATTGAACGACTGATATGATTGATTATGTTATGATTTTAGGGACTAATTTGATTGAATTTTCAATTTCAGTTTCTGCACCAAGGAGGTATGGCCTTAGAGGACTAGTTCTTACATCTGATAGGCCTAAGCAAACACCAATGAGAGGTCCTGCACCAACTCATGCTGGCATAATTAGGGTTCCATATCCAACCTATGGTCCATCCGTTTCGACTCAACCTACTAAATTCGTGGAGTTTATACTAACTCCCGGATTTTCAAAGAAGTGATGCTTCCTGGAGTTTAATAGATGTTTTGGATTTGTAATATTTAGGCTTATTTGAATTATGCCCCATAGTTGGGTTTCTTTTTGCTTAACTTGCCGTTTAAAACTTATGACTTGTTAATGTCCCATAGTTGGGTTGCTTTTGCCTATGTAATTTCTCAGACTTATGACCTATACTTATGCCTATGTAATATTTCAATTTCAATTTGTGTGTTCTACCTTTTTAGTTTATTTTGTACACATATGTTTGAAGGATCAATTTGATATCTGATTAAACAATTCAGGGACTTATTTGATGGTTTTTTATATAATGTATGATCTATTTGATAGATAGATAAATAAATAATTCAGGGACTAATTTGATGGCAATATTATTATAGAAAGATTACATTTCTCAATCATCTTCAACATCTTTTGATTAGTTACGTTAAACCAACCTTTGGTAGAGTGCAAGCATAGAATGGCCTTCCTGGGTTTTTTGAAGTATTGGATTTTCTAACAACACAAATTGTAGGACACCAACATTACAACACCATTAAACTTGGAGTTTGAAGATGAAACTTGACTTTCAAAACCTTTTTTTCCCATATTCCCACCCCCCATCATTTCAGATTCAATTTCAATAGTTTTGCTTCAAGAAATTTTGAGGATTTTGGCTTTCAGACTCACTACGAAAAAAATTAGGTTTGAAGTTTTTTAAATTGGGACAGAATTGGACCACTTATTATTGGAGGAAATTTTCATAATTATAGAGTGTAGATTGCATATTGTGTAATTAGGGTTCCAATTTTATACAATTAAAAAAGAAAGAGCTGTTTGGGAAGAAAATAACCATTTAAAAAGAAAGTCAAAACATTTTCTGCATCATTATCATGTCCAATGCATAGAAATTACTGTGAAAGTAGTAAATCAAAGACTATAAATTTTGGATTGACTTGACTAATCGATTCATAAGTTTTCAAAAGAAAAAAATCATTGAAGACTATAAATCAAACTATAATTAGTGTTTTTTAGGGGATTAATTAGTCTTTTAATCATCTCAAAAATTAATTACAAATATCTTTATTTTAAGAAGTTATTTGCCCAATAAAAAAAATAAAGATATTTGTAATTAATTTTTGAGATGATTAAAAGACTAATTAATGCCCTAAAAAACACTATTTATAGTTTGTACAAAGAGAAAGATTGATTTTTTTTTTTAAATCAAGTTGTCCTCCAACATTATCATGCTATTTTTTACGGTTAAATAAGTTTTTATTCCATCTAAATATATATTTTATTTTTAGGACCTCTAGAAATTTTCTTCAACTAATGATCCTTTATATATTTTTTGTCGACATCTTTGATCCCAGTTTTTAATTCAACTCATGTGTATTCTTCAAAATTTTGAATTATTTTTTGCAATCATGTCTGGTACATTATATAAATTTCTTTAATTCATTTTTTGTTAAAATTCTAATTTTTGCGAGAGATCATTCAAAATTTTGTAGGGTACACATAAGTCGAGTTAAAAATCTGTAGGGTACACATGAGTCGAGTTAAAAACAGTGATAATAAATATTAATAGAAAATATTTAAAGGACCATTGTTTGAAGAAAATTTTAAAGGTTCTAAAAATAAAATATGATATAATTTAAAGGGATTAAAAAATTATTTAATCCATGTTTTTAATTAATAGTGTCTAGGGAATGGACATTCTTACAAAAAAAAAAAAAAAGATTTTTATCATTAAATATTATTCATTATGCCAATGAGTCAATGTTCGAATTTTAATTAAGAGAAATAGTCGTATTTAATGTTTGACATACCTTAAATAAGATTACTCCTAACCACATGTTTAAGGGCCTCAAATTTTTTAACACTTAAACCAATCTTTTTTTTTTTTTGTTTTTTGACAAAACACTTAGATCAATCTATTGTTAGTTTTTGTTCCCGGTTTTATTAAACTTGCAATAATAGTTTCCATTTTAAAATTAGTTTTGGGTAAGACTATAATGAATTACAAATATCTAATCCATGAAATTTTTAACACTATTCGTCCAAGTGTTGGTGGATGCTTGTTGATTTATATAAGATATTATATTTATTTACTTTATTTTGGTATATTTTTTTACATTATATTATACTCAAGGGATATTCTATTTTTATGGATATTTTTTATAAAATATTTTTTTATTTTTTTTTAATAATGGTATGGGTTTATTTAGACACACCGAAGAACTAACTTATAAGTTATAATAATGGATAGTTTATTCAACCACACACACCTCTCTTCTTCTTCTTATACTATAGCCATAACCATTTTTTTTTATCTCTCGAAGAAGAGGGGTAATGTAGGATAAATTTTGACCCAAAATCACTCATCCAACTTGTTTTTCTTTATTGTTTAGTTAAATAAGTGATTTCCACAAATTTTCAATCTTAATTTGTTTGTGATTTTGTCGTGTTTGCACTACTCTGTTTATTTTGATTTTATGTCTTTGTGTGGTGCGTTTTTGATTTTTCATCCTCATGCAATGTTTATTTGATTCAGGTTGAAAGATTAACTTTGAACAAGTGCAGATTCGGTCAATCAATGATTTTGGCATCATCAACGTTGTAGATCTAGAGACATCAGTATTCCAGAGACTTGAATATAGTCATATTTGTAGGCATATCTACTCAATTGTTTTATGCTATTAACATGCAGTATATTGTGAGTTTGTTCGCAGATTCATCCTTTTTATTTTTAGTTACTTTAAATTTGTATTATTTTGATGTACTCTGTTTTAATGTATGAATAAATATCGTTTATTTTTATAAAAAAAATTAAAATAAGGGATAGTTTATAATAAAACTCATAAGTAGTTCAAATTCAAAATGGTCGTGCAATTCCGACGAATTGGTCATTGTGCCATATAACACTATTGTTATTTTTATGAATACTAACTAGAAACGTGTCCGTATATCCGCTCTTTTTATTGCATTAATGTTTGAAATTATGAACGGTATGTTTTTTTATGAAATTTTGATTTTCATTAAAACTAAGTATATAAATGTGTGCTGATTTTAAATTATAACAAACTAAACTAACCATAATTTTGTATTTCAATTACACCAACAATATAACAAAACAAAACAAAATATAAATTCTTTTTTTTAATGACACCGACAACAATCTTTATTATAAATAAAGTATTTTAAGGGTATAATTGAAATAATGTAAAAGTAAGTATAAATATACTCATTTAGTTTGTTACACTTTTTAAATGATAAAGGGAAAAAACAATGTATATATATATATATATTTTTTTTATATCATGTTTGTTATATTTTTTATAA
Source organism: Medicago truncatula (assembly GCF_003473485.1). NCBI lineage: Eukaryota > Viridiplantae > Streptophyta > Magnoliopsida > Fabales > Fabaceae > Medicago > Medicago truncatula. Next base: position 36,601,354 of record NC_053046.1, read on the forward strand.
TATTTAAATTGAGAAATATTAACCAATGTCTCCGGGGCACTGGTTAAGGGTCAAATATAGTAGTATTTTGTATTGAAAGTTGTGTTGTCATTACATTAAAAGTTTAAAAAGTGTTCTTTTTGACTTAAAGTTTTCACTTTTAGCTTGCTTAACCAGTGCCATGACCCTATTTAAATTTATTTTTATATATTTTTTATATGTGTTATTTGTATTGAAAATTGATGACATTTTTAAAAAAAGAAAAAATCAACTCAAAAGAATAGAAAGAGATTATTTTCTTTATATATAGATGAATAGCTAAAATAAATTAGGTTAGCTACTTTTTTTTAGATTAAGACAGTAAATGATCCTCTTTTAGATCTCTTAAACTATGTAATCTTTGAGTATCAAATTATGCAATTGAAAGTTTACTATATTTTATAATATAAATCTATTTAAATTTTCGAAAAGTAGTAGAGTCCATCTTTAAATCGGATCTATATATGACTAATAAATTTGTTTATTTAAAATTCAGAAATGCAATGTATTTTTTTTTTGCTTTCGTGCGTAGAGACATGCGCATTGGCCAAGCGTTGTTCCCCCTTAGAATCGAACCCGGTATTTCCCGAGTACGTCCTTGGAAGGAGCTCCTTGCCACTGGAGCCCAAACAAGTTGGTTAAATGCAATGTATTTTAGATATACAGGTTATATATATATATATATATATATATATATATATATATATATATACACACACACACAAAATACAAGTATTAAATATGAGAGAAGTGGTTAATATTTATTTATATTTAAAATGAATGAGGTATTGTAAATTTTTATTGTAATTCAGTTTTGAGAGTAGTGGCTTCATTTCCTTTGAGTAATGAATGATACTTGTTAAGCCTCTTGGATTGGTTCTGTGGTGAGGGATTTTTATATTAGGCATGTGCTCTTAGATTCAAACTTCATTGCGTCCATGATAAATAATATGATACATATTGAACACCTCCATTTTTCCATCATTTATTAAACACGTCAATTTTTCTTTCTCTATTTTATCATATCACTCATTCTATTTCTTTCTCTCTAAAGGTGTAGAGCTGTGTTTGGTTGTCCATATACTATTTTCCATTTATTTCTACAACCAACTCTTTTTCTCAATTTTCCGCTGTCAATTTTCCTATGATATAATTATTATGACCGTGGAATTTCTTGCACATACTTCTCTTTATATATCTGATCAAATCTCAAAGCTGCATATATGCACTAGAAGGTATTCTTTAGTTACCCATAATAATACATATTCTCCAATAGCAAAATGAATTTTTTTTTTATGATTCTTCTCTGCTTTGCTAGCCAAATGTTGGCGTATTTCATGCTACCGACAACAGTTGCGCTCTCTTTGAGTTCAAAGACTGATAAGCTGGCTTTGCTTGCATTGAAGGAAAAGCTTACAAATGGTGTACCAGATTCTTTGCCATCATGGAATAAGTCTCTACATTTTTGTGAATGGCAAGGGATTACATGTGGTCGTCATCACACGAGAGTCTCTGCCTTGCGTTTGGAAAATCAAACATTGGGTGGCACTCTTGGACCATCATTGGGAAATCTAACCTTTCTTACAATTCTAAAACTTAGAAAGGTCAACTTGTATGGTGGAATTCCAAAACAAGTTGGTTGTTTGAAGCGATTGCAAGTTCTTTACTTAGACCAAAACCATCTTCAAGGAGAGATTCCCATAGAGCTCTCTAATTGCTCAAATATCAAGGTAATTAATTTTGCACTCAATGGACTGATCACCGGAAGAGTTCCCACATGGTTTGGATCAATGATGCAACTTACTAAATTGTATTTAGGTGCCAATGATCTGGTTGGTACTATTCCATCTTCCCTAGCAAATTTTTCATCACTCCAATTGCTAGCACTTCCAGAAAATCACTTTGAAGGAAGCATACCTTATTCTTTGGGTAGGTTGTCAAGTTTGACATATCTGTCTCTGAGTTCAAATAATTTGTCAGGTGAAATCCCTCATTCTCTTTACAACCTATCAAATATTCAAATTTTTGATCTTGCGGGAAACAAGTTATTTGGTGGTCTTCCTACAAATTTAAATCTTGCATTTCCCAATCTTGAAGTATTTTATGTAGGAGGTAACCAAATAAGTGGAATTTTTCCATCTTCAATATCCAACCTTACTGGATTGCGAAACTTTGATATATCAGAAAATAATTTTAATGCGCCAATACCTCTTACTTTGGGTCGATTAAATAAACTTGAGTGGTTTGGAATTGGAGAAAATAATTTTGGAAGTGAAGGAGCTCATGATTTGGATTTTCTTTCATCGTTATAGGAATAATTTTAATGCCCCAATTGTCAGCGATCTATGCTTCTAGCAATAATTTCGGTGGTGCGTTGCCGAATCTTATAGGAAACTTTTCCACTCATCTTGGTTTGTTTTATATCGATAATAATAAAATATATGGAGTGATACCGGAAAGAATTGAACAACTAATCGGTTTAATTGACTTAACCATTGGATACAATTTCTTTGAGGGAACAATTCCAGATTCAATTGGAAAGCTTAAAAATTTGGGAATATTGGGCTTGGATGGTAACAAATTATCCGGTAACATTCCAATAATCATTGGCAATCTTACTTTGTTGTCTGAACTAGGTCTATCTAATAATAAATTTGAAGGAAGCATTCCATTTACCATAAGAAATTGCACCCAATTGCAGTTATTAAATTTTTCTAGTAACAGATTGAGTGGTCATATGCCCAATCAAACATTTGGATATCTAAAGGGTTTAATATTTCTTTACTTGAACAACAACTCCTTGACAGGTCCCATTCCTTCAGATTTTGGTAACTTGAAGCAACTTTCTCATTTGAATCTAAGTTTGAATAAGTTGTCAGGTGAAATTCCAAAGGATTTAGCTTCTTGCCTAGAATTGACAAAACTTGAGTTGGGGAGAAACTTCTTCCATGGAGCTATACCTTTGTTCTTGGGCTTATCTTTAAGGTTCCTTGAAATATTAGACCTTTCTGAAAATAATTTTTCGAGCATAATCCCCTCTAAGCTAGAAAATCTAACATTTTTGAATAATTTGGACTTGTCCTTTAACAAACTCTATGGTGAGGTTCCCAAAGGAGGTGTCTTTAGCAATGTTTCATCAATTTCACTAACCGGAAACAAGAACCTTTGTGGAGGAATACCTCAATTGCAACTTCCTCCATGTATTAAGTTACCTGCCAAGAAACACAAAAAATCTTTAAAAAAGAAACTCGTCATTATTAGCGTAATTGGTGGGTTTGTGATCTCTGTCATAACTTTTATAATTGTTCATTTTCTCACGAGAAAGTCCAAAAGGTTACCATCTTCACCATCTTTGCGAAATGAGAAATTGAGGGTTACTTATGGAGAGCTACATGAAGCAACCAATGGTTTTTCTTCTTCCAATTTGGTAGGAACAGGAAGCTTTGGCTCTGTTTACAAAGGATCTCTTCCTAACTTTCACTACTAGAAAAGTTTCATATACCAACGGAATTTAGAGACAGATTTTATTCCGTCTCTGATAGAGACGGAAGTTGAGACCGAATATAATGAACAGAGACGGAATTATATTTTTAACATCAGAGACGGACTTTAGAGACGGATTGTACCGTCACAAAATTATTTTGTCTCCAATTCCGTCTCAAACAGGTCAAATTTCTTTTTTTAATTAATTAAAAATAACTTTTTATCCATTCGCTGGGGCCATATCTCATTTTCACAGGCTCCAAAATCGAATTTCACTTGGCTCCAACCCAAGACCCCCAATTTTTTCATCCCTCAACTTCAAATTTCTGCAAAGCCTTAAAATAATCAAACTAAAAATTAGAATCACTTCATCACCAATTTCACAAAAGCCCTAAAATGGCAATTTCGAATCCCTTCATCTCCAATTACACGCCCTGCAATAGATCCGTACATCTAAGTTCAAATCCCGGTTCGTGTTCATCTCAGTTCTGCTCATTTCAATCCCTTTATATCGTTATGAAGTTCTTGTGGTTGAGGTTAGTTTCTTAAAAATTTCACTCAATTTCTTTTCATCGATTATCCCTATTTTTATATGATTTTCATTCATATAACCTAGATAATCATTTCAGCAATCAAGCTTGAGGAGTCCCTTTTGTGGGTTTTGAGGAAAAGAAACCCTAAGCTTAACTAGATTGTTGACTAATTGTTAACTAGATTGGTGACTAAGAACAAATGGATCTTGTTTGTTATTGATTGATTGTCAAAGTCTATCTCTCTAAATCAACTAGATCTCATATTCTGTTTCGTCTCACGACACATGGTTTCACCATTCTCATATTCTGTTATCTGGTTTACATTTATTTGATTTGTTGTTGGTTGAACACAAACTGTTTGATAAATGTTCTCTAAGTGATTATTTGATTTGTTGTTTGTTGAACACAGATCGATTGATAGATATACCCCTTTAGGATGAATCTTTGTTATTGCAAGATTAGAACTATAATTCGTAGTTTGAACAAACCTACATTTATGCAGTGAAAATGATTCATATTTGATTGCGGAAGTTGGTCAATGATTGTTAATTCAAAGTTTTCTATACTTGCTTATTGTAAAAGAGTAAATGCGTCTTGTGACTTAAATTGGTGAACAAGAGAAGAGTGGATACATGGCTGAACTAGGCATTCAGACCACCTCTTAAGATTTAGTTTAATCATTATTCTTTTGTAATTATTATGCATTGTTATAATTTAATTTCATACTTAATTCCAATCTTTTTTATATTGCAAATTACATATATTGATTACTTGCCTTTTACATGAAGCGGGTAAGGGAATGACTTCAAGATGGCATCTTTGCCTCTTGCATTTGCCGCGAAGTTACAATCTTTTAGTCATGTTTGGTAAATTTGAGAAACTTTCCTTGCATATTGATTTTTTGAGGTAAGTGTGGCTGCTATAATGTTCCATATATGAGTTCTCCTTTGTGATATGCTCTGAAATTTTTAGTAATGGTTCCATTTTTATTTGTGATTCTTTCACATCTTGTAGGTATTTCTTTTTATGTTTCAATGGAATTGTTGGCAATTGGCATTGACTTCATTCTCCCAAGGAGATAGAAAAGGCATGGCTTTGTTCTAGCAAGGAGATAAATTTTTTTAAGGTAATATCTATCCTAAGATTAAGTTCTTTCTATGGAATCTACTGTTTTCATATAATCCCATTTTTCATATAACTTCTAAGTTTAACTCAAATTAATATTCATTGTACAAATCACTATGTTACTCCTATGGTTTTTTTCCTTAGTACTAGTACTTACTATAAATTGGTATTTCATATTTACATGTTGCAGACTATTGCTTCAGCAATGGCTATATTAACGACATTATTTCGCATCCCTACAAGTTCGACGGAGTAGACATAGCTTTGCACTATGTGTCTTTTCTAAGGCTGTGATATTTTATGATTCTCATTTGTGTAACTCTTCTTTCTCTGTAGTTATATGTTCTACCTTTTTCTCATAGTCTCCTCATTTTTTGGTTTTTACTTGGTTACCAAATAATATTAGGGAGGGTAAAATTTTTGTGATTCTAATATTTTGTTTACCACATTTCTATCTTACATGTTATCATAATTTAATCTGAAAATGTTCTGGTTTTGGTTTATTTTTTCATTCAGGGCAATTAGTGGTAAAATAAATAGAGACACACTCTGCCTCCTTATGAAGGTTCACGGGGTAAGCTAAAACTCATAAATTTAATGGTTTGCTCCTCTATTTTAGATCAACATAGTTATTTTTCCACTTTAAATAGGCTTGATACTTTTTATGTGTCTACTTACACTGAATCTCTGATGGGGATCTTACTTCATCAAACCAATATTGTCTTTATCAAAGAAAATTTAATGTTATAGTTGAGAAAGATATCAGTTAAAATTACATATATTTGCTTCCTTTCTTGTACAGTGGTTTAGACACACTTTACTTACCATTTGTGAATATGATGCAAGGGGGAAACCATTACTCTTAAGTCTCTACTAGAATTACCATTAAATAATTATTGTTAATGAGAGAGTTAGTTAATTTGGTTAGTTGGATCAACATAGTTAGAAGAAATAAGGCATGTTGTTTAATAGGGAGATTGTCTTGTCATGTTGGTGTTTATAGGCTAGAGAGGTACAGACCATTGAAGTTCAACATTATTGTCTATGTTCCCTCTAATAACACACCAAGCTTATATCAACCGGTAGCTGTGGCCTGTTGGCAATGTGTATTGAAGGATTAATTTTTTTTTTTTAACGGTTTAGACTTATAAAAAATCAAGAAGCACATTCTTTGATAATTGAATAGCTAAGGAAAGAGATTGCAAATATTAGGAGAAAACTGAAGGAAGAACATTTTATGTTTCAAGTAAGGGAATGAGATTTTTCTAGTTCAATTATCATATTTTTCTGTCTTATTTTTCTAGTTCAATTTTAAATTTTTAAAGTGAATGGATGCATAATGATGATGTTGGTGCATGCATCAGCAACCTAACTTCTAGAGCCTTACCATATTCATACGTGTGCTAGTTGTCTTTGTTCAATTCTTTGAATTTCCTTATTTTTTCTCTATATATTTGTTCCCTCTAAACTACCTTAATTGGTGCAGGCTTTTTTTGTTCAGATTTATAAGGCCAGAGAATATTCCTCTTGAATATGGAGGATTGATTCAACCCACAGATTTTAAGAATGGTCCCCCTCAACCATCTTTTAAGTTATAACTGTTGAAGGAGGATAAAAAGCTAACATACAAATAGAAGGAATTGAGGTTACAAGTATAGGTTTAGTGTTTAAGTATAATTTTGTACCTTTGTCTTTCTAATTTATGCTTCTAGGTATAACTATATATAATTTTGTAATTTATGCTTTTTAGTGTATGATATTAACTCTATTATTGTGGTATGAGACCAACATATATTTTAAATTTTGCAGGTTGGTGGAAGTTATACCTTTTCAGCTTAGGTGTTATTCTGAAGCATATGTCAAGAGCTTGAGATAATAATAATGACAATGAAGGAGGGGACACAATAACACAAATTTGGAGTTTGGAAAGTTTTAGATTTATTATCGTATTAATATTATTATTAGGTAATGGTTAGTTGCAAACTGCGTGTATTTTTTTTCGAGAACTTTTCTCATGACTGTTAACTAACATTAATATGTAGATCAAAATTTGTGTCTTTTCAAATAGTGAATAGCATAAAATACTAAATTCAGTCTTTTTTTTTTTTAAATAATTAAATTAGAGACGGAATTTATAATCTGTCTCTATTGTCACGGAATAATCCAAGCCACAGAGACGGAATTTTGTTTCTCATAATCCAACTTTAGAGACGGAATTAATAATGTTGTGACAGAATGTTTCTGTCTCTATTAGAGACGGAATCACTAAATCCGTCTCTAATTACTTTAGAGACGAGTAAAACAGCCACGGATCTATTTCCGTCTCTAATTCCGTCACCAAAGTGGTTAGAGACGGATTTTTAGCTTTTTCGAGACAGATTTAGCCCGTCTCTGTATTGAATTTTTCTAGTAGTGTTTGAAAGACCTATTGTTGTAAAGGTGTTGAATCTTGAAACACGTGAAGCAACAAAGAGTTTCATGGCGGAATGCAATGCTTTAAGAAAGATGAGGCACCGTAATCTTGTCAAAATCCTAACGTGTTGTTCAAGTGTTGATTATAATGGTGAAGAGTTCAAGGCTATTGTTTTTGAGTTAATGCCTAATGGGAATCTAGAAAAGTTTTTGCATGATAACGAAGGGTCTGAAAATCATAATCTCAACCTCACACAAAGGTTAGACATTGCTCTTGATGTAGCTCATGCACTTGATTATCTTCACAATGAGACAGAGCAAGCTGTAGTTCACTGTGATCTTAAGCCGAGCAACGTTCTTCTTGACGATGACTTTGTAGCCCACTTGGGAGACTTTGGCTTGGCTAGGCTCATTCTTGGAACCACAGAGCATTCAAGTAAAGATCAAGTTATTTTTTCTACAATTAAAGGAACTATAGGATATATTCCTCCTGGTAAAGCTCTTATCTTATATCCATTTTTAGTTAGCACCCTTAAGAAAATTGGTAGTGCTGATTTATTATTATTTATATCAGATATGACCCTCAATGTTTTATGATCTATGTGTTAAAATTTGATATATTTTTCCTAAATAGTTGTTTGTTGTTGTTTGAAAAGAGTACGGAGAAGGTGTTCCAGTATCACCACGGGGAGATATCTACAGCTTTGGGATTCTTCTACTAGAGATGTTCACTGCAAAGAGACCAACAAATAACAACTTTTCTGAGAGTCTAAGTCTACATGAATTCTGCAAAATGAAAATTTCAGAAGGAATCCTTGAGATAGTAGATTCACATTTGCTTTTACCATTTGCTGAAGATGAGACAGGGATTGTGGAAAACAAGATTAGGAATTGTTTGGTGATGTTTGCTAGAATCGGAGTTGCATGCTCTGACGAGTTTCCTGCTCATCGAATGTTGATAAAAGATGTTATCGTTAAGTTGCTTGAAATAAAAAAGAAGTTGCCTTGCTAGAAGCTATTACTACTGTACGATAAGAAAATAATTGTGTTTAATACAAGAGAGCTTGACTTGTCTTGTATCCACGAACTGTGTTTTGTTGTTGTTGTTGATGTCGTTGTTGCTGCGTTACTTCGAATTATAATTTCTATGTATTGGTATAATAATTTGTGTTTGTAGTCAGTGTATTGAATGCATGGTATTGTTTGGAAATATTGTTAGTTAATATGCAAGTAATTTTGGTTTTAGTTTCTAAAGTTAATTTGATGTCTTGCATGTTTGTCTGATTCCAAAATTCAGCCTTAACCAAAAACGAAACCTTGACATAATAGCTATACTTGGGTAGAAGAGGTGAATTGAATCAATGGCGATAACTCACTATCTAACTTCAGTGGCTTTTACCGAAGTAGGGTTTGCGATAACTCATAATGTTTGCCTTAATTTTGTTCTACTACTCACTCACCTCTGCTATAACTTTCCTTGATTGTTTGACATTGAAGGTATATTTTTTTATTCATGGAGTCATGTTCAAGTCTTCTATTGATTCATAGGTATATATATTCACATCACTTTAACTAACGTCCTGGATCTTTTCCTCAAAAAAAACTTCCTGGATCTTACTTGGCCATCAAACTTTCTCTCACCATTAGTAAGCACTTAATGTTGTTACTCATCTGACATACGACCTGCTAGACTAATTTCTTTTAGACCTGAGTATGACCTTTTAAAGGTTTGATATTGTCTGCTAGACTTATTAAAAGTCTATTTCATTTGAACATCTTTAAATAAGTAATATGATCTAAGTTTGAGTAGACTAGTGAACTAATAAATCAATGGGATTAAACTACCTTTTCATATTTAACATGAAGTTTCAGACAATTTGACTATCTATTATATCAATTTCAATTATAAGTTATAGTAATTTTTTTTTTTTAACAAGTACTTTATATCATATTTACTTAGGTAAGTCGATCGGATAGGCCTACGAGACTTTTTCATGGCATGTGACTTGCTCTATATTTAGCTAAATAGGCTTCTAAAAAGTCTAAATCTTCTCTATTTAAGAACAAAATCTGATTTGACATGTCGTAAGTAAGACGTAGACCCTGTAAGTTGGTCTAGCCTATTCACAACCCTATCCATGGTCTTGGGATAAGCGTCTAGTTTGTTTTTTAAGAAATAAATCTTTCTTTTTATTTTGTCTTAGTATTAGTTATTTTTTAACAAAAATAGTATTAATTATTGTTTTGTCAAAATTATTGAAAATTGTTTATTTCAAAGAAAGAAATAGTGTTATCATTTTTTTTTTTTTTTGACAAGAAAATAGTGTTATCATATAATGAATAGTTTTCCTCGTGAGCTTATAAGAGCTTATAAGCTCAGTTAATATGGACAATGCATAATATATGCAAGGTCCGGGTTCGAACCCCGGCCACCACAAAAAAAAATATAATGAATAGTTAAAAAATATAAAAAGATAAATAATTTTATAAAAGTAACTTTAAAACTAAGATTGAAAATAAAGGAAAGTAGAAATAAAAGTAACTAAAAAACTAAGATTGAAAATAAACTAAAGTAGATTATTTTTCTTCAAAATTCATCGTATTTTTGTACCCCGAACATCAAATCGTTAAAAATTCGATAGGCGTGATATTTATTTCCAAATGCGTGGGTAGATTAAATATTTTTGTTGGTGGTAGCCGGGATTTGAACCCCGTACGTTACATATATTATGCATTGTTCTACCAACTGAGTTAAGCTCACAAAAATGGTAGAATTAAATATTTAATTAGTCTTTTGCAATGATTAATCTTTATTTTATTTTTTTTAAGTATGACCAATCTTTATTAAAAAGTTGATCAAAGTGTCCAATTAAATTTTTTTGTATACAAGAGACATAAATCAAACTTCTAACCATTTATTTAAGGCGTATAAGCCTCTTAGTTCTTTTTTTTTTTTTTTTTTTTTTTAAGAAATCAAAATGAGATTATATTAAACACCAAGAGAGATTCATCTCGCACAAGGTGTGCAGAGAGAACCTCTCGATAAAGTTACAAAGATAAGTGTATAATGCCAACGGAAAGCACAACAAAAGAAACAGATGTGTGGAAAGCTAATCTCGAACACCCATATATAGAAGAGGGTCCCGCCACCAGTCAGTGTAACTGAAAGCGGAAGTAAGCTTGTTCGCTTTCAACCATAAAAAAGACGTTAACTTAACACTATCCAACAAAAGACCAACTTCCTTGGTTTAGTGATTAAAAATCCTGCTATTTCTTTCCTTTCAAATGAGCCATACACAAGCATGCCAAATAACCTGAAGAATTGTGTGAGCAGAACGCGGTACTCCCGCTAAATTACCAAACTGATAGAAGTTGTCACGAACCGTGTCTGGAGGTATGAACAAAAAGCCGAGCCACTGGTAGACATGACGCCACAGGCGGCCGAAAGTATCACAACAGAAAAAGAGATGATGCGATGTCTCTGGACAGCCACACCCTCCCACGCAAAAAATGTCATCATGGTGAATAGCTCTCCTGCGGAGAAGGTTATCTTTAGTCGGAAGCCTGTTGCGGAGAAGACGCCAAACGAACACAGAAACCTTTAACGGAACTTGTTTTAACCAAGCTGCATCATAAAGACCGGTCTCCACAGGTGTAGTAGGAAGCGTAAGGTACTTATATGTCCCTTTGACAGAGTACCCGCCAATAGGATCAAGCACCCACCGCCATCTGTCAGGAGTAGAGACCTGCAAAATAATATCACACAACAAGGACGAACACTCCGACACTGACTCCTCTTCCCACGCTAAAAGACGCCTCCTCCACACCCAGGAACCCCCACAAACATCCCACCCTCTCTCAGCCATCTCCTTCACTGCCGCCCCTTTGTTTTCAGACAACTCAAAAAGGCGGGGAAATTGCACTCGCAAGGGAGTTCCCCCCAACCAATTATCTAACCAAAAATAAGTGCTAGTCCCTCTACCAACCACCCGACGGACATTATCCTCAAACCAACTCCCCTCCCTCCACCCTGCGCCTCTTAGTTCTCATACCAACCGCATGTTGGTAAGTAACTAACACCATCTGACCTTAAAAAAAAAAGTAAAAAATTAAACTTATTTGTTTGAAATATAAACTAAATACATGTAACTTTTCTTTGTATTAAATATCTGAGGATGCAGGTTAGTAAGGAAGATGGGTGGTCTTTGATTCTTGTTCCAGCTGCTGATTATACAGTTGGAGGGGCTTACCGCATCCTCACGAATAGGAACTCTCCACCTGATTGTAAGTTCGCATATCTCTTAATTATGAGAGGAAAGATGTCTTTTAGAAAGTTTTGGTGTTTGTTTGGCGACTTTTTCGGAATAGATCGCCAACTATGGGGAATTTATCCCGAAGATGGATTATTTATCACGATGCTCAATTTTGTGTTACTGGTTGTGGTTTGCAAGAAACATAAAATCTTCTTTTTTTGACTTGTCCTCTATTTGATCAGATTTGGCAACTTGTTAGAAATTGGCTAGGAGTTTATTCAGCAAATCCTTCCACCATTATGGATCGTTGTGTTCAGTTTAGAACCCTTTCAGGTTATGCAAAATCGTAGTGCTCGTTCTTGTCTGTGATTTTATTTGCTAGTTCTTAGGTAATTTGGAAGTAAAGAAATGGAAGGCTTTTCCGAGGAAAACAAAATTCTCCCCATCAAATATTGGAGAGTATAAAGCTCCTTTCCTTTTTGTGGTTTAAAGCTAATTTTGTTGTCTTTAATTATTCGTTTCATAAATGGTGCCTAAAACCTACTGCATGTGTAGGTATTGGCTAACTGTTGTTGTGCTACTGTCGAACACTGTTATATTTTTTGCTATTGTTTCTAGCACACCTTGTGCTGGGAAGGTACTTGGACCGTCATAATATTCCTAAGGGCTTAAAAGCCCTCCAGAAGGGTTTAGGCGCCCTATAGAAGGGACTTTGGAGGCCTAGGCGCGTCCTCCTCAGGGCGCCGTCTACCTCGGCTTCTAGAAACCTCTAGAAGTCGCCCTAAACCGCCTAAATGAGCTAAAAAGACTAAAAACCCTGCTTTCTTAGAGCTTAAGTCACGCAGGAAAAAGCCCATTAGCAGGCTATAAATAACCCTCTTGGGGTCATTCTAAAAGGATCCATTATTATTCAGTCTAAAACCCTAGATTAGAACCCTAGTCTACGATTCTTAACCCTAGAATCCTTACCGTACTTTTTTTGCAAGTACAGTACTCAACTGGTTTTAATATTATTCATTTTGATTTCTTTAAAAATAAATACAGAGGTAGTATTTGATAACTGAACAGATGTCTAATTTTATCTCTAAAAGTGTCATTCTCATTCATTCTTTAGGGTAATTTGGCTTGCTTGTGTGTGGGCAATTTAAAAAGAAAGGAACAACCGCGTCTTCAAAAATGTGGCTTCCGATTCTTATGCCCTTCTCAAAAAAGTCATGTTGGATTCGTTTCTTTGGTTGAAATTAAATATTGCTTCATTTGCTTTTTGCTACCATGAGTGGTGGCGTAACCCACTTCTATTTATGTGTGTTTCCTTGTAATTTTTTTATTTTTGCTTTGTTGGTGCTATTGTATTTAGGAACCTAAAGTGACGCTGTAATTACTTTGGTGGTTCACTTTCAGCACGCCTTATATGTGGTGAATCACTAGTGGTTTTATTAATATATCTCAAAAAAATATGATGACTAATAACATCCAATAGTGAATATATATAATTGTATCCCTTAAAAAAATATAACTTATCAATGAGATGAAGGGAGTATCACATCCAAGTATACAAACATATACAAATTGTGAATACAAAAAGCACTCAAATCAAGCAATAACAAAGTCAAAGAAACTCTTCAACAATAAAACAAAGGAGAAAACAACACCAAAAAAGCATCTAACTTTCTATTTGGAAAAACTCACCTTAGTCGAAAAGGAGGAAGACTAAGAATAAACTTCCAAGTCAGTCAACCCAACAATATGCTATGTTCCAAACGACACCCCAACTTTCCGATTGGGCTAATTGTGTGGTACTAGTTATTAGAATGAAGAATATCTTCATGTGATGATAAAATAGAAATTAAGCAGGGAGTATTTTGTGGTCCAAAATCGTCTATTCAATAATGAAATGCTGATTTTGTATAAAAAATAATGATCGTGGTTTCTGAAAAGATCGTAATTTATATATTTATTTTCAATTCAATTAATATTACATCGACTTTTTTCTATATGAATATATCATCGGTAAAACAAACACTATATATTTTTTTTGGACAACACAAACACTAGATTATCTAGTTGGTTTCCAGTAATATTAATTTACTAACTGCAAAATTAGGACTCATTTCCAATTTGTGGTGTACTAATGTTGTCAACAAACAGTTGCTCTTGCTTTGAATTTGAGTTCAGTGACTGATAAACATGCTTTGCTTTCTTTAAAAGAAAAGCTTACCAATCATATACCTGATGCTCGTGAAACTTCTTTGTGATGATGATGATAATATTTTGAAGTAAAAATAGTGTTCAAAACACATGCAACGGAATAAAGTTTGGATCTATTTTGCGCATAAATTATAAAATTTATAAATTAGATACTAAAAGTGTACCTTTGTATCAATTCTTGAAGCATGAAAATTCTTCAATGATATGAAGACTCTACGTGTATCCACACCGAGACCAATTCTTACCCTCAACCTTTGAGTAGTGGAACTAAAAAAAACTAGAGCATATTTCTATTTTGTATTCTTGTTGTTGTGTTGTGTGTTTTGATCAAATCACTTAAGGTCTATTTATAGATCACACACACTACTATCAAATAGAATGTGTTGACTCATCTTAATGACCATTTATTTCATATGGTCAATCAATAAAAACAATTAACACATGTTAATGCTAATTTATTTGAAAAATAATTTTTCTACTAAGGTGATCATTGACCAATATGATTCCACATAACTATATATAATTGTATATATATAATGTTGTACGATTTCCTTTTCTTTCTAAATGATCAACCATTGACCATTGTTATATTCCTATATATAGATTATATATATAATTAGTAAAGATAATGCAACGTACAACAACATTTCTTATTTATTTATTTTTCAATAAATAAATAACATGCTCAATTTAATTATATATTATTTGTATTCTTTGTACTAGCAAAAAAATACAATAATATTCCACTTAAAAAATTTATATTTTGATTAATTAAATTCTTCAATTTAATCATCAAATAATAAAGTAATTCTTTAGTAAGAATTAGAACACTCGTTTGTGTGTGACCCTGTAGGTTCAATACTAAACTGGTAATAGATTAATCAAATCAATATATTAATTAAGGTAGGCGTCTAGTAACACTCCTTAACGTCCAGGTAGTATGAAGTATTATTTTACTTTCAAGAACCAAATAGAATGACATAATATTTTTCTTCCGTCGTTACAACTCTTGTTAACTCTAGAGCATAGTACAATTGTCAAACTCTAATAAGTTAGCATATATGACTTAAGAAACTCATTTCTTCTTTCATTTAGTTTCCCTGGCCAGGGTTTTGATTTTATCATAGAGTTCAAACTCATTACCAAGAGTTGACGGATCCCATCTTGATTAGTCATTAATTATACAAGCATTTAATCGTATCCAATATCCTTTCAACTAGCACCCTAAGGTATTAGGTGTTCAGAATCAAAATACAATAAATAACATGTTAATTACTATGACAATCTCAGGTCAAAGAAAATTATTATATTCTTTCTTGAGAATTTTTCTATTGACAATTTGAGGTAATATCGACCATTAGAAATTCTCAGTTGAGTCAGTTCAATGACCACATCTCTATATGCATCATCTATATATGTAATTTAATAAATGAGACTTATTAATCTTTATCCAATAAAGACTATCACATATATATTGATCTATCCAGATTATTGATGTCCTATTCACAACAATCATACGATCAAGAACAATTTAGATTAAAAAATAATAAAAGACTTGTTTCTCATTATCATAATCTCTATCATGATAACAAGTCTATAGTTTTAATCAAGGACATTATCAAATTAACTATTTCACTAAACAGTAAACAAGATAATGAATATTTATTAATTCTAAAATTGGTTACATAATTGATTGGATCTTGGGCATCTCCAACATATTTGACTGCCCGACGTAAAATAATTATTGGTTAGTTTTTCCATAATCCTCTTTATTTGAGTTTAAATTTGAAAGTTTGTATATTTATGGCATGTTATTTAATAGGAGAATAACTATTTCCATTGTCTTTATCACAATGCATAATAAGTCGGGCCAAACACTACCTAAGGCAACAATGGAATATATTGGCAAATAACTTGACTTGCACATGGTCTTGGGATGACCTCTCAGTTCGTTTTTTAAGAAATGGTAATGAATAGTTAAACATGCATATTATATGAAAAACATAAATAATTTTATAAAAGTAACTTTCAAAAGACAATTAAAAATAAATGAAAGTGCCCCTCAAAAACAATAAAAGTAAATGACAGGAGTATATTTTTATTCAATACTCAACATATATATATATTTTGACATCCCTAACATCAAATAATACGAACGTGATATATTATTTATTTTCAAATGCGTGAGTAGAGTTAATTTTTTTTTTTTTGGTACACAAAAAAAATTAAATATTAAAGATTGAAGATAGTTATTGATAAATGAATGATGTCTAATTTTTTTCTCTAAAACTGTTATACTTCATTAGGTATTTATATACGAAGATAAATAACATCCAATAGTGAATAAATATTAAATTATGACATTTTTTTATCCATTTCCTTAATTTGTGTGGAAACACCTTAATTGAAGTTGGTAAGAGAGAGTAAAACAACACACAGAGGAGGGATAAAATTCCTTCATCGGTGTTAATCGTTTGAACGAAAGAGATGTAGTTGAGAAAACTAAGCCGACCTAGATTAATTTTAGCTTTCGCCTATAGAGGACTTATGTTCTCTAAAAAAAAAAGAAAAAGGACTATGGCTCCGTTTGGATAAACAGTTTATATAGATGCTTATAACATTAGGGCTTATAACATTAGAGCTTACATCATAAGCTCTTATACTTCATAAGTTATTTATGTTTGGATATGTACACTAAAAAGTACTTACATAAATTGAAATGTTTGGATGTGACATTACATAAGCAATTATCGAAATTTTAAATATTTTTAATTTAACAAAAAATCAAAGAATCAAACCACAATTATCAAGATTTTTTTTGATAAAATTAATCAAGATGTAAAAAACAATATTATAATATATTAAGGCCCCGTTTGGATAAACAGCTTATATAGATGCTTATGGCATTAGGGCTTAAGCTTACATCATAAGCTCTTATACTTGATAAGCTATTTATGTTTGGATATGTACACTAAAAAGTACTTACATAAATTGAAGTGTTTGGATCTGACATTACATAAGCATTTATCGAAATTTTAAATATTTTTAATTTAACAAAAAAATCAAAAAATCGAACCACAAAAATGAAAGATAATAGTGTACAGTTTGTTACCAAAAAAAGATAAGTTAAGTTTGTTTTATTTATTCAGTTTCATTTTGTTACATTTTGTTACGTAACAAAAAAAATAATAAAAAAATTTCTTCAAAAAAAAAATTAATCTTAGTTATGTGTGTTATTTTGGTAAGATAAGTATATAACAATTTTGTTACTCATGCACCGTCAAAGATAACTAAATTATAATTAAAATATATGTTTGTTTCTATAAACAAAAACAAAAAAAATTAAAATATATGTTTTGAAAAAGTGGATCCAGAGAGAATCGAAGGAGGTTACATAAATTCATAAGCTCTTTGTTAAGCCGGAGGGTAAAATAAAAATAAAAATAAAAACTACAGTATTTTATGCGTATACAATCGTGCATTCAAGATTGATATGCTCTTTGTCTAAAAAAAATAAAAAAAAAATAAATAAAAAGAATGATATGCTGATTTTATAAAAGGAGAAAACTTAGGTACAATTCCTTAGATGCTTTTCGTATGGTTCTTAACTAAAAATATCATGATTTCCTCAAATCCATAATTTTCTCAAAGTTTGTTATATCAAAAAAATATGTATTTTTAGTTAAGAACCATACGAAAAGCATCTAAGGAATTGTACCTAAGTTTTCTCCTTTATAAAATTAAATATGTTTTTATCTTTATTAATATTTCAACTTTTTTATTGTCCTCAAATATTTTTTTCTCTTTAGTTCCTCAAAAGTTTTTTATCAATACTTTTGCTATCTGCTTTTAAATCAAATCATATGTACCATTTAAATTTTTGAATGAGTTTTTGCATGATTGTTTATAATATTATAAAAATTTCTTCTAAAAACATTAGAATTGTTTAATAAAGCATAACTTAAACAAGATTTTTTAATTGCAAAAAACACAAGAATTCATATTGAATTCATCCCCTTCAAAAAAAAAAATCAAACTTTTGAGTGTACCAAATTTAAAATTCTGAATGATACATGAATGGCAAACACTACCACATATTGACTGTTGCAATCCATACTCATTCCAATCCTTTCGTTTCATAGTGAACGTGAGTCCCCACTTCACGCAGTTTTTGTTTTCAGCGTATCAGTTTCCACAAAAAGAAACACATTTTTCACGCACATATTTTATTGTTGACCAAGCACTTATTTTTCAGATAGCAAAGTACACTTTCAAATTACATATACTTCTTTCTATATCTAAAAATTATATCACAAAACAAACACTAGATTATAGTTGGTTTCCAATAATACACATTCACTAACTGCAAAATGAGAACTCATTCCCAATTGCTGTTGTACTTCATGCTGTCAACAACAGTTGCTCTTGCTTTGAGTTTGAGTTCAGTGACTGATAAACATGCTTTGCTTTCTTTGAAAGAAAAACTTACCAATGGTATACCTGATGCTCTTCCATCATGGAATGAATCTCTTCATTTCTGTGAATGGGAGGGTGTTACATGCGGTCGACGCCACATGAGAGTCTCTGTCTTGCATTTGGAAAATCAAAATTGGGGTGGTACTCTTGGACCATCCTTAGGAAATCTAACCTTTCTCAGAAAACTCAAACTTTCCAACATCGATTTGCACGGTGAAATTCCAAAAGAAGTTGGTCTTTTGAAGAGGTTGCAAGTTCTTGACTTGAGCAAGAACAAATTTCATGGTAAGATTCCTTTTGAGCTTACCAACTGCACCAATCTTCAAGAAATTATCTTGTTGTACAATCAACTCACTGGAAATGTTCCCTCATGGTTTGGTTCCATGACGCAGCTTAATAAGTTGCTTCTTGGAGCAAATAATTTGGTAGGTCAAATCCCACCTTCCTTGGGAAATATTTCATCCCTCCAAAATATAACACTTGCAAGAAATCAATTGGAAGGAAATATACCTTATACCTTGGGTAAGTTATCAAATTTAAGAGATCTAAATCTGGGTTCAAATAATTTTTCGGGTGAAATCCCTCATTCTCTTTACAATCTATCAAAAATTTATGTTTTCATCCTTGGGCAAAACCAATTATTTGGTACTCTTCCATCAAATATGCATCTTGTTTTTCCTAATCTTAGATCATTTTTGGTGGGAGGGAACCACATAAGCGGAACTTTTCCGTGTTCAATATCCAACCTCACTGAATTACGATGGTTTGATATATCATGGAATGGTTTTAATGGACAGATACCTCTAACTTTGGGATCGTTAAACAAACTCAAGAGGATTCGAGTTGATAATAATAATTTTGGAAGTGGTGGATCTCACGATTTGAACTTTCTTTCCTCATTAACCAATTGTACTAAGTTGGAACAACTAATTTTGGATGGAAATGGATTTGGTGGTGTCTTGCCTTATTATGTAGGCAACCTTTCTACCTATCTTAGTGTGCTTAGTATGGCAAAAAATCAAATATACGGAGTGATACCTGAAAGTTTGGGACAACTAATCAATTTAACTGAATTCGATATGATGAGGAATTTCCTTGAGGGAAAGATTCCAAATTCAATTGGAAAACTGAAGAATCTAGGAAGACTGGTCTTGCAACAAAACAGTTTATCTGGTAATATTACTACTATTGGTAACCTTACTACGTTGTTTGAACTTTATCTTCATACCAATAATTTTGAAGGAAGTATTCCAATAACCCTTAGACATTGCACTCAATTACAGACATTTGGTATTTCTACGAATAATTTGAGTGGTGATATACCTGATCATCTATTTGGCTATCTAGAAAATTTAATAAACCTTGACTTGTCTAATAACTCTCTGACTGGTCCCCTTCCTTTAGGGTTTGGTAACTTGAAGCATCTTTCTCTATTGTACCTATATGAAAACAAGTTGTCTGGTGAAATTCCGAGTGACCTTGGCACTTGTTTATCATTAACAGAGCTTATACTGGAGAGAAACTTTTTCCATGGCAGTATACCTTGGTTCTTGGGATCATTAAGATCCCTAGAAGTCTTAGACATTTCAAATAATAGTTTTTCAAGCACAATCCCCCTTGAACTAGAAAATTTAGTATATTTGAATACTTTGGACTTGTCTTTTAACAATCTTTATGGTGAGGTTCCCACAAGAGGTGTCTTCAGCAACGTCTCCGCAATTAATTCCCTAACTGGAAACAAGAACCTTTGTGGAGGAATACCTCAATTGAAACTTCCTCCATGTCTTAAGGTACCTGCCAAGAAGCACAAAAGAACTCCAAAAGAAAAACTTATCCTCATCAGTGTAATTGGTGGGGTTGTGATCTCTGTCATAGCTTTTACAATTGTTCACTTTCTCACGAGAAAGCCCAAAAGGTTATCTTCTTCACCATCTTTGATAAACGGGAGCTTGAGGGTTACTTATGGAGAGCTACATGAAGCAACCAATGGATTTTCTTCATCCAATTTGGTCGGTACAGGAAGCTTCGGTTCTGTTTACAAAGGATCTCTTCTCTACTTTGAAAAACCTATTGCTGTAAAGGTGTTGAATCTTGAAACACGTGGAGCAGCAAAGAGTTTCATGGTGGAATGCAATGCTTTAGGAAAGATGAAGCACCGTAATCTTGTGAAAATCCTAACTTGCTGTTCAAGTGTTGATTATAATGGTGAAGATTTTAAGGCCATTGTTTTTGAGTTCATGCCTAGTGGGAATCTAGAAAACCTGTTGCATGGTAACGAAGATCATGAGTCTAGAAATCTGAATCTCAATTTCACACAAAGGTTAGACATTGCTCTCGACGTAGCTCATGCATTGGATTATCTTCACAATGATACAGAGCAAGTTGTAGTTCATTGTGATGTTAAACCAAGCAATGTTCTTCTTGATGATGACGGTGTGACCCACTTAGGAGACTTTGGCGTAGCTAGGTTCCTCCATGGAGCTACAGAATATTCAAGTAAAAATCAAGTTATTTCCTCCACAATTAAAGGAACTATAGGATATATTCCTCCTGGTAAAGTTCTTTCTATGATCTTATTTTGTTGCTATACATCCTTTAAAATGTCTTTCATGTGCTTGCGACCAGTGGCGTTGCAAGAACCTTGGTCCAAGGTGTTCGAACTTTTGAATTTTACTTTTTTTTTTTTGAGAGAAATTTTGAATTTTACTTGATGTTATATATATATATATATATATTGAGGGCATTTCAAATGAGAGGACTTTTAAAATGAGAGGGTGAGAGGAGTAAATAACAGCCCTTAGATCAAATTAATGGATCAGATTAAATTAATTTTAAAGTGTGCTGTCATATCTCAATCATCTCTCTTGCCGTCGTATGACCTTTGGTTTTTCAGAGTTGTCTTCTCTTCCATTTTGAGTTTTGACAGAACCATCACAGATCTAACCCAACCCACATCATTTGAGCCGATTTCTACCCTTTCTGGAAATATGTCGCTTTCAAGGGCTATCAATATTCCTTCAAGGTTGTGTTGTGACCCATTACAAACTATACCTTTACATTTGGGGCAATTGTTTTAATTATCTGCAACACACTGAAATTCACAATCACAACAAATGTATAATTCAATATGACCAAGCCACCCACAATTAGAGTAGAATCAAAGTACGTGAAGCATATAAAGAATCAATTTTTAAAATTTTATCTCCATTTTAGCATTTTATACATATAATTTTATTTTTAATTATGTTTTTCTCATAATGTATGAATTTATCCAGTGATGATAATAAAATGGGAGGGTGTTTGGATGACAAGATTGAGAAAGGCACATGGTAATTCAAGGCATAATCACTGAATTGATACAAACAAGAAGAAAAGAGGAACGAAGAAAAAGAGAGAGAGATGAAAGAAACAATGCAGAATAAAGAAGAGAGATGATGAGATATGGCAACACATTTTAAAATTAATTTAATCTGATCCATTAATTTGATCTAAGGGCTGTTATTTTTAGAAGACGCTTACCAATTTAAATGAAAAAGTCTTTTAGAAACCCACACCTCTAGTGCCAATTTCGGTGGGCTAAGTCCATACAGAGCTCGCTCTGGCTTTAAACGGGGGCCCCGCAAGTGGGCGGTGGGATTGGTCCTCTCGGATTAGTCGATTCTTGGATCGGATACCGAATTTTCAAAAAAAAAGAAACCCACACCTCAAAGTGTATTTATGCACTTTTTCGTTATAATTTGTTAAAAGACACCGTCATAAAAATCAGTGGTGTCTTTTAGCAAGAACATCTCGATACAATACGTGATGTGAGCACCAACTTAACAAAAAATATGATTAATATATGAATCAGAAAATTCGTTGACGGCAGATGCCAAAAAATATTTAACACAATATTATTGGTTGAGTTTGTTTGATCGGAAGACTGGTATTTATTTTTCTTAAATACCTCATGTGCTGGATGTTTTAGTTTTACCTCTTTCCTTTTTATTTTCTCTAGTTTAATAGTTCAATTTTTATATATTTCTTCCTACTCAATCCTCATGTTGGTCAAAGTCCGAATTTGATACATTCATAGAGCTGTAATTATATTTACATAGCAGACACATGCTTTAACTTAGTTGTTATAAGGAGCAGGTTAACATTGAAAACTATATAATATGAGGTGAGAGAAACAAGCTTTGGGTCAGTGGTGTCAGTGCATGGTGCAAGCTATATATTTGAGGGGATTCAAAATAGATAAAAGATAGGATTGTAGGTGTAAATTAAAGAGATGAGGGGGTTCAGCTGCATCCCCTGAATGTATGCTGGCTCCGCCTCTGCTTGTGACCTTCCTTTATCTTTATCTCTCACACAATTTTAATAGCTTTCTCATTCTATTAAAAAATGATTTTCTTTTAATCAATATGCATAAGTATTTGATAAATACTCCATTCCTTAATTTCTATTCTAAAGAATTGTTGTTGTTTTAATAGAGTATGGATCAGGTGGTATGGTATCACCACAGGGAGATATCTATAGCTATGGAATTGTTCTGTTAGAGATGCTTACTGGAAAGAGACCAACAGATAACATGTTTTATGAGAATTTAAGTTTACACAAATTCTGTAAGATGAGAATTCCTGAAGGAATTCTTGATGTAGTGGATTCATGCTTGCTTATGTCATTTGCTGAAGATCAAACACAAGTTATGGAAAACAACATAAAGGAGTGTTTAGTGATGTTTGCTAAAATAGGAATTGCATGTTCTGAAGAATTTCCTACTCAGAGAATGCTCACAAAAGATGTTATAGTTAAGTTGCTTGAAATTAAACGGAAATTGTCATCCTAGAAGCTATCACTACTGTGATAAGAAAATAATGGTGTTCACCTCGATGGACAACTCTTGTATTTCTCATGTGTGTTTTTAGTTTTGTTATTTTGTACTACTTCAATTCCTATATATGTAGCGTGACAAGAATTTGGGCTTGTAGTTGATTACATTATATTATATATATGGTATTGCAATATGCATGCTATCTTTTGTTCAAGAAATACATCCTTTTGAGTGTAGTTCAAGATAATTTTTAAAAACATAATTTTTATTATTTTAATATAAAATTTTTAACAAAAATATACTTTGTTATTTTATTTAGTTTTATTGAGAGGTGATGTGATATTTTATTGTTATTGAAAATAAAATAAAAACATGTACAAGTTATGTGTTTAAGTTAAGGGCGTGGCGTGGCGAATGTTCGTGCCGCAGTATATGACCATTTTTCTATTCACTTTAAAGAAGAGAATGCGCTTAGGTTAAGGGTGGAAAATTTAAATTTTAAGTTTCTCTCTGGTAAAAAGGGGATGATTAATTATTCTTTTTGGTGAAGAATAGGTTCATAAGGCATCGTGGAATTGTGACGGTTACAAAATTTCAGGGGCCGGATAGTATTAATTTTGGTTATATTAAAGATTTTTGGATGGAAATTAAAAGTTAAAAGTATTGTTATGTGCTTCTTGTCTGAATTTCATCAGAACAGTACTAGTAAAAGTGTTGAATTCCACTTTTATCATCGTAGTTCTTAAGATTGAGAGCCCGTTGAGACTGAATGATTTTTGACCGATTTCTCTGATTGAGTGTTTATATAAAATCATGGCTGAAGTGTTGCTAATTGGCTTTGAAGGGTTATTGGTAGTGTTATCTCTGAGTCTCGGTCAACTTTTATTAAAGGTAGAAAGATTCTTGATAGCATATTGATTACAAATGTGGTGGTTGTTAATGAGGCGCATAAAAATGAAAAAGATTTACTACTTTTAAAGTTGATTTTGAAAAGGTGTATAACTCTGTTGATTGGAGGTACTTAGAATAGTAATGGTCAAAATGAATTTCCATGTTTTATGGCAGACATGGATTATGAAATGTATATCTACAGTGACGGCGTCCGTGCTTGTAAATGGGATCCCAACATATGAGTTCTAATTCAATAGGGGATTGAGGCAAGGTGATCTACTTTCACCTTTTTTATTTTTATTAGAAGTTGAAGGGTTGAACGTAATGATGAATACTACGGTAGAGGCATGGTTGTTTTCTGGTTATAAGATCGGCGGTGTTGAGGCGTTGAATAAACACATCTTATCTTGCAAGGATCCCTTTAAATTGTTGATATATAGAGCTACCTTCTGATTCTCCTAGTTTGTTATGTCTGAGAAACTCAGGAACTCAATTGTATATTTTATCACTGACCGCTTTCCCTAATTATAATCAATATACATCTTATACATAATATGTTCCTAATCTTTCGGTAAAAAACGCTCCAACGTCAATTGTTTCATCTTTTGCCAAGTTCGGATAGGTATTTTACTTTGCCTCTGCCTCTGAACAACAAGTTTATCCCACCAGATCACAGCAATAGTACTATTCAGTCTTATCACTACCATCTTAACCTGCTTACTTTCAAGGAAACTCTTCCACCCCCATCATTCCGTAAAACAATGGAATATCAGCCTTCACGTAGTAATCGTGGTGATTCCCACGTTCATCTCCTTCTTCAGTCATGATTTCTTCCACTTCATAACACAAACCCTTAGTGATTCGATTGTTTCCACCATGTGGAACCCTAATCGATCCTCCTCCCCTATTCGAACCCATGGTACATGATTATCAATTGGTTTCAAATTTTAAGGGTTACTTTTGTTAGGAAATAATAGGGCTAGAGGAAAAACCACGACCGTTGTCTAAACCGACAACCAGAGAATTATTACTATGTGAAAATTGTTACAACACATAGACTTCTCTAACTCTGACCCAATACCCTAGTACACCCACAACCTCACAAAACAAATATTTAAACTAAGTCAGATATAAGCTTAAAGTGCTACTGACTGGTGCATCTAAAAACAAAGAAATTACTAGGTTCAATATATAGCCTTGGTCTTCCCATTGCTTCACTAAAATAAGCGATTTGGGACATAATCACCAATAACTAATATTTTCTAACCTCCTTCTTTATTCAAAACTTGACAATCAAACCCAACAATCTCCACCTTGATTGTAAGAGTTTCATCTCCCACTTCCATTGTCTATACCGACAATCATAATCCACCATAAAGAGTATACTTCACTTGTAACTGAACCATTCCAAGAATTTCTTCACGTCGAAACCTTGCTGAAAGATGATGCTGCAACTCTCATGTTGGCTAATAGGAAGTTCTTCAGCCATCGACATATTTCACCACACACCTTGCATCAATGCTAACCAATGCTCGTGTGTTGTTCTAAATCCGCTAGCAATAACTTGTCCTTTTCATGGTACAACGGAAATACCATAAGGACACACTTAATCTTCTAGATAAGATCATCATGATCTCCCAAACAAGGGAGACATTGCTAGCACTTAGCTCAGAGTCTTTTTCAGAAACTGCTCCACTTGGACAATTTCTCTTTAAATGCCCAGACTTTCCACACTTCCAACACGAAAAATCCTTTGCATGGATCTTCTTCCCATTAGCTCCACTTCTAATTAACAACATTGAGCTTGATGTGCTTTCATCACTTTTCATCGTCATTTCTTCAGAA
Organism: Medicago truncatula; assembly: GCF_003473485.1. Classification (NCBI taxonomy): domain Eukaryota; kingdom Viridiplantae; phylum Streptophyta; class Magnoliopsida; order Fabales; family Fabaceae; genus Medicago; species Medicago truncatula. Next base: position 36,627,411 of record NC_053046.1, read on the forward strand.
ATAATTTTAGTTGCAACTTCTTCAAAACTCAAACTTTCCTTCCCATACATCAAAACAGGTTTGAGATGAACATAAGAAGGTGGAAGGGACAAAATGATCCTTAACGTTTTATCTTCATCATCAATCTTAACTTCAATTGATTCTAACTCAGAAACAATATTATTCAAAGTACTAAGATGATCAGAGATTTTCGTACCCTCATCCATGCGCAAATTGTGGAATTGCTCCTTCAACAACAACCGATTTGAGATGCCCTTTGCCTGATATAACCCTTCGAGCTTTTCCCAAAGTTCCTTGGCTGATGACAGATTCTGCACATTTGCAAGAACATTCTTTGCAAACACATACGAATTGCACTTGCAGCTCTCAAATCTAGTTCCTTCCACTTATCGGCCTCCATCTTGAAAGTGTTTTCTTTCAGCGCCTTGTGTAAACCTGATTGTATCAGCACATCCTTGACTTGTACATTCCACAAGCCAAAGTTGATTCTTCCATCAAACTTCATTGCACTTGAATAAGACATACCAGTTGCACAGTACCACCCTTCTTCAGCACCTTCACAATATCACACTTTTTTTTTTCTGATGTGGAAGATCAGACAATGTTGCAACCACAGAGCATACTAAGAATTGTGATATCTCACGAAACCGAAGCTCTTGATATTGTGAAGAAAAAAACACAATCACAACACAAGAATATAACGTGGAAACTCCAAAACTAGAGGAAAAACCACGACCGTTATCTAAACCGACAACCAGAGAATTATTACTATTTGAAAATTATTACAACACATAGACTTCTCTAACTCTCACCCAATGCCCCAGTACACCCACACTCTCACAAAGCAAATATTTAAACTAAGTCAGATATAAGCTTAAAGTGCTACTGACTGGTGCTTCTAAAAACAAAGAAACTAGGTTCAATATATAGTCTTGGTCTTCCCCTTGCTTCACTAAAATAAGCGATGTCGGACATAATCACCAATAACTAATATTTTCTAACCTCCTTCTTTATTCAAGAAACTTGACAATCAAACCCAACAACTTTTACTATAAATATAAACTTTGTATCAAATGAAGACGGATAGAGTTGAAAAACAAGGGTTTAGAAGTCAACATCAAAACTAGGGTTTGTACAGTTTTCTCTTGGCAATAAACACTAGGGTTTGGATTGAATCACCATTGATTCACCTTGGAGAAACACTATTACAATTGAGTCTCTTGGTCTAGGGAAGAGATTCGGGTCTTTGGGTAGAATTAGGTTTGAAGACTGATTCTTGTAATTCTTTTGATATCTCTTTGTAAAGTTACTCATCATTATAGTGGAACGGAAAGCTCCTATCTCCTTTAGAGTAGGTCAGTATTGGACTGAACTGGATAAACAAATTCTCTTGTGTTCTTTCTCTTCTCCCTCGTTGTTTTCTAATTTTTCTTGTTTTTCTTGTACTTATAACTGTCATCCACATTGATATTGGTTACTAGGTTAATTTGATGCACACATCAAATCTTTTATTGGTGTGATTTTTTAACGAATTCACAACAAAAACCCATTTTAGTAGTGATCAAATAATGACTAAATTTGTGATATGTAAATCTATTACTTATTTACAGAGGCAAAGTCTTTGCATTTTAATGAGAATTTTGGTTTTTAGAGTTTTTGTTGATGTTGTTGTCGACGTATATTTAAGTCCATATTGTGTCTTTGTAAGCTGACTAATTAACTGATGTAGAATAAATAACATACTTTTGTGGAGCATTTGTATATTTGAATTTGGGAGTGAGAGAGGAATGGCATATGCTTAACTTCTAAGTTAACATAAGAGGGGAGTAAAATCTGCTTCGGAAGAAAAAAAATGTCAGGAGATGTCAACCTTGAGAAAGTTAATGGTAGTCATTATGCAAGACCAAATTTATCACATTTTACAAACTAAAATCATTGGGGTTGTTGTGCCATTTTTGTGTGTATAGAGATCATATCCGTATTGGTGAAATGAACCCTACATACATTATTGATAGATTTTTCAGCTCCAACAACCGCAATGAGTTTTCCATAATTTATTTTTCAAATTGCATTAATACCAATGCTCGTGAAACTTCTTTGTGATGATGATGATTGATGATAATATTTGACTTCCTCGCGTAAAATAATTATTGGTTAAATTTTCCATACTCCTCTTTATTTGATTTTAAATTTGAAAATTTGTGTATTTATGACATGTTATTTAATGGGAGAGTAACTATTACCATTTTCTTTTCAATTATTTCCGTGAAAGGAACAAGCAATTGTTTGCATAAAATATGGAATTGTATCATTGTGAGAAAACTAATGCAACAATGGAAGAATTTGGCAACTAAATAATGGGAAAATTACACTATCTCCCTTGAGTTATCTTTAAATGACACAAACACCCCCTCTAAGTCTCTTAAAAAGATAAACACGTCCCCTTTCAATTTAACACCGTTAACTATTCTGTTAAGAGTAAATCCCCTACTTTTCTGTTTCATAATAATCTTCGTCCACTAAACCTATATTTCTGCCATTTTTATAAGCTTTTCTATATTTAAATTATTTCAAATCTCAATTATCATAGTTCACTGCTTTCATTGAAGAACACTCCAAAAAAAAAGTCATAGGCCGTTAACTCTTGCATGAACAATGTATTATTTTTTGCACATCAATTCTGCCCAATGTATACCAAATAAACTCAAATATGTTCGCAGTAGAGGACCAAGTCCTACAGCTACTCGAGATCTTGTTTTATGGACAAAACCAAGTGTGCGACGTTACAGATACAGTGTGGACGCGTCCTTTTCCAATTCCCTCAACAAAGTCGGTATTGGAGTGTGCATTAGGGACAACGAGGGGAGATTTATTCTCGCAGACATAATGGTTTGCACCAGTAGTTGATGTTGATATCGGCGAGGCTCTTGGTCTATCATCCATGTTGCAATGGGTTAAGGACCTTCAATTGGTGAATATGAATTTTTAAATGGACTCTAAAGAGTGGTTGATGTTGAAAATTGAAATGGATTCCAATATGGATTTTGAAATGGACTTCAAAGGGGGTTTATAATCTAGAAGAAAAAAAGTATTCCATTACGTTTTTATGACGATAAATAATGAATAAATATATTTTTATAAAATTATGACTAATAGACTTTTAACAAGTGTATTAAAAATGCATCGAAGTAATAAATTAAAATTTATAAGTTCGTATCCACAGGGACTGTTTCAATTTTTACTCGACAAAAGCGTTAAAATAAATGATGTATTAAATTTATGGGTTGCCCTAGGCAATTGGATTTGGTTTTATAAAACTTAAAAAAAAAAAAAAAAGTAAATAAAATAGTTTGATAATTGGATTAAAACAGATGATCAAGCCTTTCGAATCATCTATTGCTCACCGTGAATAATTTGCTCCTCTTTGCTCTCAATGTCCACCTAACTTTACGACGGATTAACTTATTAGTTTTGATCAATCTCTTGACTCAAAATCCTTTCCAAGGTTATAACCTCTTAATCTCTTAAATCGATTGAATAATTACATAAGCGATGTTCTAGTTCGTTAACCCTAAGTCTTAACTCTCAACTTCCTATTTCTAGTTTCATATGTTGAGTTGGTCACAATAGGTTCAAAGGTTAGTAGTCAATTGGAACCTAAATTCAATTCAAGCAATCGATATAAGCTAGTGTTAATAGTCATACACACGATATTAAGAAAAGCATTAAGCAAGAATAATTATGAATAAAGACTAAGTTTCATTGATATCAAAGAGAGTTTCAGATAAATTACATGGTTCACAGATCACAAAGATTCATCCCATGGCTTAATCAATCTAAGAGTTTATTTACTCATAACTAAACAATCAAATACATAGAAATAGTGGCATACATAAACCAGAACCAACTATGAGTTTGGTGAGATCTACTATGTGCTCTTAGGCTTTCTGGTGCCGTCTATGCTCTGTTTAGGTCTCCAAAATCGAACCATAAGCTTCTGATCGCATCTGGCTTTTATAGACAACGAATTAGGGTTTCAGAAAAGTCCACCATCGTGCCACGTTTCGAGACCATCGTGGCACGATTTACTCATTTATCCTAAGTGGCAGAAAATTTACTCAACTATCGTGGCACGTTACACATCATCATGCCACGATTTTTCCAACAATTTTAGGTAAATTACACGCTTCAAACGTGCCACAATTCAGGTCCATCGTGGCACGATTTCTCCCGTAGCTAAATTCTTGCATTCTTCTCCAATTTATGCAAAACTTCTCTTTTATGAATCTTGAGCTGATTTAACCATGCATACACGCATTTGACTCTCAAAACATTATAAAAAATATACAAATATGACTAATAAATAGTGTTGACGTACTGTCATCAATGACATCTATTTATTCGTTTAATATTTTCTTAATTTGTGTGGTAATACCTTAATGGAAGTTGATTATAAATAGAGAATATACTATAGAATAAGTGCATTAACAATTTCGGTGTTCTCTTCCAATTATTATGTACTACTATCACATTTAAGTGAACCGTTTACTCTCTGAAGTCAAGTCTTTCATTCCAAGTCAGTCAACCCAACTTGCTAAAAGGGCTAAAAATGTGTGGTACTATTAGCTTGAAGATTATCTTCATGTGATAAAATAAAAATAAAAACTACAGTATTTTATGCTTATATAATCGTGTATATAAGAATGATATGCGGATTTTGTATAAAAATAATAATGATATCATGGTTTTTGAGAAAATTGGTAATTAAATATGTTTTTTATCCTTATCAATATTTCATTTTTTTGCATGAAAAAAATAATAATGATATTTCGTTTTATTGTTCTTAAAAAAAAAATCGACTTAGTTCCTCAAAAATAAATCCACACCGCTGTATCTCTGTTTTTAAATTAGGTCATACATACCTTTTAGATTTTTGAATGATTTTTTACATGATTGTTTAGAATATTATAAAAATTTGTCCAAAAATATTATAATTTTTTAACAAATCATGAATTAAATATGAATCTCAATCGCAAAAACCATAAAAATATAATATTTAATTCATCCTTTATTAAAATAATTAAACTTTTACAAGAAAAAATTATATAATGTATTAAACATGAATGTGATAAAAATTATATAATGTATTAAACATGAATGTGATAAAATTAAAAAATTTCTAATGATACATAGGTTGACTTAAAAACCCGAAAATGGTTGTGGAAAACTTTTGAATTACTAAAAGAAAAGTAAAGGAAAAAATGTATAGCGACTAAAATGATAAATAGCAACATATAAAGAACACTAAAATGATAGTACATATTTAACTCTATAATTTTAATTTCAATATTAAAATTATTTTTTTAAAAAGAGAGACAAACACTACAACATTTTGACTAAAATAAAATAAATTTATGAAACATTTCTATTAATTTCCTAGTAAACCTTGAGTCCCCAATTCACACGTCAATTTTGTTCTCAAGCGTATTAGATTCCACAAAAAGGAACATTTTTTCACGCGGATTCATATTGTAGGATAGATATATTTTATTGGACCAAGCACTTATTTTTTGGACTGCAAAGTACACTTTCAAATTACATATACTTCTTTCTATATCTAAAAATTATATCACAAAACAAACACTAGATTATAGTTGGTTTCCAATAATACACATTCACTAACTGCAAAATGAGAACTCATTCCCAATTGCTGTTGTACTTCATGCTGTCAACAACAGTTGCTCTTGCTTTGAGTTTGAGTTCAGTGACTGATAAACATGCTTTGCTTTCTTTGAAAGAAAAACTTACCAATGGTATACCTGATGCTCTTCCATCATGGAATGAATCTCTTTATTTCTGTGAATGGGAGGGTGTTACATGCGGTCGACGCCACATGAGAGTCTCTGTCTTGCATTTGGAAAATCAAAATTGGGGTGGTACTCTTGGACCATCCTTAGGAAATCTAACCTTTCTCAGAAAACTCAAACTTTCCAACATCGATTTGCACGGTGAAATTCCAAAAGAAGTTGGTCTTTTGAAGAGGTTGCAAGTTCTTGACTTGAGCAAGAACAAATTTCATGGTAAGATTCCTTTTGAGCTTACCAACTGCACCAATCTTCAAGAAATTATCTTGTTGTACAATCAACTCACTGGAAATGTTCCCTCATGGTTTGGTTCCATGACGCAGCTTAATAAGTTGCTTCTTGGAGCAAATAATTTGGTAGGTCAAATCCCACCTTCCTTGGGAAATATTTCATCCCTCCAAAATATAACACTTGCAAGAAATCAATTGGAAGGAAATATACCTTATACCTTGGGTAAGTTATCAAATTTAAGAGATCTAAATCTGGGTTCAAATAATTTTTCGGGTGAAATCCCTCATTCTCTTTACAATCTATCAAAAATTTATGTTTTCATCCTTGGGCAAAACCAATTATTTGGTACTCTTCCATCAAATATGCATCTTGTTTTTCCTAATCTTAGATCATTTTTGGTGGGAGAGAACCACATAAGCGGAACTTTGCCGTTGTCAATATCAAATATCACCGGTCTGAAATGGTTCGATATATCCATTAACAATTTTCATGGGCCAGTACCTCCAACCTTGGGGCACTTGAACAAACTTAGGAGGTTTGACATTGGTTATAATGGTTTTGGGAGTGGAAGAGCTCATGATTTGGATTTCATTTCCTCATTGACCAATTGTACTCAATTGCAAGTTCTTAATTTGAAGTATAATAGATTTGGCGGTACAATGACAGATCTTATGACCAACTTCTCTACCACTCTCAATTGGCTAAGTATGGCAGGTAATCAAATATATGGAGAAATCCCTGAAAGAATTGGACAACTAATTGGTTTAACTCACTTTGATATGATGGAGAATTTCCTAGAGGGAACAATTCCAGATTCAATTGGAAAGCTTACGAATCTAGTAAGATTAATTTTGCAAGAAAACAGATTATCTGGCAAGATTCCTATTGTTATTGGCAATCTTACCAAGTTGTCTGAGTTTTATCTACATACTAATAAATTAGAAGGAAACGTTCCATCGACTCTTAGATATTGCACCAAGTTGCAATCATTTGGTGTTTCTGACAACAACTTGAGTGGCCACATACCTGATCAAACATTTGGCTATCTAGAAAGTTTAATAAATCTTGACTTGTCCAACAACTCCTTGACCGGTCCCATTCCTTCAGAATTTGGTAACTTGAAGCATCTTTCCATATTGAATCTATACACAAACAAGTTGTCCGGTCAAATTCCCAATGAACTTGCTGGTTGTTTGACACTAATTGAGCTTATGTTGCAGAGAAACTTTTTCCATGGAAGTATACCTTCCTTCTTGGGCTCCTCATTAAGATCCCTCCAAATCTTAGACCTTTCTAGCAATAACTTCACGAGTGTAATCCCTCGTGAATTGGAAAATCTAACATCGTTGAATTCTTTAAACCTGTCATTTAACAATCTCTATGGTGAGGTTCCCATAAATGGTGTCTTTAGCAATGTCACTGCAATTTCACTTATGGGAAACAATGATCTTTGTGAAGGTATTCCTCAATTAAAGCTGCCTCCATGTTCTAGGTTGCTCTCCAAGAAACATACGAGGTTTCTTAAAAAGAAGTTTATCCCCATCTTTGTTATTGGTGGAATTTTGATCTCTTCGATGGCTTTTATCGGTATCTATTTTCTCAGGAAAAAGGCAAAAAAGTTTCTTTCTTTAGCATCTCTACGGAATGGGCACTTGGAGGTTACTTATGAGGATTTACATGAAGCAACCAACGGATTTTCTTCATCCAACTTGGTAGGCGCAGGAAGTTTTGGTTCTGTATACAAAGGATCTCTTCTTAAATTTGAAGGACCTATTGTAGTAAAGGTGTTGAAACTTGAAACACGTGGGGCATCAAAGAGTTTTGTGGCTGAATGTAAAGTACTGGAAAAGATGAAACACAAAAACCTTCTGAAGCTCCTAACTTTCTGTTCAAGTATTGATTATAATGGTGAAGTTTTCAAGGCTATAGTTTTTGAATTCATGCCTATGGGGAGTCTAGAAGGCTTGTTGCACAATAATGAACATCTTGAGTCTAGAAATCTAAATCTCAGACAAAGGTTAAGTGTTGCTCTCGATGTAGCCCATGCATTGGATTATCTTCACCATAATTCCCATGAAGCTGTAGTTCACTGTGATATTAAGCCAAGTAATGTTCTTCTCGACGATGACATTATTGCTTACTTAGGAGATTTTGGGTTAGCAAGGTTCCTTAATGGGGCTACAGGGAGTTCCAGTAAAGATCAAGTTAGTTCAGCTGCAATTCAAGGAACCATAGGATATGTTCCCCCAGGTAAAAAGCTTTATATTCCTAAATATATTTTAAATGTTTTACCTACACTTGTGAATTTCCTTATGGAAAAAGAGCAAGTTATCTTGTTCAATTCATGTTTTAATATTGAGAGACAATATTACAGCTGCGATAGATTAATAAGTACTCAAACTGTAATAGTTCAATGTTTTTATCAACAATTTTTCTAACCAGTACGAAATTGTGGTTGAGATATACTATTTTCCTTTGTTTTTGTCTGAAGATATGTTGTTGGAACAGAGTATGGAGTAGGTGGCAAAGTATCACCACAAGGAGATATTTACAGCTATGGAATTCTATTGTTGGAGATGTTAACAGCAAAAAAACCAACAGACAACATGTTTTGTGAAGGTCTAAGCCTACACAAATTATGTAAGATGGCAATCCCACAAAAGATCACTGAGATAGCAGATACACAGTTGCTTGTCCCATCTTCTGAAGAACAGACAGGGATTATGGAGGATCAGAGGGAGAGTCTAGTCTCGTTTGCTAGGATTGGAGTTGCATGTTCCGCAGAATACCCCGCTCAGCGAATGTGTATAAAAGATGTTATAACAGAGTTACATGCAATTAAACAGAAGTTAACCCTCTAGACGCCATTTGTTGTGACAATAAAATAGTTGCATTTACTATCCATTATTGCTTTTCCCACAGGAGTGCTCCTTTAACCAGTCTCTAGAATATACAAATATTGCCAGGAAGATAAAAATGCAACTGTTTGTGTGCTCCTATCCTTGTATCAGTACATGAAATGGTTTTGGCTTGAATTTATATTTTTATATCTGATATCATCTTATTTGCCAACACATAAAAAATGCTTACTAATAAAATAACAACTCAGACACAAAATAAAGAAGTGTTATACACACAATAAGTCATGCATAGATGCAAGCTCCAACCTGAATTGTATATTTTATCATGATACCTTAACAAATCATGTATTCTGCAAAATTGACTTTGAATGTAATGAAATGACCCATTATTTTAGTTAGATTACATGAAACTTTTAGATGGTCAGGTACTTCATTCGTAGCCTAGAGGCCGTAGACTAGGTATATTCCACGGCACAGGAAGGATGTGTTTGGCTCCAATGTGACATAATTAGTTGATGGTGAAACTTTCACACCATGACCAACAACATAGGAATGTTTGCATGGAGTGACAGGAAACAAAATTTAACATTAAGGAGTGAAGGCAGTTTGTAATTGAGACCAGAACCAGACTATAGTATCTATAAACAAATGCTTCCTTTTAGTAGACTATTCAGCTCAGGACTTTTAAAATTCCTCCAATAAAGAAAGTTGCACTGTCTTAAATCTACCACATTGGGAGGAAACCCTTAGATTTCAACTTAGAGAGCGTTCACCTACATAATTTGTGCTTAGGATGAGAACTTAGATATAAGACCTGATGTATAAGTTGTTTCTTCAATGATAAACTCCAAAAAGCACAAAGCTGTTTCTAAAAGATATTCCTAGAAATGACATTAAGTGCATATATGTTTGGTATCTCGGTGGGTTTTCTTGGATTCTAAACATGCACTTAAGTGTATGAGACGGTGATTCTAGGAAAACCCACCGTGGTAACTGTATGTTTGGTTTAAATTTTAGAGGTGAATAATTGATTTTAACATGTTTGGATGTCCTCAAGTGGAATTTATTTCGACTCTAGATTTCATTCTAAATTGAAGCTAGAATTTGTACTTTTTGACTCCAAATGTAATCTTAATACTCACATTTATTGTTCAACTCATTTTTACGTTAATGTATCCAAACATAAACAACTTCACAAATTAACCCGCTTTTAGCACTGATTCATTCATAATCATAATCCTTGTAGCAGCGATTAGATGTGTCAATGACACATGAGATTTCATTCAATTAATTCATTTTATCAAATTATCACTAGTGTCGACCTCTCTGTGTTATTTCCGGTGTATATGTCTTTGTTGGTGATTCTTAGCTCAAAGTAAATTTTTTTATCACCGCATAACCAAACACGCATTAAGATTAACTCTTCCAAACATATTTCAAAGGGTACTTAATACAGTTTAATTCTAAATTCATTCTAATTGAACAGATCATTAAGTTTATGAAACCCAAAAAAGAAACTAAAATCAACATAAAAGCAATAGTTTACAATTTGAGAATTCGAACTATACTAATAATTCAAACAATTCAATTACATAAACAGAGTTTCCTCACAAGAACAAACACAAATTAAAACTTAACATAACAATATACACAACACACTAAAAAAAAGATAAATTACCTAAACACGGTGGCGCGTGAAACGCAATCAACATCATCATTTACCATTATCATAATCAATAATTTCCGAATCAGTAACAGATCTAGAATGCAGAACAATCGATCTTCCAATCGAGTTAATCCAATCCTCTTTCTCCTTATCCGAATCAGCAATAAAATACATCGTATCAGCGCGTGTGGAAAGTTCAAATGCGTAGGGTTTATGAAGAATATCTTCAGCGCCTTTAACAGTGAGACAAGTAGCAACAGGAATAACACCACGCGGGATAGAAGCGCGTGTGATTGTTGATTCTTTGAACCAGAAGAGTTTCCCTTGTTTCAAAACGAACCAACGTCTTCGCCATGTTTTTATGTATTCGCCTTGTTTTGTTAACCAGCCGGTTCGTTCTGGGTTCGACCAGAATTCGACGCCGGAGTAGTCGACCGGGTTTGTGGTTGAACCGGTTGCGTAGCGCCAAAGACTTGCTGCCATTTCGGTTCGGTTTTACGCGAAGGTGATATCGGAATTCGAAAAGTGAATTACAACTCAGTTTGCTATGAAGGAAACAAGTTGCATCGCATTGCTTTGCTGGATTCGCCGAACACAACGTTTTTGTCACCTACTAGTAGGTTGGTTTCTCAGTTCATTATTCAACATGACACGTAAGCAAAAATATGTGTTGGATGTTATAAAAAAAAAACTAAATAATTGGATATTATTAAAACAAAAAACTAAATATTTGGATAAAATTTATGGCATTTTTTAACAAAAAAGATTATGACATTTTGGGTTAAGCATAACTGACAAAGAAGCTGCAGTATGTAAAAAATGGTAATCCAACAATAAACTTGTGTTATAAGAACACAAATTAAAAGTTTAAAAATCAAATTAAAACGTAAGTTTTGACTTTTTAAAATAAGTTTTTAAGATTTTGCTTCTATATTTGACTTATTAAGTTGTGACGTTTAGCATTTTCTTTTATGTTATCTCTTCTATGATAGGGTATTATTGAAATCCCAGACATTATATTATATACGTATTTTGAGTTCATAACAGAATGATCAAAAAATAAAAATAAATGTAAACTATTGAAGAACATACAATACATGGTTGAAATGAAGAAGAGTCTCTAGTGTATGAAATACGAAAGTATTGCTCAAACTGAAGGTACAATTATATTGAAAAGTTATACAACCAGCGATGTTTTACGAAAATATAGTGTTGGACGATAAAAAATCAACACAAAAATAAAATAAGTTTATTGATGATGATATTACATTAGATATGTTAATCAAATATCATTTGCACGCAACAATAAAGATTAATCCTCAATTTGGATAGAACCTTAATGGATGGTGAAGTTCTACCTCAAAAGATTTAACATTGCATGCACATTAATAGAATTCAAATTTAGAACCTCAACTTAAGCTGAAAAAGATCCTTAACTATCTCATTCAAATGGTCTTGAGTGATAAGATATGTCCTACGCACTCAAAAAAACAGAAATATTATTTTGACTATACAAAATTGTCGGACAGCCATATGTAATACTATTGGTCTTGAGTGATAAGCTATCTCGTTCATGATTTAGTAGACAAACTCTTGCTTGAATGTAGAAGCTAGCTTTAAATAATGGGGAAACATAGACACCATCTCTCAGTGCTTTTTCCTGTATGAGAAAGAAATTGATTTCTTTATACTACTACTTCATGAGAGATGTTAAGTTGATTTTGTAAGTAGTAGTCAAGTTACATTTACTGTGCGGCATAGATTCTCAGTCCCAATATTTTATTTCCGGAACTTCAACGAAGCTATGAAGACAAGATTCTAATTAGTTGTTGTGCCTATGGTGGGATTCTTAACATATGCTAAATCCAAGGTTGAGCTTAAAATACAACGTGACATCATTAATCCTAGCTTTCCATAACACAACTTTTGAGTTTTCGTGTGAAATAACACGGTAAAGAATTAAAGTAACACTATTTCAGTATGTAGCTGGTCTACATATAACTACAAATTCCTTCAATTACACAAGGCTGTATCATTTCCAATAAACTTTACATCAATATAACTATAGAAGTATGTTAGCTTCAAATGAAAATCCACTGACTCTAAAACTCAATATGATGGTCTGTAGCTGTACCTGCCCCGCACACTGGCAGGAGATTGACCACCTCTGTCACTCACCATATCATAATAATCTATTTCACTATTATCTGAATAAAGACCATTTTGGTTTACACTGACTTCAGAACCAGCATTACTGCTAGTGGCATGAGGAGAACCCGAGACACTAACCATTAGGCTACGCTGGTGTCCTGACCGTACACTATACATTGAAGAAGCTGGAATGTTTGTCATCAATGGCCGTAAATTGCCCGGAACACTTTTTCTTATATCCTGTTCAAAGAGAAACGAGAGAAATTATTAGGGTAAAAAGTATAATTCATCAGTTCTAATCAATGGTAATGCAGTAATAAATAAAAAGCATGATGTGGGACAAACACTAAATGAGAAACTCTCCAATAATATTGAAACATTGGACATTCGGAGTGGGAATAAGTGACAATATACATTGCAGTTTACAGTTTCCTATACAAGAGTAATGAGTGATACTATGCAGGAGGTGCATTAAATATTTATTCACAACTGATGGATAAAAAATACAAAAATTGCAGATGCATACCATATGCCTAAGAGCCATATCCAAGGATTTCTTCGAGAGTGTTCTTCCGAAACCAGAGTTGTCTGGTGATGATGATGACTTGCCAGATAGATTACTATGGGGGGAGCTTTTGACATCCGGCCGAGGAGGTGCTAGTTTCCTCATATTTATTAGTCTCTCAACCATTTTGTTGCCCATTGCAACAGGACTAACTTTGTCATTCACTTTGGAGTATCCACGATTAACTGCAGGCATAGAGCTTCCACTTGTATGGGAAATGCCATTGGCGGGCCGTCCTCTAGAAGGAGAGCATGATTGTCTCTTTGGTCTGACACTAGAAGCAGGCTCAATAGACGAAGAGCGCGCAGAGGGTGCTCCTGCTCCAGGTCTTCCCCTGGTTGCTGAAACAGGCCTTTCTGGAAGTGTTGTCCTCAAATTGGGAGGAGCATCAAGTGAAAAGCCAGGCATCTCAGATGGCTTCCATGGTCTTGATCTTGCTGGTGAAGTTCCACGTGAAGGTACTGGCTGCTTCGACACGGCTGGAGCTGGCTTGGAGATTGAAGAAGTCTTAACTGAAGGAGCAGATATGCTGGGCGCATTTAATGGTGTGGATGGTCGCCGAGTAGGTGTCGATGCCCTTGATGCAGGCCTGGAAGTAGATAAGGTAGGCCTGCTAGTTGGTGTTGAAGATCTTGTAGTAGATCTTAATAAGGGCGTCGAGGACCTAGAAGGAACTGTGGGTGTGGGTTTAGCTGCAGGAACTGTGGTAGTCTTGCTGACAGGAATTGTAGTCTTGGTAGAAGAAACAACGGGCTTGGCTGCAGCTGCTGTTGTCCTATTTGAAGGTATGGATGTACGAGAAGGAGGGGTGGTTACCATTGTCCTGGATGAAGGTATGGAAGTACGAGAAGTAGGTGTGGTTACCATTGTCCTGGCTGAAGCTATGGATGTACGAGAAGTAGGTGTTGAAGGTCTAGATGATTTTGAAGATGTGGACAATGTAGGCCGTCCCGTGGGAGTTGCAGGTCTTGATCCTGGATTCCCTGATGATAAAGGCCTCCTGGTTCCACCTGAAGAGGTCAACCCAGGAAAAGAAGCTTGTTGTTTAGATACCAAGTTGCTCCTTCTGCTATGCTCTGATGGTGGATTTGCCAACTACATTCACAACGAAACAAATACATTAAGAATGACTTTTAGCAAGCACAAGAAATAATCAAGTTCTACTAGAAACATATCATTGTTTAATAATTTTATCACGAGTTTAAAACTAAGAGTTATCAGTTTACTAATATATTACCTACAAATATTAGTACAAAATAAGATAAATTCATAAAAAAAGAAACTTATTCATACACGGAAAAGTTACAAAGAAAAAGGAGGAAAAAGAATCTTGAACAACAGAGGAATCCTATGCAATTCTGATATAAAAACTAAAATTCCTCAAAACCAGGAACTTAACGCGAAAGTGCAATTTCATTATTGTACTCAAAATCTGATGCAGAAGACAACATCTCTCAATAATCATGACATGATCCTAAAGATTTTGTAAATTTTCTTACTCTAGATTTTAATTCCGTGGGACGTGTGGTTGAAGCGCCAAGCCGACTCATAACAGTTTTTTTAGTTTCCATCTCCAAAGAAGGAAAAAGGGGCGTCCCAGGAGGAGTTAGAAGCCTGAAAAGACAATAAGAATACTAAGCTCCAATTTGAACGAAAATCATTTTGCTAACATCTTAAAAACATTAAAAAGGCCATGTCAGATAAATACTTAAATACAATTAGATATAGTAGGTGGCTAATAACACCACATTCCATAGTAGTGTTTATTAATATGTTTCTAATTGGTTCAGACACACAGCATCTATGCAAGAGCCTTTGAGCAACAACTACCAAACCTTATTCACTAGATGAGTAGGCTACACAAATCAAATAATGTAGAAACTTCCATATGTAAGTAAAATAACCATTATCTTCCAAACTTCATGCTATGAAAAAAGGTAGCATTTTAGAAACTTCGTCAATGTCGTCATACTAATACTAAAATGGTAAAACCTGAGAAAACTCTCCTCTAAATAAGCGTAACTGTAGTGCACAAGGGTGAACCCACTTTTGAATTATAGTCAGATAAGATCATGATATATACTTTAAATTAAACCAAGGGCAGATACACCCTTACTTGTGAACTTTGTAGATTTAGAGAAACTTATCCAAAAACTTGGGTTCTGAATGACAGAGCTCCTATAATACATATTACTTCCCAAGTCCTGTGAATGTATTGAAGGCATTTTGTCATCATATAACCACAAATACTCTTAACCCCTGTCTGTGTCTACTGTCTAAGATGAAGTAACAAAGTCCCAATACTAACACAATGATGCCTTAATATATAAAGAATGGTAGTTGGTGTTGATGTTAATTATTAGCGGATAATACCACATTATATGGTAAGAACACACTATATCATTGAACCCTATATTATTTAAGGTGTTAGCTTTGGATTCTAATTTGCTCAAGTAAGATGAAGGAATTTAATGTCAATGACAATGAGTGCTACCTACATATATACTCATGGAACAATGAAGAATAAATGAAAACTTCCAAACTACCAGCACATCGAAGAAAATGACCAAATGTATATTGAATTTTTTTTCTTTTCTTTTCATTGTGAGAGATCAGGCTAAAAGTTGAAATATACTCAGACCACAGATGTTTAGTTATCAAAGCTAGTATTAAACTGCAAAAACTTAACTTGCTCTAATTATCGAAACCAATTCTACAATCTTTTATCTAATAAAAAAAGGAGGAATCATTAACACAAAATCCCTCAAACTCCATTTTTACACTAATTACCAAAACAGAATGCCGTTATCACCAAAAATTATCCCCAAAAATAATGTGGGAAAAGCAAACAGAATGGTACCAGCAACACATACCATTCATAGTCATTCTTATCAGTTTCAGAATTGAGAAAATCATCAGCAGCACCAGTCCTACGCACAGGAGCTTCAGTTGATGATGAAATGTTAAATAAGTGAGAATCCTTTGGATTCAAATCTGCAACATACAAAAATCATAGATAATAGTTAATACCAACAACATCAATAAAATAAATCCAACAACTAAGGATTTTGCAGTTCTTCACTTCCATCCAATAAAAACCATGATTATCATGAGGAATCAACAAAAACACATAATCATCATCATGCAGGCAAATCAACAAAAACCAAAACCTTAACACCAAACAAGTGCTCTTCACTTCAAAATGTGTTATATATATACTACCTATATCCCTAAACATAAGTTTGTAGAAAAAAAAAATTAACCTTAAATATAAACTTCATTCCAAAATTACTCGATACATTTATTATAATTTTATAAATACATCACTAATTAAAACTAATACCATCTGTTTGGATCATCTTATTTGAGTTTATCTACTGACATAAGTTTTGTGAGACTCTTTGACAGAATTTATGAAAACAGCTTATAACATGTTCATTAGGCATTTTCACCTTATTTTCATAAATTCTCCAAGATAGCTTACAAGAACACCTTATAACTTATACGAAAACAATTTAGGCCCTATTCGGACAAACAACTTATTTGCAGCTTATAACACATAAGCGCTAATGTATAAAGCTTACATAAGCTATTTTTATAGCAAATGATAAAATAAAGTTAAATTGTTTTTGTATACGCTATAACCTCTTCTCATAAGCATTTGTGGAGAACTTATGAAAATAAGCTGAAAAAAGCTTACGAAAAATGTCATAAACTGTTTTCGAAAGTTCTCTTAAAAGTCTCACAAAAATGTCCTTAGATAAACTCAAATAAGCCAATCCAGACACCTAATTTTATTTTATCGTTTGACAAGTGTTTATGCTATAATCTAAAAATAAGCTATTTATCCAAAATCAACGCAATTAAACAAACTACTTAATTTTCTTAATATACGTACAAATTGTACTGGTATTTACCAAATGGTGAATCAACGAATTCTTCAGTGGAATCTCGAAGAAGAAGATCGTCGTTCTCAATCTCGCAATTCTTCATCTGATGAAACAATGCAAGCTCGTCATCCCTGAACGAAGAAGATCTGAAATTCTCCAATTGATGATTCCTCTGCCATAACGCAGATTGCATTTTGGGTTCCGTGGCTCTGAAACTACGATTCATTCCGAAAATGGCCTTAATTAAGTTCTAGAATGTTCGAATTTGTGAAACATAGAAAGGGTGAAAGTGAGAGTGGCATTTGAGGAAGATGAGATGAGAAGAGAAGAGAAGAGAAGAGATGCTGTGATGTTGCTGTCGTTACGTTAACTGTTGCTATCACTTGAAGACTACGTTACATGGTTGGCTTCATTTTGATGAGTTAGTTGAGGAGTTATATCATAATGACCATGTTGCCCTCTTCTCTTTTAATTTCATCATTTCATGTGTAAAATGATACAGGCCCGTATCTGAGGCAGGACGAAGAGGGCGACTACCCTAGATCTCAAAAATAAGTATAAAATTTGGGCTCCCAAATTTTTTTTGGGGTCTATTAGGCCTTAAAAAATGTTACTTAGTTTTTTTTTTTATCAAGTTTGATGTTTGAGAATTGCTCTTCTCCCATTTGTTTTTGCTCATTCACGTGCTACGTGAGTTAACTCACGCTTAAAAATGTTTAACATACGTTGAAAATACATCTACGTGAGTTAATTCATTTTCGGCTTTTTTATGGGAATGGGCAATTCTAAATGGGAGAAGAGCAATTATCTTGATGTTTATATACATTTATTAATTAATTATGATCCAAATTGTAGGTTCGCTTTAGGCCATCAAAATCTCATTAATGGCCTTGAAATGATCAAAGTGATTATGTTTAATAATCATAGAACAAAATAAGGTTAAATATGTTTTGATCCCTATAAATATATCAAATTTTTGTCTTTGTCCCTCTAAAAAAAATTTTGGACTTTTAGTCCCTCAAAATTTGTATATGAGTTTTAAGTAGTATTTGTCATTTCGTTTATAGACTAAAAATTAACCCATCTTTTTTTAAGAAAGCAAATCAACCCATCGAAATTGACACCGGAGTCCATAGATAATAAGAAGGCAAATTAATCCATTAACACTCAAGAGACACGAATCAAAATCTTATAAAAAGTTCACTTTAAATCCCAGAACAACATCACTAAACTAACCCTAACCCAAGTGAGTTGAAAACACTTCTATTTAATTTGCTAATACTAAGAGTTTGTCCCCTTGAAGTAACTTATCATTCTTTACTTTTTACCAAATACAACCCATCTGTCCCACAATATATACCATTCTAGCCAAAAACTTATTTCATTTTATAATTTTTTACAGTATTTTTTCTGTTATTGTTTTGTTTTACAATATCTATCTATTAAGCATGAATGTTTCTAATTTCTTAATAAACTCTTGATTATCTATTACTCACTATTTCTCCAATTCTTTTCATTTTTCTCTCAAACCATTAATACAGAATAATTTTATAAAATAAGCCAAAATTTTACATTTTCATACAAAATTAATTGCATTTTAAAATTTATGTGCAATATGTTAAAGTCACATATATTTTAGAAAGGAGGGAGTAACCTGTCTCTACTCTACATAACTGGATGAAGAAAAAAAATACTCCCTCCGTCCCTTAATAAATGACCTAGTTGACAATATGCATTATTGACTTGATATACTTTGACCATACTTTTTTACTAATTCACAAAGATAAATAATAACATCTAAGATGTTGTTGGATTCGTCTCGATGAGTATTTTTAAAATATTAAATTTTTTAAAAAAAATTTAGTAGAGAATTGAAGATATCAAAGATAAAACATATGCATTGGTATGTGTGTCAGAGTCAACTAGGTCATTTATTTAGGGACGGAGGGAGTACCTTAATTTAAAAAGTAAAAAACATTCTATTTCCCGAGGGGTAAGTTCAAGAAGAAGAAAAAGGAAAAAGTTGACTTTAACAATCCTGCACTCATGACTCTTGCAACCTGCGCACCTAAAAGCGGTTATTGCATTTTTCGTGTTTAGTTGGGATGATCTTCTTCACACATTGGATAAATAAATAAGTAGTAGTGAGTAGGGAATGGGTATCCATGGGTATTTTTGCCACCCCTAATTATCTCTCACTAGTAGTGAGTGATAATATTGTTATATAATCTTTATCTTATAATTTATTTTACAGTCATGCTGTTATTTTGTTTGATTTAAGGAATTCTTAATGTATATATTTTATTTTTATTTATTTTGTAAACATGAATTTTCACACCACAATATTTTTTTACTTTAGACAACACTTGGCTTAATCAAGGCTAAAAAACCATAGCTAAAAACAGGAATTTGTCACCTAGACCACATTTTTGAAACCGTTGGCAAATCATTGTAAATTTTGTCGTTTTTGTCCTCACATTTTAGTGTTTCTTAACTCAAAATGTTTGTTTTAGGGATTAACTCAAAATATTGTAGTGTCGATATAAATAATTTTTCGTCATTTACTTTGCCCCGTTGATTTTCAATGAATTTTGATCATTAAAAAAATTATGCATCTAGAAAAAAATATGGATAGTTTCTTCTTAAGGAAAAAAATGTATGGATAGTTAACAACCATTATAGTAAGTTAATGCATTGGTTGTTTGGCTTTAATATAAAAAAGGACAACAGAGAAAGGAGAGGAAGATGAGTGGCCATTTCCTTTTCCGACTAACAACTATATTGCTCTTGTTTTAACCTTCCCAAAAAGTGTACTCTTATTTATTTGGTTGTTTAGTCTCACACCAATTATACTTCTATATTTTGAAGAGAGTATTACTTCTATATGGGTACAAGAAGCTAGGGGTGTTCGTGGTGCGGTTTGGATTAGTTTTGAGGTAAAATGTCAACCGATCCAAAATAAAAATCACATGCGGTTCGGTTCGGTTTGGATGAGTATTTTTAAAAAATTTGAACCGAACCGATCCAAATATATGCGGTTTAATTTGAATCGGTTTTTGAACATCCAAAATGCAATTTTGTTTTATTTACTCTTTTTTGAATAATATAATTTTTTTTATTAATAATAATGTCACACAAACAAGGTAAAATAATAGGTTTGATGCAAAATATATTAAAAAGTTAAAATTATTGTATGAAAATTATCAATTATTTTTGAAACATATGTAGTCATAATAATATAGATTAAATTAGTGCAATATATAAGATTAAAATTTAACAAGCAACATAATAATAATGCAATATATAATACTAATAAAAGAATAAATAGGTATTAATATTTATTTTTGCGGTTAGGTACGGTTTGGTTCAATTTTGAAAAGTGATCCAAAAGCCGAACCGATCTTAGCGGTTTTTACAAAACAACATCCAAACGCATCTAAATATATTCGGTTTTTTTACGATTTTTAATTTTTTTAGATCGATTTACGGTTTTATTTTGGATTTGAACACCCCTACAAGAAGCTAACACAAGCAACCTTCAAAATTCTACAAGAATAATATGAATTTTATTGTGAAGTTAAATAGTTTCCTTTATCATTCAAGAGTTCTTGTCTCTTGCTAGTTCACGTGTGACATTAGTTGAAGTAGTTATAGCATTTGAGTGAGTATTAATTATAAGATTAACTCATCAGATAATCTAGTTACGCAACTGCTACAAATGTAGCTTCTCTAATTTCACCTTATACATACTTTGGGCGCGAGAAAATTGGATGCATAAGTTGTTCCAAACATAGGCTTATAGTGGCGAAATACCTTTAAGTTTTTTTCTTTTCGATCAAACTCATAAGTTCAGCTATAAAGTAGGGCATCACCTCACTTAATTATAAATCGGTTTTGTAGTGATGAGTTGTATTCAATCAAAATCTTAAGATAGAGGTCAAATTTATCAATAATTGACTCTATACAAAATATTGTAGTAATGTTTTTTTAACATTATAACAAATTAACAGACCATAAAAATCAGCAAAAATAACAATAAACCTGTTGTTGTAGCCTCTGTCGTTGCGCATAAGCCACAGCTCACAAGGAGTTTCTACTTCAACTAGAGTGAGCAAGAAACAAGTTGAAAAATATTATACTTGTATCTCTAGTGGTGAGTTGATAGCCACAAAGTTCATATTCTTCCATTCTACTCAAGTTTCATATTCTTCCTTTCTACTCAAGTTTCATATTCTTTCTTTGGCTTTTCTGTGCAGTTATAGTTGTGTTCACTTGCAGGTTTTGAAAAGGTAAAGTAAAACAAATTAACAATAGTTTTTTTTTTTTGTCATAACAATAGTTGTCGTTGTTGTTTATTCAAAAAATAGTAGTAGTAGTTGTTATTATCCACCATCATAGTGGTCCATAGTGAATAACAATTAAATTTTCTTAAAAAAAAAAAAAAAAAAAAAAAACTAATTAACTAGCTATATCATTTATCATCTATACCTACATTGAAAAGACTGAAAGAGGATCAAAGGATACTAGTGACCTGTGAAACTCACCTAATCATAACTTTTTTTAGGACTCTTCTCATATTGTTATTCATAACTATACTAGAGAGCTCAAATTTTTTGATTCCGACAACAATACATAAACTTAAATTCGTTCGTACCAAGTTAAGTTTTAGCAATAGAAAAACCTACTTCATCTTGATTTGGGGAGGGAGGGTGGTTGTTTAACGGCTCGATGGTGCCTGGTGGCATGCGCTGTTAGGTCAAAGGTAAGAGTTGTTTGGACCGATAACTAACTAGAATGCCATATTTACGATAGAAGTATTGAGTAACTTGTGTTTAGCCCTTTAAGGCTCAAACCAATACATAGCAATTAGCAAGTCTAAATGAAGACAATTAACATGATATACATGATTGATTAGAAGTTTGAACATCAAATTTTTACATGAGAATCACCAATTCAAATGGTTTTCGGGGGCAAAATGCTGATTTTGCTAAATTATCCCTATAAATCCAAATTCATTGAACAACAACAGAGAGGAGGATTAAAGAATATACAATTCAATTGTCAATGAGGAGGGGATGATTAAGCATCATCTGCATCACTTCCAACACCATGTGTTGCATGGCTCACCCAATAATTGCCGCCATCAGGACCAGACACCTTAAACCTGGTCAAAAGAGCAAAAACTTATAATCCAAGACACTTATATATCGCTCAAAACCCATGTGGCACCGACATGTGTTGATGTTTCGCACTGACACGACACTGACAGAGTAACTGCATTCATTTTCTTCCCTTGTTCTAATTATTATCAGTGACGACGTGTCAGTGTTGTGTCTAGTATTCGTGAATGTGCCTCATAGCTCAAAACAACATCACAATCACATTAGATTAAAAATGTTTTCTCACACATCACTTCTACTAACCGTTCGAGAACAGATTTTCCTTCTTTGTACTTCTGGCTTTTTTCATGAGCAGTCTCCTGCAAGAAACCAACGGGTAACTTAATGCAGCATAGAAACATGAGGAAAAAAACTCTATGTGTGTCGTGATAAGTCTTACATATGTCCAACCGAGGATTGATCCACAACCGACACAGAAAATGTCAGCCACAGTATGCATCCCAGTCATCATATTTCTATCCTCTAATTCTCCAATAGAAACATTCACACTGTAAAAGCATAGAAGATTTTTAACTACAATCCATGAACAGAACTACCTGCAAAATATAATGCGGCTAGAGCTAATGGAGATTCGGAGGCCCAAAGCCGTGAATAAAAAACATAACTGTTCTCCTTTACACTATTGATTACAAACTACAAGGCCCAAAATGATGCAAAACAAAAGGCTAAAGGGTGATAGATTTCGGTTTCATTGAAAATGGTGAAACCAAAGTTACCAGGACAGAACACGTAGTGAAAGGTACCAATTTCAAGGATAACTTACACCTTACGGAAGAGATAAGCCTTCCCATGTCTGCTGTGGAAAGCCTGAATGAAACAGCACAAGTAAAAATACCAGTCAGAATATATATACATATTTTTCAAATGACCTATAAAGAAATGTCGATTCCAACTAAAAAAACCGTTAAAACATTAAGAAAAAGTTGAATTTTGGAAAATATTAACAATTTCAAAATATATCGCTTTCGAATGATGAGATTTTCATTTAACCCGGCCTAAAAAACTTGGTCATTTATACTTCATTTGCACATTGACATTCACAAAAGTATGAAGAACCAAAATCTGAATAGAATGGTTTTTCATAGCTTCTCTTAAAAATATGTGAGACCGATACAGCTCAGTGAATTATGTAGATTGTAGTGGAAATCTTTCTTCTCTGCGAGAAAACAAACCAGAAATTTAACTGCCATTTTTCTTTAGCAAAGAAAAGATCTATGAACATGCAACACATAGCTTGTACTTCAGAATTAGACAATGGAGCAAATAGTCCTTCATAAGTAGGATTACTTCCATCTTTCCTTTTACACAGAAGTAACTTCTTTTAGTTAAAAGAATAGCAGCAAGAAAATCAAGAATCAAACTCTTTGACCACTTTGTCAGATACACTCATAACATATCAATTGAATTCTCCAAAAAGTTTTAGTTAATAGCAATTACATGCATGAAAGTTAATAATTGTTTTCTAAGTATATAGCAAATAATAAGCATTTATAAGTTTCCAAGGAAGCATACAATTTGGAAAAGATGAAAGACAATAACATAAGGTTGAAGGTGGTCATTAAATCAAGGCGTTTACGTTACACAACTTCAATTTTGTGTACCAATACACAAATGGTCGATTACCGCTGCCATGGTGCTGTTTCGGCACTGCTACCGCATCATCTATTATCAGGATGTATTGGTCTATTTGTTCGCCATTTTGTATCTTGCACCATTGCCACAATACCATGCTTAAGCACTCTTATTTCGGATAACCTCACCCCTGTTTTATAAATTCACTTTAATCGTCATGCTTCAACTGGCCAACAACCCAACCAGTAATACAGTCAAGTGCCCCGCCTCAAGGCCGATCACTTTGATTGTTTATCTTTACTTATTCGTCCTTCCGGTTCCACCATAACTTTAATTTCCGACCATTTGTGTACCTTAATACAAAATTTAAGCTGTGTACCGTAAACGCAAACCTTAAATCGATTATCAAGCGTTTCTTTTAATTAGCTTATTTTGTATTCAAAGCAACATTAAAATCAACAATTTAGACACACAAAAAATCCCTAAATTGTTTTAAACCAAATAAGCAAAGCAGATATCCAACTATCACCATAAACTGAAACTGCGATTATTTCTACCAACCACATTAAATTAAATTAAAATACAAACTAATCTGAATACATAATCGGATTCGCAGTGAGTTTGGCAGAATCATAGCGCGTCATCGTGATTTTGTTAAAACCTAAACCTAATCGTCGAAACTACAACAAAACTACGGTGTCATCGTAATTTTATCAAATTCACCATGAATCCAAACATAAATAAAAACCCAGAAAAATAATTACAATCCCATAAAAAAAAAATATATATATTAAAAATTGGGCCATAACAAAAAATGATAAGGGATATAAAAAATAGAACCTTTGATACAACATCTTCACAAAGAGCAAGAGGTGTTCTACAGTGTTTACAGCTATACATCCTCCCTTCAAGATGAACAACAAACAACCTTCCCATAATTCAACTAAGAAAATTCCACGCAATAACTGAACAAGATCAGAAAAACAGTTAAAGAACAAAAATGGTCAAAGTGAAAATCAACAAATAAATAAATAGTCAAACATATAAATCACAAAAGGGTGAATTAAGTACATGAAGATGAAGAAAAAAGTTGAATGTTATGTTACCTTTGGTTTGGTTTTGGAGAGAAGAGTACGTAAGAAATGTGGAGAGAGAGGAAATGAAACATCGCTTTTTCTGAAAAAGTAGAACACGACAAGATGCGTTTTTTTTTTTTTTTTTTTCATGTTTTTTGTTTTTATTTTATCTACAATCATTAATGCAACATGGATTATTTTGTTATAGTTTGCTTGCAACGCAAAACTTCTTTTTAAACAATGTTTTCTCCTTTCGTCAAGTAATCAAATTAATAAAACAAAAATATATTAAACAAATCATGATTATTAATTTTATTTTGAGAAATTCTTGTGTATGAACGAACCTAACTATCATTCTTACAAACAACAAATTAAAACATGACACGTCATTTTTTTTCTTTTAACCATGATTGGTGGTGGTGAATACTAACTGCAAATAATGGTTGAGAGAGAGGACGAGCAGTTATTTTTCATTTCTTAAATTATTTCCAAATTATTTTTAACTAAAACAATGACGTGTCATGTTTTAATTTGTTGTTTGTAAGAATGATAGTTAGGTTCGTTCCTACACAAGAATTTTTCTTTTATTTTACGGACTCTATACATATAATTTTTTCCATTTTTAAAGGTAAAAACCCATATTTTTTTAGTTGTTCAACAAATATTTTGACATTAAGATACTTGGATGGGATGGAAAAAGGGAGCTGTGATTTTTCCGTTTAAAAAGTTAAAAGTTTAATTTTTTATCAATAAAAAAAGGTTTAATTTGACCGAAAACTAGACATAAATGAGATATTGATATATATCAACCGTAGTATCGTTTAATTTTTTATAAACAAATTAGATGTTTGTTTACCCATTGTAAGAAAATCCGCGGTTTGAAGGACTCATATTTATCTCATGTGACCGTCATCTTAAATCTTGATTTTTTTTCTCCTTCGTCCACTAAAGAAGATGGTTTAGGGTCACTTCTTTTATTTCAAATCACCTTCTAAATTGTTTTTCGCTTTCAATTTTATTTAAATAAGTGATTTTTACGTCTATTTAGTTTTTTTCTTTTATGATTCTGTCGTCTTAGTCCGACGTTGTTTTGTTTGTCATTTTTGTATGATATTGTTTGTTTTTCCCGTCTTTTCAGGTGTTTGTTCGGTTCAAGTTTTCAGATCAGCTTCGATCGAATGTAGATTCAATCAATAACTTTGGTGTCATCAACGTTGCAGATCCAGATGTATGGTTTTTCTGTAGACTTAATATAGACATATTTGTAGGCTTATATACTTTGTCATTTTATGTTATCAACATGGATGATGGATGTTTATTCGTAGATTCATCATTTTTGTTTTTAACGAATTTATATCTTATCGTACAATATCAAATGAATAAATGTAGTTTATTTTTTGTCAATAGAAAAGAAATCGGCGTTGGGGCATGATTCTTTAGCCACGGTTAAGTTGATTGTGGATAAGAATTGTAATTAGCCACAAATAACTTTTCACTTTCACGAAAATAATCTCGCTGTAATTTTCGGCCTCCCTTATTTTCTTTAACCTTTTTCCCCAGATCAAAATAAAATTCCCTCTTTTCTCTCTCTTGCTCTGAAATTTTTCCCTTTTTCTCTTTCTTTGGGAAACTTTCTCTCTATTTCTTTAAGGTGGTGTGTTGGAGTAGGATTGCTATGCGTAGAAATTTGTATATATGAAAGATTAATTACACATGAATAGAAGATAAACATGCAACAAGCTCCGCTGCTAGACATTTTTGGACGGCAAAACCAATTCTCGTAGACACAGCATCATGGATCTAAGAGTGTCGCATTGTTGTGCACGACATAAGGTCAACATCCTCTGGTGCTAGGAAGCCAAAATTGTCAAAAGCAAAAGGTATAAAAGCATGTTGATTGTTAGAACACGCTTTCTCATGTTTGACCATTTTACTTAACACAACTTTTTGGGCTACCTACCCTACCGTAAAAGGCCGGACCCCTAATCCTACGAGTGGCAAAACCCCGGTCAAGTCCACACATGCATATTTACCTCCTACCCATCTGTACACCATAACATTTCTAGGCTCATCTAAGGATATCAATATAAAATAGTGGAATCATAAGGTGATATCTAAGGATAGTATGGTACTCCGTTTGTGACATATGCTAAAAGAAAATCTTGAGTTATGATCCATTTAAAAAAGTTGCTCATTAGGCATCCATAATTTGCTCACAGACACTCTTAATTGACGAAAATACCTTCAACAACAGTTAACTATTGTTTAGTGAATGGTAGTCGATTGTTATTTATGGCTTGTATAGAAAAACCAATTCACAAACTTTGTGTAATGTGATAGGTGTGTTTGCATTCATCATTGAGTGTGTTTAGTGCATAGTTTTAAAACTCGGCTCGGTCATCAACTTGGGAGGGGTACTGGTTCATTGGATCAATGGTCGAACCACTGAGTCACTGGTTGAACCGCATGACTGAATCGGATTAAACCGGATAACTCGGTTAAATGACTTGGTCTTAAGATTAAATATTTATAGGTATTTAACTAGATTAAAATACATATCAAACTAAATTTATACTTTATAAAAAATTAATGTTAACTTGTAATTGTCAAAAACATTTGATTTTATAAATAAATAACATTGTTTTATATTTTTTGTTAGACTGACTTTTGTAATTACAGGTTCTTAGAAACATTACAATTGGGCTTATTTGAGTAGCCCATTATACACCACTAAGTAAAAACCTAAAGATATAGCTATAACACAAACCATGAACATTAGCCACCGCATGGCATAACATAGCAACAATACAACTTTTCTTTCTCATTCCATTCTCTACTACTTCTTCTTGTTTGAGTCTTCAATGGAGCTTTCAACAAAGATCTGCAAGGGAATTCGTATTCAGTTTCAGTTACTTCTCTCTTTCCAATCGCAGCTTAAGACCATATCCAAAAATGATGTTCTTGTGACTTCCTCACATGTCATTCTTTAATTTCTCTATGCTCTTGAAATGTCTGAAAAAGAAAAATACTTTATTATTTTAAGAAGAAAAAAAATACTTTATTAATAAGCAGTCTACAAAGAGGGAGGATAATTATATTTTAGAATGTTGATTCTCAAGATTTGAGAGGAATATGGCAATTGGCCTTCCACATTTCAAGTGACACATTTTTCAAAAGGAAATGTTAACCTGTGTTCCCGGACACTTATTAAGGAATTATTAAAGGAAATATTTTCTTGAAAATATTCTATGTTTGAAAAGTTAAAAAGTTGTTCTTTTCAATGCAAATTATATTTTTTCTTTCTACTTTTAACTTCTTAACCAGTGGTCCAAGTACATCGGTTAACAATACTATTTTTCAAATATAAAAAAGTGTATTAACAGAATCCTTTTGTACAAAATACAATAAGAAATTATAAGTCAATCTTCAAAAATTTCATTATAATACCAAACTTATATAATATATATATATATAATAGAAGCAAGAGAAGTAAAAAAAAAATGCAGGGTAATTTGTCTGCGTGGCTAGTCAAACACGGAATAGTTCACATATCTTTGAGTTTTGATTACTAAGGAATAGAGATTTTACAAATAAAACGTGGGGATTGGCAGAAGCAATCACATGCATGATGACACACTAAACACACCTAATGATGAATGCAAATAGAACACTCACAACACACAAAGTTTGTGAATTGGTTTTCTTGGACAAACCATGAACGATAATTAGGTGCCGTAGAAGAGAATGACAGTTAACTACCATTTACCAGCGCACGGTAGTTAACTGATGTTGAAGGTAAAATGGCCAATTCAGGGTGCTTGAGAGTAAACAACCAATTTTCTTCATTTAATTATGGCCCAAAGTCGAATACTAATTAACCCATATATATTTATTTATTTTGGGTTTCGATTTGCATCCCCTGTCTGTTGAAGTGCACCCATTTTTTGTACTTTTGTATATGGGTTAGATTCTCTTGTATACATGCTACATAATTCCTCGGTCACATTTATAAGGAAAAATTAACTTTTTAAGTTCATTGAATAATTATTGCATCTGGTCACATGTATAGACCATGTACATTAGTCATTCAATAAACCTAAATAGTTACTTTTTGCTTATATATGTGACCGGAGGGAATATATGCCTAGTGATGGTTACTTTTTATACCTGATTGCTAGGTATTAAAGCAATTAGGTAGTAATATATGTACTGACTTATTTTGTAATGTACATACCGTTGCAAAAGTTTGAACTCACATGAAAATTTCCATTAAATTACAAAACTTAAGTTCTGGACAATATCATTCTAGCATATTAGAAAAATTATATAAAAATTTCCTTCTGAGTATGCTGGGTTTTGTCTTTTTTTAAGTCATTTTGTGTGTTTTTTTTTCAAATGTGGTCACGTCAAATTGCATTAGAGAAATGATGTTGAGTTATCATTTCTCTTTGCATTGAGAACATAGGGCCATAAAGCCCATTTGATGCAAACTACTCCCTACATCCCCATTTGGAGTAATAAATGAATAGATTTGATAAGGTTTAATTTGAATTATAATGGATAAATTGGATTAAAAATAACCTAAAAATAAAATACATCAATCATGCAATTCATCTATATATATATATATATATATATATATATATATATATATATTATTAACACTTATGTTGTGTTTGAAATTGCGGTGGATAGCCACTAAACGCACGTTCAGGCTGAAGCTAGAATTTCCAACTTCCTAAAAGTTACATTGAAGTGACATTGAGACGCGAGAATTGTGTTGTAAACAGCAAACAAAATGGGTATGTAGACCGTAGTGATATGGGTTGGGCGAATCAATATTAATATATTCTATAAACACTTGTTGATATGGATTGACCAAGAAAGCTCGAGGTTAAGAAATTCATGCTAGTGCATATTCATCACCTTAGAGAAAAAGATACTCAATTTACAAATGGACAACTTTTAGTATGGCACCAAAAGGCAAAAGGAATGGTCTTGCATAAACCTAAACATGTAGTTATCATGGCATGTCTATGAGACCTTCCTTTTGTCACATGTAGTAGTAGAGCTAGTACCTCAACTATTGTTTTTCATGTACTTTAATTTGTTATAGCTCAGATGTGGATCATGGGATGCTATAAAAAGTTGAGCTTGATTGAATTATTAAAGGCAAACCACTTTCCAAACCATTATAATACAGTTTTGTCAACAGATCACAATCAACTAACTAATAAGCTGTAAAGAACAAATAAGAAGATTGAAATCAAAGGTTGATTAGGCTCAAATG
Organism: Medicago truncatula; assembly: GCF_003473485.1. Lineage (NCBI taxonomy): Eukaryota > Viridiplantae > Streptophyta > Magnoliopsida > Fabales > Fabaceae > Medicago > Medicago truncatula. The sequence goes on from NC_053046.1 coordinate 36,657,757, forward strand.
AATTAGAAGTTTCTTTTCATTGATGTGGGAACTTAAAAGGAGAAAATAAGTGATCACTAACACATGTTAATGTCGTGGATGGTCTTAGAAAATTCAAGGCCCACAAGGTTGCGAAGGACATGTTCAAGTGGGATATATCGTTCAATAAACCCATCAAATTGCTTAACCGATTTGGTCGTAACTTTTGATGAGTATTTTTTGTGAGTAAATCTTGATCAAATCATAACTTTGAATGATCATTTTCTGTAAAATTTTAGCAAATTGAGAGATTTATCGATCAATCATCGAATGTAAAAGTCAATAGCAGAATAAATTTAAAGCTAACCAGTTTCCACAATGCTTTCACACCTTTATTTTCCAGTTGTGTCAGTGTGCTACTAATCATGATTTAACCCTGTAGCAAATCCCATAATTCATATTAATCATTATCAACGTCAAGTTAGAACTGTTACTCATTCTTCGTCATTAGTGCAAGTCTTTTTGTGCACTTGACAATGTCGGGGTATGGTCGTTGTGTTTACACGTGGGATGGGTCCAAATTATTTGCATCTCTAGCGTAGCCCACAATCAAGCAATAATCTCAAATAAATAAAAGTTTTTATTTTAATTCATGAGTTTTCATTAATGTAAATTGTATAAAAGTAAAAATAAGTCAATTCAAATGAGTCTCTTGTTCACACTAGAACAAAAAAAGAATTACATAAGTCTCTAATCTTTTTTACTTCAAATTGGTCCTTAATTATATTTATATTTTGAAATTAGCTTCTTAACTTTTTAAAACTTCATAAAAATTCCCAACAAAATATTAGGATGAATACTTTTTTGAGGAGTGCTGATGTACTTTTTTAACACTTACAACAATACTCACTCTTTAATTGAATGAAATCAACGTAATCCTATTATTTTATGCGAAAACAACTTATAAAGTGTGCAATCCATATTAATTTAACTCAATAAAAGAGATTAAAGAGTATTAGAAAGAGAGTGTTTTTAACATTACTCTGTTTTTTTTACTGTATCAAAAAAAAGTATCACCTCTCTTGTAAATTCAACAAATTATCTTTAAAGTGTGAATCATTCACATCACCTATACTCGTTGTTATCACCAACATAACACACCTCATGTCAGGACGACTTTTAATACAAGAGTCCAATATTCACTCTTGTTCACCCATCAAGTCAAATTAGGGCTCTAATACGCTCGTGTTTTGGAGTCTATATATAGGAGTGTCGGTGATAACAGTTGGTCAATGCTCAAAGACCATAAGAGCACAATCCTATATTTTCATTCAAAACTTTATGACATATATGTTGCTTTTTTTATATATTTAACATTTAGTCGATTTAAATTTGAAGTAAGACTTGTACCCAAAAATAAAAATTGAAGACAGACTACTCCATACATTATTCTTCCAATTTGCTCCAAGTTGGTGGCTCAAGGTTTAAACTACCCGCAAGGATGATATCATCGAGTTTGGCACTACGATTAAGAATTATAGGCAAACAAATGTAAAAAAATCTTTATATTAAGTAGGAAGGAGGCAAATGGGAATTTCTCACACTTTAGTCAAGTTTGCTACACCTATAGCTGCCTTTTCACTATTTTTCAACATGCATGGAATCTTTTATGATGAATGAAATAAAGGAGTTACATTGTAGTAGTATAAAAAAAAAAATATCGCTTTTTTTTTTCTCTTTATAATTTGAATCTTTTACTAGCCTGTTCGAGTCCATTTTTTTTAATAATGATAGGAAGTGTGACATTTAAATACTCTATTCGGTAACTGTTATAAGCAAAACTCCACTTTTTATTAGATACATTAATTATTTAAAATATCTAAAAAAAAAAAAAATTCTTATAATAGTGACCGGATGAAGTATTTCCTAAAAACTCAAAGATTCGTTGATTGATGTAATTGAATTAATTTGTGCATTTTACAATATATCTAAGAATATACATTTCATAGGAAATGAACTTGCTTATAAAAATCGGGCTAAATTACACCACGGGTCCTTTAAGTTTGAGGTTTGTAATATATTGGTCCTTTAAGTTATTTTGGTCACACATAAGTCCTGTAAGTTTGAAGTTTGTAACAGATTGGTCCTTTAAATTATTTTGATCACAAATAAGTCCTTTAAGTTTGTAAAAGTTTTCGATTTAGTCCTTATATTAACCAAACAATGATGTGGTAGAATGACTAATATGAAAGCGTTTACAAACTTAAAAGAGTTATTTGTGACAAAAATAACTTAAATGATCAATCTGTTACAAATCTCAAAATTAAATGACTTATGTGTGACCAAAATAACTTAAAGGACCAATCTATTACAAACCTCAAACTTAAAGGACACCTGATGCAATTTACCCTAAAAATCGTATTGTAATTTTTCTAGGTCAACAGTACATGGCAATGGCATGAACATATCTATAGAGCCACGAACATGAAATATGAGTAGTATCATATTCAATATATAGAATTAAACCAATACACATGCAAGAAATTAAAATGAAAAGAATAAGCTATATATGTATATAAAATGATAGAGGTTGAAAATGAAACTCACTAGCTAACTAGGATGACCCCAACTTGAAAATGCTTATCGAATAAGATATAGATGAATGCGATGTTTGAGATGAGAATTGTTGTGGAAGATAGCAAAGAAAGGAAAACGTCAAAAACGAATGAATGAATATAATGTAAGTTAGGGTATGATCCAAACATGGCACTAGCTAAATATGTGAGTTGATTGCACGTGAAGTATATACTTTATACTAGTAACATCAGAGATATGACATTTTGCCAGTAGTCAAAGGGACCCACAAAATATAGAGAGTAAGATAAAAAAATGAAAAGAATGAGAGACACACGTGCAAGTACTGACAGAGCCATTCGTGCGGGCAAGTGGGTAAAGACATTGGTAAGTGCGAGATGAGAGGACGGGTAGTAAGATGAAGGCAGACCTCGTGTTTCGTAGCTGACTTTTATTCATCGTTGGTTTTTGGGACACCTCAATTTTGCTCCTGACTGAATGGTAATTTCTGATTGGATCGCATTCACGATAGAGATATTCATTTTGAGTATTTAACGCATTAGAAATTATAGTAATTTAATTATGTAAAAATTAACTTTTCAATTTAATTTTTTTTTAAAGTGTTCAAAACACTCGTTAGCAGAACTAAAGTTCTTTGAACATTATATAATTGTTTATCGTAAATTGTTCAAAAAAGTTGTTTATCGTAATAAATATACTCCCTCCGTCCTAATTTATAAGCAAAAAACACTAATTCACACTTATTAAGAAAACTAACACTTAATGATTTGAGGTATAATTTTTTGTTTTCTCCTTGGATAAGTTTCATGGAAAGATGTAAAAATAATTCTCATTGGTTAAAAATTATGAAGAAAATAAAAAGGATAATAAATTGAATGAAATTTGCATTTAATTTTACATTGAAAAAGATGTTTTGTTTGAAAAAACATAATAATAGCATAAAAGTTGGTCTTTTTTGCTTATATTTTGAGACAAAGAAAATGAGATTTTTTTGCTTATATTTTAGGACGGAGGTAGTATGTTAAAAGTCACGTTTCAAACAAATTTTACACAAAAATAGTGGACCGAAGTTAGTACACCTTCAATGGGAGAGTCTTAAATTTTTAAGACTTGGTATCTATCCCATTAAAGAGAAAAGTTGTTTGGGTCTTATCAGATTTAAGGTCTCAATTAGAACATCCATAATAGAGACATCCGCGTTTTGGTACTTAAATGGATTCTACATGTATACATGACTCGTTTATAATTTTTTAATAGTAGTACCTAATAAGTACTCAATCCTTTCAAACCCAACATCTCACACAAATTTCTTAAATGAAATTCATAAATCAACTATCAATAATTTTATATCATTATGTTTCAATTTTTTAATATTAATAATTTTATATCATTATGTTTCAATTTTTTAATATCAAAAAAAGTATATATCACACTTAAGATTGGAGGTCTCAAGACCCTCTCTAATAGAAGGGTCTTGACATTTATGACTCGGTACTCGATACCTATTAGGTATCCACATCGGGGATAAACCTTTTCGATGTCTTATAAGACTCAGAGTTGGAGGGTTTAAGTACTTATTATGTAGGCTTAAATGCTCTTTTGGTCCCTTAAATATTTATTTGGTATCGCTTTGATCCCTTAAGTAATAAAATGTCTGTTTTGGTCCCTTAACTTTAGTTAAAGTAACGGTTTGGTCCCTTCTGTTAATTTAATTCAAAAAAATGTTAAATTTTTGGTCCCTTAACTTATTTAATTAGTATTAGTTTGGTTCCTTAACTTATTTAATTAGTATTAGTTTGGTCCCTAAATTTAACATTTTTTTGAATTAAATTAACAGAAAGGACCAAACCGATACTTTAAATAAAGTTAAGGGACCGAAACAGACTTTTTATTACTTATGGGACCAAAGCGATACCAAATAAATATTTAAGGGACCAAGTAAGCATTTAAGCCTATTATATACTCCCTTCGACAATATTTATAAATATTTATAAGCAAAAAATAATTTTTTAGGTTCATTGAATAACTAATGTATCCGGTCTATATATATGTTAGATACATTAGCTACTCAAAGAACCTAAAAAGTTGCCTTTTGCTTATAAATATGATAAGAGGAAGTACTATTATTCAAAAGTTATAAATGAGTGAGGTATATAAGTATGACCATTTAAATATAAATAATGGATGTCTCCATTATAGATGCTCTAAGTGAGACCTTAGATAAAATCAATTGCTACAATTCTAATGCTCTGAATACTCATATTTTGATTTTAAAAAAAATTATATTTAAAATCTTTAAAAGTGTTCTAGTTACTATCGTTAACATTTCCAAAGAATTCTCTAAAAAAAAAAAAAAAACATTTCCAAAGAACAATTATCACTTCAGTCTCATGAGAATTGGATGGGTTTCATTTCTCTAATTGTACTATGGGAGGATGAAATCGTGAAAATAAAGCATTTGAGATTAGGAAACCCATACTTTTTGTTTGTCAAAAGAGGAGTGATATTTGTACAATTAATTTTATATAATCTTTGTGACAATCACTTTTTTTATTTTTTTATTGGACAAAAACAATAGAGAAAGAAAGAAAATGAGAGAGAATAAAAAGACGTGTGAGTATAAAAGAGAAAATTGTTCAAAAATTATCAAAAAATAATCGTACAAATATCATTTCTCTTCTCAAAATCACCTGTGGAGTCCTTTGAACCATGACTGTTTGCAGACATATTTTGTTGTATTCGTGCAACCAGGACAATTGTGATAATAATAGGATTATAATCAAACGGTTTACATTTTGAATTTTGATATTTATTTATTTTTTAAATCAAAGTCTCGATCCAATGTTTCATAGTTGTGTTGAACATATGAATGTGATAAAATCATGTTCATAAAGAATCCGATTTATTAACTATTTGTATGATAATTTATTAAGGATAATTTTATAAAATGACATTTTAATCATAATCCTATTAAAAACAATTGTTCTGTTATAAAATGACATGTTAAATTTTAAATTATCCTTAATACATGTAAAATGAACAAAAGACTCACTTATAGTAATAGGATGGAGGGAATATTAATTAATTAGAATTATAATTGAAAAAAGTAGTAATTAATATTGCATTAAAAAGTAAATGATTCAACTTTTTATGACAGTTTTATTTATTTTTTGCAAATAGATTTGTTATTTTGGGATGGAGGGAGTATTTAAGTTATTTACCTTATGGTCAAACTTCAAATTATTAAGGTCCTTTTCCCCTAAGATTCAGAAGGTTAACATAAAAAAAAATTGAATTTAATGTTTTATTTGATTTTCAAAAGATTATTGTATTTCTCTTATAATTAGTGACATATGTATAAAAAAAATTATTGTATTTCCCTTGTAATTAGTGACATATTTATAAAAAAATATTGTTCTAAAATTAGTGTCGCTTTTGATTTTTAGTGTGATATTAATACCTTCTTTTCAATTGTGTCATTTAATTAATATTTTTGTGCATCACTATCAAGTTAATATCTTTCATCTTGGTTACGTTGTGGGTTAGATGGGAGTGGTTGGAGATGGAGAAGGAGAGTGTTTACTTGGGAAGAAGAATTGTTGGTAGAGTGTGTGTTGTTGCTTCATAATTTTTTTTTGGAGGATAATGTCATAGACAAATAGATCCGGAAACATGACCCTGCTGAGGGGTACTCTGTAAAAGAGGTTTATTATATTCTCATGTCTAATGATCAACTTCATATGGATATTCATTCAGATTTAATTTGAAAAAAAGTCGTGCCTCTTAAAGTGTCTCATCGCGTGTAAATCAATTAACAACAAGATTTTTAGATGGGTTAAATTAATTCGTTGAGGAGTGATAATTTTGGACTCCTTATGTGCTGGAGGTCGCGGTCAAGGAAACAATTAATCATCTCTTCATGGATTGTGAATTCTTTGGTGGTACTTGGCGGCTAGTTCTTGGTTGGCTGGGTGTTTCTACCGTTCATCCACATGATATTGGTTCTCAAGCTCTTCAGTTTGGTGGCACATATATCTTTCATGAAGGATATTTGGTTCAACTTTCACATGATTTGGTTGGACTACATCTGGGTCATTTGGAAAGAGTGCAACTGTAGAATTTTTTTGCAATAAGTAAGTCTCTCAGGATTAGCTTCTTGATCGCATCAAGCTCCATTCATGGTGGTAGTTAAAAGCTTACAAATCTGATTATTTTTACGATCTGCATTTTTGGTAGTCCAATCCGTCACTTTGTCTTGGTTACGCTAATATATAACCGCAAACTTTAGACAGTTTATTCGGTGTATATTATTGATACTTTGTTTCCTTACCTATTAGGCACTTCTTGTGCTTTATAGGTTTTTATATTTAATATATTGTTCTTTGGCTTCTTAAAAAATATCTTTTATCTTATATTTATGGTCCCTCATTTAAAGTTTTAAGGATCCATCTTTCAATGTATTTGGCTTAGTGTTTTGGACCTAAAATATATTTAACTTTTTAAATAAATTTAACTTTTATTTTATTACTCCCTAAAAAAAACTTATATTTCATTGCGGAAGGTGTACAACTTTTTGTAGAATTTCCTTTTATTTGATTGTAAAAAATTAAAGAAAAAAATTAGAGGGATGCATATTATTAAAATGCACATTATTCTCGATGATTTTGTACTTGCAACTTAATCATATAACAAGTCCCACAAGGAGAGTAAATAGTTTGTGGAAACTTGATAAGAAGACGTGGTCCTTTTAATTTTCTTCTTTAAAGTGGAGACAAGAGCATCTTAGAGACACAAGTGTGATAAAAATCAGCTTTAATTTGTGGAAACTTGATAAGAAGATGTGGTCCTATTAGTTTGAAAAGAATAAAACGTTTTACACTTGGGACCTCATAAATTGTTTTCTTAGTAACCAAACAAGCAAAACAAGTTCATAAATTTTAGAAATGTACATGTCCTTGTAGACAGTTTTTTTCACCTTCTTCAAACTCATTAATTTTAATAGAGAGAAAGAAAAAAATGTCGGCAACTGCATACAAAGAATCCTACATAGCTACTAAATGGAATTTCGAGGTTAAGTAAAACATATCATCAATGTAAGTCATCTTCTCAACTAAGCTTATGCCCCCTAGTCTTTTCTTTTATGTGAAAAATATCATCGATGCAAGTCATCTCAACTAAGTTGACACTAAATACACTAATAGGTTTTTGTGGCATCAATATATTAAATAATAAAAATGAGAGAATGAACAAAAATACGCAAGACCAAATCAAAACCCGCTGAAAGTATTTAAATCTAAAATATTCCAAAGTTTTGGGTTGGGTCACTGAAAGATACTGTAATTGGTAAATTTCAATATGCCGATCATTTAAATGATTTTTCTTCTTACAACACTTCTTTTGAAGTACATTTAAGTAATTGTGTTGAAGAAAGTCTTTTAGCCTTTGTTTGGTTTGAGAGAAATAGAGGAGAGAGAGAGATAGAGAAGAGAGAAAGAGAAGAGAAGTTGGAGATTTCTCTTGTTTGGTAAGAAGAGAAATTGAGAAGAGAGAAGAATAAATGGTGGGTCCCATACCTTTTTGTTTTCTCTTCAAAAGTGAGAAGAAAGAGGGAAGAAGACAAAAATGTCAAATACTCCTTCCGGTCTCAAATGTAGGGAAAAAAAAAAGCACACCAATTAAGAAAATGAATTGATTACATTGAAGTCATGTTAAAAAATGTACAACTTTCCAATTTTGCCCTTGTCATGTTTTAGTAATAATTAATGAAAGTGACTTCTGATAGGGTAACGTGAAACATTATAGGAGCATGCAGCTTTGAATTATGAGAATGTGATTTTTAACAAGGGTAAAATTGGAATAGTAGCATTTAATAGGTTGCTTTTACTATACTTTTTCTTACATTTGAGACCACAATTTTTTTTGTTTTTCCCCTACATTTGAGACCGGAGGGAGTATGCCATTGATTTTTTAATTAATCATAAATTATAATGTTGTTTTATCAAGGATATTTTTGTCTTTTTAAAAATAATAGCATTTCTTTCTCTTCTATTTCTCTCTTCTTTCTCTTATACCAAACAATACATCAAATCTTCTCTATTTCTCATCTCTTTCTCTCTTCTCAAACTCTCTCTTGCTCATTTCTCTCTTTCCAACTTCTCTTCCGAACCAAACAGACCCTTAGGGTGTGTTTGGGTGTGAGAAGAAAGTGAAAAGAGAGAAATAGCTGAGAGAATATGAGAAGAGAGAAATAGATGAGCAATAGAGTAGATTTGATGGGTTGTTTGGTATAAGAGAAAGAAGAGAGAAATGGAAGAGAGAGAAGTGTGTTTAATTTTAAAAAGACAAAAATATCCTTGCATTTAAATTTGATTGATTTTTTCTTTTTGGTCAAGTTTATTTTGTCTTTAATATAATTTAGTTATTGTTTTAGTTATTAATTTACATAATTTAATTTTATTAGTATTTTAGTAAATAAATTAATTAAAACATACCACCTAATAATGGTATATACACCTTCACGTGTTAGCCTTCAATCAAAGAAATATATGCAACAACTTTGAAAAGTAGGGGGAGGATAGTTTTGGAATTAAATACGTTAAGCCACTTTCTTCGCAGAAGTGAAGAGAAATAAAAAGTAGGTGGGCCCCATGAAATATAATCTCTCTTCACTAACTCTCGGATGCTCCAAACGAGAGAAAAGCCATCTCTCTTTAGACTTTCTCTCTCGGCAATCTCTCTCTCGCGTGTCTCTTGCGTTCCAAACGCAGCGTTAGGGCACTATCCAAGAAAGAAAATGAACTTGATAAAGGGAGAAATTTTGTCCCTGATGGATCAAACTAAGTCAGGGGCGGAGCCACCCCCAGCTAGCCTGGGCTAGTGCCCAGGCTCGGCTCCAACTTTCTTTGTAGCAAGCCCAACCATTGCTAGAATTTTTTAGCTTTTTCTGCGGATTTTTCTGCGGATTTTTGTGTAAATTCCGCAGGAAACACATTTCCTGCAGATTTTGCCAAGGATTTAGGTTCCGCAGGAAAGATATATCCGTAGAAAATGTGAAATTATCTGCAGGAAATGTGAAATTATTCGCAGGAAGGAAGTAACATTTTGCGATAAATTTTTTGCCCAGGCTCTATAAAATTCCTGGCTCAGCCACTGAACTAAGTCCCAAGGAAGGAAAAATCAAGCTAAAGACCATAATTAAGCGCTTCCTAGGAAACAATTTGTGGTGTTTTTGCTAATAATATTTTATTCTGTCGATATCAAGTTAAAGACCATAAACAAGTGCTTCGTAGGAAACAATTTGCGGTGTTTTTGCTCATAGTATTTTGTTTTGTCGATTTTGGAAGTCAAATGAAGCAAGAAATCTTAATGACGGTTGATAAATGATAGCCAAAACACCATCACCCTAAAAAAAAGTACTCCCTTCGTTTCTAAATATAAGTAAAATAATTTTTTTAGATTCATCCATTCAATGATGTATGTGGTTAATAATATGGACCACATACATCATTAAATGAATGAACGTAAAAAGTCAATTTTGCTTATATTTAAAAACCGAGGAAGTAATTTTTACTAGGGTTTGTCTAACATGTGAATTAGTGCACATGTTAAAGTAACTAAAAGTAGCAATTTTTTTATTGAAAAACAACAATCAATTAAGAAAAAGTTATATATTTAATATAAAATAAACTAGTTCCAATAAAAGCTTACTATTTTAAATTTTTTAACATGTGCAAATTTACACATGATAGAAAAACTCTTTTTACTATATTGAAAATTAAAATTTGTATTGAAACAAAAAAAAAAAGTGAAGGAAAATAATGTATTGGATCAAGTCTTGGTAATAAATTATTAACCCGTGGAAATGAGGTGAAATCAATGCAAAAACGGTTGAAATGTCAAGATATGTGTCATTACGACTGTAGTAAAAACCCATTAGAGCATAAATATCGGTTAGCTTTTAGAGTGTCTTTGCAAAAATTTATGACAGTCTGTCAGAATTTCACTTTGTTCAACAAGTGCCGTGGTTCTGCATTACCACCGTTCCTTTTCTACTTTTTTTTTATTTAAAAAAGGGGAATGCTAACTTGTAGCATTAGGGTATAAGATAAGAATCTTAAAATAGAATTAAACAATAAGTATTGTATTGAAAAGATAAATTATTAAGCTTTTACGGGTATGAATGAACAATTTTCAAGGTTAAATTTCTTTATTTAATTTCTTATCTTGCCCTTAGGGCACAAGTTAACAAGATCCTTTAAAAAATAATATAAAATTAGAATGTAATTTTAAACTATAAATTTGAGGTGTATTATGTGATTAGGTGAGACCCAAATTAGAATTTTAGACGAGTAGTATGAATATTTAGAAAATATAGTTGAGTAGTTTAAATAATTGAAAAATGTGAAATTAATAATTATATATTATGTGGGATCAATGTGGATGGTATGAATGCGAATGCTTAGAGAGTATTACATATGCCAGTAATGTTGTCTTATGACCATAAGATATGTGGCCTTTGAAAAAACATCGGTCGTGTTTTGCATGATTTGAAGAGTTTTAGACATTGATCTACATTGAAGCCTTACCTGCAACTAAAGTTCGACCCTTAGCTTATAAATAACCCTCTCTCACATGTTAGGATACCAAAAATAAAAAGTAGAGTTAAATATATTTCTAATCCTTATAAATATATAAATTTTATGCTTTAGTGTCTCTAAAAGTTTTCTCCTACCTCTTCATAATCTTATGAGTTAGATGAGTTTAGTAACACATGTTTGCGACCTAAACAAGGGCTCAGGCTACGGTACATGATCTCAATAGGTCTCCTAACATAGGTGACTTGATTTTTTTTTTTTTTTTATAAAATTGATGTCAACCATTGGTGTGCTTGAAAACTTTTGAAGACCATAGTATTATCATACTCTTTAAACATTAGATTATTTTCACACTATGTTCCATCATCTTTCTCTTTCCCTCTCCATATCTCTTACTCGCCCAACAACAACAACAACGCGATGCACCGCTGCCGGAAAATCACAACAACAACGACGAATTTTGGAAATCTTAATCCAATCCATTCAACCCAAAGTTGCAGAAAACAACATTCATTAAACTCAAATTTCATTTAATCTAATTCACCTGAAAACAAAATTGCAGAAAATATTGATTTCTCAATTATTCAATTCATTCAACCCAAAGTTCACATATTCATCACTAAACTCAGATGAAAGTGATTAAATCCGTCACCAGACCAAATGTTACACAACAAAACAATCAAAATCGGAATGGAAATTCTCACAGAACTCAGATCTAAAGAGGGATGGTGTTTAAGTTCAGATGTGAACACAAGCTGGTCAATGAAAAATTACGAATGAAAATAGAATAAAAAGAACAAAAAAAGACGTGTTGGTGTTGAAAAAAAACAACGATTTGCTGTTGAAGATTGATGAAGGATAATTTATTGTGTTGGAGGTATAACAATCAACAGAAAGTGCAGCAACAACAATGGAGTTGCTACAGTATATGTCTCTCTCTTAGATCTACCAAATGAAAAAAAAAATCTAGTGTAGAGGGATTATGGTAAGATCAGCGTTCTTCGTCAATCTAACCGCAATACATGTCATTTTTGTTACAAAAAAAATAAAATCAGTCCTTTTTAATGTCTCCTACCGTGGGAGACCTATTCAAGTCTCCTACCATAAACGGCTCCCCTAAACAAGAACATTATGATGTTAAATAAAGTTCTTTGACGTATGCCAAAATATCTTATGAATCAACTCCTAAACCAATACAACCATGGTAAAAGAAAATGAAAGGGAAATAACCTTCTAGAATTTCCTTTGGGGTAGGAGATAGATGTGGTAGATGGTATTATTCTTCTCCTTAAATATTTTCCCCACCATTAAATCTATCACTAGCAGTGTAACTTTTTTACCATCCATGTAAAATATCAAACTGCAAATCCAAGTTAAAATAAAACAGAGCTAAGAATTGTGTCAGAATATATATACCAAAATATCCAACATATTAATTTCTTCTTACATATCCTTCTTCCCTTTTAGATTCTCTCTCAATACCCCCCGTGTGCTCCCTCACTTCTCCCCCTCCATTAATTCCTTTCCTCGAAACCATCACCTATATATATATATATATATATATATATATATTATTTTTTATTATCATATTTATATATACCAACATAACATTCACATATAGTACAACACAAGTTACTACAACTTCTCCTTCAAAAAAAAGTTACTACAACTTTCTCATGGCAACTATACTCTTCTTTGTTATCATCTTCACCATCTTTTTTCTCATTCACCGGAGTACTCACCGGCGGCGATACAAGCTCCCACCGGGGAGTCTTGGACTACCCTTTGTAGGGGAAACTATGCAACTAATATCAGCTTACAAAACCGACAACCCAGAACCATTCATAGACCAACGAGTGAACCGGTACGGTTCAATCTTCACAACTCATGTTTTCGGCGAACCAACTGTTTTTTCAGCTGACCCGGAAACGAACCGGTTTATTTTAATGAATGAAGGGAAACTTTTTGAATGTAGTTACCCCGGTTCAATATCGAACCTTTTGGGAAAACACTCTTTGCTTCTTATGAAAGGTTCTCTTCATAAGAGAATGCATTCGCTTACTATGAGTTTTGCTAACTCCTCAATTATTAAGGATCATCTTCTTCTTGATATTGATCGGCTTATTCGGCTTAATTTGGATTCTTGGTCCGACCGGGTTTTACTAATGGAGGAAGCCAAGAAGGTTAGCTACTTCATTCTTTTTTACCATGGTTTTTTGAAAATATTTTTTTATTATAATTTGGTGTTGTTGCATTAAAACTTACTCCCGTCACGTTTATAAGGAAATTATCATTTTTCACATTCATTAAATAGCTGATATATTTTTATTATAATATAGTCTAAATACATAAGTGATTTAAAGAATTCAAAAAACCAAAAATTGCTTATAAATATGATCGAAGAAAATAAGTGATAAGTGATTATTTTACAAGTGTTTATTCTATACTAGTGGTAATAAAACTTAAGTGATTATTATTTAAGTGTTTATTCTATACTAAGTGTATGCATATAGTAGTATAAAAGATTTTATAGAAAAAGTCAAAATAAATTCAAACTTCCCTAAAATAAATAATTCAAACCATTTTGAAATGAATGATACTTATTTTAATAAGTTATCCTAAAGATGTTATGAAGAGTTGTTCATGTAAATTCACTCTCATGTTAACTGAACTCATGTAAGTTATAAAATGGATATAAATTTTACCAGTGTTCATTTTTTATTTATTTAAGAAAGCTATCATTATTCTTTGAGAAATGATATTTGAATATCTATTTTATGATAATTTTTGTGACAACTTTCTCTCTCATATTCATATCATATTCTTATTTTCTCTCTCTCTCTATTGCTTTGGTTTTGTGCCAAGACTCACATTTCTTTGTATATTTTAATTGTTTCACAAGTTGTCCTATAAAATGGTTGTTCAAATAACACCTCTCTTATTCTTTTAATTTCTTTTTATAAATGTAGTCGTGGCATTTTATTACCATTGCAATTACTATCACATCAATCAACAATGCTTAAGTTTAACTACAATTATTTGCAATCTCAAAGATTGCAACAACACGTGCGATTGCGACATATAAAACCTTATGGTTGGTAATAAAGACATCTCATGTTTTATTTCATATTTTTTTAATTGCAAAATTACAAAATCATTTTCATATTTTAATTTTTTTAGATAATTATACCTTTTTTTGTTGTCAATAGAACTCGAAATATTGTAAAGTTTATAATACTCGGACACACTACACACCAACTATTTACATTAAACTTTGTAATTTAAAATAATTTTTTTATATATTTATACACGAGAAAGAAATATTAAAAATTTGAAGAGTTTAGATTTTTTTTTATAATTTAAAGTAAAACCCTAAAATAATTTCTCTATATAGATATTTTTTCACCGGCCATTATCGTAGCATATATAGCACAAAATTGGTGGGTGGAGGGCGCAAGAGGTGGTGGACCAATTTTCTGCACCTCACGAATTTATTTGGATTTTGTTTGTTATTTTTTTTTTATCAAATATTCTAGTGGTTGAAGTTCACATATTTTTAAATTTGAAAAAATGGAGTGTTCGACGTTCGAACTTCAGCACTTACGTATGTTATACAATATTCCTACCAATTGCTTTAAATTCACGACGACTAAATTTTGTTTGTTTCATTCAACTAGTTACTTATATTTTTTTTAATATACTATTCAATTAATTAAAATTTCATCTAAAACATTGTCTTTCTCTTTATCGATCAAGATCCTCTTCATTTATATAACGATTTATGAGAAAGTGAAAGAGACATTAGAGTTTAGTTTGAAAAATGATATTTAAATAACTACATTTTAACAACTTTTGAAATAATATTCTCTCTTATACAAACTCACATGTGTTTTTATTTTTTTTCTCTTTATTGTTTTTGTCCAATAAAAATAGAGAAAAAGTGGTTGTCACAAAAATTGTACAAAATTAATTGTACAAATATCATTCCTCTTAAAATTTTGCTTGTCTCACCAAATATATTGGAAAATCTAAGTCCTACATAGATTAAAGATAAAGTTTGATGATTAGAGTTTTTAAAGATAAACTTGAGTTGAGACTACCATGGAATCCTCCATTTATTTGAGAAATGGAAAGGATCTTGGTTCCCTCTTTAGCTAATTCTGGGCTGATTCGTACGGATCCTGTTTTAATTAAATTCTGAATTTGATTTATGAGTGTGATGGTGTAATGAAACCGGTGTTCAATTGTGACTCAGATTCCATGCCTTAGTACAGTGTGTCTAACTCTATGCATAAATATGAGGTCCCACATTAGCTGAATTGTTTATGGCTACAAAGGATTTTTTTTTTCCCGAAGGAATGGCTACAAAGGAATATAATCATTCCCTATACAAACTGTATAAACTATAGGTCATATAGCATGCACATGTTAGATGAATTTGTGGTGTATGCAAAATGTTTTTTTTTTTACAGGTTAGATTAGATTATATACCACTCTCAAGTCAATAATCTTTTTTTTTTTTTTTTTTTTTTTTTTTTTTAATAAAAATAAAATGATATTCATTCATTCAAATTGAGAGATTACATCATTCAACACCGCTAAAAACGTAAAGGATGAATATACGAACATACTCACAACATCCAAGTTAATAGCATATAACGACGTTATGCCTACAAAAATATATGATAAAATTAAAGTGACTGGAATATCCATGGCTTCTGAATCTGCAACGTTGACGCCCAAATCTTTGATTGAATAATCGATCTTTAATATGAATCAAATGAACACCGCAAGAAGACGAGAAATCAAACAGCGCCGCATAAAACGACGAACAACAAACCACCACACGTAAATGATGAAATCACAAAGAAAAAATCTAGATCTATGTGAAAATCACTTATTTAGATTGAAATATAGATAACAAGATGAAGAGAGGTGATTTCAGATCAAGAATTAACCCAAAATCACCCCTCAATGGAAAATCTAGAAGAGAAAACTTAAGTCAATAATCTTCTTACTTACTCTATATTTATGGCAATAGTAATACTGAATACATTTTTTTTTAATACGATACCAACTTATTATCCCTCTCAAAAAAAAAAAACAAAAGAAACTTATTATCCTCATCCTAAAAATGTAAAAAATTCCTTTCATGATATATTCTTATATTTATTATACTACTGCTTTATTTGTCCCCCTCACGTTCCCATATTTGAACTCACAATGGTTGTGATGATGTCGATAGAGAATTGATATTCGTACAATCATTTTTTAACAACTTTTTAAACAAGTCTCTTTTTCATACTCATATGTTTTTTTATTCTCTCACTTTTTCTTTCTCTCTATTATTTTTGTCTAATAAGAATAGAGAAAAAGTGGTTGTCAAAAAAATTGTATAAAATTAGTTATACAAATATCACTCTTCATATTGATATTAGAGATATTTAATTTTACCATATTGTTGCTTTTGTTTGGTTACTTGCAGATAACGTTTGAGTTGACAGTGAAGCAGCTGATGAGTTTTGATCCAGGTGAATGGACTGAGACTCTAAGGAAAGAGTACGTTCTCGTGATTGAAGGATTTTTTACCCTTCCCTTACCACTCCTCTCTAGTACCTACCGCAGAGCAATCAAGGTAACACACGTGCACTTGTTACAAAAGTTTAAGGTAGACATTTATTAAGTCCGTAAGTGTAGCTCAGTTTGTAACTATCAGAGCCATTATGTTCAATTATGTAGGCAAGAACGAAGGTAGCAGAGGCATTGACATTGATTGTGAGGCAGAGAAGAAAAGAAAGTGTAATGGGGGAGACAAAAACTGACATGCTAGGTGCATTGTTGGCATCTGGCGACCACTTTTCCAATGAACAAATAGTCGATTTCATGTTGGCATTACTCGTCGCCGGATATGAAACCACCTCTACCATAATGACATTCGCGGTCAAGTTTCTCACCGAACATCCTCTAGCATTGGCACAACTCAAGGTAAATTTAAGAATTTAAGGATAGCATTTATAAACATCTCAATAAATATTTATTGTTTAATTTTATTTTAAAATTTTTATCTTGTGCCTTAAGGACACAAGTTAGCATTTCTAAAAGAAATAAAGTATATTGTTGGTGCATATTTTTTGGTCAAACTAATACATCACATTTGTTTTGTAGTATTATTTAGCTAGGGTAGTGGACCATATATAGATATAGGTCCATGCTTATAGAATTACCCCACCACCGTGTCCATGTCCATCCCCATCGTTCATGTGGTGTGGTTTCCTTTCAAACCTCATTTTCGTTATCTGTCCCTCACCACTTCCCCCACCCTACCTATATTTCAGGAAGAAAGAATCTTAATAATTTAAAGTTTGGTCGGAAGATAAGTAAAACCACCTAAGAATCGAGCTCAGGTTCACTTTTTGTGTAACCCTCTGATTCTCATAAAAAAGGATTCATTAACCACTTAAGACCAATTACTTAGTTCATTATTCTTTTTTCACGCCTATCATGACAAAAATAAAATTTAGTTCAGTCGATAAAGATTTGACTCACACTTCTCAAGACATGGGTCCCACTAAAATTTACTTGAGATAAATAAAACACATACTGTATGTATTTTTGTCAGTGCTATCTAATCTTTTTTTTTTTTTTTTTCTTCTTATTAAAACTCAGTATTCAATCTAAGGATTGATTGAAAATTCATTAGACCTTATCCACCAAACAATTGCAAAACTTCAATTAAAGGATGGACAATGCTCTCTATGTGCTATCTAATATCTTTGAAGTTTTGATCTTACTATAAACATGCACAACTGACATAATTTTTTATTCTATCAAAAGGAAATAGGATGAACTATCCATAAAAAAAATTATATTGGAAATATAAGATAAAACACTTGCTCATAAACTACTGATAAATACATAATTTTCTATGAAAAAGTTAATTCTTTTCATTTTTTAAAGTTTAAACAATGCTAAAGGAACTTGTTTACATTTTTCTTTATAAAAATTAGACACATGTTTATTTTTGACCGTGAGAGTGAGACATGGTGAAAGACAAAAGGGGAAAGAGATTTGATGGCTTGTTTTGTTGGTTTGTGCGTGTTTAATAGGTACTTAAACAGTTTTGAATCGGTAATATTGAAACTTGGAGTTAAAGGCTGTCCCCTAAAACTTTACAGTGCAGTGAATACAGTTGAAAATTTGAAACTCATGCGTTGGCTTGGACAGAGCAACCATCAAAGAGGACTATGTGGGTAGGTGTCAGTTTGGGGATAAATAAAGGGTCATACTAACCGGTGTCTCAGGACATCGGTGAAGGAAGCCAACAAAAAAGGTTTTAAATTGAAAATGATACTTTTTTGATTCTTGAAGAATTGATTACACAATTTGCAATGCAATAGCTCGTATATTTGCTTCCTTAACCATTAAGTGGCCAAAGTAAAGAGTCACTCTAGAAAGTCAAATTTGTGGACCGGCTTGAACCGCATGTTTGGTAACTTTGGTGTCAGTAATTAAAAACTCAGAAAAGTTACCAGAACTGATGAAGGGACTTATGTGTCATTTTGTAAAGACTTGGTTTGTGCCTGCCCTTGTTTGAAGAGCTAGTTCTGTTTTGTTGCAGCAGCAGACTTATGTATAGGGTCCCTTCCCTACTGTGCCATGAGAAATCGTGCTTTGCTTATTTCAAGAACCATTTTGTTGACTGAAAATACAATCAAAGATTAAAAAAGTCTTTGAAGACGGTCGCGAAACAGTATTGATAGTTTCCGTTATCGTGATTAATTCAGACCGCGACAATAGTAATCCACATGCATCATTATGTAATCGTGAATTCCTTAATGCGACCGCACTGTTGTTTAAAACATTGTGATATAATATCACTTATATAATCTTGGTGTAATTAAGAATTGCATTGTGTGGTCAATTATATAATAATCCTAAGTTCCTATACTAGGGAGTTTGATAAGAGACTTGGTTTGTGTTTTGTTTTGGTAGGAAGAGCATGACCAAATCAGAGCAAAGAAAAGTTGCCAAGACGTACCATTGGAGTGGACAGATTACAAGTCAATGGCATTTACTCAATGTGTAAGATCATTAAATTCTGCTGATTCAAAACATCAAAAGAAAAAACCCGTTTCACATACAAAAAAAGCACAGCATATTATCTTCTTATATTAATAATCTTGTCCTTGTTTGTTCTATGTAGGTTGTGAATGAGACTTTAAGGATGGCAAACATAATTGGTGGGATATTTAGGAGAGCAATGACAGACATCAATATCAAAGGTATAGTATACATTATCATGACAAAAACATAATTTAAAATCAAAACATTTATTTTGAATTTTAATTTTTGACTTGTAATACAGGCTACACTATTCCAAAGGGGTGGAAAGTCTTTGCATCATTTCGTGCCGTACATCTAAACCCCGATCATTTCAAAGATGCGCGCACCTTCAATCCATGGAGATGGCAGGTAGCACTCTCATTTTATCTTTATAGGTGACGAGACATTAGTCTCTGCAGCTGCACATAAAGGATGAACAATTTACCCAAAAAACCATGAAAAAGTATTTTTACTATTTATTTGTACTCACTTAACTCATTAACCAAAATTAGGCTTTATACCTTATAGCTGAATCTCTAACAAATCCTTCCTCTATGTTTAATCACACCTAAAGTTATAAATCTTGGCTGTGGCAACGGTTGCAATTGCATTCCAATTCTAATATGGAAGGTTGCGGTCAAATGCAATTAATACAATCCTAATCACATACATAAAAAATATCAAGTCATGCCATGACCATACTTTTGTAGAAACCGTGATCTCATCCTTATATTGTTGTGTCAATTGCTAACTTATTATAATGGAAATTGCAGAGGAAATCAGAAGCAACAAGCCCTGCAAATGTCTATACACCATTTGGAGGAGGGCCACGGCTGTGTCCCGGTTATGAGCTAGCCAGAGTTGTACTCTCAGTATTTCTTCACCGCATTGTAACTCGATACAGGTACAGTACAACCACAACATTCTGCTTATTATCATCTTTGTTAGGAAGTATAAGCATTTATTGTGTATCACTAATATTTTGTTTCAATTGTCTGTATGCCTCAGTTGGTCTCCTGCAGAAGAAGATAAGTTGGTGTTTTTCCCAACCACTAGGACGCAGAAGAGGTTCCCTATCATAGTGAAGCGTAGAGTGGAGTCCAAATTATGTAATTAATTAAAGTGCCAGTATAAGTAATAATACAGTTATATCTACTAGTTTAGTAGTTCATATGTTATTTTTTTCCTTTTATGGTTATAAGATAAAATGTCTTGTTAATGAAAATATAATATAATATAGTTTAATCAGGTCATGAGCTTGGCATAAATCCTTTAATGTATAATATCATACTAAATCCTTATTAGAAGAAATAAAAAGAAAAGCCACCAATTCATATTTGGTGCTTTCACTAGACAACATAACCCCCCTGTAATATTTAGCTCAAAGCAACATTACATGAGCACTAACAAATCATAGTCAACTCTAACACTCCATTGTCATGGATCCACAAGGCATCAAGCCTTTAGTGTTCTGAACACTCCCTGAATGTCGAAAACTGAAGTAATTTCGTCTTCTCTTCATAACATGTACTCATAAGTCACTGCAATAGGCTTGCTTGCAACCCACACAAAAGGGACTTCTTAGTTGCTAATTAATCTTTTAAATACGATATCTAAAACTCAATTTCTTTTTTTACTATTGATTTTTGAATACTACATATTTCAATATGATTAATGAATTAATTTTGATCGTATATAATAATAAAAACATAAATATGGTTCTAGCTAAAACTAGTATTTCTATTGTACTATTGCCCATGTCTACTATTTGTGTCTTTCTTTTTCCAAATATCTAATCCTTTTGAAAAATGAAGATGACCCCAACTCATTATTTACTAGTATAGTTTCCATTAAGCATGTCAGCGCAAATATGTGTGCTCATTGCCCAGTCTCTTTGACAATCCTATCCCATAATCCTCATACATAGGATTTACACCACGTAACCAAAACTAAGACTGACAAAATCAATTCGGTGTACTCATTGTTCAGTCTCTTCCCATGATCCTATCCCATAAACCTCACGTGTAAAAAGATTTACATTTACATTTACATAACCAAGAGTCTGAACCTAAGCATGACAAAATCAATTAACAGATGACTGTATTGCTTGAAAGTTTCACTACTCAGCAAATCAAGTAAATGTTTAATGATATTAAAATGGTATTAGCAAAAATCCACTTGAAAACCCAATTAGAGAAACAACATTACAATATTAATTGTTCATCACACGAGTCTTACAGAAAGTCTCACCATGTGTTAAAATTACTAACATACTGCCTTAACAAATGCAAATGATAAAACCAAGTAAACTCGGTTAGCACAATCACTATCTATCATTGACATTCAAGTAGTATTACCTATAGTACCCAAAAATGATAAAACCGAATAAAGTCTGTAAATGCAGTTTCTATTACTGACATTCAAGTGAAGTATCCAAAAAACTAAAATCTAATAAGCATCAACTTTTTACCCTCATAATAGAGTTCAAATTCTCATGTACTGACTTTACTAACAACAGATATGGAGAGTCAAGAGGGCGTAAAACCAGACAGACAGTTGCTGCAGAGCTCAGCTTTCAAAAATGCTATTATATTCATGTTGCATTAAATCTTCACTGGGTGTATAATATTTTTCCGGAGAGAACGAACCCAAGTTAGATACTTGGCTTGTATAAAGGCAGGCAAATCTCTTAACCTGCATCATGCGCATAAACACAATTTCATTAACTTAATAACAATTCAGTGAGGTCAATTTTAGAAGTTTCTAAATGGAAAAAATGACGTAATATACAAGCATACTCGCACTTTGAGGCACAATTTAGCAATGGTTGGTATCCTATTTCACATTAGTACAATCTCCTAATGGAATGGCTATACAAGTTTGAAAATAAACAGCAATAATAATGGTGTGCAGTGCTAAAGAATGTTGGTTTTTACCTGATGAGCAAAGCGCGAGTTCTGATAACCGGTCTTCATCAGTTGTCCCCATGTCTCGTGAAACTGCAATGGTTTATTTTAAATAATACAATGTGAGTACTATGTCTAGCAGAACGAGAACTAGTAATTGAAAAGGTTACAGGTTTTCTACCTCTTGGTGTAGTTTCCTTAGGGCTTCTTGATGATCTGACCTCATTTTCTCTCTTTCATGCTGTTAAAATAACTATTAGCGACTCAAAAACAAGTCCCACTATGCATATAACATGAGGGAAACAGAGAATGAACCTAAAAGACCTAACCTCCAATTTCTGAATTTTTGAAATGAACTTCTGCTTGGTATCATCATCTGGACTAGCTGATCTGAAAAAGTGTAGACTACTGCTAAGAATGCAATCAGATAGTAAGACATCACTAACAACATCCGGATTTACACTTACTTGAGAGACTGATTGAAATGCATTTCTTTCTCAATGTCATCACGATCATTCCTCAGAGATCTAAGTTTCTGCAAACAAGACAACTTACATAAAAATTATCATCACTCAAAATGTCTACTTAGCTTGTTTGGTGGTGTTAACTGAGTCTGGAAAATCGCAAAAGAAAACTTAATTAAAATTGTAGGAAGACCGTGTGATATTTCTTGTGTGTGAATTAAGCCTATACTCTATGGTTTCATTTTACATTTTTAACCTGCCACACTATTTTATTGACAACTAATAAGCACCTTACAATCATCCCTCAATTCCCAGAGAAGTTGAACCTCCTTATCAAGTTCTGGGATAACCAACATGGTTCTCCAGCCTGCTCATGAACATATTGAACAATAATCAAGTTCAAATCATTTGAAGAAATAATAAATATACATTGTTTTAAAAGAAAGGAAATTCGGGTTTCCACAGAAAGTATTTGAGCTTCGACCGATGCCTTACTTTTATATTACTTTTTGCAGAAAGTATCTGAGCTTCGACCAATGCCTTACTTTTATATTACTTTTCTAGTATTCTATATCTCTTTCGTCTTATTATTAGGAACCAAAGATAATGCTCAAAAGATGAAAAAATCTAATCTATATAATAGAAGAGTCTTAAGGACTAATATACCAAGAGTTTTTTTGCTGCTCAGTATATCTCCATAGATATGATCCCCAGCATATAGTATCTGCAAGTATTACCAGTTTCACAGAAAGCTTCTGTAAATGTCGCAACTTAGAATTCATAAAATGGCACCTACCATGTTTCCTACATAAGTAATATGCTCTTTAAATCAGAAACACAATTCACAATAAAAATTACTGCCATTTATATAAGCAACCAATATATTTTCATAAAAGAAAATGAATACCTGTGAACTCGTTTCTATTTTAAGTAGGGGATACAGATGACTGACATTGCCTCCCTAAAATGGAATCACTATATATAGTAAAAAATATTGAGGTATAAATTTAATCCAATGACCTACAAGTAAATATTAATTTACCTGGAAAACCTTGTGAGCATTGTTATCTTTTGTTGATATCTTTGCAGCGAAATTACCCACCTTTAAGAAGACGCGCAAAAAAAGACATTTCAGAGAAAGATCACTGAAAAAATTAATACAAGTATTTGATGTGCTATTGTGACCTGAGGCAGAGGAGAGCCATTATTTGTATTACGGAGCACTCCACTCTCAGGCTCAACCTCAAACAGGTTAGCATGATTATCCTCCTGAAAAAAATTTGGCTTTGCACTGCATGAATGATAGTTGGTAAAGTATTAGGTCAGCAAGGAAATCTCTAATTTACTTGACTTCATTCCGTATAAAACCCAAAAATTGAACATTCCACCACAAGAACCGAGTCAAATTGCACCAAATTCTCTTGAGTTCCTCTTGCACATCTTGTGCTAGGGGGAACCATTTTCGTGGTGTGTGTGTGTGTGTGTGTTCATTTTGGCTTGTTCAAAAGAAAAAACTGACTGAAGCACTACATGACATCATGAGAATTACAATATAAAACTGGTACTACATGACACAATGAAAATTACAATATATGTTGTGTGTTTGGGATAAAAGACACTGCAGAAGCCATTTACTGAACAGCAAAAGGAACCAACTAAGTGATTGCAAGACCTCCTAGTTGCTTGTAATAATAGTGTTTGAGCATTAAGGAAAACAGTTACTTTAATAGTGCTACATGAAAAGTTACTTTAAGCAGAGTGATGACAAAAAAAAAACAGCAGTAGTTGCAGATTTTCAGATAAGAACGATGACCTGCCAGTGATGACAACATCAAAGTATTCAAGCCAGTCAAAATTAGTACTGTCATTCACCCCACCGGATCCACAGATGAAATTCATGACAACACTTGTATAGTCCCATAAACTGTAAAAAATAGAGAGGAATCTTTTAAAATTTTAGATAATTGTTTGTAGAGAAAAATCCCGTAGTACAAGTGTATTTAAATTATATCTTTGATCAGGTCAATAAGATCAATGCATAATAAACTGAAAACAAACTTTTCAATGCAGATTTCCTTATCATGAACTGGCTTTTGCAAAAGCTTAAACTGTTGGGTGACGTGAATGATTTGTAACATTAACCTCCACTTTATCTCTACTTTTAGGTTGAAGCATGCAATACCTTGTGCTGTAATTAAACTTTTAATTTAGAAGACATGGAGGTTTAGATATTATGTCAAGAACCTACTATTCCAAAAGCTTGTTCAATAAAGAACATGAATGATTTTAGAGAAATGACAGTGTGGACTTACCACATAGAAATGACAGTAAAAAACATGCTGTAATTTATTTTTATACTGTTCTTCTTTAGAGAAATCATCACTACCTGTTTGTCACCAAAAATGTAGCTCGTCCAGATTCTTTAAGCATTTTAAGCATGGGAACTATTGATTCGTCTTCATGGATATACCTAATAATATTTTAAATTTCGGAAAGAATATGACAAGTCAGATAATTTCATCACAAATCCAGATACATATGAAACTTTACCACATAAATTTAACATAAAATCAGTGGTATGCACTAACCATGATATTTAAATAACACTAATTGTTTGTCCATTTTTCATTATGATGTAGCAGTGACTTGACATCTATACCTCTTGGGATCTTCTGCAAGCTTTTGCTTCAAGGTTCCATCTCGGTGGCACATATCTACTGCATTCCGAACATCTTTGTAGAGACAAGCATAACTGGAATGACAGCTCATAAACAATATTTAAAATGCTCGATCATTTCTGCTTTACCCCATCTATGACTTGAAACATTTGAAAAGAAAAAAATGGTTTGTCCACTGCCCAATACACATTTATTTAACCTTCCTAATATTCACCGGTTATTCAGTGTCCCGTACTCTTGCAGAAACAAACAAGTTTAGCAGCACGCAACCATAACCTTTAATACCTTAGAGGGATGTTGGAATCAACATTCATTGTAAACTATTAGTGCTCCCTTGATGTTCAAAAATAAAGAATCCCACGTTTGCCTTGAAGGTAATATATCATTACACATGATAACTGATAATAATACTTTTTTTTTAGCAGTCAACCAAGATTGAATTCTATTGCCAAGCAATAAAAATAACAAATACCTCTGTCCTAGTATGCAATTGATCTTGAAAGATGCAGTCATGTAAACTTGATAAAATAAGAATCATGCAAGCAGTTACAGGACTTACTCATCAGACGGTAGACTTCCAGGATTTCTGTCACAAAAATCAACCAGTTGCGCAAATAAGTAGGCTTCGGCAAGTGAAAAGAGTGTGTCGATTAGAGCATATTCTGGCTCATCAAAAGAATTAGATACTAAAAACTTTCCGTAGGCCTCAACTTTCCGGTCTTTTGACAGTTCTTCAAAACCATGATAAGCTATTTTCACATACTTGTGGCAATCCATCTAAATACATGAAGCAGTACAAAGGCAAAAAAGGATATTAGAAGAAATCCATGTAATTTCTTATATCTTATTTCCATTGTAATTATGGAGAGGTATAAAACATTTTTTTGGTCTTGACCTTCAAGATGTTGCCTCTCTTTTTGTCAAGAACCAAACCTCTAACCATGTAGCTTGGATTAAAACTCCAATTCAGTAGCTGCGGGGAAAAAAATTTCATTTAGCGAAAATACTACACAGCTTAAGATTAGTAAAGCCAAGCAAATTTAATCCTTCATAATTGAACAATATTCAAGCAGGGTGAATGGAAAAAAATGGCTGATGTTTTCTATTGCACGGGATTGTTACGAAATTAATAGCAAACAAGGAAAGCTCATTGTCGCAGAGACACAAATTTTGATAGATAATTGGTCACACTGCAGAGGTTTGATTCAAAATGAAAGTTATGGAAGACAGTTCAGGTAGCATCCATTGGAAAAAATATAGTAGAGACTAGAGTCTCATCTAAGGGTGATTGAACATATATGGAGCACGCCCGCATGAGTATTGGGGAGGAGGATATTTGATATAGTTTTAAACAAAAGGATCATAAATTTAAATGGTTTGTCATCAGACATTATTCATGATAGAATATTATGAAGTTGTTTGATTTATGCAGCCAATGATAACTAGTGGGAAATTATTTGGTTTTCCTGTAATTATAGAACACAATTAATCTCAAGAAAGAGTTGATGAACACAAAGTGAGTAAATAAACCCTAAAAATAAATACAACACTGCTTCTATCACCACTAGCACAAGAAAAAACAAATTAAATATGGTAGAATTAGTACAAGATTAACCGGACAAACCTCAACGGGATATTTCAAATTATGAACCAGCTTTCGAACTGTGTGTTTATAAGTAAGGGATTCAAAAGTTTCAGGCTTGTATTGCGCCAAGGTATAATCCATGTCAAATCCCACAGCATTAACGTTCCTCATATTCAGTGGCCGGTTACAGAAGATCTGCTTTTTTGTATCAGTTTTAGTTTTGGCACTTTTGCAGCCAGGAGATTCCACTGAGATTTCGTTCATTGAAAATTATGAATGCACCTGATTAGATCCTGTTAGATTTCATCATCAACAAAACAAAAACGACAAAGAATTATATTCCAGAAATAATTAAAAGCGAATTTGGTAAATACAACAAGGCATTAATGAAAGTTAATTTTCAATGAAGGCTTCCTCAAAGCATAACATAATATATGTCCGAAATCTACATAGAGATATTAAAGAACACACCGCTATACTACATATACATTGAGTCGAAATATGGAAGAACTGTGATTCTAATTGTAATTAAAACCGCATCATGTAAATCATACAGACCTATACTTTTTTCCTTTAGTACAATGCAGACCTATAATTATTCAGGACTTAAGAGGCACAAGATCGTTGATCCATCTAGAGAGGTTACAAAATGGCAACACACATTCTAGATTAATCATGGAAGCACTAATTTCGCGTTATAAGATAAAGATATTAGATAACAGCATAACATGGAAGCAATAATCACGCAACATACTAATGTTCAAACAAACACCTGAACTGAACGTTCAAGTTCTCAATCGAATTAATCTCATAAGTATCTAATAATTTAAATGAATGTATCTAATCTCGCCACGTCCCATTCTACATAAAATTAGAACAGATTATAATGCAGTAACAAGATTCTTGAAACCTTATCTTGAGTGTGAAAGAATTATTATTATTATTATTATTATAAGGTAAAAACAGAAACCTAGCATGATACCGTTCAAACAAATTAACACCTGAACTGAAAACTCAATTTCTCAATCGAATCAATCTCATATGTAATATTCTCGTCATATCTCATTTTGTATACAACTAGAACAAATTAAGTATGAACAAATCACTTGCTTAAATGATAAACTAAGCTAGAATCAACAATATATTAGTAACAAGATTCAGGAAACATATTGTTGATTGTAGCATCTAATCAAATATATATAATAAGTATCTAATATTGAATGCAATGCATCTAACATTCTCGTTACATCAAAAGAACAAATTAAGCACAATCAAATTACTTGCTTAATGAATGTAAAAAACTAGAACAAATTAATCACGAAAAAATCACTTAAACGATAAATTCAACTATAATCAACAACAAAATCACTTGCTGAATCAAATGCATGACAATATAACAAATCAAGCATGAAAAAATCGCTTGCTTAAACGATAAATTAAACTATAATCAACAACGTAATCGGAAAACCTTGAGGAACAAGAAAACGAAAACGAAAACGAAAACGAACCTGCGATAGCGAAGTGATGAGAGCGAGAATCGGAGAAGATTTGAGAAGAAAAGCGAAAACGATGAGATGAAAGAAGAGGAGAGAAAAACGGTTATGGAGAGAGAAAGAAATGAAATGAAGCGGTTTTCGTGTTCTCATTTTGCATTAAATAGAGCGCGAAAGATGACAAAGTGAGATTGAAATTGAAGTGAAATGCAAATACAGTTGAAAGTAAAGAATAGAAAGTGTCATATTGGATTCATATTATATTTTAAAGATGGTGTTTTTAAATTAAGAAAATCAAAATATATTATTAAATTTAGACCATTGATATTGGATCCAACGATCAATCCATGTGATTACTTCTTATCCAAATCATGAATTGTGTTGCTTCACTCTTTTGTTGCAGGTGTATATGACATTTGTTCATGGATGAGAAATTTATTTAATCTCAATTACTTTTAAAATAATGTGTTAGTTAATACTTATCACATTCTTTGGATTATTTATAAAAATAAGGAGTGGACTGTCATGTTCTTTATACACTCATTCAATCTCTACACAATATTTATAAAGGTCTTGGAATGATTTTTTTTCTTATGACGTTATTTATTAGCCTCACTTGGTGGTGGATTTGATAAAATTCACCTTGTTGAAGTGGTTATTTAGCCGACGACATGGTCAATTTTGTTCTTTTTATGTGTAAGATATGACTCATCTTTTTTACTGACACCTCTGAAGATTTGTGAGTCGGATAACATAAAACATTTGCCGACTCACCTCTAAAGGAAGGAGATGATGTACACCATAAATGAGGTCAAGACGACTTTAAAGAGAATAAAACGACCTCCTACAGATAAATTACCAAACTTCCAAGAAGACAATTTGTCTCTTATATGACTAATCACAAGATTCCAAAATAATAATTTACCAGAATTATTGTCAATTGGCATCCCTAACATTCGGTCTCATTCAACCAAGAGCTATCAACGTTAATATTAACTAATAAACGTTTATGAAAGTTCACCTTCAATCTATAAATGAGTTCAAAAAGCAAAAGAGTGGTCTTCATTGTGCGGATATTATACCAACTCTTTCTACTAATGAACAAAGTATCATATACAAAAGGTAGATAACTTTAAACACGTCATCATCCTCCACTTGAAAACCACAAAATTTTACCAATCTTATATATATAAAATAAAAAAAAATAAAAAAAATAAAAACTTGTTAAAATAGTAAATTACACTGTCAACATGAATTTGAATGACAAATGACAAATGTTGGTATTTTAATTGTTATGTGTGTATGTCATAAACTAATCCACTTAGATCTCATCTACCAAAAAACGATTGTTTACTTTGTGTATTAAAACTTACAAATATTTCAATGAATTTTAATCTTGCTATCACATCAATTATTCAACTAACTTCATAGAAGTATTTTGTTTTTAGATTATGAGTTTTCCATCAAAGTATTAACTTGAGGGAAACTAACTTTATCTTAAAACTATGAGTACAATTTATCAAAACATCTATTTATTGAAGACTAATCTTAAATGAACACAATTATATATTAAAAAAAAGCTTAACCACAAACTGTAACAAAATAAAATTGACTACATGAAAAATATTATATCACATATCAATTGGTCTATGCCATAGGCATTTTCATAAAAATACAATCAAGCAATAGCCTTCTGGCCATGATCAATGACAACATTAGAAACAAACTTTTTCCAAAACCAATGAGACTTCCACACTTTATTCATTTCTTCAATGGGAACGTTGTTTGTCTCAGGAAGAAACAAGGCAACGAAAATTGACATGATGAGCACAAAGCCAGCAAAGAAGAAGAAAAGTCCAAACTTCAAGTGACAAAGCATGGTAAGAAAAACTTGAGCAATGATAAAGGTGAACAACATGTTCACTGCAACATTGGTAGCTTGACCTGCAGATCGGACTTCAAGAGAGCATATTTCACTGGGAACTAACCATCCCAGCGCACCCCAAGACCATGCAAATGCCGCAACATATAGACATATAAAGACTAAGAGAAGATCAGCTTCAGTTTTTGTAAACGAGCCTTCACCGCTAACTCCAAGTTTGATAGCAATCATACTTCCAACAGCAATCTACAATCAATGATTATATCCTTTATATTATTTATGCTTGGAAACGACTTATGTATAATAATTTTGAAGGCTTAATTAATATAAATAATTAATTATAGTTAAGTTGAAGTTTTCACCTGGCAAATAAACATTTGGATACCGCCTTCAAGGAACAAAGTCCTTCGTCCAAATTTGTCCACCGTATAGATGGAAATTAAAGTAGCAACAACATTAACACCTCCGCTAATTACTGCAGAAATGAGAGAAGCATCATTTCCAAAGCCCAGAGTTTTGAAAAGGACAGGTGCATAAAACATGATAACATTGATTCCGGTGAGTTGTTGGAAGAATGGAATGAGAGAGCAAAAAGTGAGTTGAGGCCTGTATCTTGTTTGTGTAATATTTTTCCATGGGTGCTCCACCTTTTTGGCTTCCTCGCTAGCATCGATTAGATCTTGAAACTCCTCGTCAACATTATCAATGCCACGAATCTTTTGCAACATTTCCTTAGCTCCTTCTGTTTGACCTCTTTCAATCAAAGAGTTTGGTGTGTCACCTAAGAAAAAAGATCCTACACACAACATGACTGCTGGAACGGCTCCAAGGCCCAAAGAAATTCTCCATCCATTCTCAAGCTTGGAAGTCCCGTAGTTAATAAGATTTGCAACTAGGATTCCAATTGTACACATCATTGAGAATCCAATGTTAAGCGCACCTCTCATCTTTGTCGGAGCCATTTCAGACAAATACACTGGAACAGACTATTTAGGAGCAACAAACAAAATCAAATTCAATCAGTCTTGAAATATTCTCAACCTTTTATACATCAAAACATGAAAGAAAAAGAATGATATCAATTTATACCTGATTACAATATCCTACACCAAAACCAAGCAATAGGCGACCGATGATAAGCATTCCAACATTGACAGCCAAACCATTCAGCAATGCACCAACAAGGAAAAACAAGCCACCTGCAAACATTGAGATCTTGCGTCCAAACACTCTTGTAGTAGTGGAAGCAAAGAAAGACGCTATTAACGCCGCAATATACAAGGAAGATGTGAACAAAGTAAGGAGTTGGTTGTCAAATTTGCAATAATTGCTATCATGTCTAGATTCATCTTTCATTTTCTTGTAAACACTGGGGAAGAATTTAACCAAAAATGGTTCCATGGAAGTCACTCCTCCTGTAATACCAAGATCATAACCAAAAAGAAGACCTCCCATGGCTGCGACCAAACATGTGACAAACACAAATGGTGTGACCTTCCCCTCATATTGCCTTCCATTTGTTGAAGAAACTAATACTCCAGCACCCATCTCTCAAATGTGTACGTATCTTAAGGTTATACACTTGTGCTCAAGTTTATTTCTATAAATGTTATATGTCCAAAATTATGACTGTTTTCTAACATCAACAGTTGCTAATAAGATAAGATGAGAGAAGAAGTCAAAACTAAAACAAATAATTCCTTCAACAGTACATATTATTTTAGTATTTTGATTACCTGTGTTCTAGTAATTTGCTATGTTGGGAGCATTTTTCGCTTGATTTGGTCTTAGTACACTATTATAAGGACTTGAGATACGCACTAATTCTTGGATTAGATTTTAAAACTTGACGATGGATTAAACCAATTTAAATAAACAGAAAGTTTGTTGGATTTGTTTTATTACGAAAAGCATTTCTTAAAAAGTTATAATAAATATTTTAATTTTAAATAAGCTTAATGAATATTGATCTATAATATTTTAAATTTTATTTGTATAAATTATTGAACCAATCAAAATTTCATCTTGCAGCCCATAAAGGATTAAGTTACGCCATTGTATCAGAAGATGGTATCCGTCACCGTCACTATGGACCTGAAATTTGTGTTGACAATCAAGAGAATCCAGACAGAGTGTAGCTTAGGGAGGAAGGCCAGGAGTGGTCATCACCGTCATCCTCGTCGACAAGGGTAGTCGGAACCGTTTCAGATGCAACAGGAAACAGTAACGGTCAATCAATAAATCCATCATCTGCAAAAATGGTTGGTTACTCTTGCTGATTTGTTGAAAAACCTAACTTCAATGAGGAAATCAAGCAGTACTAATGTGCTAGAATTACAATTATCATCTCATAATGCAACATTATTTGAGGAGGAAAATGAGGTAGTAATTCATAATACCTTGTCACATGGGAAAAGCATCAGCCAGCCAACACCAATGAAAGTAGTGCAGAGCAAATCTTCAACTGTGGTTGATCATTTTTTATCGGCAGAGCTTGGCTCCCGGGCCTGTCGGGAGTCATGAATATGTAATAGCTTGGAACTA
Source organism: Medicago truncatula (assembly GCF_003473485.1). Lineage (NCBI taxonomy): Eukaryota > Viridiplantae > Streptophyta > Magnoliopsida > Fabales > Fabaceae > Medicago > Medicago truncatula. Next base: position 36,690,559 of record NC_053046.1, read on the forward strand.
TTTTGGCCTAGGAAACGTCAAGGCAGTTCCCTGTATAAAATACCTTGTCTGTGTCTATACACCTGACATTGTTTGTTATCCTCATTGAAACATTATCCAATAATAATAAAGTATTCAATTGGTTTTGATCACCACTTTTCTGTTGACTGTATTGGCCATAGTGGTGGTATCGTCGTTCTTTGGCGTCATGCTGCTCATTGTTCAATCATGAATTATTCTCAAAACTTTATAAATATGTTCGCTCTTTTCTTTGGCGGGTAGCTCATGGCTGCCTCCACACACGTTCTCGGCTGATTTAGAGAGGAATACCCTGCGCTGATAATTGTGTGTATTATGAAGAGATGGCGAAAACTCAAATTCACATCTTCTTTGTCTGCCCAAAAGCTCTAAACTATTGGGAATTGGTGCAACTTGACCCCATAATCTGCAACTTGATGCTCACCACTAACAATTTACTTCACTCTTATTTGATTCTTTTGATAGGTTGACTTCTGAACAACAGTCCATGGTGTCAATGATGCTAGCAGGGGCGGATCTAGAATGATGGTTTGGTGTGGCAATATTATAAAAGATTTTTTTTTTTTAGTGTACATTTGATTTATAATACGATATATATATTAGTAATGCAAAAATTAAACAGAAAAAGCACTATAGCGAAGTGGCTAAGGTAAGTTTGTTACATTTCTATGTCTCAGGTTTGAATCTCATCCACCACACTTTTGATGATTTTCTTCTTAAAAACAACGGTTCTCGGAGTTGAACTGTGGACGTGACTATAAATAAAGGACTATCTACCACTGGACCACACATTGATTTGTGCCACACCATGCCTAACACTAGATCCGCCCTTGGATGCTAGGGAGATTGTGGAAAAACCGTAATTCTAAATTGTGGAGAATTCAAATTCTCCGTCTCCAGTCATTGTGTGACGAGCGAAATATACTCTCAACGGATAGGCATTGTATACAACAACATAAGAATCGAGGTCAGAATGTGCAACATGTGCTTTCATGGTTCAAACCGCAACTTACCCACTTGAAGTGTAATGTTGATTGTGCACTCTTCAACAACAACACAATCACATGTTATGGATTTCGCTTTCGTAACTCATCAAGTAACCTTGTGTCAAGAGTGTCGAATTTCGTTTCGCAGCTCTTGCCCCCTACCTGAAGCTTTGGGTTTATACGAGGCCATCAAGTTTGCTATTGCTCGAGACATGTCATCCGTAATTTTCGAATTTGACTCCAAAATTATTGTTGACAAAATGAGATTGGAGACATCTTCGCTAAATGTAAGGACCTTTTATTAACTCACAATATTTCCGTTGTGAATCACATGTTATGGATTTCGCTTTCGTAACTCATCAAGTAACCTTGTGTCAAGAGTGTCGAATTTCGTTTCGCAGCTCTTGCCCCCTGCCTGAAGCTTTGGGTTTATACGAGGCCATCAAGTTTGCTATTGCTCGAGACATGTTATCCGTAATTTTCGAATTTGACTACAAAATTATTGTTGGCAAAATGAGATTGGAGACATCTTCGCTAGATGTAAGGACCTTTTATTAACTCACAATATTTCCGTTGTGAATCATGTTAGGAGGCAAGCAAATAAGATTGTACATACCCTAAACCCATATATTTCATGATGTCCCCCTTATTTATACTCTTTAATTATTTATAAAATGACCTAAGTTTGTCTTTGCTCGAAAAATTATCTTTGATCCCCTCTTTTTTTTTTTTGTGGTGGTCGGAGTTTGAATCCCGAACCTTGCATATATTATGCATTGTCTCTAAACCACATATAATATGCAATACTACCAACCAACTGAGCTAAGCTCACATGGACGATCACATGATTTCTATTGGTTTAATAATTAATTTTAATCAATTAATTAGTATAGTTATGGTATTAGTACCTTTTGACAACGCATTTTATTCTTTTTAAATACGACATACGTATCGTAGTTTATTTTGATATACGGTATGTGTGTGTCTTGACACTTATTTAATTTAAATAATTGTAATTTGTTTGTGATGATGGGAAGCATCGCCAAATAAGGACATCAGAGGAGAGATTTGAGAAATCAACTCATAGACTAAAGGCTTGTAAAATAATTTATTTATTTTGTCTTTTGAGTCCGGTGACCATAACTATACTACCTAATCTTTTATCATTTGATGTATGTGATCTTTTATTGTTTTATCTATGTTATGTATGAAAAATATGTTTAATTAACGAGATGTATGCTTATAATATTTTTGAATGTATGCTTGTGTGTATGAGATATATATCGTTGAGATCGCCTGATTAAAATCCCTCATACTCATCAAGACTAATATTGAAAATGTATAGATTTCACCTTAACGAGATGCATTTTCTATACTTGTAAAGATGTGTAAATATAATCAAATGTTTTTCATATTTTAGCACTCAACAGTAAGATGTGTAAATATAAAGTTGAATGTTTTTCAAATTTTAGCATCCATCAAGACTAATATTAAGATGCAATTTCTGTACTTGTATAAGATGTATTTTCTATACTAGTAAGGTACAAAAAGATAAATGTAATTTGCTAAAAAAAAAAAGATAAATGTAATGTCTCACTGCTAATTTTCAGGTCCAACTTAACTAATTATAATAAGACTATAAAGTTTTTGCTCAAAAAAAGAAAGACAGTTTAAAAGCAAAAATCGAAAACAATCCCTACGATGGATCAGAATTGAGGGAGAGAGAGAAAGACTTACAATGAACAATAAAGAGTGATAATTACCTTCTCATAGACTTAATTATTACCTCCGTCCCTAATTATGGGCCTTTTTAAAAAAATAACAGGAATTAAGAAAATTGATAATGGTAATAAATTTATTTGTAATTACTATTGATTTTACAATTTTATCCTTTAAGAGAAAGGTAATGTATATTTTCAAAATAGTATTTAATGTTGATTGAAGAAAAAGATATAAAGAAAAGGTATTTAGGAGATAATTTTTTTTTAAAAAAGAGTCTTGTATTTAGGGAGAGAAGTAGTATCTTTTAAAGAAAATAAAGACTATTTAATCTAAAGAACCAACCTTTTCTCTTATATATAAGATCCATATATATATTGTATGCATAGTCAATATCAAACAAAAGAGGAGTTACTGATGGTATTTTATAATTATTCTTTAGAATATCAATTATGTACTTTGTTTATATGTCCAAAAGTTACATTGATTTCATAGTTTCATTTTTCTGTTTTTTAAAGATGATTCGATAGTTTCATGTTATTGTCCTTTTTTGTTTTGAAAATATTAATTTGCCCTTTTTCTTTTTTGACCGATTTGAATTGTTGACCAGATGAATATAGATTAATTATGTTTACTATTTTATATTTATATTAAAGGAAATAATTGATTTAACATATCAATAAAATAAAAAAAAAGTATTCAATGGTCAAGGCAGGTTCTCCATTTATACATGTCATTGGGAAAAGAAAAAAAAAACAAAGAACTCATAATCTATGAACAAGATGAACACAAGGAACTCTACTACTCTTACATTGGCATTTTTATTTGCTTTCTTCATCGTTGCATCAGGTTTGAAATCGACGATTGAATTTCCCATAGATATTTTTATTTTTATGAAATATCATATTGTGATTTATTTACCAAATCACCCTTTAAATAGTATCTTCAATTTAGTCCCTAAACCAGCAAAAACCAAATAAATTTTGAACACTCACCAATTTAACCATTGTTGTCAAAATGTTAAAGACTAAATATATTGGTTTATTGACTTATGCCATATATATCACAAGCAAATTAGTTATGATATTCTTTTGTTGTATTTGTATGTAGATTTATGCATGAAATCAGAAGCACAACATCCAATTGTGAGCTGGCCCTGTGTATCACCAAAACCATGCAAAGTTAGCGGCACTTTTACTTGCCCATGTATTAAGAATCAATGTAAGTGTGGAAAACCTCCTTTAGATGATAACAATTCTATTCCATCCTCCTCAATTACAAATTGAGTAATGAGATATCGTGCGGCAATCATAGTGTATCAATAAAAATGTAATAAAAGGTTGATATTGATATGATAAGAAAATATTTCATCTTATTTTATTTTTAAACTTTATCTTACGAATGTTTTGTAAGCTTGTTTACCATTTTCTTTCTGTTTCAATATTGATACTATTGGATGTTATAAATCAAATCATTTTCAGTATATTTTCCACTTCTTTAACTGATGATATGGGGATTGTTATATTCTCAAGAATCCACCAACGAACGGACTTTACATATAGTGTATGTTTGGTTAAGCTATGGTGTCTGTGTTAGTGTCTAATATTTTGTGTTCGATTATCATAACTGAATAAAAAACCATGGGTTGTTGAAATAACAGTTCTTGACTTCTTCACTTCATATGAACCAAGTTCAGGGGTCTATTCTAGGAAGGACAAATCTATGGTAAACAATGATGACTTAACCATTCACTTGTTCCCAATGTTAAATGAAGTCATATCTCAGCTCAAAAACTAGTTTTCTCACTAGTTCAGTTTTGATCGCAATGTAACTCAACCAAGGAAATACTTAAGTCCTTAACTATTAACTGAATGAAATACCATAGCTTGCTTTTTTATTTTATAAATCTAAACAAAACATTTAATTTAATAGTCCAAAATATAAATAATTTTTTTACTAACTTCACCCTATTTAATGATATCATTTCGAAAATACTCTTTAGACTTTAACTAACTAAAATTGTAAGATTTCAGTAACCTATTACTCATTAAACAATTTAGTTTTAACCATCACATTTAATCGGGTACAAGTGCATAATCAAAAATCATAATGCAAACCTGAAATGAACAAAAGAAATCAGAATTTATTTAATTGGTGCAAAATTGTGGGAAACAAGTTATGTAATCAGTATGTTAACATAAACCTCATCCTTCTATAACCAACCCCAGAGAACATTCCAGTGAATTTAACAAGTTATTAGGTCATCCCTAGGAGCAAAAATTTCCGCCAATTTATCATAAGAGAATAGAAATAATATATCACAGAATGACATATATGTTATTTGCCTTTCATGATAGCAACCATAAAACGAACAGAAGCTAACTGGATTAATTTCAATGTCAAAGCAGCCTTAGGCACTGTCAGATTCATTTCCTGAATCAATATTCATCGGTTGTGGTTGAGCATTGTAGACAATCTTCTCATCCTCATAACGTTTTTTATCAACACGAGCTTTTGCCTCGTATGGCTCCTTCTCCTCAGCTGTGCATTCAACACACAGAAATGACAACTTAGTAACACATGATAGGATTTTATCAGTGATCGAGAATGACATTATGCGAAAATGGAACTGCATATAAAATGAAACAACTGTCAAACAGCCATACCTGACATTTTTTTCCAGTTTTCTCCAAGTAACTTTGCCACATCCGTAAATGAAATCCCAGGATTAGCTTTCTTTATATTCTGTCGTTAAAAAAAGAAAAACCGTTTGAAATTTCTCCATCGATGGTTGTAGACAATCTTGCAGAAGGGAAATGATCATTTCCACACACCCAAATCCAAAACGACACCATTGGCATATATATAACATAAAACACACCTCTCTTTCCATTTGAGAAAAGAACATGAATCCAGACATTCCCCTCTTGGGTGCATTTGGATCCTTTTTCTTCTTCTGTTTTTTCTTTTTGCCATCTTCATCTGCATCTTTTGATTTCTTCTTAGAAGTAGAAGTAGAAGTAGAAGCAGATGCCTTAGAAGACAGATCCTTCTTTGGTTCCTTTTTGGCAGGTATCTGAAAATTGGCCATCATTAAGGTGTCAGGAATACCAAAGATGTAAAGAGTAGAGGTGAGGCATCACAAGATAATAAAGGAACATAAAACAAATCACATGCCTCTTTCTCATCACCACTTTGGCTAGCATCAGAATCATCTGCCCCAGAATCATCAGTAGGAGACCCTTCATCGTCCTTTTCGGCAACAAAGTCTTCATCCTGTAGATATTTTCCACCGATTAATATATACAAAAGCAAACGAGACTACCAAAAAATATTTCCACAGGGAACCCCGCCATAAGACATAGTAGTGTGCATATAAGTCCAGAACAAATGCACACAACTATAATAATATGCAATACAGAAAACACAGGAAAGCAAAAAGGGATAGATAATAAACAATAGTCTGGCTGCAAAACAACAGAAATGCAAGCCTGTGAATGCAACGCAGAAATGTAAGCACACTTCAAACATCACTTTATGTTTTTTCCATGCTCAAATATTTTCCAATGTTGTTGGATATAAATTAATATGATCCTTGTTTACTTAAATTAGAACGCAAATATACTAAATGCTACTCACAAACAAAATATGAGGATAAAAATAAAAAATTATATCAAATATAGATTAGGCACCTCCTCGTCACTTTCATCTTCACCAGCTTCATTTCTGATGCGCTCAAGATGTGGATCAACAGCATCATCATCATCACCCTCAAGAACCTTAGCCACACCAGTAGTTGGTTGGGCATCTCCTAAATTCATAATTTTCAAGCCCTTTGAACTGCATGTTCAGGTAAGGAATGAGTTGTTTATATGACAAACAACTAGTTGCCAAGTAAAATTTGGCAATGAGGTAACATTTACCTGATAAAACCATACAAATTGTGGTACTCGTTTCTCTGAATATTACGAAAGAGGTGCTCTTGGTCAGATTTTAGTCTGATAAGAAGGTCAAAATAATGCATATTTGACCCACCAGCAGCATGTCGCTCAAACTCCACATAGTCAATCTAGTCAGAAACAACGAAACAATCAAAACCTCTAACAGGTGATATCATGCATGACAACCAGTATTTAATATATGATGGTCAGTAAACAGAACTCAAATTTCACCTCTTCATGAGTAATAAGAGTGGGAGGTTTAGGTAGAAAGAAGAAGCTCTTCTCAAGGGGATACAAAATTCCATCTTCAGCTTTCAGAGATGATTTCACTGCATAACCATCTTGACAACTCCTAAATTTTCCAGGCTTAGTAACTTTGGCCCCAGACAAGCCACGTAATACTGTGGTGAACACTTCATGGATAAGCCCCTGATTATTGAATTGTAAATGAAACATATCAACTATTACATTGCATCAGATGCAATATGCACAACCCATAGTGCCAAATTTACACATCAATCAATCAACTAAAATTATGCTGTTTCTATTTTCCCAAGCATCCCTCAAGAACAGCACCTCGGGGTTGTATATCAACAAATCAATAATCAACAGTTTAGGCAATACCTTATACGACAACTCCAATCTGTCTTTGAACTTAGAGTTATACAGATCTTCACTTAATGCCAATTCACTTTCAACCACATAATCAGTTTCGAACTATACAGAAATGAGCAAAACAATGTTAGCTTCAGAACAACGCAAAATATGTATCACCTAAATTAGTAAACCAGAAACCCATGAGAAATTACCTGCATCACAATATGAGGGTACAAAGTTTGTCCTTTTCGAATAGGGGGGTCGAGACTAATAACGACGAAGGTATGTGGCTGATTAGACTACAGATACATACAGCCAGTTGACAGGAGAAGTTGTCAGTATACTTAACAAGTCCAGAGAAAAGCATCAATCTTAAGGCATGGTTGGCTGATAAACTATATTAATAGCTAATAAGAAAACCAATATCAGTGAAATGAAAGCAATAGATCAGAAAATAAACCTTAGGAAGTAAAAATAGTCGAACTACACTGCTATACTGGATTTTGAAATCATTAGCCTGTCCTTGAAGCCGCAAGAATGACAGGTGTAACTCGACACTATATCTTCCCCTGCAGAGTAACACAAATTTCTATCATTAGATATTTGATCTTTCTCTTGAAAGGTTGTAAACGGAATCAGAAGTATGCAAAGCAGTGATAAGAAACAGAAACTAGTTAATGAACATGTCTGTGTATTTAAAAGGTTACCTTGGTGTAAGGATTGCAATACCATCAAAGGTAACAACAGCATCTTCACCTCCAGCACCAACGTCGGCCACAGATATTATTTTATCACGGAAAACCTGATACGAAAAATATTATGCAAACTTAGGTTACATATAATTTATTAACATGAAATTTATTAACCTCGTGAACAAACTCACCTGAGCAGGGGGGCAATTTTCATCACCAACAAACTGGGTGTTGGAATTCGGTATATGGAAACTTATCTCCATCAACGAATCTTTCTGAGATCATATGAATAATATTAGACCATAAAAAATGCAAACCCAAATTAACCACAGCCCACATTACTGTTCCAAGTCCAATTTGGATAAGGAAGGTTTTCTTTAACCAGCTGCAAGCTGTTACGAACTGTACTCATTAAAACTCAGAAGATTATATAGATATACCTCATTGGCTCCGGTTGTATCATCCACATGGAACTCCAAGATCACATCATTTTTCCCTTGAAGGTTAGTTTGTGAGACGTCTGCTAAAGGCACTTCGAAAGCTTGCTTTGAGCCAACCATGAAAGCCAGCATATTTCCTGAAATGGAAATATAAGCATAAGAATGTCGACCAGTATTAGAACTTCATAAAAGTAGTAAAAAAATTCTATTAAACAAGCTCTCTCTGCTATGAAGAGAAAGACGGCATGTGGCTGGCAAGTGGCAACACAAACAAGAATGAGAGGAAGGTCCTTTTTGAGAAGCCAAGCAAACCCCACCTCTACCCCAACCCCAAGAAAAACCACAATCTTAAGTATAAGATGAATGGTATCAACTGAATATCTTAGTAGAGTGCTACCCCTTGCTGAAAATATCAGCATACCATGTTCTTGTGATGTTTACGTGTTATACAGAACACAGTGTGAAATATTTTTTTTTTCTCTCAAAACAAATTTTCTCATAGTATAACAAGTAATGATGACAAAGAGAGATGTCTGAGAAAGACGCAAAGCATCAAGAGGAAAGATATCCATTTCAACACATTAGTCAGTTCATGTAAACATCACTGACCATTTAAATCAACTTCTCCCCAATTGCGCCCACTAACAGAAAGTTGCTTCTCCTTTACAGTTATTCCAAAGGTGTTTTGGAAAAAACTGGTCAAACTTACAACATCCTGCAAAATAGAAAATATCAACATAAGAAATGATATGTGATGCCAATCTAAGTCCCAGTCATTAATATCTATATCTGTCAAAATGTTAGTCAAAGGAACAAACATAAGAAAACAAACCAGATATTTGAATTCCTTAGTCTACAAATATATGTAATTGGACATTCAGGAGGGGCAGAAAGTAACCTGATCACGAAATCCAGTGAATTTGTAGAACAACCCATCTTTGATCTGAACACCAAGTTGATTACTCTTTGGAACCTTCATCCATGTCACGCTCACTATGTCTGATTTGTCAACTTCAATTGATTTACCACCCCCCTGTCTCTTCCATAAAATTCCCCCAGAATATATTTTTATCTGCCCCGGATTCTGCAACCCCGATAATATGTCATATGTCATACAAAACAATCACTATATTTAGCCACCTATTTATTTACAAATTTGCTAAAAACAAAAAACTCATTTTCCCCCAGTTATCATAGTTCTTTTATAAAACAATAAAAGTGAAAATTGATAAATCATTGGCATGGGACAAGCAATGCAACATTAAGTAGAAAGGCTGCGAATATTCGACTCCTTCCTATGGATATTTAAATAAATTATACATGAAATCATTCAGTGTGCTTGGTTGAGTAGGATTTATATTGGAAGATAAAAAATTTGGAACAAAAATGACTTTGCAAATGCTTGTTAGTCTGCATAACCAAAAAACTTTTCGAGTAAAAAAACTGACAGATAGAAAATCCACTCGAAAACCAAATTAATTAACAAAAGACACATTTGAGAACCAAATTAACCAACAAAAGACACATTGGAACAGATAAATTCGAGTTCTACAGTGACACGTCGGACACAATGAAGCATCAAAATAACCGTTTTGATACGAGAAACAAATACCAAACACCCTAATTTTGAAAATATTTACAAAACAAATAGATAATTAGAATGCTAATAACGATAATCATAATAATTAGGGATTAGCGATGAATAAAGAGAAAGAAAATAGTAAAATAAATTAGGGTTTTTTTTCTTAATTACGAAAAGTTTGAGTGATGCATGTAATGTGAAATCGAGAAAACGAAAATGGAAGATTCTAGAGAGAGAGAGCTGACAGTGCCGCCACGGCCGCCGAGGGTGATATTGTTGAAGAGATGACCGTCAGTCATTGCCTTCTGATCGCAGGAATGAAAGAACGAAGGTTGGTTACACTCTTTCTCTTGTCTCTTGTCGTAACTCAGAAATACAAATTTCGCACCTATTTATTTCAATTTTAATGGGCCCTGTCCTCCTCACCAGTGGTGAAAAAACCATTTTGCACTTTGTAATTAAAAAATCTGAATAGGAAAACCTCATTTTACAACAACAATCGAGATTTATCCCACTAGATATGATCGGTTAAATAGAAAACCTCATTTTAAATTATAAAGTTAAAAAAATCCAACCGCAATTTTGGAATTTCCAAGGGCCGTGTGAAGCATGGAGATGGAAAAGAATTTCTCTAACTTTTTAATATTCACTGTTTTATTATGTGAAATCTAAACGGATCATACCATTTTATATCAGATTCTTTTTCAAAATGTGATATTCATGTTTATTTTACCCCATAAAAAAGGTATTTTCTCTTATCCCATATATTAGCAATTTTTTTTCTAAACTCATTGAATAACTTATTTATTTGATCTATGTTATAAATCAAATGCGTTAATTATTTAATGAATTTGAAAAAAAGAATGTTCTGAACACTCCATATGTTTTCGTTTTCATTTTAGCTCTTAATTTTTATTATTTTTATCTTTAAGTTTTTAACGTTTAAAAATGCATATCTAATTTGTCCCATGTTAAGAAACAAATCTAAATTTTGTAGAGGAGCTTTTTATATTGTTACAAAGATGTCCACAAAAATTATTCAAAAATTTAATAGTTGAAGGATAATTAAACACATTTAATTTTAGCATGTATGCACATGGACTAAAACTACTTACAAGATAATTTTGTAAAGACCGGAATTGATAACAAAAAATTTAGAGGGATCAAAGTTACAAGAAAATTTTTAGAAGGATTAAAGTGAAAGTTGATATATTTAGATGGACTAAAAACATCTTAACTCTACTTCAAAAAATTAACATATTAACGCTAAAAAAATCTAATTTTTGTCACATAAGTCACTCTTATGTATGAGTTTAATTATGGTGGGTTGACGGTCCAAAACAATTTTGCACACAGAATCAATCAAAACATTTAAAATCAATACATCAATTAATATTTTTAATTTATGTGACAATTGAGGATGTTTTGATTGTTTGTGTGTACAAAGTTGTTTTGAACCGTTAACCACCTCATTAAACTCAACCAATATTATATTCTTTAAAAATAATAGTTTTAGCTTAACACATGACAAGCAATTGAATTGAGCTTTAATCGAATATATAGTAGTTGAATGAAGGTTAGTCGAACTAAAGTGATCGAATATGAAATAGATGAATCTTTCTGAAGTTGTGAGTTGACAATTGAGCATTCAACTTAACTTGCGTTTCATGTTTGTGGTCTCACTAATTGAAACAGTATACCCCATTTGGCAAAGGTAGCTGGTTATCCTCCCATCCCATGTACTAACAAAATGATCGGTTGCCACTTTTTAGAGACAACCTCTATTGAGAATTTACATACCTTCATAAATGTTTTTCCAGATATAGCTAGGCAATTTCTTTCTTGTATATTTCACAAATATGTACAAAAATACAAAATAAAAAAAACTCATTAAAATTTAATTAACCAAGATGCAATGTCGTTTATGCAGTTTTTATTGTTCCTCTCACAAAAATACAATTTTTAAGAAAATTCTATGTTGAAGTCATAAAAATGATTTTTTTGGTGAAGTTATTAACATTATAACATAAAAAATGTAAGGGTCCTGCTAACCGGTGCCCCCGGACACGGGTTAAGCATACCATAAAAGGGAATTATTGCCATAAAAGGGAACTGTTTTTGACATTATTATAAATTAATTACACAATTTCAATGCATTAACTACTATATAATTTCCTTTTTCATACCCTTAACCAGTGTCCCGGGGGCACCGGTTAGCATTTCCCAAAATGTAATGAGTAACACCTCACCGTTTGTATGATGACATCAAAAGTTCAATCATTATAGTATCATCAATTCATCATATTAACAAGACTACACTTAATATAATTTTATCCTACCATATTATAAGCGTAACACCCCACAAAGTGTAACACTTAAGACTATCACATAATATTATCAAATCTGTTTGCATGTTAAAGATTTCAACGATAAAATAGTACATGTAAGTCCAAGATGTTGCAAGTATTACTAGATGAATTACTATTGATTATTAATCAGTAATCAACAATTTAAAAATGAATCAAACATTAAAATCAAAATTGACTTTTTCAAAAAAGTCAATTTCTTGACTCCGTAGAAGTCCTTTTTTTAATCATTAAAACAATTTTTCACACCCTATAAATAGTTTGTGACAGTAATCATCTATTTTAAGAGCATTTCTATTGATTATTTTCTAAGCAAACTACTTTAGTTTCATGCACTCCTACCATCTGGTTCCCACAGTGTCATGTTATATTTGTGCAACTCATATACATTTTACTTCAATGTTAAAAACTATGCAACTCTTAAGCAATTCACACTAGTTGTAACAAAAGAGAAGAAGCAATCCACAATTTTTATTTGCATGAAGTACCATATGTTACATATGCTAACTCATATTCTCCTAATGGGTAGGGAAAATAAGCAACTCGGTCATTTTTCTATGAAACCCTCTTATATACCTCATTGAAGATGTTCAAAGTGAATATCGTGTCTAAAGAACTTGAAGCTCTAAGTTCTCTCCTAATTTATTTCATGAATATCGAGACAATAAAAACAAAATTACCAAGACCACAAAATTACCTAGGGTTATACATAAGTTGAGCTGGACCAAGTTTGGTTAAAACTGAGACCCAAAAACCATGTAAGAACTTGACCTAAGTTCTCTTCTAAATAATATTTCTTTTCCTATAAATAATTTACGGTAAATTTATTCAAAATATACCCACCGCCCCTTTCTTCAGCCATATCATGCAAGAAACGGGCCACTTAAGTTGTGAAAGGTGGCATTATAAAGTCATAATTTTTTCACCAAAAAAAAAACGTCATTATTATATTATATTGTGTAGTAAAGTGGGCACTTAACCGGCCAAAGAAAAACATGCACTGCAAAATCTCTTATTATATGCACCATGTAGGGAAATATGTGTCGGATGTGTCATGGGTTGAAAATGGAGAGACATTAGTTGGATTAGTTTATTAGATTCATGTTGTCAGAACTTGAACAGAGATCGAAGAGACGTGCGACTTCTTATGATTAGGGATGTCAATGAATATCTATAGATACAAATAGTATGGTACTTGTTTCCGTTCCGTTGGATAAATATGATACTCGTGTCCGCCCCTGTATCCACAAGTATTCACGGGTATTTATATATTTTTGAATTTATTTAATTTTTGGTATAAAGAAGAACTTCTTTTAATTATCGAAAAACTTCAATTTTTAAACATTCATACATAATTCATTCAAATTTCATAAATCATATATAATCCATACAAATTCATGATTCTTGCATAATCCATACAAATTTTTGAAGTAAAATAAAAGGAATAAAAACATCCAAATTTCATATGCATTCCAAATTTCAATAACTTCATTTGACTTCCCAATTGTTGAAATAAAAGCATATAAATCCCAAATAAAAATCTAAATAATCAACATAACAATGATAATTGAAATAAAATCTTATAACATTTACTAACAATGTCCGATGCATTGAATGCACAATTTTCTATAAAAAAAAATTCCAATTAAGAAGTTGATATAGAAATGATATTATAAGCTCAATAATTTATCATCCGATTTCTCCAAGAATAAAATGAGGTCAAGTCCAAATAGTTGGAAATAAAGAGCACTTAAAAAATGGTCGTTTATAAATTATATGGAATAATAAAAAGATAAGTAGCCATGAAAATCATCAAGTTAAAGAGGAGAGAATCCTATAAAGTAAGTGGAATATGAATAAAGTTAGTGGAGTCCGATCATAAGCAATTAATATACGTAGAAACAAACTAACCATACAAAAGAACTATCCACACAAAATATAAGAAGATGCTCAATATAGAAGGACTAATCTACTTTATAAAGAAGTGCGAATATAAAAGAGTTGATCATAAAAGTAAAGCAAAGTGAACAAATTATAGAGAAAAAAATAATCAAAACTTTTAACCAAAATGAATCCACTTTCACAGTTGAATATAATCAATTAATCATATGATACATGTGTAACTGTGTGTAGTAATAAATATATAACTTGAAGAAAAAAAAACATGTGCGTATACTAATACTCTCAAAAAACATACATGCACTTGAACTTTTGAGTCTTTGTCTTATTTTTTAAGTCAGTGTTTCAATGCTTTTCTGTATAATATATGGTTGCATTATGTGAAAGCTAATCACAGCATTAGATACTAATACTATTCTCACTATGTTAATGGATATAATTGTTAGTTATGTTGATTTACATAAAGATGATTGAACACAGATATTTTATTTTTGAAGATAGAAACAAAAAAAGCATGGTAGTTAGCATAGTGAGAAAGAGATTCTGCATAGAAGAAGCTTCTTGATTTTCTACTAGTTGATCATGCATTATATAAGTGCATGTTTTGGTGATTAAACTTTGTGTGTGGAAAGCTTTTGAGGAACACTGAGAGGAAAAACATGGGAAATAAGATGGTAACATACAACAAGTACAAAAGAGTCTTGTTCTTTATCAAAAAGTATAAGGTGACTGAGCTGGTTCCACCTGAAGACCTCAGGGAGATTTTTTCTGAGTTTGCCGGAGGTGGATCATACATGTCAACCGAGCAATTACACCGGTTTCTTGTGGAGCATCAAGGCGAGGAGAATTTCACGTTATTGGATACGGAGAAAATTGTTGATAAGATTTTGCAGCTGAGAAGGACACAACAGGAAACGGTTCATGTTGATCAACATAGAGAAAGGAAAATCGCCCTTGATGATATCTTCCGGTTTTTGTTCCTAGATGATTTCAATGGTCCTTCCAAAACTGAGGTAAAACATGGTCATTATGTTAGTTATTCAGTTAATCAGAGTCTTTGGATGAAGATCAGACGATTCATGTTTTGAACCAAATTTGCTAAAGTCGGAACCTGAATAGTCCAATCTTAGTCAGATGATTTCAATTTCCCTTAAGTTTTCTAGTGTTGCTACTTTTTCTCCTTTCTTGTATTTTTATTTAATTGACCTTACTTTGCTAACAAGAAAGTATAAATAAATGTCATTACAGGTAAATCATGATATGAGTGCTCCATTGTCACATTATTTCATATATACAGGACACAATTCCTTCCTTACTGGAAATCAACTAAGCAGTGATTGCAGTGAAGAACCAATCATAAAGGCGCTGCAACAAGGCGTGCGTGTTATAGAACTCGATTTATGGCCAACTTCTAGTAAAGAAGATATTAAAGTTGATCATGGATGGTACTATTTAGACTATATAAACAATAAAATCGGTTTTTTATATGATCTTAATCGAATCAACACAAAACTTATTTCATTTTTGTCACTGTCATAGGACACTTACAAATCCTGTATCACCTATCAAATGTTTGGAGTCTATAAAGAAATATGGTTTTGTTGCATCTCAATATCCAGTGATCATAACTATAGAAGATCATCTTACAGAAGAACTTCGAGCGAAATTTGCAGAAGTATGCAATAGACTATTCTATTTTTAATTTTCCTTTTCTGATCTCAATATTCATTTCTTTCTTTTTTTTCTTTTCATTGTATCTTGTTGCAGATGGCAACTCAAATATTTGGAGAAATGCTTTATTATCCTCAACCAGCAGAATGTTTAACTTTAACAGAATTTCCTTCACCGGAATCATTGAAAAATAGAGTTATTATATCAACAAAACCTCCGAAAGAACATTTTAAGTCCAACCGGATCAAGGACAACGGCAACTATCATGCTCTAGATGGAATTAGTGAATCATCAGAAGAAGAATCATCGGGAAAGGAATCGCCAGATTCTACAGTTGAAGTGGAGATTAATAGTGCGGTGAGAAATGCTAGCAATACATTATTTTTTATGTACTCTTGAAGTACTATTAATAAGGTTTGCGTGCTTGTGTTACAATTTTTTTTTGTGTTTATCAGAATGGAAGTGATAGCGATGAGGGAGACGCAGGTAAATATGGATGTCATCGAAGATTATTTCAAGAGTGTTCACCGGATTACAAAAGTATAATAACAATCCAAAATAAGAAACTTAAGGGTAGCTTGAAAGATAAATTGAAAACTGACGGTGAACTTAGACGCTTAAGTTGGAGCGAAACAACCTTAGAAAAGGCTTCAGAATCTCATGGAACAGACATCATTAGGTATGTGATACAAGAGCACGCTATAATCAAATTTTAGTACCTAACAGTCTCCTATGGTTTATCTGATTCAAACTGTTACTCTTCCAGATTCACACAAAAAAATATACTCAGGGTGTACCCTAGGGCGACACGCGTCAAATCCACAAATTTCAAGCCACATCTTGGGTGGATGTATGGAGCTCAGATGGTTGCATTCAATATGCAGGTTAGGGAACTGTCACCAACCTGCTTTCGATGTTTTCGGAAATGCTTTCTTTCAAATTAGCTTTCATTTTCTCTCTATCACAATTAAAAAGGAAAATTTGTAACAAAATGTCATTTTTGGTTTGACCACCCACATATAGAGTAAAAATTGAAAATGTTGTTAGAAAGTGGTGTTTCTTTTCATGGAAATGGAATGATAGTGGGAGCTTTTTGAAACCTGAGTCACATCATTCAGCTGTTTTCTGATGTGGAGCAATCTAGTATGCATGTCAGCATGAAATTTTTGCTACCAAGAGATTGGTGAATAATGTGGCAGTGACACTTTAGATTGAAGGCGCGTCGGTGTATAACATCAACACATGGTGTACTCCCATTCAATGACTTCTACTTTTTCAAATTATTATCGGTGTCTGCGTTACTGTTTCCTAACGACAAGTGGATTAACTTCGCTTGCAAGTTACTGTATCATATCTTTTAAAGGAATGCTAACCTTTTTCTTTCCTACTACTTTTTTTCCTCAATAGGGGTTAGGAAAATCACTCTGGTTGATGCAAGGAATGTTCAGAGCAAATGGAGGATGTGGTTATGTAAAAAAGCCTGAAATTCTAATGCAGAAACTTCAATGTGACAATGAGTTTGATCCTACAAGGATTATGCCAGTGAAGAAGACATTAAAGGTAAACAATACCATAGTACATTATTCAATTTTAAAAGGTAAATTCTTTTGTTTGGTGACAGCTTAATGTTAAGTTAACATATTTAATAACAGGTAAAAATTTACATGGGACATGGTTGGAGCTTAGATTTTAGTCCCACACACTTTGATATGTTCTCTCCCCCAGACTTTTACACAAAGGTAAGTTTGAAAATTCCTTATATATTAGCTGCTTTTGGTCGAAACCAATATTTTTGGATTATTTCTCACTTCATTATTTTCAACTATCCTTTCATAATTCTTGTGCAACAAACATAAAATTATTAGACTCTTAATTCCAACTTAATATTATTTGTTACACAAGCAACCCTGCTTTCAAAAGAATATAGATGAAAAAAAATACAGACAAATAACATACTATGTTTGCTAACGAAATTCGACCAATTGTGCTAACGCGTCCGATTGCATAGCTGCTGCAGTTCCTTTCTATTATCAATGTAAGATTAGGGTTTACATGTCGTGGTTATCTTGTGATCATTGACATTGTGGACAAATGTGACTAATGCAGTCGCAATGCAATTGCAAAGGCCTTCAAAACTTGTACGTCACCACAACAGTTGTGTCGCAAACTGCAATTTAAACTACGAATTTCACTCATAACAAGGAGTATTAAAGAGTTTTTTTAATAGAAAAAAAAAATTGAGGTAGGGAGAAATAATTATTAATTGAAATGACGATCATGACCATTTTACAATTGTTCGTAGTAGGATTTGAGATTCATACCTTAAAGTTACTAGGTCAAACTCTTACCACTGAATCGGCACATTGTGGACACGAGTCTTGAAGAGTTGTTTTCTCAAACACAAACAAACATTGTTATATTATATGATTATCTTACAATTGGATTGGTTTTTGTGACAGATTGGTATTGTTGGTATCCCTGCTGACATTGCAAGGAAGAAAACAAAAGTAATAATGGACAATTGGTTTCCTGTGTGGAATGAAGAATTTGAATTCCCTTTGACTGTTCCAGAGCTTGCTTTACTTCAGATACAAGTAAGAGACAAAGATCAAGGAGGAAAAGATGACTTTGCTGGACAAACATGTTTGCCAGTTTCAGAGATAAAACTTGGATTTAGATCAATCCCTTTATATAATGAAAAGGGTGAACAATTTAAATCTGTTAAGTTGTTAATGAGGTTTCAATTTGAATGAATTGTAGATGTAATGTAATTAATTCATCTGGGATATAAATCCTCCTTCTTTGTAATGGTTAACTTTTTTTTTTTGTCAACTATTTTAATTACTTTTGATCAAGAAAAAGAAATAAAATTAAAAAAAAAAACAAAAACAAAATATTCACTAAAAGAAACACTCCACCGTATATTGATATTCTTATTTTATTTTATGCTATTCATCTTGTGGGGTAAATTATTCTCTCAGGACCATGAAATTGGTATAATCAATATTTTCCTTAGGAATGTACTTCTTACTTATTTGGAAACAGTTATATAATTGAAAACAGCCACATGTGATGATAATATCTATTAATGCAAGGGAGCTTCTACGGTGCAGTCAGGAAACTGACTTTTTTAAAAAAGTTAATTTTGATTTTAATGTTTGATTCATTTTTAAATTGTTGATTACTGATTAATGATCAATAGTAATTCATATAGTAATGCTTGCAACATCTTGAACTTACATGTACTATTTTATCGTTGGCATCTTTAACATGCAAACAGATTTGATGATATTATGTGATAGTGTGTTACATTTTGTGGGGTGTTACACTTGAAACAAGGTTGGATAAAATTAGATTAAGTGTAGTCTTGTTAATCTGATGAATTGGTGATAGTATGATGACTGAACTTTTGATGTCACTTTACAAACAGTGGAGTGTTACTCACTACAGTGTTGATGTTATAATGTTAACTTCATCAGAAACGTCATTTTCATGACTTCACCATAGGATTTTCCATTAAATGCAAAGCACTTTACACCAACTTTTCTTTTTATAAAAAACTAGTCGAGATACCCGTGCTACAGCACGGGTAGCGCGGCTTCGCCGCGGTGTATGGCCGCGGCTCCGCCGCGTGTCGCGTCTCGGCTGCGCTTGGCATAGTGATTTTTTTTTGTTCATAGTGAAAATATGAAAAGTATTTAAAGCATAATAATGTATATATTGATCGGTAGTAATGAAAAATTATAAAATAATTATTATTTTTTTGTCAAGTAGATTAGTGGCTAGAGCTCACACAATTTAATTGTCGAGAAGTGGAGTTTCCGGGGTTCGAACCCCGGCCCCAGCATATAAAATGTGATATCCCTACCAACTGAGTTAAGCTCACGGGGATAAAATTATTAAATTTTAATTTGAACAAATATATATTAAATTTTAGTATTGAGGATATTAAAAAAGCTAATAAATAGTAACCAAAAAAAGCTAATAAATGAAAATAATCATAGTTTTTAGGTTTAAATATGTATTTCATCCTTGCAATTAAGGGTCGTTTAAAAATTGGTCCCTGTAATCGCTAATCCTGGCAATTTACCCTTGCATTGTTTAATCATTTAAAATTTCGTCCCTCTCCCCACTTAATCACTGCCACATCACTAATTTGATGACATGACAATCCCTGTCACACATGAAATTCCAATTTTACCCCTGGGTTTCCAATTCTTTCTTCAATATTTTGTCCTCTTCTTAAGGGAAAAATTAGAATTTCACGTGTGGCAGTGATTAAGTTAGTCAAATGACGAAATTTTAAATGATTAATGATTGCAAGGCTAGTTTGCAAGGATTGGCGAATACAGGGACCAATTTTTAAACGACCCCTAATTGCAAGGATGAAATACATATTTAAGTCTAGTTTTTATTTACTAATATGTTTTAGTGTGAAAAATACTAATAAGCATCCCGTGAAAAATCATAATTAATGTATTATAGAATATTGTTATCGTAAAATATATTTCATAAATAAACATATGCTAACATATTCCCATAAAAAAATACAATGAGATATATTTTTGTTAATTTATAGTCCATACACTCATATATATTCTATCAATATATATAGTTCTCATTAGATTTCAGAAATAATAATATACTAATATATTCCCGTAATACAAACATATACTCATATATATTTTTATTAATATATAGTCCATACACCAACATATACTTTATTAATATATTAATAAAACTTAGGCAGTCGCGGTGTTTAAATAGAGGTATTAAAAAATACTAATTTTTTTTTAAATATTAAAAAATACTAATTAAAATTGATCACTCGTTCTAGTTACTAAAATGGGTCCCGTGTTACAATTGTACACTCCAACGAGTTTTTTATTGATGCATTTAAAAAAAAGGGAAAAATTGAAGTATGATTAATCATAGTATATTATAATTTTGTTGTTTGTTTTAGTATTGACGATATTAAAAAAAAAAAAATACATTTCACAAATAAACATATACTAACATATTCCCGTATAAAAACATATAGTGAGATATATTTTTATTAATATATAGTCCATACACTCATATATATTTATCAATATATTTTTATTAATATATAGTCCATACACTCATATATATTTATCAATATATAGTTTCCATTAGATTTCAAAAATAAGAATATACTAATATATTCCCGTAAAAGAAACATATACTCACATATATATTTTTATTAATATATAGTTCATACACCCACATATATTTTTTGAATATATTAATAAAACTTAGGCAGTCGCGGTGTTTAAATAGAGATATTAAAAAAATACTAATTAAAACTGATCACCCGTTGTAGTTACTAAAATGGGTCCCGTGTTACAATTAGACACTCCAATGGTTTTTTTAGTGATACATTTAAAAAAAATGGAAAAAATTGAAGTATGATTAATCATAATATATTATAATATTGTTCTTGTTTTAGTATTGACGATATTAAAAAAGCTAATAAATGAAATACATTTCATAAATAAATAAATATATACTAACATATTCCCGTAAAAAAAAACATATAGTAAGAAATATTTTTGTTAAAATATGTTCATATACTCATTTGTATTTTATCAATATATAGTTTCCATTAAATTTCAGAAATAAGAATATATTAATATATTCCCATAAAACAAACATATACTCATATATATTTTTATTAATATATAGCCCATACACCCACATATATTTTATTAATATATTAATAAAATTTAGGCAATCGCGGTGTTTAATTAGAGATATTAAAAAAAAAAAAAAAATTGATCACTCGTTGTAGTTACTAAAGTGGGTCTCGTGTTACAATTGTACACTCCAACGGGTTTTTTAGTGATACATTTAAAAAAAAATTGAAGTATGATTAATCAAAGTATATTATAATATTGTTCTTGTTTTAGTATTGATGATATGAAAAAAGCTAATAAATAAAAATAATCATAGATTTTATTTACTAATATGTTTGAGTGCGAAAAATATTAATGTGTCCCGTGAAAAAACATAATTAACGTATTATATAATAGTGTTATTGTAAAATACAAAATCATGTTCTGCTATAACAACAACACTTGTTAGTTTCTTCTATAAAAAAAACTTGTTAGTAAAACCGAATTGAAAATTAATAGAGAAAATGGAGTTGAAAATGAAGAAAGTTGGTAAGAAAAAGATAAGAGAGGAGGGTGAGATTGAAAGAGAAAAGTTTATTATTAAAAAATAAAGGTGAGAGAAAAGTTTATTATTAAATAAATAAATAAGAGAGAGAGAAAAAAAAATTATTATTATAAATAAAGAAAGATGAGAGAGAAAAATTTATTATTAAATAAAGAAAGGTGAGAAAGTGGGTTTTAGCAAAGTGAGTTTTGATAGTTGATTTGACAAAAATAATCTTAAAATTATAAAGAAAAAAGTTTGGAAGAAAATTAGATATGGGTAGTTAAGTAATTATGGTAGTATCTTATTTTCATATATTGTAAGTGAAGTTCTGCATTTTTTGTGTTTCTTCACATATGTATAAAATGATAAGAAATATTTTTGATTATTAATAATTTTTCAAATTCACTAAAGTTTGTTATAACGAAAAGAGTTAATTAAGTTTTTAGTCCCTATAAATATTTACAGTTTTGTTTTTAATCCCTACAAAATAAAATCATATTTTTTAGTCCCTATAAAATTTTCCATCAACATTTTTAGTTCCTATAAAATTTTCCATCAGCATTTTTAGTCCTTATAAAATTTTTCCATAAGCATTTAAAAATGCTTAAGGAAAATGTCACAGGGACTAAAAAGTGTGATTTTATTTTTTAGGGACTAAAAACTTAATTAACCCTAACGAAAATAAGTGAATCTTACGTGAAAAGTAAAAAAATCATATACAATGCACCTAAAAAAAATCATGTAAGTTTTGTTCTTATGAAAACTGCGATTAACACATGACATTTTTTCTTAAGGAGCTAACATATGACATGTTATCAATCATTATCTAATACATCTTTATATCTAAACACCCCTAAAATTTTTGTACATTCATTCCATAACTTTTATTTTTTTTATCTCTTTTTTTATTACATCAATAATATATCATATTATCTTTTCTTTTCTAATGTATTACAGTAATATATTTGATTTTTGAAGCAATATATATTTTCTGCATCTCTAATAATGTTTTTTTCAGGGTTTTTTTTTTCATGATAAGGGACTTTTTTCCTATATTTCTTTCTGCGTGTGTTTTGGTTCATAGTGGTGAGAATCAATTTTAATTGAATTAATTATTATTTTTTGGACAAGTAATTGAATTAATTCTGTAGAGTTAATTTTCTGCTTGTATATGTATTAAAAGTGTTGATTCCCGTGAGCTTAGCTCAGTTGGTAGGGATATTGCATATTATATGCAGGAGCCGGGGTTCGAACCCCGGACACTTCACTTCTCCACAATTAAATTGTGTGAGCTCTAGCCACTAGGCTACTTGACAAAAAAAAAATGTTGTTTGAAATGTGTAAATGACGACAATGAACTTTATCCAATATGTGTGTATTATTACTATTTATTATTATTTTAGGTAATATGGTGACTTGATATTCATGTGTTAAGGCGGATAAGTGACATGTTTAGAGTTCAAACATTTGTCACGGTATATATTATACAATGTTTATGTCAACTGACCAGTTAAGTTTATAGGACAAATTTTTGTTTTTTAATTATGTTAATTTATTAAATAAATATGGTAAAATAAATATGGGTTTTGTTAACGAGTGTCTTCGGGACACTTTTTAAACATTCTAAAAGAAGA
The DNA here is from genome assembly GCF_003473485.1 of Medicago truncatula. Lineage (NCBI taxonomy): Eukaryota > Viridiplantae > Streptophyta > Magnoliopsida > Fabales > Fabaceae > Medicago > Medicago truncatula. Next base: position 36,714,287 of record NC_053046.1, read on the forward strand.
AATTATTCGTTGAAAAGTCAAATATTTAAATTTTCAATACATTGATTACAAAAGATTTCAAAAAAAGTTATCATTTCAAGGTCTTAAAGATTGCCCCGTATGACACTCGTTAACATTTTCCATAAAAGAAAGCTTAAGATACTTCTTAAAAATAAAAACTTATATATTTTAACTTAATATTGGTTACATGTGACACCAAGCAGCGTTAAAAACCATCTGGTCTATGGATTTTCGTAAAATACCATAACATGATAACACTTACACTATACCATGTTATGTTCATGTTGCACGATGAGGTTTTTTTTTTTTTTTTCTTTCAAATAGTTTAATGACTAAATTTATTTTTTAAAGTAAATAAGTAGGGTGTCTGAGGTTCAACTTCAGTCTCTGCATATAATAATGCATTGTTTCTACCAAATGAGCTACATTTACGTGGACAGTTGCACATTGATGCCTTAATACAAGGGAAGCACCTATATATATGTAAAGGCTTGTTAAAAAAAAACATATATTTTTTTAAGCAAATAAAATAGACAATAAATAAAAAGAAAGTACAAAAAACTGAGAGTGCATAAACTTGTCCCATCATCCACAAATGAGCACTGAGAGTGCATAAACTTGACCCATCATCCACAAATTAGCCCTAACCAATAATAAATAAATATTAACAAAAGTGGTATTTTAAAACCAAATGCGTAGCAAAAAAATACACAACAAGACAATCCAACGAACCCAATGTCAGGTCCGAAACCAAATTGCAAAACAAGTTGGTGTGTAAAAATCCGCAAGCGTTTTGTCAAACCAGAGATAACCTAGACCCATCTTTTCCGGAATTGTGAATGAATTGACCGTCAACACAGACAAATTCAATAATCAATAACCCTTGTAAGCTAAACAACCCTTCCAATCAAGACAAGATCGAAGCGAAGAAATAAGCAACAACTGACTCGATCTAGTTCATCACTCACCACTATTTAGTGCAAATCTAAAAGCAACCGACCACCGCGGATGCGACTACAACGGTTTTTAGAAATCAAAAGTGAATCAGTCCATATCTTTACCAGTATCTCAATTATAAAACATTGCGAGAAACCCAGCAACACAAAAAAGATCAATGTTGACGAAAATCACTGACCGAACCCATATCAAGGGATGATTCCAAAACGACGGTGGTAAAATGCAATCTGAACAAGAAGCACAGATGGCATCAATGGTACAAAATATATTGAGGCCTCAAGGATGCGTCGACGGATGCATAATCAGCCCCGATTGGGTTTAGGGTGGTGACGCGCCAACGAGCTTGATACCTCCGATGAGTATTGATGACGAGTTTGGATTGATAGAAGGGGAGATGTGATGGGCTAGGTTAAAGGTTGGGGGTAATTGAGACTTCCTCCACCTTATAATCTCACACTAAGTGTTGAAAAAATTCATGGCTTATGGTTATATACCTAAAATATGTAGAAAGACAACAATAAAAATAAATCAATTATAAAATTATCCGTAACATTTCATAAATAAATAGATAAATCAATTATAATTATAAATTGTTGTAACATTTATAACATTTCATATAAATAAACAAAGAGTAGTTGAATTTACATAAAAATTTAAAGTTCAAATCAATGAATGGACATACCTCCTTCAACTGACCCTTGAAAACTATAGTTTGGGAAAGGAATTCATTGGAATTTCAATGAAAGGTTTAGATGTGCTTTAACCAATTGATATAATCTTAAATCGTTTTAACTCTTGATGTGGTCGATTCTTCACCCTACTAAACATATTATACCATCTCCTGTCACCGTTGTAAACAAGAGACGCCTGATGGTCTTTGAGGTTAGGCATAGAGTGGCTATCTGGTCTTGAGTAAATTAGAGCCAATTTCAAATATTTAATCATTAAGATACACGTGGGAAGTAGATACCATAATCTAAAATCCCCAACTTCTCTAAAATCCATCATTAAAGCCATGCAAGATAAAGGATAAGGTTATCAGAGGGGAAACACCAACAATAGGTTCGAACCAAGTGGCTAGAAGAGATTTTGACAAGTTATGTAGAAATGTTAGACAATATAACTTTACAATCCTCCACCAACTCAACTCAACCTCCCATGCAAACAACTTTTTTCTCCAACTCTAACAACCTTCCTCAAATCCTTTACGTAACACCATATCATTCACATAAACATTTTTCTCCAAGGCTAGATTAAACAACCTACTAAAACGCTTTTTTACCACATCCTCTACCATCCATGGCTCGTGTCAAAACAACTTACTATCATTCCATATTTTATTAGTAACATTATGAGTGAAGAATTAATACCAAAATCCATCATTCTCCCTCCTTAACATCCAACACCACTTCCCTAAAATATGTAAATTAAAAACTTTTAAATTTCTCACACCTAAACATCCCTTCTCTTTAGATAAACACTCTTTGTCCCAATGAGAGAAATGATTTTTAAAAATACTCATTTTAAGTATGGTACATGAGCTCACTTTGTAAGAATTAGACGACGATCCATTGAGAAATTTCGACATTTCCAAGATGGCAACCTTACTCTAAATATTTGTAAGATAATGAGCTCACTTTGTAATTAAACTTAAAGGCAACCTCATTTAATCAAATTGAGTCAACATTAACACCAACAAGTAGATTTTTGTGGAAGTTCATCTTCTAGGAAGATTGCACAACTTTTGAATTATTTTAATATATTTTTTTCGATACCATTAATGAAGAATAATTTTGTAAAATCATTCATAATTTCTATTCCTCATATAAAGTTTACTACGTTCTTAATTTATGTGACATCATCAAAACAACTTGTTATTTAAAATGGAAGGAGCATTATTATTTTTTATTTACAAAAGCGTTCAGACTGACATTCTCATACTCGTTTGTCCGTTTTTTTACTGCCCTAACATATATATCTCAAACAATTTTTTTTTTTGTTGCATATACCCTATCAGACTAAAGAATTTTTACAATGTTAACAATTATTTACATCATTAAAGATAGAAAAATGATATTTTTACAATTATTTTGAAAGAACTTTTGAGATAACTCTCTTATTCTTTTTATCTATCTCTATTATTTGGATTTTCGTGTCAATATCCACATTTCCTTATATATCTTTCGTTGACCCATAAATTGTTCAAATAAATGAAGAAAAAAAATGAATTTTGTGTTTGAAAGTCACACACATATAATTGTATACCAGGTTTTTTTTTTTTACAAATTATATCCTTTATCATGTTGAAGAAAAAAATCTCTTTCTCTTAGGTACAAAATTTATAAGAGAAAAAGTATTCAACACACTTCATTCTTCAATCAACTAGGAAAGAAAGAAAAAGTAACGACCAATACATATCCCGCTTCAACCGCAAACATTTCATTCATCCATTCATTTTCTTACTTCTTCTCTATATTACCGTTTTCGTAGCAAACCAAAACCGTTACATAAGCACCTAAAATCATATTCAACACATTCAACTGCGTTACAAAATGTTCAAACGTTTCAACAGAAATATCTCATTCTCCGAACAAGAACAATTACCACCATCTGATGTCAAGGAAGTTTTTTCCGAATTCTCCAACGGCGGATCAGCATTGTCTGCTGATCAGCTACGGCAATTTTTGGTTGAACATCAAAGCGAAACTAACTGCACCGAAGATGATTCAAACCGGATCGTTCAAAATGCAATACAATCGCGGAAAAGTGGTGTTGCTGGTGATGGCATTTCCGGCACCGGAGAGGAACTCACCCTTGAAGAATTCTTCCAGTTTTTGTTCTATGATGAATTTAATGGTCCCATAAAATCACAGGTGTGTGTTTTCCCATTTCTTCACTCTCTCTTATTTTGCTTTTTGTAGAAAATGCGGGAAAGAGAAACGTAAATTTTGTTTTTTTTTTTTGCTTGTCTTGTTTGACCATTTGATTTTGTCACTGTTTTATTTTATTTTATGATTTCACTTGTAGAGAGGATAAAATTGATAAGATGTAACATTTATTCAGATTTGTTTTGTTGTTTCACATAGAATTGATTTCGTTCTTTATAAAATTGATTTTGTTCTTTCGAGCTTTTTAATTATAAAATTGATTTTAAGATTTAAATTTTTTGTTGAACTTACTTTTAAGCTGTTTGGTTTAGCAATGGAACAAGAAATATTACGTCCAAAGGCTATTTGATGTGATTTTAAGGAAGCTACAAATTGTGGCATTAGGCCAAATGCAAACCTATAACACATTTAACACCAATACAAACATAGGCTTTATCAAACATAAACCACGTTATTTTCATCTTACTTTTACATAAAAGAAATTTTACATAATCAATTCACTAAATATCAATTTTATGAAGGCAGAATCAAACATGCTTAATACATAAAATATAAGGAACCAAATTTCTCTAGAGAGTAAAGTTTATGCACGACAACCAAATGGGGACCTTTTGACGACTTTTTAAAAGCCAGATAAATTCTGTCAAAATAAAAAAATGGCATAGAATTCCGTCAAAATTAAAATATAGTAAACAAAAAGAAATATCATTTATTTTAGGAAACATTATATTATTTTTTTGACAAAATTATTGTATTGTCATCTTTGATTTAGAGACCAAATATTTACTCTAAATCAAAAGAATTTTTTTTTATTAAGGAAAATCAAAAGCATCTTTCATTCCTTTGGATTTTATCGAAATAACTTTTATAAATCAATAAACAAAACAAAAGCGAAATAAAATGTTAATTACTTTAAAAAGATTTTGGTAAAAACCTACTTGGGATGACCCGGTGATAACTTTGGAGCCTGAGAGGTTTACATATCATCCTTGGAAATTTGGACCGGCAACTCTTTTTGCATACACCCTTTGTAGCAAAAGTACATGTATTTGGTCTTAAACTATGGATCAGAGACATATATATACTTATTGGTTATATTTCATCGTAATAATTCTTAGCATTGAGTTATCTTCCGTTGCCTTGAATATTATACTTTTCAACTTATCACGTTCCTCTTGTCAAAAAAATAAATTCATTATCTATAAGTAAGTTTTATACTTTGAAACAGGAAAATTTAGTGTATAGAAGAAGGAACGGTTACAGTTTTGTTAAAGACAATAACAAAATGTTGTGAATGTAAGAAAATTTTAATGTCCCTTCTTGACAATTGTTATGGCAGGTACACCATGACATGAATGCCCCGTTATCACATTATTTCATATACACAGGACACAATTCCTATCTAACTGGCAATCAGCTAAGCAGTGATTGCAGTGATGTACCAATCATAAAGGCGTTGCAACGAGGCGTGCGCGTTATAGAACTCGATTTATGGCCAAATTCAGCTAAAGATGATATCGTTGTAGTTCATGGAAGGTGCTGATCTTGAATTCAATACTATTTGCTTTTATGTCTTTTGATGTTGTAGTGTTTTATGCTATTCATAATGCAATTTTATAAATCCATTTGATTTAGAACATATTTCTGACATATTGCAGGACACTTACAACTCCTGTCTCACTAGTCCAATGTTTGAAGTCCATAAAAGAATATGCATTTGTTAAATCTCGCTACCCTGTCGTTATAACTTTAGAAGATCATCTTACACCAGATCTTCAAGCTAAAGTTGCAGAGGTATTCTTCCATTGTTACTGTTAAAGAGTTAGTTGAATATTGTTTTAGGTAGTTACAAATTGGTTATGGTTAGTTAGCTTACGTGTGTGCATCATTCGCTTACCGATCAGCAGTAACGGCCAAGGCCCCAGAGGTACATGTCGTTGGTGGACCTAAGTTACATCCTGAAGCACACATGTATAATCATAACCGATAACCAATTTGTAATGACCTTAAACAATATTCAACTAAGTCTAACAATTACTCCTTCAGGCCCCCATTTTTTCCAGAAATTGAATGCCATGTTAATCATTTTATTTGTAGATGACAACTCAAATATTTGGAGATATGCTCTATTTTCCGCATACAGAAACTATGACAGAATTCCCAACACCAGAATCACTAAAAGATCGAGTTCTTATATCGACGAAACCGCCAAAAGAATATCTTGATTCCAAACAATTTAAGGATACTAGTGACAGTGAAAGGGAAATGGGTGAAGAAGGATCATTGTCACCAGCCCTTAGTGTTGAATGTGATGAAAGAGTAAGCAGCGAGGCATAGCTTGTATTCTTCAAATTTGATTTATATAGTATATAAGTTCTATATGTTTATGTTTTTTTTTTTCCAAACATGACAGTGCAGTGGAAGTGATCTTGATGAGGAAGGTTTGAATCCTCGTGATAAAAAGCCAGACCAGCAAAGCGCACCACAGTACAAACGTTTGATTACAATCCATGCTGGTAAGCCCAAGGGTCATATAAGGGACCACCTAAAAGTTGCTGGTGATGTTAAGCGTTTGAGCTTGAGTGAGCAAGAACTTGAAAAGGCTTCGGCTTCTTATGGAGCTGATATTGTTAGGTATTTGCCAAATAGTCACACCTAGCACCGACACTTTAGATTGAATGAATGTTGACACAGAGGAACGTTGTTACATTCGGTCACTTCTATTTTCTCAAATTATTATTGACACCTACGTCTCAGTGTTGTGTTCAGTGTCTGTATTTGTGTTGGTGCTTAGCATATTAATGGTCCTAACTAAGATGGTTGCATTTTTTACTTCCAGGTTTACACAGAAGAATATTCTTAGGGTGTATCCAAAGGGAACACGTGTCACCTCTTCGAATTACAGGCCACATATAGGGTGGATGTATGGAGCTCAGATGGTCGCATTTAACATGCAGGTCAGGGACTTAAGATCAAGTCTCTTTTCAAATAAAAGGTTTATCTTAGTATTTACTATTTTCCAACTTTTTTGTGTAATGCACTTTTGATACTAACGTTTTAACATGTTTTTCTTTTATCAGGGGCATGGAAAATCACTTTGGTATATGCAAGGAATGTTTAGAGCAAATGGAGGGTGTGGTTATGTGAAAAAGCCTGTTTTTCTTATGGAGAAAGGTCCACACAGTGAGTGTTTTGATCCTAAAAGAACACTGCCAGTGAAGAAGACATTGAAGGTGAGATATTATTTTGGAAGGAAATCCATCTATTTGTTGACATATTTTGAAATTCTCTCATTTCTATCTATAGGTGAAAGTATACATGGGAAATGGGTGGAACTCAGATTTTAGCAAAACACACTTTGATACATTCTCTCCTCCGGACTTTTACACAAAGGTGAGTGCTAATCAGCTATGTAGCACCGACACATGTGATTAAATTCATTTTCTTAAATTATGCCTAATGTTAATGTTATTGTCGTATCTAGTGTTTGTGTCTGCTTCGGTGCTTCATAGCTTATAGTAATCTCTTTGCGGACATTATATTACAGGTTTGTATTGTTGGAGTACCGGCTGATGAAGTCAATAAGAAGACCAAAGTAAATAAAGATAATTGGTTTCCAATTTGGGATGAAGAGTTTGATTTTCCTTTGAGCGTTCCAGAGCTTGCTTTGCTTAGGATTGAAGTTAGAGAGCATGATAAGCATGAAAAGGATGATTTTGGTGGACAAACATGTTTGCCAGTTTCTGAGCTGAAATCTGGATTCAGAGCAGTTCCTTTATATGATCAAAAGGGTGAGAAATTAAAATCTGTAAAGCTTTTAATGCGGTTTCAGTTCACATGAACTAATTGCCTTAGCCCTTAAGCCATATGGTCTCAAATATTCCTAGGTGGTTTTGCATCTGACTAGTGATTAGTGATTACAAGAAGACTGTTGTAATTTTATAGATAGATTGTTATGTGATTAACTGCTTCAAACATAACTATGGCCTTCAGAGGTTATATTTACTTACCTTCAAGATCAAGTCATCAACTGATAGAGTAGAGTAATTAGAAACAGAATTAAAGGGAGAATTGATTGTACCCTCATAATCATTGAAATTTGTTTCCTTCGTACATTTTTATTGTAAAAATAAAATTTATACAATTTTTTTTTTTTGGTTACAATTTAACGTATCTTGTGATATTGTTCTCCCAAGATTCTAATAATTTCAATTTAAAATAAAAAATATATCACGACCGTTGCTGCGGTAATAGCGATAAGTAAAAATTCACAAAAAGCTCTAAATATATCTGCTCAAGATAAAAAGTAATAAAAATTTGAAGGTGGATTCTAGGATGAGAGTTCAATTAAGTCCCTCACCGGTGGACCACGAATGAAATGCAGTTGGATTTAATCAAGGGACCAGGTTCATTCAAATTAAATATGAGAGCATTTATACTCTTTCACACACAATCTGTCTCACCTCTTCCTCTCTCCTTCCTCAGTTACATTTCATCACTGCTACACCCTTCATTTTTTCTCAGAATTCGATTTACTAAACAACTTCATAAATCATACAACACTTGGTATACTCATTGATCATTGTAGAAGGACAATCTTTGAAGCACCCTTAGTCTCGTAACTAAGAAAATCAGCAATAGAACCCACAATTTTTTTTTAAGAAATAACAATCACAATTTTTTTTGAAGAAAATAACAGTCACATTTATTGGCTGAGGCTTCAAGGGGACAAATCCCACTTTGATCAAAACCTTTCCGATCTCTATCAAGCATCATAAATTATATTAATTGAATAAAACATGATTATATTCTATTGTTTCGCCTTTTTTAATAAGTGTAACAGTGTTGGGTGGTTGGTTCAACTTGCCATGAATTTCGATACTGCAATTCTGAAATAGAAGAACAAATTGGATTGAGAGGAAAACAAATCAGATAAAACTGAAGGGTGGGGTGATCGAACCTGGCAGGAGGGAGAGGAGAAGAGGCGAGACAAGATTGTGTGTGGAAAGGTGCATAAGTTTTCATTTTTATTTCTAACAAATCTGATTCATTCAATAAATCCAACTGTAATTTTTTCATGGTCCACCGGTGAGAAACTTAATTGATCCCTCACCCTAGAATCCACCAAATTTGAAACTAAAAACAAATTTTTTAGCTTATTTCTTGAGTAGAAACTTTTTAAAATACTATAATATATTTGCAAAATACCTTTCAATAGGTAGGATCATTTTTTGAGTATAAACTTTTAAAAATATATTCTTGCCGGCTAATAATGTTATTCCGGAAAATCTTTTTCCCAACAACTTTTATTACTAATTTCCATGAAATCAAATGTATGTTGCACTTAATTTCTCTCCCATTTTCTCTATAATTAACCAATAAAAATGTAGTTTTTGTTTTTTCTTTGGTATAATTGTGATATATATTTTTTTCCTCATAATTTAGGACAGGGTTGAGAATAAATCAACTTTCTAGTTCTCAATTGTCTCTCATCACTGCCAGCAACAACCACACCATAATCCATGGGAACAAGAAAGCTGAATTTTAAGAATATATTTAAGTTAGAACCAATATTGAGCGTCAGGTTTTTATAGTTTATGTCTAGTTGCTTGTTTGGGGCTTCTTTAGCAGCTAAAAAAATATACTCAAACCTTATCACCTTAATGTAAGGTTTATTATAATAGAATTAGAAGCAAATTAAGTTGCTCATAATCTAACTTGGACTGCTCCTTTCATGGCAAATTCCCAAACTCTTGGCTCTTCCATTTACTTATAAATAAATGTCCAGAACACTTCCAAAAAGATAATCTTTATAAATCTTCAATAATATGCAGACAATTCTTCTAGCTCTATTTCCCGTTAAACGTTTCTTTTTTTTAGGGGGCAGAGCTTCTTTTAAATTAGGAGTATCAATTAACTAATTAATCATATCACATTGGACCATGAATAATTAGATAGTATACAAAATGAATTAATATTGCATTTTAATAAGAAAATTAAGAAATCACAAGAGAAAGGTAAACCGGTGAATTATGTATTCAAATTCCAAATGCTATTCTCTGTACAAAGTCTGGACGTCTCTTGCTAGGCATTCTAACTAGACCAGTGATCTGCAGCTCTGTAATTCCCCTGCAAAATCGCGCTCTGTGACAAACCAAAGTTAAGGATTGTGACAAGTATAACCAAAATGCATTGCAATCACTATAGCTCTATTAATGCACTTGAAGCATTATGCCCCGTGCTATCATGTTATTTGAAATGAAAAATATAAAGGATACTGGATTGAGGCTTCATTTTGGTCTGCAGATCCATTCATTTCTTTTCTCTTCTTTGATAAGGGGGTCTGCTTTGATTTTTGCTTCCTTTTATTTGTATTTTGAAGAACAATTGTTCTAAAAGACTGGAACCAATCATGAAGATTGATAAGATCTCCGTGCTCTTGAGCTAGTGAGTACCTGCAAAAAATAAAAATGTCAACTCAAATCTTGTGTGATGCTTTAACATGTCAGAGGAGATAATACTAGAAAGTTTAAAGCGAGATGATATGAATCAAGGTTATCTAACAAAATCAACCTCGGGTATTTATGGTTCAAGGTTATCATAAACATCACTATCATGAATTCTCTCTTGCCCACCTTTGACCTCTACAAATATCTATTGACATAAATTTTGAGGCAATTATGGTATGATAATGAGAAGCTGAGTAATTTAAAGAATAAATTGCACTAACTTGATTTTAGTTTGGCTCCCTGTATGATTTATACTAATAAATTTAGGATGGCTTAATATAAACATGGAAATAACTATCTGAGCAAAGAGGACAACATTATCAAAAAGTTAAAAAATGGATATGCTATATGCAAGCACTATACAAGATATATACTTACATAATTGAGGAATCGTGCCTGGATGGCAATAGGCCCTTGCCACTCTTGTTACAGCAACTGCAACATAATATATTATGAAACTCCAACAGATCAACTTGAATCCTTCTCCTTGGATCTCCAATCAGAACCTATATAAGCAAGAAGTAATATAGTGTGTTAAACTTTATATAACTCAGTTGCACCGTAAATCCCATGCATAAAAAAATATAGGAATGTAATCTTACTATTCGCGGGTTATATAAATGATGATCTGTGTACCCAAAATGTCGATTTTCAAACTTAGGAATCACTGTTGTAATTTGGGGCCTAACTCATCCTTACAAAACCGGCTTGTAAGGTGAGGATTGCCTCCTCTTTATAAACTCTTCTCAAGAGTCTTATCTATCCGATGTGGGACTTGGGTTTTAGCCCAGCACTCTTTTTGGACTTGGTGCGTGAATAGGTTTAGGCGGCCCTTGAATTCGACAAGCTCTGATACCATGTTGTAATTTGGGGCCTAACACATCCTTACAAAACTCTTCTCAAGAGTCTTATCTATCCGATGTGGGACTTGGGTTTTTCAAACTTAGGAATCACTGTTGTAATTTGGGGCCTAACTCATCCTTACAAAACCGGCTTGTAAGGTGAGGATTGCCTCCTCTTTGTAAACTCTTCTCTAAGAGTCTTAGCTATCCGATGTGGGACTTGGGTTTTTCCCAATAATCACAATGAATGTAATAAGAGCAACTAATGTCACGAGTGAAAAGAAAGAATAAACAAGGAAACTTCTTCTATTGAACACAGTGAACTGCTTGCTCAATGTGAGCTTGAAGACAAAATAAAGCTTTAGCGAAATCAAGAACCCTAAATCTTTCCCAGCCTTACAATATGCGCATCTAATCCTTTCTTTGCCCTCTTATATACACTCTGTTCTCTGCTACCCCACTTATTATCTTCTATTGAGTCTGTTATTCTAATACAACTCCCAACTACAAAATCACTTATTTCCTCCTCTTTCAAAAGCATGCCTTAATTATAAGGTGCCTATTGGAATGGCTGCTAATGAACATGAAAATAATTTTTTCATGAAAATATCATATATAGTTACATAAATTTGCGGATTAAATTCTTTGGCAAGCATTAAATTTCCCATAATAGAGCAGTGTGATCAAAAACTTTTATGAAGCAAATACATTAATTCAGGTTATCTTGCAAAAACACATTCATTCAGGTTGAAAGGTTTATTTTTCTTATTTTGTCAAGGTTACCACCAAGTGTAACTAAGTTGCAATCCTGTGTGATGAACTGAGGACATTCGTAAGTTAGTCAGATTTATGATCTGTCATCTAAAAGTAAGTTCCAAGATAAATACCAACTGTACTTCAGTGGGTGAAGTGAATGAAATATCCATAAAATGGGGAAAACATATCTTGATCTCTTACCGATTGAAGCTTCTCAACATTTTTGAAGCAGAAAATTTCATTGAAAGGCATTCCTTCAATGGGCCTCAAATAGTTTCTGTTCCATGAAAAAGAATGATCAGTAACGTACTTAGAAGCAGAATTAACTTAAATACATAAACAATAAAGAGTAATTTTATATTTTACTTCATTGCAAAACAATACAGAAAAGTAAGCAACAAGCCAAGCTCTGTTGGAAAGCAGAAGGGGTTTTAGAAAACTTATGGCAGTTAGGGAAGAGAAGTTATTTGAGAGAAGGCTATTATTTCTTATCGGAGGAATGCTTTGCTTTTATTGGCTTGATTTACAAATGAGAGCCTTTCCCCCATAAATGATTAGTCCAATGAATCAAATCAAGTTTACATTCCAACAAGATCTTCATATTTTCAACATAAATGATGTCAACAAAAGTAAACAAGTCACTTTGGTTGTATGAGCTAGCAAGTTCATTCTTGGGCATAATATAAAGAAAATAAAACGTGGTAATAATATTAAACATTACCTAACTAAATCATCCAGAAATGCGATAGCTTGCAAGTTTGACATTCTTGAGTCCTTGTCACATCTCCTAAAAATATAAATAGTCAGATTTAATTAAAGGATAAAAAAACAATCATTTGAGGAAAAACTAAAGAAGACTTCATTAGAAGAAAGAGAATTGACAAGTGACAACCAAAGTAAAGAAGGCAATACAATGTCTCATAAGAACTTGGTTATGAATCCCAAATAGCGGAGAGTAGAAGCCAGCCATAAAACACTACAGTGAGATAGTGGATAACGAGATCACCAGCATCTAGGAATTTTTATACAGTGTATATAAATTTTACTACATGCATAAAAATTCAATAACTAGCTGTGATTGACAGGTGGGAGAGTGAAATAAGATAGCATGAACGAATCTATCTAAGAGATAGAGTGAGAGAGAAGCCCAAACGTTGTTATGATGTTTTAGTTGCAAAATTCCTAAAATAGCCGATCAAAAAGTTCTACCATTTAAATTTTATGGAGTGTTTGGAATTTCGATCTCATCATGAAGTGCCACGCTATATCAGCCGCTATTTTGGCTTGTAGCAGCCATGGTAACTGCTAAAGCCGCAACACTGAAGTGCTCTGCTATCGCATGGCTTTTAGAAGCCAGGGACAGCTCTGATACACTACTATAGCGCGCTATTGACAGCACCGGTCTCTCACTCATGTATAACAAAAGTAACTTCCAAGAGCCACTTGATGCGAAAAAGCCAAAAATGCAAGTATATGTCATAAATGAGGCATAGTTACGCCTTCAAGTTATGACAATAAGTCAATAACAGCAGAATTTTTTCAATGCATGATTTTTTAGCTCTTGCTCAGAAAAGCTTCAACTTAATATTGTACACTATTCGATAAAGTATGAATGATAACTTCTATTTTGCTCCAAAAATTCAAAAGATACCAAATAGACTCTACTGGTAGTAGAAGGAGAAATAAAAGAAAAACACAGAACCAGAGAAGAACGGAAATTTTTATTTGAATGCCTCTACTCAATGTAACATGAGGAAACAAATGCTGTACATGCTAATGGGTTAATTCAAGAGCACCCCAACTCTCCAGCAGAATTTACTTACTCAACAACTCCCACCAAACAAGTACTAAAAGTGAATAAAATTTTTGAGGGACTAAACTTGAAACGTCGTGATTTTATAGGGACTAAAAACATATTTAACCCTAAAAATATTACTGTTAATAGGTTGATTGATTTGTTCATTTCAGAACTTAACTATGCATCCATTTCTCATTATGTTGTATTATAATTCAACTACTACTGTTACCGAGAAAATATAATTTGTTTCAAATTATGCCATTTTGAAAAACAAAAGAGGTGATGATTATTTCTTTTCTGACTTTATTCTTATCTTTTGAGCAATCTATTTCCTAGGCCAAGGAATCTCTCCATTTGAATGGCTTACTTTTGTCACCTTTAACAAAGAAGAAAGTACCTGAACCCCGTGACCAATTAACATACACAACTAAACTATGATCTATCATGAAATAACAATGAAGTAGAGAATTAGAATGTTACTTGTTAATGTCCTTGGAACTCCTGCGTGAACTCTTTCCATCTTGACATCTTACTGAAGATTGCAAGATTTTCAGTTTCTCATGAATCTGCAAGAAATTGTCATTCGGTAATTATTAGCGCTGATCAGGAATCAAGGTTTACAGTAGTGAAAATATGCATGATCTTTGTATTTATTGTATAGTATTATCGTACAGGCATATCATATGAATAGGAAAAATTTCTCCAATATTTATTTTGTATTTAATTTATTGTCTTGAACCTATACAAAATTGACTCCGTTCTGTAATTGAAACACTTAGTGTGACAATATTATGTCTCTACTTTCTCTCATCCAATGAGTAGTCAAGCTCATCGGGCTAGCATCAGCTATTCTGTTTAGAACAAAAGTCTCTAGCAAATCCTATGCCAATGACATATTACCAACTTCTCATAGAAAACTCTATACACTTAATAATCATGGAGTTCCTTCTTTTCATGCATGTAGAACTCTCCCAAGAAATCAGAAGATAATTTCTATTCCCCAAACCATCCCTAAGACCAAAAGATGCAGATTACCCAAAAAGTAACCTCTAATTAAGTTTAATTCCAATAGAAAAAGATGATGACTAGATGCAGTACTAGTAACTGACACTGGTCTATACAATCATTCATGAACTAAAAGTATCATATGTTTTTACCAGAAATCAATAAATTTTAGTCCTTCCCCCAAAAAAAATATCCCTCCATGCAAAAAGAAATAAATTTAAACACAAAAACACGGTTCATCTCGGTTCTAATGTAATTAACGGATTTACTGCAATGATTGGTCCCACGAAACTAGTTTTATTAAGGAGCATTTTGGGTAAACAGCTTAATTAGAAATTTATTCAATACACTCTTATTTTATAAAAACTTGTTTATAAGTTCTTACAAAATTGAAGAGGGAATGTGTGTAAACTCTACATAAACTCTTATCTGTTGTTTTTTTAATAAGGTATATAGAAGAGCTTATGAAAATAAGTTGAAAACAGCTTATGTGTGTATTTAAGTTATTTTCATAAGTTCGTCTAAGCACATACATAAATCATAAGTTTATCTGACACTACCAACGCCACTAAATCTACTTTTTCTAGATAGCAATGCATTTGCGGAAGACTAAGGTCAATGGGATTGGGCACAATAAGCTTGCTGACCTTTTGTTGGCAAGCACTAAAAAGAGAGCATAAGCAACTTCGTCGAGTTACAAATATTCAACTATGGGATCCAAATTACACCATATCACAGTCCCAACAAGAAAATAAAATTAAAACTCCAAGCAAACAAATATTCAAGTGGAAGATACCTCTGAAATATCTGCGGTAATTTTATCCCAACTCTCAATCAATTGATCTAGCTTTCCTGGAGGGAGATCCCTGTATAATTTCCAATCAGAAGTCTATAGATAATCTAACTAAACAAAAATAAAGCTTCAGTGAAGTGTCTAAATCAACAAAGTATAAAGATATCTATAACAGTCGTATATAGAAAGTTGCTGTTAAAGCTCACCAAGAAAGGTTTAGATGAACAAAAGGAAAGTTGCAATTTGATTTTGATTATTATCATTTAGGGTTTAGTTAAGACTGAAGACATTATAATTTTTGGTTTGTTGCAGTATTTGGAATCCTACTCCTTTTCTTTTAGGCTTTTATAGTTATTCAATTTCTTTTCAACTATCAGATATAGGCACTGGAAGGAATTCAATTTCTTTTCAACTATGAGATATAGGCACTGGAAGGAATACTCTTGCAGTAATATAAGGAGGTAGCTCATAACTTTTTTCTTTGGATACAATATTTTATGACATTTATGGCTTATCTATCTATCCTACCTCTGTTTCTGTTTAAGATTTTAATGCAAATATTGAACTTTTATATTTTGCGTGAAAACTGAATAATATATTTCAAGTTCTACATTATGTGCAAGCATTAATCTCTTTGTATAGGCTATTCTAACCTAAAGGGCCGAATAAAATTACTAGTAATAATTATAAAGAATGTACTATGTACAACATTTTGAACTTCCATTATAACGCAAATATTGAACTGTTAGTCTTTCTATCAAGCCCATTTTTTCACCTCTTAAATATGAACAATCGCTTAGATGATAAATAGTATTATTCCTCAGTAGTAAATATTTATATCTAATGACAATAATATTTTGATACGTGAAGACTAAAATTTGTTCTCTTTTATTTACCCGCGAATCACACGGGTCTCCTATCTAGTTTTCTCTTTAGAGCAGATATCGTTCTACATAAACAAGATTCTTATGGTAAATAAAAGAAAGCAAGTATCATATTCCTAGTTACCTTACTCTGCGTGCTATCTGGCAAATTAAACCTCCACTTTGCATGATAGAATATTGCTGAAAGGGATCGTTTGTTGAGGACAACCCATGGTCTTTTTCATCACTCATAACCGAATCTCTTGATGGGTACAAAACATGATTGAGGGATTCACAAAACAAATCCAGCAGCTGCACTCTGCTATATTTTCCAGCCTCGTATAGGCACTGGACAAAAGGAAAATTCAGTATGATGAACTCCAACTCAGCCACATTAACAACCAATTGCTAAACAATTTCATTTGGAAAAGAAAAGAAAAAAATATTTGGAAATGAATTTGACAAGCAACACAAATAATAAAATGGGAATAAACAACAAAAATCTATCATCAAAGCAAACAGAGAGTCGTAGACATGGAACCTTAACCATACAAAAAAAATAGTCAAGATCGACAAATAAGTATTAAAAGATATATATTTCAAAACATCACTAGAATAACTATGGCACGTGTATTAATACATGGCAACGGTGCTTTGTTATCAACAAAACATAGACTTTTCCACATTTCGGTTTTGTTTTTATTCCAGGATACTTAACTCTTGGATAACCATATGTTAGAATGTTCTGGTAAGGGGACCAGACTCGGGGTACACCCCACCTATATCCTAGCTGGTTCTTCCTTCAATCTGTTCTAACCATTAAGAAAACCTAGCCTTAAAAATCTAGTGTAAATCCACATGAAGGATACAAAATAGTTGGGGATCAAATATCCTAAAAAAACACAACATCAGGTTCAATGGGAAGCATCCACTGGCAATACCATTCTTCATACAAATGTATTAGTTTGACACTTCGATTAGCATCTTGGCAAACTCAGTTTCCAGGAGGCCTGGGAACACTCTGTTATCCCACCTGTAAGAAGGATGCCACCCACATCATCAGGTGGCATGTACCTCTTTTAAGTAAACTTGCACCATTTTAGATGCTAAATGTCATAAATGACTCAGAGTACGATCAATCCCTAAGTTTATATTACAGTCGACTACATGAATTCCTTTATTCAGTTTTAGAGTCGACTACATGAATGGCCATTTTATATAATGTTTTAAAAGCTAATTTGGATTGTTTAAACCGTCGTCAATCGATAGAAGAATTGGAATTTGACCGATAAAAACAGAGGACAAGTACACAAGAATTTGAAAGTAATTTCCAAATCTTACGAGAACCACAGTGCTCCATAGTTTCTGCACTGTCACCAATTCTGACAAACCTTCAGCCATGCTCTCGTTAGTCTGGTCAACCATTATATTCCTAGATTAATTATAACCAAAAGGTGGACTCAATGTTATCTGCATTAAGAAAATATAAATAAGGACCTGAAAATCTGTTAAGTGTAATACCTTGCATGCGATGGAAGTTCGTGCATGCATTTCAACAAAGTCTCAGGTGATAATCCAGAGCTTCCTTCCTGAGAAACCATTTTTAACCAATCACTAAAACAATAATAAAAAAGGAATGATGGTAAGAAATTATTAAAATATTGAGCAAGAAAAATTCAGGGCAAGTTTCCGATCAACTAAATTATAGGAACATATAATAGCATTGGTTGAACCCAATGACTCATGGAAGTAAAGATTCCAATCAATAGTATTTGAATGATATTTTGGGAGAAAGTTGTATGCATAAACTTTATTTGTTACTAATGACTTGGGGATTCCACGATGCGACTTTATCTGCGTCGCACCGGGGAGTACTCTCGTGACAAACCCTTCTTAGTACTAACACTTGTATCATTCACTTTAACAATTAATCAAAAGATGAAGCGCATGTTTCCATATGTTGAAATGTTTAAATTTTAGTTACAAGAGCACAGATAAAACACTAAACCAACTGAAGAAAACTAGACAGGCTTGGGCTAAATGCCCCTAAAATACAAATTAAAAACACAAGACCCCTATATATGTGTGAAGCAGATCATATTTGAAGAGCAAACTAAGGAAAGTGAGTAAAATATTAGAGGACTGACCTGATCTTCAACGAGAATTCTCCCTTGTATGAGACTCAAAGGTTCCATAGAGAAGTGTAATAAGCATGCTACCTGAAAGATAAGTAAGAAAACGGACATGTAAAATAGTAGGTCATATATCCTGTCACTGTCTAATGTCTATGTAATTCATAAAATGACAATATAGAAAACAGCCAGTAACTCAAAAATTGCATCATTAACCTTCAAAGCTCTTATAAAAGATGTTACTGTCCCATCCTGATTGATGAAGTAATTTCTCAGTAACTGTGCCACTTTATGACCAATATTAAATGTGGTGCAATGTTTTACAAGAATAGCCTCAACAATTGCATCCATTCTCTCAGCTGGCGTTACAAGCATAAACATAGAGGGGCAGAAACACTCAAGAGCATGTGATGGAAAAATGTTTCTTGGGGCATCCACTGTCGTTGCAACTCCAAATATTAAGAATATTGGCACCTTGATAACCCATTCACTGTTACAAAAAATGGAAGAAGATTATAACCAATTCATATCATTGCCATTATCCTTTACCTTTGCAGAAAAATACCATAACCATTATATTATACATTAAATTAAATAAACAAATCATTACAATCTCTAAACGTCAGCAATAAACAATAAACTTTTTTGTTACAGAACTCCACCATAGTTGGCGGAAGCTTTAGAACAACCAAAACATTCAAGACGCACAGATACAAATGAGGTTACAAATATACAGGCAAAAACACTTAGAAAAGATGCTGAAACATACCTCAACATCAGGATAAACTCAGTTAAGACTGATCCGCAACACCTTTCCAAATCATTAACGATCAGAACTAGTGGTTTATTGTAGTTTTCTTGTTCTCTATACCATGATGCTAAGGCAGATATATCAGCTGGCTGCTTAACAACAACGTAGAGAAATGAATAAGTAAAGGAGACAGTAGCAGTAGATAGATTTAATTTAATTATACATAATAAGTTCATAGAAGCACCCACATCGAAAGAATTCCCTAGAAACTCTCGCAATAAAGCTTTCAAGCAACCAGCAATTCCATTTTTCAACGAAAACTCCATTGATGAAAGCATAGCCACATGACATCCATGGGATTTCAAGAATATGCCAAGCTCTTCAAATGTCATTATGTCATCAACAAACTCTATGTTTCCTGCCAATCATAGTTCAATCTCAGAATTTTATATAGAGATATAAATGGCTTTTCATTCCTCATACTAGAGTGCAATACCAAAAGATATTGTACTGCGTGTTTGTAGAATTGGTGGACTATCAATGAGTTCATGGGAATTATCAAAAATGTGAAAACGCTTACTGGTAACAACTAATGCGCTGTACAACTTCCCAGGAGTTGTATTAGATAGAACAGGAAAAGACCGAGTTGCTACAGAAATGCTAGGTTCTCCAACCAATCTAGTAGTATTGAAGCACTCCTGAACCCATTTTTGTATAATATTGAATACACTAGCATTGAGCTCTCTCAGGACATCCTACAATAGAAAGAGGGCTATTCGATAAATTCTAGTTCTTATAGGAATATACGGCCAAAACCAATGTAAGTTACATGACATGGGAGAAGATATTTAGATGACCTTAATAGTAGATTCAATTTTTGTCCAAACAATATCAAAAGCTTCAATCTGCTGTTGCTGACACAAATAGCGATCACACTCTTCATCTGTACTTTCTTCCTGTTTCTTTGCACTATGTGGCAATCGAGGAGATAACTTATTTCTTTTGCGAGATTTTCCCTGTCCTGCTGATGTTCTATCTTTTCTCCTAGGTGAAGCTTTATGTAGCACAAAGAATGGCTATCAAAACCAAAAAAGTAAACAAATAAGGATTGAATCAGCATTCTATCTGTAGTAGCAAGGAGGTAAAATCAAACAAAGGCTTTAAACCCTTTAAACCTAATGAAACTTGATAACTTATGTCTTCCCCCATTTCATATCGAAATTTGAACAAATTGCTATTGTTCTAAGATACGCTAATTTGTACAGGGAACTAGCCACTCTGGCGGTGTTATCGCACAGTTACTAGCGGAATTTGAACAAACGCCTATTTTCCACGATTGGCAATAGACAGCGTTGATAAACGCACCAATGCGGCCTAGGCCTACGCCATGGAGAACGTCCCTTCAAAAATTGGTTATGGCCACTGAGGCGCCACGGCCGGCAATTCCAACACTTAGTTGATAAAGAATGACATTAACCAATAGACAGTATAAAAACTAAGAATGAAGGCGAGTAAGTAGCAGCAAAAATTATAAAGTCTAGAAACTCGACATTATTGTATTGACTTGCAGCCCTTTTGGATTGACTTATTTTTTTAGCTTATGCAAATACATAAGCTTTTATGTGTTATTCATCATAAGCTTGTCAAGATAGTTTATGAAAAAACAGCTTATGAAGATACAATTTTCGTTACTGAGAACTTATGAATAATATAAAAGCTTATTTATTTGCATAAGCTATTTTTCATAATCTCAAAAATAAGTCAATCCAAACGGACCCTAGTTATGAAACACAAAATGACTCATCATCAAACAAATAATACGAAGTAAACCACCAAACTCATCCCTAACTTTATAAAGCGCTATCAAATAGGTTCTTGAGATTATTAATATTTCAAAAAGGTCCTGGACTCTACCAAATTTTACTCATATTAGTTCTTCTGAGAAGACACAATTGATAGTAAGTGGTTAATATAAGGATCAAACTGATGGTAAATTGGTAAAATATTAGCACCTAGTTAATGGTAAATGGTTAATTATAGGGACCAACTTGACATTTCAATAGAATCTGACCATTCTTTGAAAGAAAAAAAAAACTAACGTATTTGAGAGCGTCCTACAAAATCAATCAGACACTAATTTGCTCAAATAATATGATTGCATTTGAAGAAATTGGTAAAATTAGTGATTAAATAATTTCGAAATAAAACAAGAATTTGAAGTTAAGAAAAAACCTAGAAATGAATGGAATGTGATAATCAGTAAAATAGGGAAAAAGAACCTGAAGATCATTTTCTGTAGCGGTTGAAGAAAGTTGCGAAGCGGTGTTGCTCGGAGAAGAAGGCGCCATGTGAGAGAGAGGGGGAGGGAGATCGTGCCACCGGTTCTCCGCCACCGATGATTACAGATTTACAGATATTCCGTTCGACGATGAGAGTGGAAGCGAGAAGCAAAGGAAAAAGACAATGCCTCTGTTTTGGCGGGAAATTGCAAGGGTGTGTATGTAATGGTGAACCGCTACCCTAATGCTTCATCGTGGATCGTCACTATCAACCATTGGATTGGAATGAATGGTCAAGATGAATCACAAATGATGCTCAACTCAACTAAGTAAATAAATAATGTTTTGACATCAAATATAATTTTTTTTTTATTTTTGTTTGATTTTTTAAAACGTGGGTAGAATATAGAAGAGTTTACTGTCAGGATTTAACTCATAGTAAGTATGCATAGTTTTAAAACGTGGATAGAATATAGAAGAGTTTACTGTCAGAATCTAACTCATAGTAAATATGCACAGTCAGTGATCTTACATCAAGTCTCTCGCAACCACAGAACAACTTTGTTGTGGAAGATGACTCAGTTTTTAATGACGAGCAACACTTTGGGACAAGTTTGGGATATTGATTTTCAATTTATGGATATTGATTTTCAGGGATATTATTTTCGGTTCAGAAACGAAAGTGATAATTTTCTACTTTCACTTTAGTCTTTGTGACACCTCATACTCTTTCTTAGCATAAAATGTTTGTCGCATCATCAGTTAACAGAATTATTTAACATTAAGGATTAAAGTGATAACGGAAGTGCACATTGAAGAACTACTTTGTATTTAATCACGAGTCAGAAACATTTACCACAACGAGGTACATAGTCAAGAACAAATTAATCGTTTACTCGGAAAACGATATACACCCTAATGCAATGCGTGTCATGCTTTGATGTTTTTTTTGCAAATGTTGGAAAGGTTATTCTACTCAAAATGCAGAAAATTGGTCAAACATTTTTTTAACATTCTAGATTAGCATGATTTACTTTTCAAAAAAAATCATTTTATTAACAGATTACTCCTTAGAGAATATTTCTGGATAAGGTCGTAGACGTTGATACTTGGGATGGTTGGACCGCTTTCTTTTTTTATGGGGATGGAAATGATGAAAAGAATTTACTCAGGTTGGTCAATGATAGCTAATTTGTGAGCATGTGGAACCCAAAACCGACACAGGATTGGAAAATATGCTACGCGTTGGATGATGTGGGACAACTCACGATTATCACGTTCATTTTTAAATTAATCATCATGGTTTATTTTTTATAGAAAGTAATCATCTTGGTTAACTTTTCCAATTACAAGTAAAGTACCTCGACAAAAAATAATTCAAGATCGGTAATATGTTTAGAGTTTAACAACTACTACATTCTTCTTTTGAAAAATTTATTCAATTTTTTCTAAGAATGAGTTTAACAAGGATATGCATAATTAAACCATAAACTTCAAAATACACAAGCAATGCATATCGATCGTTATTTGGTTTACACGCAAAACTACACAAGCTGATTTAAATCCTACAAAGTTTAAGGGATTAATATAACAAGTTGGTTTAGGTCCCACAAAGTTTAAAGATTAATTTTAAGGGATTAATATAGCAAGTTAATTTAGGTCCCATAAACTTTAATGGATTAACTAGTTACAAACCCGTGCGAAGCACGGGTTCAATAACATATTCGATAAAAAAAAATCTTTGAAAGAAAAGATATTAAAACGACGGAACATTGTGACTCATCATAAAATATGTATGAGCTAATTAAGAGAGCATATAATCAATTTATGAGAATACAAATTGACATAATATTTAGGATGAAAACAATTGGAACCAATAAAGAAACCAATGATGTGTGAATTTACATATTATCCAAAATTATAAAAAAAAGTGTTGTTGTTATAGAGTTACCAAAAAAGGATTGATACCCATATTTACATCAAATGAAATCAAGCAAAGAAGGAGCATCGGTGAGTTAATATAATCTAGTCTAGGATTAGAGTTAAGGTGATCTGTTGAAAGTGCGGATCATGAACACCAAATCTTTATTTGGGAACGATTTGAACGTGCATATTTTTAGGTGGCTTCTCTAGATCAAAAATTAACTTATCACCTACCTCTAACATCTGTTCTCGGAAAATTTGAACCATTGGCCGCCTAAGTATTTTTATAACTGGCTCTCTTTGCCAAGCGACATTTATACCTTTTTTGAGTTTGTTTGTCGATGAGTGTGATTGTTTTCCGTGTTCCTTTTAGAAATGTCATTGATATCTCATTTGAAAAGTGTTAGTAGGTACAAAACAAATTGCAGTGTTAATTAGAAGTTATATATATGTACATTTCTAAAACATTTACCAAAGCATTATAAAGATTTGTTGTAAGAAAAGAACATGTTTTATTTTGTTCAAGAGATTAGGAAAACAACATTATAATTAACATGATACTAATTGGAACCAATGAAGGAACCAACAATGTGCAAATTAACGTTACATAATAGTTAGGTTTATAAAAGAGATTGCAAGTTTCATAGACTAACTAAAAATGATGAGGTGACACTAACCACACCTAGAGCTGTAAAAAATGGGCCGGCCCATTTTGGGCCGGATCGGGCCTAAAAAACTAACCAAAAAATGCACTCGGGGTTTTTCAACCCAAGCTCGTTTGGGCCATACAAAAGTTGGGCCGGGCTGGCCCATCGAGCTTTGGGACGGCCCATTAGCCCATATTTCATTTTATTTTTTTAAAACATTATCAACTAATTTAAAATTTATTAACAAAAAAATATTTAAATAAATAAATTTAATAAATATGGATGAATTTAGCTTACAGTTTTAAAATTTTAAAGTTTATAAATTATTAATTTGATTTAATTGAAAGAATAATCTAGAGTTTAATTATTATTCAATGTTAATATAAAAACTATTTATATTTTTATGTCCATCCAATCATATTTTAGCAAAAAAATAATGGTGAGTAACTAATATATAAGAAAATACATAAAAAAAAAAAGTGAATAAATTTTAAAAATAAAACATAAACGGGACAGTAAAAATAAACGGGTCGGGACCCATTTCTATAGTCGGGCCTCTCGGGCCCGGGCTGGGCCGGGCCGGCCCATTTGACACCTCTAGTCATACCCCATCAATCGAAAATTACTAAAATGGCCCTCCTAGGAGCAACTCTCATAATACAATCCAAACTGGTTAGAATTGAATTTAGTTGCTTTCCATATAGTGATGCAATATGTTTCCTAACACAAAATATGGACATGAAATAAAAAATAATGCAATATGTATTTTTAATTTGTGCGTAAAAAACTCAAAGCATGTTTGTGCATAAAAAAAGCAGACATTGAGTAAGTTTATAAATTCAGCAATTGGCCTAACCTGAGACAGTTTGGAAAAATCGTTGTCGAAGTACGTTGAGAAGAAGCCGAACTCTGACTTAAGTTTTAACTGAAGCTTTGACTCTGAGCTTGAGAAGTGTTAAGGTCACGACAACAATTCAAGAAACATGGTCAAAAAACAATCAAATCGGATTGTGAAATAATAAGTTACTCTAACACTGTATTGTGAAATCATAATGCAAACTTACCAAGTCTTAAACTTCTTAACAACCGGATGATGTAGGTTGATGAGTAGCCTCGAACCTGACTAATTGTTACATATATTTGGGTTGACATTGACTACAAAATGGAAGCAAAGAACTCAAGATAAATAGATGGTAAATGATAAAGCTACGGAATATTTTTTCCATAGTGTTACATCAACTATATTCCCACTACATAAGGAAAGACATTTTTCGGGTCATTATCAAACTTATACAAAATTCTATCATCTGATGCTGACAAAATTCTATCTTTTATATATATATATATATATAAAAGATAATACCTTTTCTATTTCGCAATGTTTAGTTTCTTATATATATATATATATAAAAGATAAGCATAATTTTTTTAGAAATCTATACCTTTTTTGAAGAAAAGACATCTACAATTGTACTTTTAATTAAAATCAAAATTTTATAAAAATTATACGCATAGCGTAACAAAAAAACAGACACACATAAAATATTACTCTAAACGCTAATATGTGTGTCTGTATATTTGCGAGGTTGAAGAAAGAAAATAAAATTATTTTGTATCATTAAATGATAGCGTGAATAAAAATATTTGTGAGGTTGTTAGGATTAAACGATATTTAAATTAAATATATAAATGATAAAAAGATAATAAAATTTCTTTGAAAAAAAGGTAATAAAATAAATGAAACCTCCTTTAAAAAATTAAATGGAACGGCTAAAAAAATTAAATGGAAGAAAAAAAACATATTGAAATATAATATTAGAAAATAAAAGAAAAGGTTCCCAACGTGAATTGAAGAGAGATGCTTGTGAAATAAATTGTCGGGAAGTAGTTTTTTGAAGTAGCATTCAACAACTTTTGGCCAAAGCTCATTTCATTCAATTTTATGCATTAAAAAAAGTACATTTTTTAGTAAGTACTTATTTGATATTGTATTTGGCCTAATTTCTCCTTAAAAATGTAGAGAAGTTGAAAAAAAAACCGGGTCAAACGGTATCTTAATCTCCCACAACGGAAGTGTAAAAGCAACTGAATTTGGGAGAAAAAAAATTAGAAAATAGTTAAAAAAAAAATAAAAATTGAAAAATAGTTAAAAGATATTAAAAATATAAAAATTATAAAATTTATTAAAATATAAAATTTATAAAATAATTAAAAAAATAGTGAAGGGCAAAATGGGAAATACACCCTAAAAATGATGAGGTGGCACTAACCACATCCCATAAATTGGAAATTACTAAAATGCCCCTAGGAGGGGCAAAATGGTAAAATCCTAGGAACTTAATTTTATAATATAGTAAGTAGATATATGTTAAATTGTTTTTACTCCAACTAAGAACCTCAATCTTTAAAGCATAACAAATTTAGTTTAATCCTTTTCTCTACAGTATCATATAATAGATATAAAGTTTCCACCGTCGTTTAGTGGAGATTAATCTCCCTAAAAAATTTTGTGAAGCACACAAAGTAGACTCTATTATTTCAATTGATTTATTTATATGCATGAGTTAAAGAACAAACTCTTGATGATCTGTTTAAGAGAGAATTCAAATCCTTACCACTTTGAACAAATCATTATCGATAAAAATTATAATCACTTTTTGTTGGAACAAAATGTGTTTTACAATAAACCTTAATGAGTTTTGATGATAACAAGGTGTTAAAAATTGTCAATTGATTATTGCTAATATTTGTTCAAGTGTACATGACCATAGGCAAAGTTATTCAATTTCAATAGGTCTTGGAAGAACAATAGAGAGCAAAGGAACCTAAAGCATCTGAAGAAAACTGCGTCTGAAGCTATGAAGTGTTTCTGAAGTTACAAGTGCCTCTGAAGTTATGACGTCATCAGAAGCAGAAGTTCATCAGAAGCAAAGTTCATCAGAAGCAAGATTTCATCAGAAGCAAGATTTCATCAGAAGCTATATCATCACCAGAAGCTACAGTTGATCAGAAGATTCAATCTGAAATCTCAAAAGAGCTGTCTCTTGAAGTTAACCTCGTCTAAGAGAGCGAAGGATCAAAAGGGAAGTGCTAACGTTCATTTGAAAAGCACTGGGTGCTTATCTCTCATTGAAGAGTTGACAAAGTACAAGTGTACAACCACTACCTCGACGACCCTGAGTGTGTCCTCGCTACAAGACAATATAACAGCTCTGCCTGCAGAATTGTTCCTTCAAGATATGAATGAATTTGAAGTTGATCCTTCATAGGACTACACCCAAATCAGGCAAAAGATTACTTGTGGATGATCAAAGGAACTCAACGACTCTTTAGACGTGCTAAAGATCTCAACGTCTCTCTACTCACCTCTATATAAAGGAGTGAAGACTTGAAGATCAAAAGAGACATCAACACAAGTTAAAAGCGCCAAAAATCTGCCAAATTTGATTCTCAAAAGCACTTTGAATTTCTGCACTGATTTGATATATCTTAGAAATTCTTAAGTCTATAGTCTTTTATTGCATTGTATTGTGAACACCACTGATTGTATATCAAGTGTTCAAGTCAAACAATTTTCTGTGTAATTCTGTTTGATCAGAAGTCTCTTGCTTTAGTGCTTGAGCATTGGAAGTCTCTCGCCTGCATGCTTGAGCATTTGGGAAGTCTCATACTAGATAGTATTGAGCAGTTGTAATCTGTGTGATTATTTCTTAGTGGAAATCTCCTTGGAAGTGCAAGGGGGACTGGACTACTTCCGGTTTGTGGAAGGAACCAGGATAATTGCTTGTGTCTCTCTTTCTTTTCTCTGCTCTATTTTTTATTCCGTTGCGTATCTAATTCTGAACATCACATCAGAAGCACTCTCAACCAGCTTCTGAAGTGATATCAGAAGAAGAATTTTACGAGAAAAAGAAAACACAATTCAACCTCCCCTTCTTGTGTTTTTCTCACCTTCATTTTTGACTCTCTTAAAGTGAATTTAAACACACGTTTTATATTTTAAAAAATAATATTTATATCAACCATTTTTGAATAACTTTATACTCGTAGTCGTTCTCTCTTATTGTATTTGTATTCTAAAAGAAAATGGAAAAAGAAATTATAATAAAAGGTGCCAAAAATAACCGTAATTTTTATGCATAGATTTATGACATGTGATTGGGCCCACCTCACAACCCTTCACAATCTAAAAAAGAGTACCAAGTACTAACACATAAAAATCAAGTCTCTAGTTCACACTTCACACTATCCATCTTAATTTCCAGCAACAACCGCAACAACAACATTAAACTCTCAACCAAATCCAACACAACACCACACACACAAAAATAGTGAATTATGCTGGCGTAGAAGATTCAAACTAGCTTTATCATACTGTCATGGTCATAGACGTTGATACTTAGAATGGTTGAACCTTTTTTTTACGAGGATGGAAATGATTAAATGAATTACTCAGGTTGATGAATGATTGCTAATTTGTGAGCATGTGGAGACCCAAAAGGCCAAAACTATACACTGGATGGATGATGTGGGTCAACTCACGATTAAATCCATAAATATTTTTACTCAATTATATTTTATTTTTTTGAGGGTACACAATTATTATCGATGTACATGCTTATTTTCGATATGATATAGAAAATTAATTTTGATTGAATTGTTTTTGTAAAAATAATTTCATTGTGAAAATGATTTACGGTGAAGAAAGCCAAACGCAGGACAAGTCTGAAGTTACAAGTTATCGCTTTTGGTTGAACGTGGATATTTACCATGCAAGCACATAATAAAATTAAGAAAATCACGTTTGAAAACAAAAACTAATCTTTACAAAAAAAGAATACAAAACCTAATAGCATAATTTAAATTAATAGTAACATTTATATTTGATATCCTAACCAGATTCAATTTCACTTTTTCAAAGGGGTTTAATCACTTTTTGTTGACCATAAATTTAATAATGTTTAGCTCTCTCGAAAGTGAATTCAAACACCAAAAAACACTTGGATGAGATAGTGAGAGATCTCTTTCAATTTATTAGAGATCTTGAGTTCAAACATAGTCTTGGAAAGATTGCTAGCTCATTTGAATAAGAGTTTTACCATTTAATATGGTCATACATGGCTCAAGATATTGATTCACAGAGGATACTCGATTCACACACAAAACATGACTTCAAACATAAATAAAAAAAAAAAAAGTTAAATGTACAATTTCAATTTTAGTTTCATTAACATATAAGTATTTGACATTTACTTTAAATTTAGAGAAATACTTGTTTAAGAACAAACTCAAGTTTAAGAAAAAGTTTGGACATACTCGTACAAATGTTTTTTTTTAACAAGAAAATGGTTAAATAGTGTCGAATAATATGACTAATTTATCTATCTTTAATTTCTTTTATCATTGTGTGTACCTAAATAATTTAATCTAGGTGTCCATGTCTATGTAAAAGTGGCTCTTAAATTTATGGATAGCACTTTGGTGGTATTAGGGTGCAAATGTCATATGAATTAATCAACTATAATGTCACAAGTGTGCAAAAAAACAAAAAACTATGACTTTGTTCTCTCTCACTAACAAGCATTTTTTTTGTCCTTTTGCACACTTGTGATGGTTGACCAATATCAGATAACATTGACACTCCAATGTCACCAAAATGCTATCCTAAATTTATGGAGATATTATTTGAATAACCTAGAGTTGTTTGACACCTTATGCTTATACCTTTCAGCTAGTCTTTTGTTTTTTTTTTAATAATCTTTTTATCCACTTTAAATTTCGCATGAGTCATGATTTCAGTTGCAGCACACATAGTATGCATTCCGACAACCTTTTGTCTAGAAGTTCTAACTCAACTGACAAATGCCGAAATTGCAAAACCGAACGTCGTGATCCGAATTCGAACCTGGGACCTCACAGTTGTATGTGGGTTTAATTTAAGTGGATTATCACTTCATCTAAGACAAAAATAAAATAAATATATACCCACAACCTTTTAGGTCGTACATATATCATCACTCTAAATTTATTCCATATAATCGGAAGAGGAAAATTACATTTTCCATATTTATAACAGTAAAATTTAGCAAAAAATTATATCATTAAAGCCCCCTAATCTTTGAGACTCTTAAAAAGAGAGTCTCTCAAAAGTGAATTCAAATATAAACTTTATATTTATTTCATGTAAGTTAAAGTAAAGAATTGTCATTGAGTATTTTTCATATTTATAAAAGTAAAGTTCAGTAAAGATTGTTCAAAGATAAATAAATTTTCATATAAAAATTACTATTAAATATACTACTTAAAGTTAAAATCAACTCTAAAGTCTAAATTATTTCTAATCAAGAACCTTAAACTTTAAAATGTTAAAATCGATGCTAAGAGTCCGTTTGGTTTGAAGTTTCTAGAGAGGAGGCGAGGAATATTTTTAATTTCATATGTTTGGTTAAATTTTTAGAATAGAATGAGAGGGAAGGGGAAAGCAAAACCCCTTATATATAGACTCATTTAATGTTTCCCCCAAATTAAAGTTTTTTTGGAAGGGAGGGAAGGTGTGTAATTGATTTTTTATTACACCAACAAAACCTACCCTTAATTTTATCTTAAAACTCAAAATTATTCTTACTTGAATTTTAAGGTCAAAAGGATAAATTAATTTTAAAATTCATCCTCTCCTCACCGTAAATCAAATACGTTTTTAATTAAAATATCTCATTTGCCCTCCCTTTATTTCTTTCGAATCAAACATATATTTAATTAAAATGTCTCCCTTCACCTTCCCCTTCTCCTCCCATCCATTAAAAACCTTCATCTCCATTTCGTTAAACCAAACTAATCCTAAAGTTAATTACTTCAAAGCATACCAAACTCAGTTTAATTACTCTCCCCGATCGTTATTATAAGAAGAAGAAAAAAACATCAAAACTAATAAAATCGTTAATTATTATAACTTTTTAAATATTTTTACGAATATACCATTATAGAAAGTTGTGAAACTTTTAATACATTCACTAATGTGCATTAAAAAAAGACAATCATTAAATGAAGGATATAAATGTTTTTTTAAGCAATATATTACATCTCAAAAATTGTGAATTGTAAAACTACAATTGAAGTGTCTCATTTTCGTGAGTTTGAAGGGAACCCAAATAGTTCTAAACACATACTACCTCCGTCCCTAATTATAAGATTTTTTTGAGAATTTTTTTTGTCCCTTTTTATAAGACCTCTTTTCTATTTTCAACTACATTAATTATTTCTTTACATACATACCCCTATTTATTATACATCTTTTTCTTCAATAAGCAATAAATAAAATGTTGAAAACATAAGCCAACCCTCATTCTTAAAGGATAAAATTGTAAAAATAATAGTAATTACAAATATATTTAATATAAATATCCACTATCTTAATTCCCGTTACTTTTTCAAAAGGGCCTTATAATTAGGGACGGAGGTAGTACTAAAACTTTAATCATTTTTAGTTTCAAAAAAGTAAATTTAAACATGCATTTTTTATTTAAAATGAAGATTTATTTAGTCTATCACAATTTTCTAACAGACTAATTTTGATATTTGATAAAAAAAAACAATACCAAAATAATCTCTCATTTTCATACAAAGATAAATTAGTCCCTTTCTTAGTTTTTTTTTTTGGTTACAGTCCCTTTCTTAGTTGAATTGGTGTACTAATTTGTCTAGGTATAAATATCCGAGGAAATAATTTGGTATTATTTATGTTTACGGACTAAATTGTTCTATATAAAATTTGTGAGAGACTAAAAATAAATCGTATAAGTTTGGTTACGCGGTGATAAGAATCGATCTTAAATGAATTAATTATAGATAAAAGTATAATTGAATGTAAAGTTATTTATACTTTGATGTAATTATATTAAAGTGAATTTAACAATAAATTTAAGAGTAAAGTCAATTATAAAAACCAAAATATACAAATTATATCTTAAGTAAAATCAATTCTACAAATAAAACCATTTCTACAATCTCTAAAGTCACTTTTGACCCTCCATAATTGAATTCAATTTTGTTTAGTCTTATATTTATTTCACAAAAGTTAAAGTGGAAAATTAACGTTTCCATTTTCCATATTCATAACCGTAAAATCTAGCAAAGATTAATGTCATAGGACCCACTTCAACCTTTCACACTCTAAAAAGAGAGACTAAAAACAAATATAAAAATCAACTCACTAGTTCCCACTAACCATCATCACTGCCAGCAACAACCTCAACAATAACATTAAACTCAAACAAATCCAACACAACATACAAATAGTGTATCTTTGTTTATAATCCACAAACATAACCAAATCCAAAACAAAACACAATCATCATCATCATCATCGCCACTATGTCAAAACAAACATACAGTGTTTGTTTATGCTGGCGTAGAAGATTCAAGCTAGCTTTATCAGAAGCACCACAAGAGATCAAGACCCTCTTTGAACAATACTCAGAAAATGATCTCATGACACCTTCAAACCTCAAAAGATTCTTAATTGAAATACAAAAACAAGAACAAGCTACTGAAGAAGAAGCACAAGCTATCATTGATAGTTTCAAGCATTTTCATAGAAGGGGTGCTGGACTTAATCTTGAAACTTTTTTCAAGTTTCTCTTTAGTGATAGTAACCTTGCTCTTTTACCTTCAATTGGGGTAAGTAAAAAAAAATAAGTAAATTTTTTTTACTTGTTTTAGTTTCTGACCCTTGTCATGATTTTTGGTCAACTGAATCTGAATTTAGTTAATTTTCCAAGTGGATTTTCTTACTAGATTCAATAGTACCTTGTTTAATGCCTTTCATTTTCTCAGTTTTTGTTTTATTAACATTTTTGTCTTCTATTGTCAATTTAGGCATAAACTTGCACTACATAGTAATTCAGGTCAATTGCATCTTAATTTTGATAGTAATTCAGATTCATATTGATGCTACTCCCTCCGTGATAAAATATAAACAAAAATGATTCAAAGAAAATTTATGTTTTTAGACAGAATTCTGAACCAAATACATCAATTTTGTTTGACTCATGCATGCTTATATTTTGCAAAGGAGTATATGCTAATAAAATATTAAAAAGTGAGTCAAAAAAAAGTTGATGCATTTGGACTAAATTTTGAACCAAATACATCAATTTTGTTTGACTCGTTTTTGTTTATATTTTGCAACGGAGTATATGCTAAGTATATACTTTGGACTCTTACTCCCTTAAAAATAAATATGTACTTGCAGTCATTCAATGCACTTGTTTGGGGGTGAAGGTTTACATGGTGAACTATATGTGTTGGTCCATCAAGGTGAAATAAAAAATAACCACTGATTTAATAATAAAAAAACACAATAATAAAGTTTGCATTTCTTTATTATTAAATCAATATGTACTTGTAGTCACTTTCTTTATGAAATGAAATCTTAGTTTTTTATTTTATGGAGTTGAAGAACATTTATCTTATAAATTTCTTCTTTTGTAAAGTATAGGGCATTGCATGGTATGTGAAGTGTTTTTCTTCCTTTTTCATTATAGACAATACCCTTTCATCACAGGATATATCTAGTTCTAAATTGTGGTCCACAACCACAATATAAAGAATTTAGATGTATCTTGCAACAAAATCGCAATCACAATTGCGGCTGTATCAGCTGCATTTGCTGGCATTGTACCATAATATCAAAGTTCGCAGTGTGATTGCAACCATAATTTAGAACTATGGGATATACCATATGGCATCACATTGGCTTTCATTTTAGTTTCTATATTGTTTTTGATTGTGTTCACACTTTACACACTTTCGGTTATTTAGTTCAGGATCTTAATTTCGAGTGCCTTAATTCTGTAATCTGTACAATCCAACCCCCAAGGTTATACTTTAAGGAGGGTTTAAGGCCATAACCCTAATTAACAAACCGCTCATAAATTATCATTACTTAGGTGTACAAGATATAGTATGTCTTCTATAGTTGTAACTTGGACTTGTTCTCTTGTTCTGTGTTTTTTGTTGTATTCCAGGTGCACCATGATATGACATTGCCCTTGTCTCATTATTTCATATATACTGGTCACAATTCCTATCTAACCGGGAATCAGCTGAGCAGCGACTGCAGCGACATTCCAATCGTGAAAGCGTTGCAGAGAGGTGTAAGGGTAATTGAGTTGGACTTATGGCCTAATGCATCCAAGGATAATGTTGATGTTCTTCATGGAAGGTAATCTTACGAGTTTGAAAAATGCCCGCTTTTATACTTTAATTGCCTTCTATTTTCTTTGATAATGATGTCACCCGGACGAATTGAAGTAAAAATGCAACAAATTGTAGTATTTTCTGTGCAATCTGGCAAAATATAATAGTTAATTGTAATACGCAAGCAAAAGTTCGAAATTATTGTCAATTATGAAAAATTAATAGAAAATCATGATTGTTGAACAAGTTATATATAAATGATACCTCATACCATATCAGCATATCATTTTTACATTGCCAATTGAATCCAGAAATTATTTTCTTGAAAATTTGAAATATAACTGTTTACATGTTTGTAATCTACAGGACATTGACTACTCCCGTGGAGCTCATTAGATGCTTGAGGTCTATTAAGGAACATGCCTTCGTCGCATCAGAATTTCCGGTTGTAATAACCCTAGAAGACCATCTTACTCCAGATCTTCAAGCCAAAGTGGCCGAGGTTAGTTGACTGAAGTTGTATTGGGATTCAAAATATTTTTCTGTGTGGATAAGCTATTTATGTATAAGTAACCTAGTTAAGTTCTAATTATATAAGTGCTTATGTATAAGCTAACAAAAGATAAAATAAAGTCAATTATTTTCATATAAACTATAAGCTGTTTTTATAACCTATCCTGGAGAACTAATGGAGATAAGCCAAAATCGGCTTATGGACAGACATATCATAAGATACCTCCATAAACTTTTCCAAACAGTATCTAAGTGCTTATGCAAGTAGATAAGTTCAAATAAGTCAATCTTGACAGGCTCTTATATTAATATAGTTGACAATTATGTCTAAATTTTTAGATGGTTACTTCAACATTTGGAGACATACTATTTGTACCTGGCTCAGAAAGCTTGAAGGAATTTCCTTCTCCTGAATCACTTAAAAAGAGGATTATTATATCAACCAAACCACCTAAGGAGTACCTTGAGACAAAAGAAGTAAAGGAAAAAGAGGATGATTCACTGCACGGAAAGGCTTCGGGCGACGATGAAGCGTGGGGGACGGAGATCCCGAGCTTCAAGTTAGGTTTGTTATCCGATTACAAGGTATGAGACTAAACCAATTTTATTTGCACTTCAATTAATTATTTTAGGGAGATTTGTTAATTGCATATAAATTTCCATCTTTAGGGAAACAGTTTGGATAAAGAATATTTTCATGACGAGGAAGAGCTTTCCGAATCAGACAAGTCACATCACAACGTAGCTCCAGAATATAAAGGTTTAATTGCCATTCATGCTGGGAAGTCGAAAGGAGGAATAGACGCATGGCTCAAAATAGATCCGGAGAAAGCGAGGCGTATAAGTTTAAGTGAGCAACAGCTTGAAAAGGCTGCTATAACTCATGGAAAAGAAGTTGTCAGGTATATTGTTAAATGTTTCTAGTGAGTCCTTTTTATGGTTGAAATGAATGAACTGATGCTATCTCTGACTCTATCTCCTGATGTTGCTCAACATATATGTCTTACTACCTCCGTTAATTGGCGATTTAAAGTTATTTTTTAATATTTACCAATGCAGGTTGTTATCCTAATGTCGGAGTTTGTGGTTATATTCAATTATTCATAACACATTAACCTTAGTATGATTAGGCATTATTTCCAATGCTTAATTCATTCTATGAAACAAATTCGGACCTTCTGTATTCTATTTCCCTGATTGAAATTCTACTACTTTTGTTGGCCATTTTCCTGTTGTATTGCATCACATTTATTGTGGTTTGAATTAATTTATGTCTCTCCATCTACTTACCCTATCTAATAGGAAAAGGTTTTGGTTGTTGCTGTTGAATGTGTCTATGTGTGCGTGAATGTTTCTATATGTGTGTGAATAAATTTTTATTTACCTGATTGTTGTCTGCTATAGGTTTACTCAGAAGAATATTCTGAGGGTGTTTCCAAAAGGTACTCGCATTGACTCGTCAAATTATAATCCATTAATTGGGTGGATTCATGGAGCTCAAATGGTTGCATTCAACATGCAGGTTTCTGTTTCTTCCACTCCCCCCGTCTCCCAGTCATCATTTTTTGTTTTTCCTGATTTAATATTCTATATTTTGAATTTTAGTTTTTACTATGTCTTTGTTCATTTTTTCTTATGTACTGACAAAATATACTGAACATTAGATACTAGTAATAACTTGAGAAAATTTAATTAATTGAACCTAACCACGTGTATTGGTGTTCGTAAACCAGGCCGCCTTCGATATAAAGTATTGTTGCTACATAAGAATGGTCAACATTTGACATATGCCAATGCAATAGTTGAAATATGAGTCAGTCCTTTTTGAGCAAGATTTATAATTTATTGAATATCTTAGTTTGTGTGTACTATTGTCTGCGTCTTTCACACAAGTTAGGATGTGAGATTGAATTCACACTTCTTTTAGTTATATTAGAGGTTTCTATCACACGCATCTAATATCACAAAATATATTGTTGATTATGATATTGTTTGATCTAAGTTTGTTTTCATTGTGATTGTTTCCTTGGTAGGGATATGGGAGATCACTTTGGTTGATGCATGGAATGTTTAGAGCCAATGGAGGGTGTGGTTATGTTAAAAAACCAGATTTTCTCTTAACAACTGGTCCGGATAACGAGGTCTTTGATCCTAAAGCTAAGTTACCTGTGAAGACTACTTTGAAGGTAAGGGTTATTCATCAATCAGCTACCTCATCCAAGTGTATCTAATTTAATATTCAATATTAACTAAGGCAGTAATATCATACTTTGCCTGTTCTTAGGTGACTGTATATATGGGAGAAGGATGGTATTATGATTTCAAACATACACACTTTGATCAATATTCACCTCCAGATTTCTATGCAAGAGTAAGTTAGAATTATCTATTAATCCTGATTTCAGCTTATTTCCATAAGCTCTCCAGAATAGCGTATGAAAATAGTTTATAGCTTATATGAAAAGAATTTGACTTAATTTGATAATTTAAATACAGGTTGGGATTGCTGGAGTCCCTAGTGATAGTATAATGAAAAAAACAAGGGCAATAGAGGATAATTGGCTGCCTACATGGAACGAGGTATTTGAGTTCCCGCTTACTGTTCCGGAACTAGCCCTTCTTCGTATAGAAGTTCACGAGTATGACATGTCCGAGAAAGATGATTTTGGTGGCCAAACATGCCTACCTGTTTCGGAGCTAAGGAGCGGCGTTCGAGCAGTTTCCCTGCATAGCCAGAAGGGAGATAAATACAATTCTGTAAAGCTTCTTATGCGCTTTGAATTTCATTGATTATGTTCTCATAGTTCTGTTTTACATTATTTATAGATTATGTACAGTCATTAAGATGTGTCGGTAAGAGTAAGAGTTTGTATGTTGTAGATGGAGGATGGTATCATGAATAATTCTTTAAGAAATAATGTGTTTGTGCTGTAAGGCTTCAGGCTTGTCAATATACATTTATATCACATATTTATGTGTATTTTGAGTGACAATAATTCATATACATGAAAGTTTTGGATGTTAGCATTGATCTTGCACGCTTCCAAATGAGTTGAAATATGAATTTAATTTGTATACACCGTCAGTGTAATGTTATTTTACACTTGTGT
This sequence comes from Medicago truncatula, assembly GCF_003473485.1. Classification (NCBI taxonomy): domain Eukaryota; kingdom Viridiplantae; phylum Streptophyta; class Magnoliopsida; order Fabales; family Fabaceae; genus Medicago; species Medicago truncatula. The sequence goes on from NC_053046.1 coordinate 36,752,250, forward strand.
CAAATGATGTATTGCGATGTGCTTTAATAAGTATGACAAGTCATTTGTTTCCAAATACATTAAATGACGTGACACCACATTATTTGACGTATGAGTAAAATAATTTTACATAGCGGGTTATAGAGATTAGAGATTAAATCCTCTAAAGTTCCTATCCAAACATAAATATACAAAATATGGTGGCTGACCGGCCATTAATTACATAATAAGACACACTCATCATCATTATCATAAGGACCCATTAGGACCATGTCTCATGGCCTATAGGTTCAGCATGTGCAGAAACTTAATTCTAGTCTCTTACAGTTAAGAACCAAAGGATTTAAATAGAAAATAATAAATAAATACACAAGATGTGTACTCAAAGTCTATGATGGTTTATTAGCCTTGTAACCAAAAAAAAAAGCCTATGATGGTTATTACTCATGACTCCCTATCTTAAATGATGTGTGAATAGGAAGGTTAGTCGGGAGCAATGATATTTGAACATCAAAATTTCGACAATTTATGTGACAATCTATAAAATCAAATGTTAATTTAGTTAAAAGAGAGAAAGAAAAAATTATTATAAAACTCTCATGAGTGTGATTTTATCGGTTGTCATTGTTAAAATTTTGATTTACTGATTTTTTAATGATGATGATGATGGTTATAGAAAGGAGAAAGGGAAGTAAAAGTGTTAATTATGATGTTTGTAATTGTGTTAATTATGCATGGTGTTCTCATGCTCTAAAAGTCAATCTTTGTTCACACTCTTGACCACTTCTTCTACACACCTCTTAATTTTGTATTAGACTTGGTAAACTATGTGCAGCTAAATGTAAACACAATAATGTTCAAAAGTTGAGATCTTCAAGTTCATGATTGAACTCTTAGTGATCTAATCTGAAGGTAACATTAAGGACAATGATTTGGCGTATGGTCCAAACCAAAGGAGTAAAAAAAGTTGCAAATCAAATTTACCATGTGCATTAGACTATTATGCATGTTGGAATCACGGTGAGTTTGATAGTAAAATAATAGTAACACATCATAATATTGTCAAATTTACCGTCAATCCAAACATGCACTTATGCATAAATCATACTTTAACCATAACATTGGACGAGTTGAAAGACACCAAAAACGTTTAAGAATGAGATTTAGAATTTAAATTTTACCAAGATTTCTCTAAAATAAAATAAAATAAAATCCGTAACATCTAAGGATGAAAAATGCAGTAAATTTTGTGTTAAAAATGAAATAGAAAAACAAAAATTGTAAATGATCAAATATGTTGGATCACATTCCTAAATCTTTACATCCCAAGAGTATACCCATAAAATTCATCAACAAGAATCGATAAAAATCATAACATTATCAATGTCAGTCAGATCCAATCGAGATTGTAACACAAGAAATGCACACAATGTCACTTATTGTTGGTCTATCTTTTCCTTCCAAATGCACACAATGCATTGCAGTATATGACACAAGCCATCCAATATGAGACACTCTAGCCATCCAATTCATGTCAATGAGAATGGTTGAAGACTTTATGTCTCGATGAATTATCGATGGAACCGTGTGATTATGGAGATGCTCGATTCCCCGCGGAGCATCCAACGCAATTTTGATCCTTATTTTCCAAGAATTCAATAAACTACTATTCTTGTCAACGTTGTTTTTGTCATGCAAATGATCATACATTTGTTTGAAAACAACACCATAACTTCCAGCACCAATCTTGTTCTTAAGTGAGAAATTGTTTTTCTTCAATATTGCACAACAGAATCCAAGCCCAAAAGTTATTACAGAAAAGATAAGACAAAACAAAACTTTTATTGATCAAACAGACAGAAGCACAAGATGCGCACAAGGTTACAACAATCCAAATAAGACAGCCAAAATGTAACACAAAATACAAATAAGTACTCAACCTCTAAAATGGAAACATTTCAAATATTAGGTAAAAACCTATATACTATTCTTATAGAACATCATCTATTTCCAGTTAGATTATGTTGTTGCAACTTAAGGTTACCAACTTCCTTTCACACACGAGGTTTCCCATGTCGTCAGGTTCTTCGTCAACTACAAGTCGTGCTTGTTGTCGAGTGTGTTATTGTCGTGCCAACAATCATTTCTGTTTAATTAAATAGAAAAAACTGTTATCTAAAGAATACACCAACGCGAATTGTAATATAATCCAATCTAATATCTTAGGGAAAGATGAGATTGAGGAAGATATGAACTTTTATTTGTACGTTTGATATCTCTAATTTAAGTTATATGTGATTTTAAAATTAAACAAAATTATTTAAGTCTTTCTATTTTAAAATTAAACAAAATTTATAATATCTTCCGATTTTTGGAACACATACCCTCTCTGAGTTGTGGTTCACTGATAAAATGCATATCTATAGAGGGAGACTTGTAATTACAAAGAAAAAACCCCTACACAACCATTACACCTATTATTCATGGCTCGTAGGTCCAACATGTTAACAAATGTTCTAAAAATATTGTTTAAGGAATTTATTAAGAAATTTTCTCTTAAAAATATAAATCAAACACATGTAAAAGTATGTAATCACACTATTCTTTATATATTTTTTGTTGTTTAAACAATGTCTTAAAGACATTTCTTAACATTTACTTTATTTCTTTTTCCAAAAAGAGTCTAATTGTCTTAGCATTTTCCCCACATTTCAAAGATTTACGAACATTGTATGATATAAGCGATAGATGTTTGAGTTCTTTAATCATTTGATTTAGGGTTCGATCCCTGACATAAATTTTAGTTAATTTAAAGGATCAATTTCTACAAGATACCTTGACTTACACAATATAAAGTTCTAAAGATTTTACTTACCTCTAAGTTTAACTTTGAATTCTTATAATCTCTTTTCCGAACTCGAAAATAAAAATAAAAACAAATAAATAAATAAATAAAGGAGAATGTTAACTAATGCCTCCTGGGGCATTGGTTAAGCAACTAAAAGAGGTAAGAATTTATTAAAAGTGGTGTAATAATTAGTTAGTCAAAAATGGCAGTTTATATTTTCAAGACAATTTTTCTACTTTTGAATTCTGTAACAAATGTCTCGAGGCACTGGTTAACAAGACCCATAAATAAATACACAAGATGTGTACTCAAAGCCTATTACTCATGAGTCCATATCTAAAATGATGTGGGAATAGGAAGGCTAATTGGCATTAACCAATCCATTTCTTGTATGGATTATATCCCTCTAGTCAAGCTGGCACCTACCATAGAAGCTTGCACCTAAACATGTCTATTTTTAATGATGGGGGGTATTGAAAGGTGACAAAGAAGTAAAATTGTTAATTATGGTGTTTGTAATTGTGTGGGCTCAAGCTCAACAACTCAAAATGGTGCTCTCATGCTCTAAAAGTCAATCTTTGTTCACACTCTTAACAACCTCTTCTTTAACACACCTCCCAAATTTCAACTTGACTTGCTAAACTACATGTAGCTAAATGTAAACAAAATAATGCTCAACAGTTGAGATTTTCATGATTGATTTGGTGTGTAGTTCAAACCAGTGGATAAAAAGAGAAGTTGCAAATAAAATCTACCTGTGTTTCAGTGCATGTGGAAATCAAGGTGATTTTGATGAAATTACGGCAACATTGTAATTTTGTTGAAGCTTTAGAGTATAACATTCGTCAAAACAACAGTGAGTTACTGACACATTATAACTTAAGCATACATGATATTTTAGTTGTAGCATACATGTCTCGCGTATGTAGCTTGGTTGGCGAGCGAAAAATACCAACAGAATCTCTAACTACTAACATTTTCCAAAAAAACAGTAACACACAAAGATTAAAATGCAGTAAATTCCCCTGTGAAAAATGAAATTGCAAATGATCAATTTTACTGGCTATTAGTGTTTCACAAAATTTTACACTACAGCCTATTGTTAGATCACATTCCTAAATCTTTACATACACCCCAAGAGTATACCCAAATTAAAATTCATCAAAAAGAATCAATAATAATCAAGTAAAATTTTCAATATCAGTCAGATCCAATAGAGATTGTAGCACTAGAAATGCTACCATGACTACTACTATCACAAAGAGTGAAAGCACGTTCCAAATTAGCCACAATATCACTTATTGTTGGTCTATCTTTTCCTTCCAAATGCACACAATGCATTGCAGTATATGACACAAGCTCCACTGCTTCTGTTTCATTCATCTCTGGTGGTTCAACCCTTTGATCCAAAATTTTCATCAATTCTCCTTTCATAATTATAGGCACTGCAAAATCTACTATACTAATTGGTGTTCCTCCATTTTCATCATTCTTGAATATAGCTCTTTTTCCTGTTAATAGCTCAAGTAAAACTACTCCTAGACCATAAACATCACTCTTTGCTGTTAATACATTTAGACCATAATATTCAGGATCGATGTATCCAACCGTTCCGGCTGCTTTTGTTGGTCGATAATCATGATCAGAATCCGGACTCAACATTGACAATCCGAAATCAGACACTCTAGCTGTCCAATCCGCGTCAATGAGAATGTTCGATGACTTGATGTCTCGATGAATTATTGATGGAACTGCGTAATTATGGAGATACTCAATTCCACGTGAAGCATCCAATGCGACTTTGATCCTCATTTTCCAAGAATTCAATAAACTACTATTCTTGTCAACGTTGTTTTTGTCGTGCAAATGATCATACAATGCACCATTCTTCATGAACTCATAAACCAAAAGCCTTTCATCTTTCTCGTCGCAAAAACCGACTAGTCTAACCAAATGCTTGTGATGTAGGCGCGACAAAAAGGCTAATTCAGACTCAAATGCGCTCTCTTTCTCTTGAAAAACTTTCATCATAGTACTAGTTTCACCCCTTTTGATTGCTACCTCGCGGCCGTCTGCGAGTTTACCTTTGTAAACAACACCATAGCTTCCAGCACCAACCTTGTTCTCAAGTGAGAAATTGTTTGTGGCTGCAACAAGCTCAGCAAGAGTGAATTCTTCTGACCTATCTGGATGTTTTGTTGACGATGTTCCGCTTCTCTGACGCCTCATTATCCTCGAACCTTGTCGCCTAATCGTGGATGATCTCGAAGTTGGACTATAATTCGAAAATGCACCACAATTAAGACTTCCACCTCTAGTGATTGTTGGTTGAACGGAATTGTGAACTTTCTTCTTACCAAAACACACACCACTCCACAAACAATAAACCACAGTACACAAACCAGCAACAGCTCCAATTAATCCAACAATAGCAAACAACAATAACCCCTTTGTCAATGTCTTTGACCTAGAACACGGCAGCCCCGGCTGCGGCGGGGTTGCTATCTGCGACGGCACCGGAACATCCATTTGAGGCCAACAAGGTTTTGGTTTACAAATGTTACTAAATCCAGAACATAAATACTGAGATTGAGGATACATACCACATTCACTACAAGAAGATTGAACACAAATCCCTGGTAGAATAGGTGGCAAAGGAAGCTGAAAAGTTGAACCATTCCAACTAGGACCCCAACAAACAACAGAAAAATTGTTTGTTGTCAATCCACAAGTAAAATTGGAAGCAGAAACAATAACCTCAAAAGAAACATTTTTTGTAACATTAACATCAAACAATCCATTACCACCCCAACAAACAACAGAACCATTAGATCTTCTAATAGCACAACTATGTTCAGCTCCCAAAGCTAAATCAGAATATTCCAAAGGCTCAACTTGATTAGGAACATTAATTTGACCAAAATTATTACTTCCTTTACAAACTAAAAACCCTTTTGAATTCAATCCACAAACATGTGACTCACCAGCTACAAGACTCACCATAGAAACATTCACAAACTCTTTCTCTATCTTCTCAGCAATGGAAGATTCATTCACATTCACATTACCAAAACAACGAACCGACCCAGAATCATTTTTCTTCAAAATTCCACAAGTGAAACCAAACCCAGAAGTTATTGAAGAAAATTGATCAAACCCAGATGGCAAAACAAAACCTTTATTCATTCTCCAACAAGCAACGTTTCCAACATTAACCATTGTAGCACAAACATGTGAATCACCAACAGCAAGATTCTCGTATAGAACAGTTCCATTGTTGTTGTTGTAAAGCCTTCTTGTTTCAAACGTTGTGTTTGATGAAACAGTGTCCCAACAGAGGATACTGTAGTTACCGGACCTAATACCACAGAAGTAGTTTCTTCCACCTGAGATTGAAGAGAATGAGACTTCCGGCACGGCGGTGATGAGGTGACCGTGGCGGTAGCAAATGATTTTATGAGTTTTTTGTGATGATATGATGCCGCAGACGGTGGCGGTGGAGTCAACCACGGCGAGGGTGGTGCCGGAGCCGAGAGCATTGGTTACGGGGAGTGATGAGATGAGAATGACGAAGGTGAAAGTGGAAAAGATGATGGAAGATAGTGAAATTTTCTTCATGTATGGTTCATTGGTAGAGAGAGAGATTTTGAAGGGTACGATGAAGGTGTTTCAGTTTCTGTTATTTTTGTGTGTAGCTACGTTAGATACAAGAATTTTGTCTTTGAACTTTTTTTGAGTTTGAATTTACTTTTTTATGTATCTTCCAATTTTTAAGTATGCGTTTCGTTTCTTCAATTCAAATTCTCTTACAAAAGTTGACTCGGATAGATCTCAAAGTTCAACGGCAATTAACAACATACTTAATCGATCATGTGCACTGTTCACATTCAAACAACATATTTTGATTATATTTTTACATTAATATACAAAGATCACCAAAAATAACATGTTGAATATATCTCGATAAATATTTTTAAAATATTATTTTTTTATAATTTTTATTAATTGATAATAATTAAAAATATAAAAGATCAAGATTGTATATTATTATACTGTGTAACAGAGTAAATTGTGTCGGTTTAATATGAGAATGATGGAGTAATATTTTGCTTGGTTGCTTAATATTTTAAGGTTTAAACCTAAAAAAATAAGCAATTAACAAAATAATGTAATTGTTTGGTTACATGAGAAAGTGAGGGGAAAAAAACTTCACCCTTAAAAAGGAAACACTCGACTTACTGATCCAAATAGGCAATAGCTGAGGCTAATCCATATACTACGTTGCATTAAGGATGAATGTTTTACTACAAAATTTCACAGTCAACAAATCTTTATATCAGTTTAAATACTGAAATAAAGTAGTTCAAAAATTACTAAAAGATGAAAGTCAAGTCACCATTAAAGGGAAAAGGTTAATCAAACTTCAATTTAAACAAAAAATACAATAGAAGATATTTATACCGTCTTGCTACTTACTAGTCAAGATTAAAACTAAATTCAAAGAAAATAAATGTATGTTGTAATTCTTCATAAATTATACATATAAAAATTGTTCTACTTAAGACTTGAACTCATGTTCTGCAAAATAATTTGTCATTTGTAAAGCTTATCCTTATTTTATTTAATAAATTGTTGTATACATTAAATTTCAACGGTTTAATGGTAAAATTAAAAGATTAATGACATGATAAGTATCAAATTAGAGAGTGGCACGAAACTATAATTGGAGCTATACCTTAAACAAAGTATCAAATTGGATGATGGCCAAACAATTCTTTAGAAGATAATTATAATTTGGTAACATTTATGTGACACATAATCAGCAGCACGTGCTCTTAATATCAATTGGAATTACGTAACGCAATTTATTCAGTGGAGTTTCAGTTCAGGGTGTTGACCACAAAATAAAAACAAATATTGCAAAATGGTTTTATTCTCTTTTAATCAATTAATTAAAGTTTAAGAGCTATAAATCTGATTCAGTTAGATTAGATTTTCAATTTGTGTTGCAACAGCTTTCCGTTTTAAACTGTTACAGATTTTTTGAATATAGTACGAGTTTTTTTTTTTTTTTTTCACACTGATTTCCGACCTACCAACGGTGAGCGACTAATCTGGCTCATGTGTAGAGGCATGCGCACTGGTCAGGTGTTGTTCCCTCTGGAAGTCGAACTCGATATTCCCCGGATACGTCATTGGAAGGAGCTCTTTGCCACTGGAGTCCAAGCAACTTGGTTAATATAGTACAAGTTTGTTAGTACTATTTGTTATGTCATATCCCTTAATTAAGTGACGTATTTAATAACCATAAGTGTCTTTGAAAGACTATATTACAAATTTGCTCTGATATTTAAAATTCAAATCTAAGATGTACACGCAGAATCAGATATTCAAATTAAATAACGTAACACATTTTTTGCAAAAGAGTGAAAAGTGAGAAAAGGACTGAAAAAATGAAATATGTGGTACTTTTGTGGTTTGGTCGTTAATGGGAGCTTCCAAACTTGGTTTTTTGATTTTGGGACTCCAAAGGTGGTGAGAGAGACAGACAAGTGCTTTTTTCCCTTATCTATTTTGAATATATTGTATTTTTGATTAATTTAAATTTGACTAGGTGTATTTGGTTCCACTTTTAGATGAATTAAGAATTAAAATTGATTTTAGAGATGTAATTTTTTTTTGAAGAAGCTAAAATGAAATATATTAACTAAAAACTTAGTTTCTCGAGCATAAAAGGTGTCAGAGAAGAGTTAAAAAAAGTATATGTTAACATCACGTTACCAACAAGAAATTACGCGTTATAGCCACATAACATGCACGGTATAAAACACAAAAAATAATTTGAAACTAATTATGAACTCTCAAACATAAAAGGGGATTAAATCACTACACGTGGTAATTAAAAGCAAAATTAGGATGATTTTCTTTCAGCCCCGGAAGGATTGTAGCTTAATTTTGTCCACAAGTTGATTTGCGAAATGGTTTTAGAGTGGTCATTGTTTGAAGGTTGATACGTTGATATCAAATGATTGTAAACACTAGTAACATTGTATTTTGAAGAGGCATGAAGTTGCCAAATCCTCTTGTCATTCACATCAACATGCAAAACAAAAGATAATATAAACGCACAACATTCACTTTTCAATTCTTCTTCCCAAGCCAACAACCTCCTTCGCCATTTCCATGCATCGTCTTCCTCCCCTCAACCTAATAAAAACATGTATGCCACTGTCACCATTTTATTATCAGAAAGATTTTTTTTTTTTAAAAAAGGTCTTGTTAACTTGTGCCCTAAGGACACAAGATAAGAAACTAAATGTAGAAACTTAACCTTGGAAATTATGCATTCTAAACCTTAAAATCTTAAAAAAAAAAAACTTATATTTTCAATGTAATATTTATTATTTAATTCTATTTTAAGATCTTTATCTTGTGCCCTTGAGACACAAGTTAATATTTCAAAAAAAAAAAAAGTGACTGAATCTATCCACTAGAACTCCCATCAACCAAGGATCCCACCAAAATAAAGTGCATACTACATTCCCCACCTTACGCTCTAAGTGATCGGTAAACCAACTACCAATCCCCTCCCCTGCACCACCCTTAATACTAAGCACACTACTCCACCACACTGAAGTTATTCTCCCCCATTGACTATAGTCCCACCTTTCTCACGATACCTCGCAACTAAGACTCTATACCACAAACATCCTTTTTCCTCCCTCAACCTCCAACACCATTTTTCAAGTAAAGATAAATTAAACTCCCTAACCCTCCTGACCCTCAAACCTCCATCCTCTTTTTTGAGGCAAGTAGTGTCCCAATTACATGTGAGATATAAAATTAATTCTCACATGTTTTGTTATTTTCGAGTAGAATTAATTCTACTTGAAGTTATGATGTGTAGTTTTTTTAGTATGAAATTGTTTTTTTTTTTCAAAAAAAATTATATATAATATCATATATAATTAAATTCAATAAAATGACATCTTATAAATCAAAGCAGCTTAATACTATTAATGTATTAGTATGTTAATCTATTTCAATATATGTTAAATTATTTATTTAAATATGTTCAATAGTTTTTTAGTTGGCTAAGATGTTCATGCTTTAAAAAAAAAAGCTTACAATAGGGTATAGATATATTTAGGTCTCGAATTTTTTTAATCAAATTAGACTTAAATCTTACAAAGTATAATTCTACGCAATCTTCGTTAACGCTTAACTATAAACGACAATGTTTCACATAATCGTATGTGTGCGTAGACAAAATGATTAACGATCAATGGCTGTGTGAATTCAATATGATTTTAAGGTAGTAATTGGGTAGCTCGAATACTTTCAAAGATAGTAGATGATTAAGCTATTTTTAAGAGGGAAAATAAATTTGGGACAAGAGGGGCGAGGGGACCATTTACTAGAAATATTTCAGATATTGAACTCACCAAACTTTTGAAAATTGTTGACACATTTGGTTTGGTTGAGAAACACGAGTAATTTACTCAAATATTCTTCGGCAGTTAACTGCCGAATTTTGAAGGAACCAGCTGCAGTTAATTGCCGAGGTTTTCCTCGGTAGTTAACTGCTGAGGATCTTCTGCTACAAATCTGGCATAAGCTCTCTCATCCATTATTCACCTCATCTTCCAATTTTTTTTCAAATCTCTCTAAAAAACCCAAAAAATCCAACCAAATTTATTCAACAAAATCACAAGTAAGTAATTATAATGCTATTAACTTACATTTTAGTTGTTATAAATATTTTTATTTTTTATTTTTTGAGTAGATTTATTTTATTTTAGTTTTTGAGTAGATTTACATAGTATAATTCATTTTTAGAGTAAATGTTAGTTGCTTAATTTAGTTAAAATGTTTGTATGATGTTTATGTTATAGTTTAAAATTTTAGGGTTATATTTTAATTTGGTGTTTTATATTTATTTTTTATTTTAGTTTTTAATTAGATTTACATGTTATAAATCATTTTTAGATTAGATGTTAGTTGATTAATTTAGTTAAAATGTTTGCATGATGATTATGTTATAGTTTAAAATTTTAGGGTTATTTTTTAATTTGGTGTTTTATATTTATTTTTTTTATTTTAGTAAGAGTATATGATTTATTTTAAGAGTAAATATAAGTTGAATAATTTTGTTATATTTTACGTTATAACAAAAAAAAATTATGTTATACATAAGTTGAATGATTTATGTTATAGTATATGATTAATTTTTTTATTTTAGTAAGAGGATATGATTTATAATTTTAGGGTTATTTTTATGATTTTTAGAGTCTATGTATAATTTGCACATCAAGTGTTTGATGAAATGTTTGAATGAGTTTTTCATTGATTGTTTTTAATTTCTTATTGTGTAGATTTGAAACAATGGCCGAGTGAATCGACGTTCATGCACAATTCAACGACCGAGAACCTCAGAGGTTGAAGGTTCGGTGCCTTGGTGTAACGTTAAGAGGTCTCAAGGACGAACTGACTGAATTCAACCAAGGAGTCAACCCCAGAGACATAAGGAGGGTGGAACACGTTCGGTATAAACGTCTAACGCTCGACGAGGGGAGAGTATCATTCACTTGGGTGGAATTAACGAACGATGAAACGTGACGAGCATGTTTTGGGAGCACAACATGTTCTAGTGGATCGATATGCGGGTGACGTTGCTGAGATCAACTAAAGATATCATCAGAAGTTTGATTCCGCCAGAAGATCGTCATTAGGTGCGGAATGAATGCACCTTTCAGCTACAACAATTATCTTCCTTTGAATGGGGTAATTCAAACTTGCCAAACGACATGACTTCAATGTTCGACCGGCATTCCCATTGTTCCTGTCAAAAGATTAAATTCTTGTTAGACCGGTTTAAATGAAGGTATTGAAGTGTCAATGAATGGACCTCATTCTTTTGACACTTGAATACTGTCATTTAAACCAAACCTAACAAGAATTTAATCTTTTGAATGGAACTATGGGAATGTCGATCGAACAATGGAGTCCTGCTGCTTGGCAAGTTTGAATTTACCCCATTCAAAGGTAACACAATTATTGTAGTTGGAAGGTATAAACGTCCAACTGCAACAATTGTCTTCCTTTGAATGAGGTAATTCAAACTTGTTAAACGGCAGGAATCCAACATTCGATAAGCATTTTGAATGATGGTATTCAAGTGTCAAGGAATGCACCTCATTCTTTTGACACTTGAATACCATCATTTAAAATGCTCATCACATGTTGGAGTCGTGCTGTTTAGCAAGTTTGAATTTACCCCATTCAGAGGTAAGATAATTGTTGCAGTTGGAAGGTACATTTCATAATGTAATGTAATGCAATGTAATGTGATAACATATATAGTTGAATATGCATAACACATGTTGTTTTGAATGGAACAATAATTATCTTATTTATTCACTTTTCGAATTTATTTATTCATTAGCAATTTTAATTAGTTGAATTCACGTTAGATTTAATTAGTTTTTATTCGAATACGCAATTATTCAAAACGCAACTTTAATCGAAATTATTCCAAATGTGATTTTATTCTAAGTACCATAATATCAAACAAAATGTGCGCGACACAAAAATAAAACATAAAAAAATTCAAAACAATTAGGCATTAAGAGCCATTACATTCAATCTTCCTCGTCACACAAGTCAATCGGGTTGGCCGCTACAGTCCCTGAGGCACCTTGTTTTGGTTGAGGACCAAAATAGCATGTCCTCACGCTCCGCCTCAACCTCGACTGGTTGTACACTGGCACCTTCGAACCTTTTTTTTCTTTCGGAACCATCACAAACAATTTTGTGCCATGTCATAGGCGATTTTCTTTGTTCTTCTCATCACCCTGAACGTTACCCTGATTATGAGACATATCTACATTAAAAAAAATGGCGATCAAAACCTAAACTAAACAACAATGCCATAAAATCATAAAATCAAAAACTAAACCTAAATCTAAACTATCATCAAAACCTACACCTAAACCTAAACAATTCTACAACGATTTATCAAAACCTAAACCTAACAATTGAATAAGAGTTCTCTAACAGTTCTAATCATTCTAACTTAAACTATCCTAACATATCATAAAATCATATATAAAATAAATAAAACCTATATAATCGAACTTATATAATCAAAATTTAACAAAAAAAACAATTCGACCACAAAACAACAATACAACAGGATTCAAAAAACTTACATAGGAGAATAAAAAACGCAACAATGGAGTTTTGGAAACTTCTATGTCTGTTTTGTTCTTATAACAAATTTTCGACAGTTAATTGTCGAGGTTTTATTCGTTAGTTAACTGCAACCGGTATTAACATTCCTCGACAGTTAACTGCCGAGAGAGCAAAAACATATTTTACTTGTGTGCCTCAGCCTGATGAAATGTGTCAACGGCAATTTTCCCAAACTTTTAATGGCTGTATGCCTATATCTTCTTTTTTTGGTTACTAGTCTGGAAATATATCTTATCGATCGCAAGTACATCATCATAATCATTAATTATCACTATAAATGTAATGTGAAAAGAGATATGGCATGACATTAAGAAACAATGGCAGGTATTCTTTTTCATTTTAATAGTACGAAATAAGATAAATATTGAAAATTTCTTCAAGAAAGGTTTGTTGGAAACCCTTTAAACTAATCTAATTCAATTGATTAGTTTCATTTTTAATGATAATGATGATTTATTGGAATTGGTCAACATATGGTAAGGAAACCGGTGAAAAAGGTGAAGTACAACAAAGAAGAATGATATTTAAACAATAATTTTTGTGATAACTTTCTCTCTCATATTTACATTATATTTTTACTTTCTCTCTCTATTGCTTTGAATTTTGTGTCAAAACCTTATTTTATTTGTAAAATTATGGTTGTGTCAAAAGTTGTTATTTAATAGATGTCAAAATAACACACCTCTACAACAAATATACGACATTATGTGTTGTATGTATAATCAATCAGAGCAATTCTTACATAGGCACAAACCCAAATCAAATTTATTTGGTCACACATACACAAATGTATAAAATTTAAAGAAAAATTATTTAATCACATCATTCAAATCCATTCTCTCTTAATTTTTTTCATTTGTGGGTATGTGTTCACATGAAATTAATTTGAGGTTGTGTCTAAGTTAGAATTTTCCTAATCAATAATCATGCAGCTGCAAAAACTTGGTGCAATAGCAATCCAAATTAAATATACACCATATGCTATATTCTCATTGGTGAATTAATCTACTGTGTTGTTTGCAAAGTGCTTAAAACTATGATCGTAAGAGCTAAAATTCTCCTTGTATTTTAAAGGTGGTAAATTCATAGGTATCTTGTACATTAGTTAGATATACTGGTATCTTGTAGATAAAATTAATTTAAAATTTAATTTAATTTTTTTAATAAAATATTATAAAAATATGACATGACATTGTAGATATTATTATGTTCTCCTTTTTTAAAAGAAATTTGTTAATAGTAGTAAAAGATAGAGAGTAATAATTTAAGGGTGAAATTGAAAATTTACTCGTAATTTAACATATGATTCATAAAATTGAGTATTGTCGTGTCGTGACATTGACTCATTCTGCTAACCAGATTGTACATCAGGCTAGAATACCATGCATCAAATAATTAGTATAATTACATTTAAAGTGCAAAAATGTAGAATCGTTTTTGAAATATTGGAAATGTACACCAAAAAAATGTACACCAACCCCAAGAGTATGATAGTAATAATTAAAGACCCAAAAAAATGATAGGAATAATTAACATGAAAATGTGCTTTTCTTGGAATGTGTGGTTTAGTTTAACGCAACTCTACAAAATTGGCATAGGAGTTTTGTCAAAAACAAAAAAAAAATCGGTATAGGAGTTGAAAATTGCATCCGCTCATTGTTGTTTACGTCAGCTATCATTTAAAGTGGAAGTCTTTTTAACACACACTCTCGTGTCCAACTATATTAAACTTAGTGTGTGCATATAAATGATGTGTAATCCAACAGCGAAAATATGATACAAGGTGGTTCAATAAATCTTAGAGGAGACTATAATATCATTCGAGAAGAATCTACAAAGAGAGACACCACTTAATTTACAAACCAATATGTCCGTCCCTATATCTAAGCATCCATTTAATTTTATTTTTGTCCCTAATTGTAAACCCCTTTTCAAATTACTAAATGCATTTATTATTATTTTCCTAAACATACCCCTAATTAGTACTACTAATTTGTCTTGAAATATGAAAAGTCAAATTTAATACACATACAAACAAAGAATAATTTAGTAATATTAATACATAAAACAGACACATTAATTACACTGATAACTTTTCTTAAGAAATGTGAAAAATGTAAAGGGTCGGACGGACGGAGGGAGTATAAGTTAAATCCAACATTAAAACTTCATGCTTTTGAAGTCAAAAGAGACACTTTGACAGCACAACGTATTTATGAACTAATTAAAAGCTGCAAAAAGTAGACAAACAGAAAACAAGAGAAATAAGAAGAAAAAAGTGTATAACCATGAGAAGAATGAGAAAAGTGATTCTTGTTCCAGCTTCTTTTTGTCAAGTTATTGCGGGATACTGGATAGAGCTTTAACGACATGTCAAGCTGGAAAGACTTGTTTTAATTTAATTTCATCTCTCATGACAACCTATATAGTACCTAACATGTTTTGTACCCTAAAAAATAAAATAGATTGTACCAAAAAATAGAATATACCTAACATGAGATTGGGCTTCTAACTAATTATTAATGTATTTCCGTTAAAAAAAACTAATTATTAATGTATTATTATTTCTTTAATATCATAAGGTATATGACCCCATGCTTTAAGTCACTTGGACTGCCTTGCAAGCTGCTATATATCTTGCTGGAGGGAGACTTTAGGACAAATACATATCAGCTAACAAGCGTTGGAATCGGATATAATGGAGATTTTCTACGGTATCTAGAAAAAAAAATTGAGGATTTTGGTAGCGTTATTTTATTTTTAATAGTTAAATGAAGACTTAATTACCTTTTTGGTCTTCTAACTATTTAGTTGGTATCGGATTGGTCCTCTAACTAAAAATTGATTTATTTCGGTCCTCTAAGTTTCTCACTGTTACTACATTTAATCTTTTCTGTTAGTTTTATTCAAATAAACGTTAGGGTTTGTGTTATGTGAGTTCTGACCTCCTGTTTCACACATACATATACATATGAACCATAACAGTTACCAATAATATCAGTCACTATTTAATCATAATAACTTAACAAGGAATAAGACCGAAATGATACTAATAAATAAAGTTAGAGGACTCACATAACACAAACCCTAACGTTTATTTGAATAAAACTAACAGAAGTGACTAAATGTAGTAACGGTGAGAAACTTAGAAGACTAAAATAAATCAATTTTTAGTTAGAGGAGTAATCAAATACCAATTAAATAGTTAGAGGACAAAAAAAAGGAATTTAACCTTAAATGAACTATTATCTTAACAAGATATTATTACACGTTCTATCTATCATTTGAGAGGTTGAGTGTATATACAAAAACGCGTCTTAAATAATGAATAGATTAATTAAGCTAATTTGGACTATGAAAACTTTGAAGACCCCTCCAAAATCATGGGATTCTTATTAGATACCTAAATGTACAATTTAATAAAATACTTATTATCCATGGCATTTTTATACCACATTTTGAACATGGTTTTGCTTCTAAAATGGACATCCTTATCAGCCCGCAACTGACTCTCTAATCGGTGTGTATGAAAAGATATATATTGAGAGATATCAATCATATAAATGAATTTCAATTATCTCAAATTTATGAGTAATCTCCATGATTGTGCGCTATAGATGTTTTAGCTTAAAGAAAAAAGGACACTTTGATGATTTGGACATACATATTCTTTGTGGGCTTAAAGGGTTTCTTTATCTTCTCAATTTATTCATAACTATATGTTTAAGATTTTACCACTCTATTTTTTGAGTGAAAGATTTTACCACTATTAAAATGTGATATTATAATCACGGTACCATCATGATATTGATATGAGAAATGATATTTGTACAATTAAATTTTGATAACTTTTTAGACAACCCTCTCTCTCATACTCACATGTGTTTTTTTTCCTCTCTCTTCTTCTCTCTCTATTCTTTTTATCCAATAAGAAGAGAGGAAAAATGATTGTCTCAAAAGTTGTTTAAAATAAGTTGTACAAATATCACTCCTCTATTGATATACCACAAATTAGTGAATGATATAGTAATTTTATAGTTGCACGAGACTATAAAATTGTTTACCAAAAAAAATGGTTGTTAAGAAAACCAACATTCTCAAGGGAAGACTTGGATTGTGAGCTGCATGTAAAATGTGGGAACTTAGCCTTCTCACATAACATTTCACACGACCATATCTTGTGATCTATCAATGTTTAGGAAGAGAAAAGTAGACACACTGATACTATTTCATCCACCCCTCACCCTCGTGCTGAAATATGATCAGTGACTAAGGTTATGAATCCCACAACACAACAACTACCGTTTTTAATTGACTTTGTGGCTTTTATGTTCCTTGGTGGTATTTGGTTGAAACTTGAAATGACATCATTTTCACAATTAAGCAAAAGCTTTCCAAAAACGACTTAGCAACATAACCTATTCATACTTGAACACTTAAGTTGAAGATATTCAATGTCCTAGTACAGAAATGTACTTATTGTGTTTTAAGTCTATTCAAAGTAGGTCCCATATATTGAATTAAGAAAAGTAGGTCCCAGTGCATCATTCATTGCACAACACAGTAGAAGGCAACTTTATACAAACAGACAAGTCGAAAGGTCGAATTCATTGGTGTTCAAAAGAAAGCACAAAATAAGAAACACGAATTTAAGATTATAATTATAACCTTTCTCGAGTGGACCAAGTACCTAAAACAAGTTAAAACTGTTCTAATTAAGCCAAGAGAAAAAGCTTCCCATTATTGTTGTAGTACCACCATATCCAAATGACTAGGACATTATAGTTGAACTCAAGGTTCATAAGCTTCGATCAAAGCCGAACCATTTGAGAGAATGGAGTTCGAATCCTGACTGAAACTATCATTGACTAGACTAGAATTATGTTTTGTAACTCCGGTTTACTAAAGTCTGCTTTCCCCGGGAACCAGACGGTTATGTCCAAACAAAAACTACCAAACATCAGTTTAATATGCTATTTCTATCCATGCTTATCTAACACACTGGTTACAACAAACTTTGGAATGCAATGAATATTAGAACTGCTAATAATTATTGATATATAAAAACTTTATAATACACTAACGAGATACATTTCCCAACAGATTGCAAGCCTATAAACAAGAATTAGAATTCTGGCAATCTACATACATAAATGGTAAACTGATTTGACTTCAAGATGCAGCATTTGAAGCCTTCAGATGCTCAAGAAATAAATTGGTGCTATACAAAAATCTATATCATCCCCATCAGCATCTGCACTTTCCAGCAATATAACTAAGAATTTCACCCAAATGAAACAAAAGAGCCTTGTGGCAAACAATTTTAATCCTACAATGTCCAACTGGAAGCTGGAATCCCTTGCTTCTGGAACCAATCAGTCATGTGGAATTTTTCATAGAGCAAAGGTCTTACATCATTCTGCTCAGAGAGTTGCTTGAGAAGTGGAAGAATGACATCTAGAAGCTGATAAACATAAATACAGGAGATGGTGAGTAAATCATAAGAATATTAGATGGGCGGTTTTATTTTATATGGGAAAAATGTGATTGTAATTTTTAATAACACAGATTTGTGCACCTGGGTGTCGTGTGGATGCCCAGCAGAAAATGGAATACAAGGAATTCCATTTACTGGTTGTAATACAAAGCTGAAAGGATTGTTGTCTACAATTACAATGCGGTCAAGATCCTTCGATATGCAGGTAAGATCCTTGACATGTTCCCTGTGTTCCCTGCAAGCATACAACATTTATAAGAATGCATGGAATTCGACCAACAGACTCCACTCTAAACTTCAAGCTCAAAAACATAAATAATTGTAAAATTCGAGAAAGGTTTCATATTAATAATAACACAATGACAAAAAAATCTACAGGGAAACTACATGCTTTCTGATAATAACATGAAAAAGAAACCATTATATTTTAAATACAGACAGACATATGGATTTGGATTTAATAGAGGCTAGAAATCTATTAATTTTGTCTGAATAACAACAGTCCCGTGTTATTGATTTATAGCCCGCTGTTCTAATTTGATAGTATGATCTCAGCAGTCGAATTTATACTAATCCCAGAAGATAAGAATGTGAATCCATGCTTTAACAACCCGAACTTAATGAGAGTACTTGAGGAGAACTTAAGAGTGGAGGAATATAAAATTTATTACATCTAAGTTTAGAGATTGGACTGAAGTCCTAGTTAACTATAACCTGACCATAACTCAAGTAATTGGGATGAGTGGGGATTCTGAAAGAAGATCAAGTTTTGGTAACAAATCTACTAAAAATGAAAACATAGACGAACCAGCTGGACAGTTTTGTCCGTCTAATCCAGATTCACCTCTAAGCGCTTCTGGTAAAACCAACAAGGGTCAAAACATTTTACCAGAAAATCAAAAGTACGTAAACCTCTGGGGCTTTGAAGATATTACAAAAGCCTCCAAACAGTTGTGTTGATAAAAAGGTTGAGTAAACCAAATTTTCAACGAACAACAAAGAGGTTGAGGAAATCGAGTGTTGAGTGAACAAGAAATTAACAAAAACTGTATCATCCTTCAAGACTTGTACTCAAGTTGTAAGCACTATAATTAATAAGGTAACATCAAAACATATAAATATCACAACTATAATTGTCTAAGTATAATATAGCTATATATGTATAAGTGAATCTGAAAAGAAAAATTAAATAAGAAATTTATAATTAACTAAGGAGACTTATTGCGGCATAGTTCCATTGCACCACGAGATTATCATCCACTCAACTATGCAAAGTGCAACGGTTAAATATTAAGGTTCATTCTATCAGAAAGAGTCAAGTTAAATAAGACATTTATAATAATTAACTAAGGAGACTTATTGCGGCATAGTTCCTCTATACACGAGATTATCATCCACTCAACTAAGCAATGTGCAGCAGTTAAGGTTCATTCTATCAGAAAGAGTTGAGTGATATTGTATGAATGCAATGTATGTGCACCAAATATTAGTGTCTTTGGGTGTTCTACCAGAGCTGCCAAGATTCAATGGTCTCAACTCTAACTTATAGAGAAGACGAGTATAGAACATGGTGAATGTACAAACATCTATCAGCAAAACATAATTCTGATATATTTCCCAGCTATCAGCAACGAATAACCAGAAAGAGAGATAAATTACACAAATATATGACATTGGAATGGAAACAAGGCAGAAGCACCTACGTGCTAATTGTTGAAGGCCGGTAAAGTCGTAAACTGAATCGATTTTCCTTGTCTATTATGTCAACTAGCGGTCTAGCATAGCCTGTAAGAATATGACACAAAAACCATTCAGAAATATTTAAAGAATTGCCAAAAAACAAATATGCCACAGTGAAGCTTAGTTTTCAGGCGAAACCTTCAAGACCCGCAGTAAACAGCACCAGGTCAGCAAATTCACTAAGTTTCGTTAAGAATTCCTTCAACCCAGGCCGTTCAAAGACTGTAACATAATTAATTTTTGGTCTTCCTTCTCCTTCCTTGAAAATCCAACACGCTCAAATGAGAACACAAAATTCTAGTTCTGGAAAAGCAATAAGGCATAAGTAACATACCTTGTCAGAAGACACACATTCCATATCAAACCAATTCAAACCAGCTTCGATTGCTTGAGAACGTAGTGCAGCTGGCAAACTTGATGTCTCGTATGCACATACAAGTGTTTCATCCAAGTCAAGTACTACCTACAAGTTCATACATGAGATCAAAAAATACATTAGCAACATTATAACTATGACATTATTTGCAATCGTATAACAGCTCACATATTAATAATACTCATTATAAAAGTTTTCTTTCTCCCTTTCTGACAAACATTATTTTCAGCGGGCATATTTTCCCTTCTATTCACATATTCACTTCAGATGTATTCATTCAAATAATAAAAGCAAAAAAATTGAGCACGGCATGTTTTGACAAAGCAAAAAAATTGAGCACGGCATGTTTTGACAAGGCACGCTTTGATTTCAACAACAAAGTGAGCACTAAAATACTAAATAGTAGCATATATGTAAGCCAGATATGAGTTTTTGCGTGTTTATGAGAATGTTTTAAAATGGACAGACACAGAAAATAAAACAACGCTTCAGCTCAATAGGGAAGTTACACAAACACATAATCATTTGCTACTGGCAAATTAAAGAAACAGTTCAGGACACAACAATGTAGGAACAAAATCAAAACATCATAATTGTAATTTGTATCCGACATAAGAAGCCAAAAACATGATGCATTTTTAGCTTCAAGAAAGTAAAAAAAATGTGTCAAGAACCACTGAACTCAATGAAGTAGGTAAGCAACACAAATCATTAAACAACACAGCCAAACCCAGAAGACTAGCTTCTATAATCATGTTTTAAATGTCACCAAACACTACAATACATTTTCATTCATCTCACATGATTCCAAAAACCTTTATGATAGAAGTCAACCATTACCAAATTCCATCAGCCAACAACACACCACACACCAAACCTAATAACTTAACACAAACACACACACTCAGAAAATTTACTTATTTACTCGCATTTAAAGGAAAACCAAATACACATCAAAGCAAATAAGGAAGACAAGAAGCAACAAATCTTTGCAGCACACAAAAAGTTTAAAATACAACAAGATTTTAGTTCTTCATTATTAACTACATACATGCAAAAAAGCAAAGCATATTTCACCTATGAATCCCCGACACAGACACCAGAGACAACGCTAACACTTACACATGTCAAATACATGTCAAATACATGTCAAACACGACACTAACACGCGTTGGACACTAAACACACACTCAATCCAAAGTGTATGCTACATGGTTAATAACTTGAATTATAACCCAAACACAATTTCCATGTTATAACACATACTCATCTTTATCATGTGTTTCAAATTTCTCTATGAATCCATAATCATAACAAACCCAAAACAATTCACTAAGAAACTTTGACATATAAAAAAAAAAACTAACAAACTTTAGAAAACAATCATATTAAAAAAAATCTCAAATTCTCACAAGCATAAATAAACAACATTAAAAACTACATGTTCCAATAAGCTGACATCAGAAACTAAAAACAACGGTTTTTAAATTTGCACGAACAAGTCAAACAAAAAAACTTACAGAGACTAGAATAAAACTAAAAAAAACGTTATTATAATTGCTTAGACTAAAATCATATTTAATACCGTGAGTTTTTGGAAAGGGCGTTGATCGGCGGCGGGATAATCAGCGGTGATTTCAAGGGCGGACGAGGAGGAATCGAAATCCTGAAGTTCAACGGAAGGAAGAGGTTTGAAGGAAGAAGAAGTTGAAGAAGACGAAGAAGAGGATGATGAAGAAGAAGAGAGTAAAGGATAGTGACCAAGGGTTCGAATAATCTGAGAGAAGATCTGAAAGAAAAAAGCGAACCAACTTAAAAGTGATTTCCAAACTTGTTGAGTTCGTGGTGGCGAGTACACCTCCGTTTGAGTCAACTCGCCCATAACAATAATCGATTCCAAGATAATTTGATAGATTGATTAATCGTTTTAACGTTAATTAATCGTGTGAATAGAGAAATAACGATAATCGCGTTTAGAAATCGCGGTGAAGAAGTGATTATGAAATTGAGAGAGATGTGGTTATGTTATGGTGGTGGTGGTAGTTCGACGAGGTGTGGAGAGAGATATGAAAAAGAAAGAGAGGGAGAATGGGGTTGTAATGTTCTCCCCGCGCGTTTGGTGGCGCGTGTGTTTAAACGTGGTGGTGAAGAATGGAATTTCGATTTGTAGTCTATGGTGTAGGGCGGCTACACATGTGTAAAGTTAATGGAGAGCCGTTGGATCTATTTATAGCTTTGAAGATTATATCGATTGCGATTGTAATGTGGATAGCTTTGTTTAAAATCGAATTAACTTAATAAAAAACGATAAACCTAACAATTTAGATTTAAGATCGTAAAAAATCTCATTTGATTCATATATTTTAGTGTCATATTTTGATTCAATTATACGGTTCAGTTTGACTTGTAGTTTTTATTTTACCAACCGAACAAAATCAAATGGAACCACGATATAAGATAAACACACACTAAACTTATATCACCCCATCCATCTCAATACTTTTTAACTTGTTTTTAATTTGGTTCATATTGTTGAAAACATTATTGGATGAAAATGAGATTCTAATATTAGGTAAATTGAAAATAAATTGTTTTTCACTTTTAAATTTGTTATTAATTCGTTCCATATTGCTCTTAACATTGTTTTATGAAATGAGAGTGGAAACATTGTTGATAATAAAAAATTAATATAAATTTCGCAAAAAATAAAACCAAACTAAATCGTATTGATTTGGTTAGATTTTTTTTTAAAGTCAACATAACCAAACTAACATCATATTTTTTATTTTGCGGTTCGAATGACTTTTCGTCCAAAATCTAATCAAACTACACCGCGAACACTCTTATTTATGAATATGTTTAACCCATGTCATATGATAGTCCTTAGTTAGGGATTGACTTATGATAACAAATGAATGTGTAAGGGTTTTTTAACCCGGTGTTGAAGGAAGACAATAGTAAGTACCTATAATCAAAGATAATATGGTTGAGCATGCGAGTGAGGCTTCTCCCTAGGGTTCCTTGGGAGAATAACTAAGTGGGTTGAAATAATAATATAGTATTGAGAGCTACCGTATAACCCTCATTTACTATGACTAGTCGTTTATATTGGACTTTGTGGCGTGAATCGACGAATCTATGAGGACTAAACCTTATTGTCCTACTCATTTTTATATAAATCATTTTACTTTCAACTCAAGGTTCATCATAATTAATTTTACAAAATCAATTCACTAAAAGTCAATGTTAGTCATTATGCAACATAAATAGTACTACTTTTTTGTGAGTAGTATAGAGATGAGGAGAAAAACATCACCTGAAAACTCACACTTAAGAGGAAGATATGTGGTTTGAACTCAAATAGAAATAAAAAGTGTACAGCCTAACAGGATCGGCATTATCACTTAAGTTAGATTTTATTTTACGGACAAAATACTATTGTTTTTATTTTAACCAAAAGTTTATGGTGGTTGGGCTTTGAGGGCTCATCAGGGTCGGGGTAGAGCTCAATACTCAAAGAATGTTTACAAAGGTACTTACATATCACATATTAAACAGATTTTCTTAGTGACAGCAAGAGTTGAACTTACATCATTGCAAGTGTCCTTACCAACTAAATCAACTTTCGTTGATAAATACTATTGTTTTTAACTTACGAAAAAATAAAAAGTTTTTGCAAAATATCATCTGCAATCATTTAAGTTAGATGTTTATAACAATTCAACTCTTTTAGTTTTTTGATACAAATTGATCTTTTAAGTTAAAAAATATACGTACCATGATCTTACTTTCATCAGACTTAGTTAAAAAGTGTTTATTTGAACGTTTAGTATTAAGTTGATACATTCAAATTCACTCCTCTCAAAACAAAGACTCATGTATATTATTCAATTTTGATTTAAAACAAAATCGATTGCTTTCTTGATTTATAATACAATATTAATGATAAAATATTTATTGTAAATTAAACTCAAATTTAAAACAAACAAAATAAATTGTGAGTAAATAATCATGATTGATGAGATAAGCACTTTTGAACCTATTATCTTAATGTTAAATGGTTTGTAAACAACTTTTAACGAAATCGATTGAAAAAATAGGTGTTAATGTAAAGTATGGACTTTAAAAAATCCATTTAAAAGACTGAGAGCTATTTGACCAAATTTTATGAAAAGAGAAAGATTGTTAAAGTACTTTTATCAATAACACCAGCAAAAGTCATTTTTTAAACCGCGCCTCAAAATAAAAAGAGAAGTGATATTTATATAATTATTTTTGTACAACTTTTGTACAACCTTCTCTCTTATATTTATATTATTTTTTATTCTCTTTCTTCATTTTTTTTTCTCCATTATTTTTGAAGAGAGAACAATAAAATTATCCCAAAAATTATACCAAAATAATTGTTCAAATATCATTGCTCAAATAAAAACCATCTTACACTTTAGATTAGAACAGCACGAATGTAAGGCAAGGGTGTTGTTAATTGGGGCAATGGTGGGAACGCGCTTTGGGGGAGCGTGAACAGATAGGGGATTATTTATGATTATAATTATCGCGAATAATAAAGGATAGGAAGCTACGGGGACGCAGAACAAGCCAATAACAAAAGACAATCTTCGAGTCTTTATTTATAGAGGGTTGTCCACTTGTCCTTCTTCTTAAAAAGAAAAATAGAAAATTAAATAAATATTTAAAAGGTCTTATTAACCAAGGCTCTCAAGATAATAGTTAGGGAATTTATAAATAAAATTTTTGTCTTTGAAATATAAAATGTTACTTTTTCCTTAAAAAAAATGTTTCTTTTGATCAGGTAATGAACTAATGATTACACAACTTTTTTCATAAATGTTTAACCAATATCCTTGGGTCTTTGGTTAATATTCTTCTCCATGTTTAAATGTTAACGGGTGTCTTTAGGACACTCTTTAAGGATTTAAAACAAAGAAATTATTCTAATGTATTTATTTAAAAAGTTAAACAGTATTTATTTAAAAAGCTAAACATTTCAATTTCTAATACATTAAATGCACACATTTTCATAAAATCCTACCATTTTAAACTTTAAAATAGTAATGCCCTAAATGCACTCGTTAGTATTTTCCTTAAATATATTATCGTTAAGAAAATAAAACTTAATTTCATCATAAAAGAAATAGAAATATTATCTGATGGTTAACGAATATAAATGGAAATATATTGTCAAGAAAATAAAACTTAATTTCCTCATAAAAGAAATAGAAATATTATCTGATATCCTCGGTACACTGGTTAACGAATATAAATGTATTTAACTTTTTGAAACTTGAAATTTTTTTGCTTTTAATGCCAATTTTGTCATTTCTTTCCATTTTTAATTGTTTAACTAGTGCCTCAGGTCATTGATTAATTTTTTTTTTTTTGTCTAGTAACCTAGTGGTTATAGCTCACACAATTAAATGTGAAGAAATGAGGTGTTCGGGGTTCGAGCTCCGACCCTGCATAAATTATGCAATGTCCCTGCTGTAACGCTCCTATTTCTATTAAAGCAATTAAACATGCGAATAATACATTTATTCAAGAAATAGAGATTACGTCTTATTCAAAATTCAAAAACCGATAGACATGTATGTAAACCTCAATAGTTACAGCGGAATATAAATCAGAGTGATCAAATATATACATGCCATGAGCAAATAAATCATATCCAAAAGATAAATCTCAAAACCCAAACATCGGGTAGTCATCAACAAAATAATAATCCCAACGAAAATATAAATAACCTAATCTAGACCGACACGACAAGCCTAGATCAGAGCCGACACGACACCGATATCGGAGGAAGCTCCCGATATCCCAAGCAAAGACTCACCGATACTACTCCTGCACAACGTCTACTCACCCATACAGGCAAGTAGGCGGTTAAAACCACTGGGGGTAAGCATTACATTATCATAATCCAGATAATAATCAAATCAAATAATATCATGTACTTGAATAATAATAGTCATGCATAAATACTTATATCACAACTTGATAGTTCATATCCACAGATATCAATCACATGAATAATTATCCAATCATAATTATTCATTCACAACATCAATCACAAACAATCATTATCAACTTTCATTCTTCTCCATTCATCACCAATCACATATTTCACATAGGACTCATGCTATGATATGCACTTATTGACACATAAATGCATGTGGTACCAAATCTCAACAAGGTCGTCACCTCCGATGGACAAGTCAACATCGCATGTAAGGCTCACCTCTGCCTTACAATAATCTCGAAGTAAAAGATTCATCCCTTTTACAGCAACAACGACTATGATGCATGGACATGTGTAAGGACTCGATAATGCGACAACAAATCACAATCTCAACTCAATATATAGGACAACACCCAATTATATTGATTATCTCCACAACATTGCATTATCAAGAAAACATGCCCACACAAATAAATCATAGTATTCATCATCACACATCAACATATTAGCAATAATCAACAATGTCACTCAACATCAACTATATCATATAGTTTCACCAATTCAAGCATTCTCATATTCCAAGTAAGATAGCAAAATATATCTCATGATCATTATCACATCTAATTACATATTTACATACTCAATTATTCCCTCTAATACTTCATTAAGCCCAATATCAAGTTTGGAAAAGTTTCACGACTCATAGAAAAAGTTATGCTAAGTTTTCACAAAAATTCACATGACCCATGTGTAGTAATTTGATCATAACTCGAGTTCTAAAAATCATTTGGACCTGAAACCAACGCCATTAGAAAGCTAACAAAATTATCTAAAACTTTCATGTTTACACCAAAGGCCAATTCGAAACAGAAATAGGTGAAAAAGATGCAAGAACGCGAAACAGGAGATGCTGGAACTGGCCTGCTTCTGAAGTGTGCTTCTGAAGTATGCTTCTGAAGTGTGCTTCTGAAGTGTGCTTCTGAAGTTTGCTTCTGAAGTTTGCTTCTGAAGTATGCTTCTGAAGTGTTCGCTTACAGCTTTTCCAAAAAGTGCGTTTTTCACTATTTCGCGCGTAAAATGCAAACCGTTAATCGGATTTTGATGCCGTTTTCACCTACACGATCCTGACACTTGACTCTAACATAATCTATAAAAAATTTCATGTTTCAACCATCCCAAAAGTCATTTTCCAAAACCTCACATAATCACTTATTGGCGAAAACGCTTAAACATCGACATTTCACACGAAAAACCCGTTTTCTCCCAAACGACTCAACTAACATAACCACAACGTGAAAACAGAAATTCTCATAGGTTCAATTCATCCAACAATAACAAAATTTCAGTCAACAACCATATATATATCAAAAAGTTCATTTTGGTCCTTCACATGAACACTTAACTCAACTTCACTAATTTCACAAAACCATCAACAACAATTTATTTCTCATCATCAATCCACAATTAAGTATACCCAAATCATAATTCACTTACAATAGCATCAGTTAACAATAACCACATTAATGGAATATGAATCACATCTCTTTTCAATCAAAGCATATCAAATTTCATCAATTAAGCATAATTTCATAACTTAACATTTATACATACTTTGAAACATGTAATTTCACCCATAAACATACCATAATCATCAATTCAAGCACAAGAAAATAGCATCACAGCAAGAGCACGAATTTAACAACAATTGTTCACCAACCCATTTTCATACAACATGAGAAAATGCAAAGATTGTACATGATTATGATAATAACTAACCCCCTTACCTTTGAAGTTGATTATCTCTAACCCTTGCTTCAATTCAGCTCCTAGGTCACCCAAATTGATTCCCCAAGCTTTCCCTTCAACACTCTTGTTCTTCTCTTCACCTCTTTCTCGCTCTATCTCCCTCTCTCCCTAGGAAAGTGTTTTGTGAAGTGAATGAAAGATATTTTCCTATGACAACCCTAATGTTATCTCCCTTAATGGGCTCAATTCCAAATTCTAATGGGCCTAACTCATTCTAACATAATTCCAAAAAGTTTCTATCCACTCAACGGTAATTACTAACAACGGTAAAATATAACGAACGGTCACTAACGATAAAAACTAATCATTACACTAGTAACTTGGTAAAATAAGGGTTCTCATTAAATATTAAAATGATTCTCACCAAAATTACCATTTTACCCTTACCCGTCAAATGACTAAAATACTCTTCTAATACGGTAATCCACGTAGATGCACCCGACGACAATTAAATACACACAAGCACAATTAATCACACACAAACACAATTAAAAGTAATTAAAATAAATCTAGCTAAAAATTGGGCTGTTACACCTGCCAACTGAGCTAAGCTCACGGGAACGATTTTATTAAATTTTAACCGAAGAATGCATGAATCTTGATTTTTTTTTTTTTTTTTTATCAAATGCTTGAATGTGGGATTTTTTTTAGGCAAAATTCAAATATTTTGGTTATTCATCATCTAATTTTCAAATATTTTGGTTATTCCTTTAAAAATATTTTATCTTAGTCTATCGATGATAATTTTCCTTATTTTATTGATTATATTTATTATGACACATACTTGATCTAGTTTTTACACTTTTTTAAGGATAAAGTAAAAAAAAAATTGGACATGCACTCATATCGTGTTTGTTACACGATATATTTTGTGTTGTAACCAAAAAATAAACATTGTCTTTGTTACACTTTTTTAATATTTGAATTCATTCTCATCCATTATCTTTTTTAAATAATAAGGAAAAAAATGGACATAAACAGCTTGTTACATTTTGTTATAATATTTGAATTTAATCTTATCTTTTTGTTATATGTGTTATTTGTATTGAAAATTAATGGTAATTTTAGAAAGAGAAAAAAAGTCAGCACAAAATAGTCAAAATGACTATTTTCTTTTATATATAGTATAGATAAAAAAAAATTGAAGTACAACTATCATTACCAATGAACTGACACTTCATAACATTTTATGAAATATAAAGTCTATATCTTCAATGAAAATGCTGGCTTGCGTTTTGTATCTTAAAAATGGTAAGTTTCACAATTAAGACACGGTACAATGAGGTATGGCAGTGGGGTAAGGTGGAGACGGGTTTTATCTTCCCCGTCTTCACACCTTATTCTGAGATACTTACTCGTTACCCTATCCATACACAACGAGAATGAGAAATCGAATCTCATTCTCGTCCCTGACGGGTTGTGTATCCTTGTCCTATCCTCATCCATGCAGTGGATACTTTTTTTTAAAAAAATAAAAGTATTTTTCAGCCACGAGCGCAATGTTGTAATGCATTATCCAACAAAGAGATGACGACGATCGATGACTATGGTGAAGGAGAAGGGAGATGCCGAGAGTGTGGGATATGAAAGGAGAAAACAGAGAACAGTGATAAATGAGTGACATCTGAAAGACTGAGACTCTGACTGTGTGAGCAAAATGATTTAGGGTTTGAGTTTCTATTTATATAAAAGGGTAATAAATTGATTTTGTACATTCGACACATGCTTGTTTATGGGTTTAGAGTGGATACTTATATCCCCAATACTTGTCTCATGCCCGTGTTTTGAAAACGGGGAAAACCCAAACTCATACTCCAACTCAGTCAAGTAAAAAAAACCCGTCAAATGAGGTTTGGTTTGGACCGGTATCCGCGAGTATGAGTTTTGTTGTCATGCCTAGGCACAATCAACTTATGAAGTACACTATATGGGTACTAATAATGAATAAGAAGCTGAATTTAGAAACATGGTTAATGAGTTCTCCCTCTGGTCTTATTTATAAAAAGAAAGTTGAGTCAACATAAATTGATGTATCTGATTCGAATTCAGTTCAGGTACATCAACTTTTGTTGACTCAATTTTCTCTTATAAATAGAATTGGAGGAAGTATTTTTTATTTTTTTTACCTTTTCAATGATAAGTGTGTGTCTATAAGTTCACTTATGTGATTTTAATTTAAGACTTAAACTTAAAAGTCACTTCGTTGTGTTAGCAAAAGTGAGAGAACAAAAGTGATAGTAAAATAGACTCAGCCACCCCCACGTGAAGGTGGAATAATGAAGTGAAGAAGAAGGAGAAGAATAATAAAACTTACTCCCTCCGTCCCAAATTGTAAGACGTTTTGGCCATTTCACACGTATTAAGAAATGTAATTAATATTGCGTGGGGAAGAGAAATTATGAGTTGTTTTACAAAATTATCCCTAATAAATGGTATGAAAAAGATAAATGAAATAATTGAAAGAAGAGAGAGTAATTAATAGTTAAAGATATAATAGGAAAAGTAACATAAATATTTTATTTCATTGGTATTGTAAAGCGACATATAATTTGGGACAATTTTTTTTTCTAAAGCGACATACAATTTGGGACGGAGGGAGTAAAAAAGAAGAAGAAAAAAAACTGATCAAGATTTGTAATAGTCTACGGGTGTAAGATTATCATGGTCATCCATTGGTCAACATGGATGTAGTCTGAAGGGTGCCACCAGCTGACCAAGGTTGCCATTTAAGACTCGTGAGATGTATTGTCTGGTTGTTGAAATCACAAAGTGACAGTTATGTCACAATTTATGATTCTTGTCACAAGGTATGCTTATACTTTTTTCTTTTTAAGTTTAAGCAAGGTGGTTCACATATGAAAAATTTCGACTCTGAGGGAACAATGATAGATATACTTGTGTATAAGTACAATACTCCCTCTAATTTCATTTATAAAAGATATTTGAATCAACAAAAATTGATGTATTTGATTTAAAGTTTAGTTTAAATACATTAACTTTTGTTGATTCAAATATTTTTTATAAATAAGACTGAAGAAAATATTAATTACCAACGTAATCTTCACATCGGTAGAGAAATTAAAACTCAAGTCTACATGAGATATGAGCTGAATTTTTTCTACTGAACCAATATGCATAATTTTTTCTCTGTCCCGGATGAAGTGAACCATTTGCTTATTTCACACATATTAAGAAAAATGTATAAATGGGGGAAAAAGAAAAATGATTTTAAATATTCTTGTTAAGTATTGATGCATTATCCACTATCATAAAGACAAAGTGAAATATATTGAATTGAGAGTGATGAAAGTAATATTGATTAAAGTTATAATTGAAAAAAAAGTAATTAATATTGTATTGAAAAGTGAAACATATCAGTAATTTTAGGACAATATTTTTTTTTTACAAAAGACTCCCTTATTATGGGACAGATGGAGTATATATATAAGCAAGCTCGTCTTCACACTCATGAGGCCTCTCATTCACTTTCTTGCATAGTGTCATCTTGAAGATATATGACGAAAAGGGTAAGTCAGGACTCAGGTGGAGATCCTTGCTTCAACAAATCTTTGACTCCCTGAAGGTCAACAACTGTGGGAGCCACGACAGAGCCATCCTTGTCAAAAGATCGATCTGGCTTCTCATCACGCACGACTACTTTTAGATGAGAGATGGATGGGAGATCAGGCGACGAGATAGGGTCTTCGGGATAAAGAGGACTAAACTCTTCAAAAATGTAGAAGACACCCTTTACCGGAGAATCAATATACTGCAACAAAAAAAAAAAAGGATAAAAAAGGGTCTACCGATGAAGTATGTGAAGAAAAAAAAACACAAAGGTGTACATTTTCAGTCGAATTTGATGACGAGTCATATTCTAAACGAGATTCCTTCAGAGTTTGGCGAGAAGAATGTCACACCATAGCATTGAAGCTCCATAGATTATCGGTTAGCTCATATGCTTTTGATGTATTGCGAGGATGGTGGATGACAACCAATTTTGGAGTCTTTTCATAGTTGGGGTGCTTGCCACGCTTTTCTGTTGTGTGAACTTCTTACTCGTACTCTTTTATTATTTGATTTAAATACCATTCACACATTATAACAATCTTTTTAACCGTTCTCCAAAACAATATGGTCATATTTTAATACAACTGCTCACTATCTATCTAGAGTAATCTGATCCATAATTAACCATTAATATTATCACTATATAACTGTTATCCAAAATATTTTGGTCCTTGATAAAAATATTATTTAAACCTCATACTAAATTGTTTTAATCATTTTGCGCATCATTCTCCAAAACATTATGGTCCTACTACTTAATATCAAAATACTATATAATATAGTTTTTATCTAACCTCAACCAAGAATTTTCTTGAGTACATAAACCTTGTCAAGTTTCAGGATTAAATTAAAAAGGGTCACCATTCAAACCCCTATTTCTTGCGATGTTTATTGCTCCTTCAAATTGGGCCAGTTTGGCATTACCCATTTATATTGGGTCACATATTATAAAGCCCAGTCTGATCCGTGTGTGCCATGGGCCAGCCCGACCCATTTTTTATTCACTCTTTTTTTCTTTTTCTTTTTTGTCTTTTTCATATATTAGTTTATCTCAATTATATATATTTGCCAAAATGTGATTGGATTGTCATAAAAGTGTAAATAATTTTTATATTAACATTGGATATTTATTAAATTCTAGACTTATTCCTTCAATTGAATCAAATTAATAATTGATATTTATAAACTTTAAAAAAAGCTAAACTTATCAATTTTTATTAAGTTTACATATTTAGATAATTTTTATTGATAATTTTTAAATTAGTTGATAATTTTTTTAGTATTTTTTTTGGGTATTTTTTTAACAAAAATCAAAGG
This sequence comes from Medicago truncatula, assembly GCF_003473485.1. NCBI lineage: Eukaryota > Viridiplantae > Streptophyta > Magnoliopsida > Fabales > Fabaceae > Medicago > Medicago truncatula. The sequence continues at coordinate 36,785,614 of NC_053046.1, forward strand.
TAAATGACTAAATGTTGATAGTGGGCTGGTCTAAAACCCGACAGGCTAGCCCGATTCAACCCAATTTTTCGATGGACTAATTGGGCTAGGGCCGAAATACCGTAGTGCATTTGGGCTACCTATTCTGAGGCCCGTCCCAAAAAACGGACTAATAGACCGACCCATTTTTGACTACTCTATTTACAACACATGTTAATCCAGTTAGTTTTGCTATCAAATTGATTAATCTACGAGAAACCAAATAAGCTCATATTCTCTCTGGCTCAGACTATTTTTTTTCCCTTCTAATGTCATCAAATCTTTGTTTTGTGACTTCAATGCTTAATTGAACTATTTTACCATGACTGCCTAGTGCCCATACTTGAATTAATTGCAAAAATAGCATTAAGAAGGAACAAGGTGATTGAATCAAACTTAAACTCAGAACATGTGTTTGGCCATTCTTCAATGTTGTGTTTGATTGTTGTTCATCAAAAGAGGACGCAATAGTGAATGCAATGAACAAAGTTTGTCATTCGTTGCAGTCGACGGTGGTGGTTTTTTGTTTGACCATGACTCGATGGTCCATGAAACATACCCGAAATGATGAAAGTCAACAAAAAAAAACTAATGGTTTTAACATAGGTAAGGGTTATGTTTGTCTTTTTTATGATAACTTAAGGGACGGTTAGTGTAAGTTTTAGAACTAAGAAGTATTAGTTATTGTTATTTCAATAGATTTGAGATAAGTATAATTTTTCCTTTTATATATATTTTACTAATATCGTCGACACTTATTTTCTCTAACATCCCTAAAAGAAAACTAATTTTTTAATTTTTTTTTTAAGGAAAAAACTTATTTTCTCTAACAACCTCGTTTTATCTGGTTACAACTAACACGATTAGTAAAATAAAAAACTAACATTAACGACTACCTTTTTCTTGTTTTGCAATCAAAGTTGAACTAGTAGTATTATTTTTTTAGACTTGAATCATATCTCAGTTTTTTTTGTTAGCTAAATCTTTTAAGGTGGTGACTAACGACTTCTTGTTCCGTTATCTATTTAGGTAACATTCTTGAATATATCTTATTTTAAAAACACCATAAAATAAGTGTAAATTAGTAGTTGCTCAAAAAAGAAAGTGTAAATTAGTTATTAAAAAAAAGGTGTAAATTAGAAACAATAATAACTTTTTTTGAAATTTTGATTAAAATTATAGGTATAAATAATAGATATTTTGTACTTTCGTATTGTAACAAACTATAATTATCTTTTTAAATAATATCAACAATATAAAAAAATTTTCTTCAAAAAAATAATATAACAAACTTAATATATTTCAATAAAATGTAACAAACATAATATAAATTCTTATCTTTTTGAATAATACTAACATAATAGCATTTTTATGGTCAAATTTGTTACGGTTAACTTTCTTTATATATATCATAGATATCATAGACGATGAAGAAAAGTGAATGCATTGATACGATGATTGTTAGTCGTTACTAGTGATGATGCTACTAAGAAAACATTAGTGTCTCATGCAAGACTTGTAAAGAAAGTATGCAGAGAGCAAATTGATAGAAGTTTTTGTTATGTATATTGATGAATAAATCACAGGTTAATATACTGTACAAGTATTAACAGAAAAACCAAACTAAGAGGAAGCTGAACTAATGTATAGGAAAGCTAAACTAATTGATAGGAACAATAAGGATTAGGATGAGAACAACAAGGACCAGTAGCAAATTGTAACTAATTGTGAGATATTCTAGTTTAGTCGATAACAAGACTCACATCTTTTCTTGAGAAAGATCACTTGTTTCTCACACCTTGGAGTTGGATTCCCAAAACTTTTGAGAATGAAACTAATTCCACCAAAGAAAAGGAGTATCTTTACTTTCATCATGGATCATATTTTTCTAATGAGGTAATTTTTTCATGTTCGTAATTCCTATTCTTTTTTTATTCTTTGTATACCTTGTTCATAATGTATCTTCTTTTTTTGAAACATTGTTCATAATGTATCTGGTATCATGATTGAAATACACGCTTTCACGTCGAGAACTATGGGGTTTGGTGATGGTAGATAATTCATATGTGTGTGTGGGGTTTATCAACTAAACATATACAATTTTGTCTAAACAGAAAATAAATTTAGAATTAAAACAGGCTAAAAAAAAAAAAGAAGCTCTATTTTGGACTAAAATTACGAGTTTCACCTAAAGCCATATATGACACTTGTGTGTTACTCTTTAGGCACCCTTTAATTGCTCAAAATCCGACTAATGGCAGTTAAGTGTTGTTTGCCACAAAATGGTAGTTAAGTATCATTCGAAACTTTTTAAATCGGCTCAAACTTTTTTGGATCGGTTTAAAATCATGTTTTGTTATGATGTTCCTACAATTTCTACTTTTAATTTATTAATCAACCATTGATATTATTCAGTTTATAATTAAAGTGAGTTGCTCGTTTAGAGAGTCAAATATGATTTAAAAAGTCTCTGGATGGTAACTAATTACTATTGATCATAAGGAGTATTTTCGTCAATTCAGGGTGCTCGAGAGCAAACCCTGGATACCTAAAGAGCAATAAAACTTTTTGCCAATGCTTTGTGTGCTTGTTTCGTTGTTCTATTAAGGTTGTTTTGGGATCTTCTTAATACATTAATTTTATCATATATATCATTAACAAAGTCTTATTAGTATGTACTTATTATCAAGTTAATGAAAACATGGCTTAAGATTTTTTTCTTCTTCTTCTTCTTCTGGTTTTTGTTAGATAATTGACCAGAAGAATGAATTTTCTTCACGTTCAGAAGAAGATCTTAAGAAAGTTTTGTCTTGTGGATTTGGGTATTCGAAGCCAGACAATTTGCATCCCTTCCAAAAGACTAGGCAATTTAATCATAGCAAGCAAAGAGTTAAATCAGTCAAGGAGGAGAACTATGATGAGAAGAGTATTGAGGTTAATACTGATTTTAATGTTCAAGAAGTGAATAATAATACTATTAAAACATCATGTGGTACATGATGTGTTACTGAGTCTCTTAATAATGTTGAGTGTCTTTCTCTTTCTCTGATTAGAACTCACAAGTCATAACACACTCTTCAATTTAGACTTTTTCCTTTTATTTCTTTTTCACACTTTAGATTTACTTCCCCAAGGTTTTTTTGGTATCTTTTAATATTATCTTATTTTCTGCAAATTGAAATGTAGTTTTGTTAATCCATATAGATTGATTGATGTATGTTTAGATTAATTTATTGAAGAGGGTACAAAATTAATTGACAAAAAGAAAAGTAATTAATACAACCTTAATATGTAAAAAATTTGGAAGAAAAACACCACACCAAAATTATATATCCATTTTATATATACTAACGTGTCTTTTTCTACTGCGCTTGATTGTATGTTTATATTATTGTATTTGATTAAAAAAAATTAGAATTAAATAAAAATTTGAGCTATATTGTTCATGTTTTTTTTTTAACAAGCGCTATATTTTTTTTTGAGGGAAAAAAAAAATATAGATATATTGTTCATGTTGAAATGTAATTGCTTATATTATAACGGGATTGATTAGATTTAAAGAATATTATACAAAAGATAAAATTACGATTAAAATAGTTTAAATAAAGGGTGTAATTGAAAGATAAAAAGGCATACCAACACTCTTGAAATTGTTTTTAACATATGTGTATGTTTGATTTCACTTTTGAATATATCCAAACATAAGCTACTTGTCATTCAACCCACTTTTAGACAAGAGTAATTTTACAAAATCAATCAATTCAAAATTAATTTTTGTCGCCGCATAACCAAACATAACCAAACGTACATGAAGAAATGTCAATACGGGGCGAGTGTATCTGAATTGACATTACCTATCACCCTTAAGTTCGAAGCATATATAACAATGAAGCCAAATTAAGGTTCCTTAAAATGCAATGAAATCAAGGAAATGATTGTGACTTGTGTTGGAATGTAAAATGTGACATCAAAATGTTATTATGGTAATGTTCAATCCTGTTCAATCCTTCCAAGTCATGAAAGGCTAAAATAATGTGAAGAGTTCTGTACAAAGAAAAAACTATTAATAACTATGAAACAACAAAGACAGTGAATTTACTTGATGTTGCTTATGGACAAACCAAAATTGTGATTGCACGATTTGCAATATGGTGAAAACAAGCTCAAGAGACACCGATATAGACAACTCAAACAAAGTTACTGAACCTTCACACCAGAGAATGTTACATGGACTTGTATACATAGGAAAGCCATGGATGTTTTAGTGCCTGTCTTGCAGTAGGCCTTCTTTTGGGGTTGACGTTAAGCAGATAACTGACGAAGTCGATAAACATAGTATCGTTGATCTGTAGGTGGTGCTCTAATGAAGTCTCTTCTGGAATTATGTACTCTAGTTGATCTGTCTCCTGTGTACATTATTAAAGATTGGTTGGGGAAAAAATGTAATTTGAATGTATGGCTTGAATAAATCTAAGGCCCTTTTTTCTTCTTCTTTACTGCGAATAACCAACACTAACGTATACTTCTCTTTTTTGGTCTAGTTAGTATAATCTGAGTTGAGTCGAGTGGCCTATTTTTTTCATTCACGAGACTCGAATTTGAGACACTGTTTAACGACTAAAAAGTTTTTTTAGGCATAATCCAACTCGGATCGGGTGGCAGCAACATGAAAAAAGTATTTCAACCTAGGACTGATGAATAAAAACAAATGAAATATGTTAAAAATGGAACAGCTGAAGGGAAACAAACCTCATTTATGAAGTAAATGTCATATTCTTTGGTGAAGTACTTGTGTGTTTCCTGCCCTTTCACCAACATCTCCATATCAAAAGGACCAAACATTCCAATCATGCGTGCTAGAATCATCACGACTGCATCATTTGGAAAAAGCACCTGGAGCCAAAAAAGAACTCAGAATCAACAAATATATAAAAGAAATCTTTGAAAGAAAATCAAAATTCCATGCTCTTGTACGAGCCATAGAAAAAAGTATTTCATTAATATCATAAGAAATGCAGATTAGAACATACTTCACCGGAGCATAGCTCAGCCAAAATACAGCCGAGCGACCATATATCAATCTTTTCATCATATTGAAGGCCTAACATCACTTCAGGAGCTCTATAAGACCGGGATTGTACATATAGACACAGATTGTCTGTTTTAAAGCAACTGCTTCCAAGATCAATAATCTTTATTTCACATTTTTTGTAACTTTTGATTAGAACGTTTTCAGGCTTCAGGTCGCAGTGAACAATTCCCAAGTTATGTAAATATTGCAATGCCTCCAAACACTGTCGAGTAATGAGCTGCAAAGAAGGATAGCAGCAACAACTCAGATCATCATGCTTTCACAATTTCTCTATTTCCGACAAAAACAAATCTATTCAAATTGATAAGCAATGATGTGGGATAGGTGCAAAAGTTAATTAGTCTAGTTGAACAAACCTGCAATCTCTTTAATGTAAAATATGCTTCACCACCAGATTCTTGGTTGAATTTCTGAAATTCATATAAGTTTGCACGCAGAAGTTCGGTCACAATGAATAAATGTTCCTGATGGTAGAAATAGTCATAAAGACGCAGTATGTGGTGTTTATCTCCTGGGTCGTGCTTATTGACGAGTTTAAGAAGCTTGATTTCATCTAGGCTTTGATCAAAGAAATCCTTGTCATTTTTAATAATCTTCAAACAAACATCAATTCCCATCTGAAGATCATGGGCTTGAACAACCCTACTGAATGCAGCTGAACCGAGATATTCTGTCACATAGTACCTTCCAGCCATGACTGAGTTGAGCACAATTGGAACTTCCTTGTTTTCTTCAAATCCAGTCCTGTAGATTCAACAATAGATGGTAGAAAATTATGGTCAGAATACTTAAAGAGAAAAAGTGAATAATGTTAGGTCAAAATCATGGTGAACTAAATTAATGCCAAATACGAAAAGTTGAAGGCTAAAAATACGAAAAGTAAAAGCATTTGATTTCAAATTTTATCAACTAGTCTCCTACACATTCAAAATCAATTTATCCACCAGCATTATCGAGAATATTAAGTAGAAATGAAAGTTCACGACAGAAGATCATGATCAAGCAAACCTGTTTTTTCTATGTACAATTCTTAGCTCAAATACTTCATATTCATCATCTTGAATGTATTTTAAGAGGTCATCATCAGTATTATTATCCTCTCCATCTGCGGCAACCTCCGGAACATGGAGTTCTTCATTCAAATCTCGGTCATCTCTTACTTCATAGCTTTCGATCCCATTCGGTAGATCTGTTTCAACAACTTCGATGGTTAAGTCATAGGGATCCTTGTAGCAATCTGAACTATGCTTCATGGTAAGCACAGGAACAGAATCAAAAGAATTAATATCCTTCATATGAAAATCATTCAGATTCAGCTTAATTTCCTTCAAATTAAGGTAGCTAAAGTTCATAGGATCCTCGCTACAAGAACCTCCTGAACCTGGACTGCTTTTGCAAAAGGGAACTTCACAATTATGCGCAATGGCTTCTTTCTCGGCCCCGTGACAATAATCTTTTGAATAAGTCGCATTTTCATCACCTCCAGATGAATGATTACAAAGGCATTGCTCCATTGACTTGTCTATGTAACCTTCATTTCCCTCTAACTGAATTTCTTCAAAGTTGTAATGAAGATCACGAGAATCATCTTGTTGATTTTCTGTTTCTGAATTCAAGATAAACTTATCTTCACTTTGACATCCAAAGAAATCTGGTCCATCAAAATCAGGAGTCATGAAATCATCATCGTCATCGTTTTCGTTATACCAATACGGTTCATGTTGCATATCGAATTCGTGATAATCGCGTGCTGTGCCGAATTGGGACAATCTATCAGATGAGGATTCAGAATCATTCTGAGTCTGAGATGAGGAATTAATTCCATATGGATTGATAAATTCTGCAACAAAAAAAAATCTAGGTTATATAATTGCCTATTTTTATGCATTACAAATTTTTAACATTGATTGAATTTATTAAAAAAAATATAAAACACTCTTGGTAATAAGTAATAACTAAGCTTAATATAATCCAAATTTGGAAACATAAATAAATTCAACTAAAGAAAAAAAAATGCAGATCATATATAAGATATAAACATGAACTATGAATAATTTGAAATCCTATAACACAACATGCAATTGAAATTAACTTAAATCAAATACACAAATTCAAATTTGGTCAATCAATTATGCGATCCAAATGTAGAAATTGCAGAAACTAAATTTAGAACACTTAAAAAATCTAACTAAACATTAATTAATCAAGAAAATCTAAATTAACGATTATAATTACTAATTCTCTATTCTTTCTTCGATTTTGACCAAAAAGAAAAACAGAGTTGAAAACAGAGCATAATCACTAATACTAGAAAGTAGAAACACATAGTGATAATTGATCATTAAGAAATAATTAAGCATAATGAATGAATAATCGATTATGAAAAGAGAACCTGAAGAAGAAACACGAGAACGAGAAGGAGAAGTAGAAGAAGCGATGCTAACAAACTGTTCTTCAGAAGAAACAGAGTTTGATTTGGAGAATTGACCGTCGCCAGAGGTAAACTCCGACGGGCGTGAAAATGAGCGGAGTTTGACCGGAGGAGGTGGAGGAACCATTGGAAAAAAGAATTTCTCGTAGTCAAAGGAAGCAAGATCATTGTTGTGCTTATCAATGATGTCTTGTCTTAGAGCTGATTCTGCTTCTGATAATCCATTTTTTCTTAGAAATTCGAACACAGCTTCGACACTGTTTGAAACAGCCATGACCACGAGAAGAAGAAGTTATAGAAGAAGATGAAGGTGTTTTTGTTGTATTGGAGAGAAGGGTAGTGATATGTGAATTAAGAAGTGTTGGAGGGGTAAAAGTGTAATAAGGTTCATGGTGTGTGATTTGCATGGTTTGGTGGTGGGAAGAGAGAGGGATTATGGGAAGTGTACATAGATGAATTTAGAGAGAGAGATATTCTGTCTGTGTTTTTTTCTTTCTTTCTTTGTGATTGTGTTTTCTGTTTGTGATTGTGTTTTCTGTGTAAAACATAAGCGAATCAAATGGTGTCTATGTCTTACCAACTTTTGAAAAGTAGGATGAGAGAGGATTGTGGAATATTGCAAGAAATTTATCAAGTGTGTTACACACAAAAGTTAGCTCGAATGATTAATCTCTATAATTGTATCTAACATTGTATAGTATAAAATTTAATTTGGATGAAGGTGGTGTTTAACTAATGCGAGAGTAAAACTAACTCATCAAAATTGAAAGGAGAAGTTTATGAAATTGAATTCGATACAGTCAACATTTGATGATCGTCTTGTATATGTAAAAAAAAATTAATTGAAATTGAATAATGATTTTTTGATTTTGATCAAACAACTATCAACACTAATTGAAAGGATCTGTTGACCGAAATAAATTTGAGTTCGGAAGTTTATGGTCTTTTTTGTTTTGTAGCTAAAACAATGCTCTAATGTCAATTTGATAAAAACAATAAAAATAAATAAGCATGTACTTAATTTTGACAAACCGATTTATTTTATTTTTAATTAATGATATTTGAACAACTTTTTTATTACAATTTTTGGGACAATCTTGTTGTGCTCTTTTTTCATTGGTCAAAAACAATGGAGAGAGAAAAAAGAAGAGAGAGAATAAGAAGAAAATATGAATATGATAAAGAAAGTTGTACAAAAATGGTTGTACAAATATATTTCTCTTTATTTTTACTATCCCCGTGAGCTTAGCTCAGTTGTGATATTGCATTTAATATGCAGGGGTCGGGGTTCGAACTCCGACTTGAAAAAAAAAATAAAAATATCATGAACTTTTACTTAAACAATTATATATTTGTCATTAAAATTTCAAATGATTTTAAAATATCCATCTATCAAATCTTGTACAATAAGCCTAGAGTGAGAGAGGGGTATACGTGATTGTGTTTAAGAGAGGTTGCTGTTTTTGGTGGGGTAGGAGACAATATAAATTGAAGGATTTGACACGTGTAATTATGATATGATATCCACGTCATGTTATGTTTTTCTCCCCTTGATTTATGGTGAGAAGTCAACATGTGTATGGGACCGGGACCATCTTATTTTGCTTTCTTTTCATTTCTAGTAACATGATTTTTGGGGTCCTATGATAACTTTTTCTTTTATTTTCAGTTGGGGAGTTCTTTCATTCTTCGTGAAAACATTAAATATTTATTATATGAAATGAGAATAAAATTTACTTATGATGTAAATTTTTACTTTATATATATATATATCTTTATAAATATTTAGGTGACATGTTTAATTGAATGCATTTTTAAAAGAAAATTAAACTAGCATGCAAATTAAATCCATATAAAAGAGAATATAATATTTTATCAGAGTATATATTAACTAAATTTATGGTTGGAATATTCTGCGGTATAATTTTATTCGTTTCCCTTGTTTGATAGCAAAACAGTTGAAATTAAAATGATTTTAAATATGCAAAAGTGTTTGAATAGATTCCATGGATTTCTTTTTAATCACTGGTCTTAAGTTTGAATTCAAGCCCTAAAATTGCCATAGTCTAAAACTCTTGAGGAATAGTGTTGAGCGAGCATACGCGGATTCAAAGAATTTGTCTATTATAAATTATGCGCAAAGAATGGATACTTTATAAAAAAAGTATAAGGATTTTAAATTACTTAACCATAAAAAAAGTGTAATTAATATAAACTGGTTGATGATATGGGACAAAGTATATGCTTTCATAAGCAAACGTGGCTGCTGGAGGCTGTGGTACGTACAAAAGAACAAATTAGACCGGTGGCCAAAATAATAGTTTTGCATGGGTATGATCTCAGCTAATATAATGTTTATGGATAGATATGTATTGATAATATTATAAAACTGAAATGATAAAAAAAATAAGGGATGGATTATTATTATTATTTTTTAAATTGGAGAAGGAGAAATTATATTATCATTTGTATGAAACAAATAATATTAATATTGTTGGCGGCACGAGGAGAGTGCGTGGGAATCAAACCATCTATCTCCTTGTTATTTCACCCTTTAACATTTTAATCTCACCCAACAAGTCAGTTTTTTTTTATTTTTTTTATTTTTAATAATAATAAATGATATTCGTTAATTAAAATTAAAAAGAAGAAAAGTGACGATGATTAGGGTTTGAGAAAGAAAAAAAAGAAGTGTTGAAGTTAGCTACCTACCAGGTCAATATTATATCTCCGACATTAATTCAGGTGAAACTAGTCATCCTTCTATAATTATTCTATTTAAAATTTAAATTTTGTCTCTTAAAACTACGAAATTAAATTCTTACTAGCGAGATCAGATGTTATATATATATATCATCGTGAGTTTAACTCAGTTGGTAAAAATAACACATTATATATATAAGATTCGTGGTTCAAACTCCGACCATCGTAGTTAGCAAAAAACAAAGATTAATACACAAAAATTCCATTATGAGTAGGACCACATGTACCATGTGAATCTTAAGAGTAAATTAAACTTTTTTACTACTACCATAACCTACTTTTTAAAGAAGGATTAATGAAATCAGCAGCACATATATAGAGACCTCCCACCTTTGATCATAATTAATGTTTTCTCTCACCCACTACTTTCTCTTCCTGGTGATCAGTCACTAGATCTCACCACACTACTCACTTGGCTGGTATGTAGAATCATTAATCTCTTTTTTCTCTCTTTCCTTTGTTCCCTTTATGATTATTGTTGTCCTTTGGTTCCTTTTTATTTTCTTTTTTAACCTTTTTTTATCTCTGACCCCAGACAGCATCTGAATTTCAAATGAGTTGCCCGTTAGTGAGGCCACACCAAACATGCCATCAAATTATTAATTAAAGAATGTACTTTTTTTTTTATAAAATAAAATATGTATACTCTATATTGTATGGATGAAGCTCAAAGCATATAGCTTAACTTTCAAATAAATGCAATATTAGTGAAAATTCAGTGTCAGTAATAATTTGCGAAAAGGGTTTGATTGATTGTCAATAGTATTAGTGGGTGATTTATGGTTTAGTGGGTAAATACATTAAATGGGGTACATAAATGCAAATTCAATAATGTTACTCTTTTTTTTATATATAAATGTTTTAATTCAATAATGTTACTTGTAAAAGGAATTTTTCCCCCAATTATCAATCTTTAGATTGCTTCTTTGTTTGGACAAAAGACCAACTTAAATGGTCATGAATAATGACATAATCCCTAACAAAATAATTGATTTTTCTATTCTTTTTCTTTTTTTATTTGATATAAACTTTTTCTCTCACTTCTCAAACACAACCTTTCATGCAGGTTTGCTAAAAAAAGTGATAGATTACAATACAACTGTTGTAGAAATAGGTCCGCTTATTGATGATATAAGGTCTAGGGAAGTTACAAATGTTAGGTTTGTGGGATTAAACCATGAGGAAGAGGTTCCTAATATCTCTGTAGAAGTGGTTAGTGAGCAAACTTTGCAGGTTGATTATTTTGTTCTGGCTGAGACACAGAATGATGACCAACGTCACAACAAATTTCCAGATATGCTTATTGTTGGCCCTTGGGATGACGCAGTCACGGATGCGGATTATATTCAAGATTCTCCTTCAAGTCAGGAGGACTTTGGTAGATCTATGGTGGTGACAAACCCTAATTTGTCGAACTTTAGCTCAAATGTAATTCATGACATGCAAGTTTTAGGGCTAGTTCCTAATGATGCCCAACAAGTTACAGAATTTTTGAGTGAATCCCGGTCTAACATGGCTCAAAATGATGAGAGTGTTGATTTGGGTGGAAACACAAATCAACCATTTCAACCGGTGGTTCCGAGAAAGTCAAAGAGAAGGTTAAAGAAGCAGCAAACCGAGGCTAACAAAGGATTCAAGATAGGTGCTTCGAACTGTACCCCACGCTAGCTCGTTGGTCTATTGTTGTTCCTTATGCTTTTATTTTGTTCTTGTTTTTTTTTTTTGGGTTAATAGACCTTTACCCCCCTGTAATATAGGTCACTTTTGGTTTTGCCCCCTGTAAAAAAAAAAATTTAGATTCGGTCCTTGTAATTTTTTTTTGTTTTGGAAAACCCCCTAGACCAGCTGACTGTGCATTTTTTCTGATGTGGCATGCTCCGTCACCTTTTTTGGATGACGTGGCGGGCTGACTGTATAATTATTATTATTTTTTTTTTTATAGGGTACACGTGGCATTAATGATTTTTTTAAAAAAAAAAATATTAAAAAAATTTCAAAAAACGAAAAAATATTATAAAAAATAAAATAAATTCTGGAAAAATAAAAATGATTAAAAAAACGAAAATAATTATGAAAAAATAAATAAAATTTAAAAAAATCTGGAAAAATTTAAAAATTCTAGTAAAATCTAGAAAATTTAATAAAAAAAATCTGGAAAAAAAAATTAATATATATCAAAATTTTCAATAAAATTATTAAAAAAATCTGAATTAAATTAAAATTATAAAAAAATCGAAATTCTATAAAAAAAAAATTAATGTATATCAAAATTATATTCTTCACGATCTAATGTTATGTTTTTTTATTTATGAATATACTTTCCAATATTTTGATTTTCTGTATAAAAAATAAAAAAACAAACTTTTAATTTCGAAAGAAAAATCTGAACTTTCATTTTTAATTCTATTCTTATTAGATTCATAAATTTTGAAATACTTTAAGTTGCTGAATTTTTTATAAATTAAAACTTCTTAATTTCGAAAAAAAAAATGATTTTTTTTTTATTTTTCCAGAATTTTTAAATTTTTCCTCTATTGAAAATAATATGGATATATGAATTTTTTGAAATATATTAATTTTTCCAGATTTTATTTTATTAAATTTTCTATATTTTTTTGAAATATATTCATTATTTTTCATTTACCAGATTTTAATTAATTTTTCCATAATTATTTTTCGTTTTTTTAATCATTTTTATTAATATTTTTATTTTTCTAGAATTTATTTCATTTTTTAAATTTTTTTAAGAATTTTTTTAAAAAAAAATCATTAATGCCACGTGTACCCTATAAAAAAAATAAAAATAAAAATAATTATACAGTCAGCCCGCCACGTCATCCAAAAAAGGTGACGGAGCATGCCACATCAGCAAAAATGCACAGTTAGCTGGTCTAGGGGGGTTTTTCAAAACAAAAAAATTTTACAAGGACCAAATCTAAAAATTTTTTTTTACAAGGGGCAAAACCAAAAGTGACCTATATTACAGGGGGGTAAAGGCCTATTAACCTTTTTTTTTTAGTTTGTTGTTTTCCTCTTTTTTGTTGAGGGTTTTGGCTTTAGCCCCCTCTTTTTTTTTTTTTTTTTTTTACTTTTCTAATATTATAAGATAAGATTAGGGTGTTGCAGCATGTTACCCCTCTGCATCCCGTCTTTTGCTTAAAAAAAAAAAAAACCTTTCATGTGGTGGATAATATAGTAATATACCCCACATAAACATCAAAGAAAAAGAAACAATTGTTAGAGTTGGTCCCTGTCCCTAGGATCCAAAGGAAGTAACCTTTTTTTTTTTTGAATAAAGACATACTATTAATTAAGAGATTAACTCTTAAAAATACAAAGAGGAAGCTTGGGATGGGACATCTTCCATCCAAACTTTGTTTAGTTCTGTGACTGCTAATTGTGCCAAACAGTGGGCCACCTTATTGCCACATCTTTTAATATGAGAAAAAGAACAATTGTTGTCTTGCTCCTAGATAGTTCGGTAGCTCTCCACCAGAACCTTGAAGAAGCTTTATCAGCCTTTCATTATCACTCTCAAATTGAACTTTATTGAAGCCACACTCATGAGCAAAGTGAACCGCTTGGTACAGACCCCAAGCTTCTGCAGTTCCTGCGCAGTGGAACCCAAGCCGCATCCAAGTTCCTGATGCCATCACTAGACCTTCATCATTCCGCGCAATCACACCGATACCCCACGAATCCGGATAAGATAAGTTCACATCGCTGTTTACTTTGATAACATCCTTCTCTGGTCTAACCCATTTAACTTTTGTAGGAACTTGAGCTCGGTGCATGCTTCTAGTGCTATCGATGTTATTCAGATGGTCCAAATCCGCTTGTTGCACATTTTTGTAGCTCAGGATACTATTTTTAGCTCGCTGAATAACAACTTCCCCATGTATATCCTTGTTCTTAAACACTAACTGATTGCGAGCATGCCAAACACTATATAATAGAGCTGCCATTGTGATTATAGTTGATTTGTCATTATTGAGAATAAAAGAAATCAGCCAATCTATGAAATCAGTGAGGTTTTCATTTTGAAAATTGATCCCTAATTGGGATCCAAACCATTCTCTTCTGGTATGTTCGCAGTTAAGAAATAGGTGATTTATCGTCTCTATGGTAGAATCACAACGCGGACACAACAAGGAACATCTGATTCCTCTGTTGATTAGTTCACTTCTAACGGGTAATGCTCTGTTAATGATTTTCCAAATAAGAACTTTGTGTCTAGGAATTGTCTGTAGGCCCCAGACTTTCTTCCAAACTGTCTTCATTATCTCTTCACTAGAGGGGCCTTGATCCCTATTATTTTTCCAGCATTGTATAGCTTGATAACCGGTTTTGACTGAGTAGACTCCAGTCTCTGAAAACATCCACATGAGTGAGTCTTGATTCTCCTTATCGGTTAGGGGGAGTTGTTGGATTTGAATCCCTTCAAAAGGGATAAAAGTATCCTCTATGAGTTTTTTATTCCAATCTGGTGGAGAGCCTATTAAAAGATCTTTGACCATGTGAATGTTAGAGTCCCTAGAGCTTGGGGTGATGACTTTGAATCCATTTTGATAGGGGAGCCACCTATCTTCCCAGATGTTTATAGATAGCCCATTACCCACTTTTCAGCAGTAGCCTTTGTTAAGTATCCATAGAGATTGATGAATACTCCTTCAAGCATAACTAGGAGTAGTACCAATGTTGGCCTTTAAAATATCCAAATGGGGGTAATATTTTGCTTTCTAGACTTGAGCAATAAGAGAGGTTGGGTTAGTGTGCAGCCTCCATGCTTGTTTGGCTAGCATGGCTAGGTTGAAGTCTCTAAGACACTTGAATCCTAAGCCACCCTCCATTGTTGATTTGAGAAGTTTTTCCTTTTTGACCCAACCTTTGAAAATGAATATTTCAAGGTTCTTTGTTAACAAATATCCTAAGTGTATTATTTAAGAAACTCATAATTTTTTTTTTTTTATAAAAAATACAACCCAAACAAATATAAATATCATAATTACACCATTTTTAATATATATGTCACATATAATTTTGATTTGTGTTTGACTTGTATATAAGCCGATCGATAAATATTTCTTTAAACTTATGAGGTGTAACCAGAACAAATATTTTAATCATATATATGCCATTATACTTTTCCAAATTTATAGCAAGAGCCTCAAAGAAACAACAATAGGGTTGCATTTCCTAAAAAATAAAGGATTAATTTTGTCTCGGTTTTGTTAAGGTGTGTTTGTTTGAAGTTATATTTGTAGATTTTTCGGAAAAAAATCAGAAAAATGCATATGCATATATTTGTTACAAGTTTATTAAATTTTATTTCCGAGGATAAAATGTTTCCATGGAGATATGAATAAAACTATGTGTAAATTACCTATTATATACCATATTTTTAAGGTTCCTTGGAATATTAAAATGTTAACCAAACATTTTTTTTAAATACTTTAGAATAAAATTTCTATCTTTATATTCCAAAAAATGTTATTCCTAAAAATAATTTGGTACACTTGAACCAAACACACCCTTATAGTTTTCATTATGTCGGAGGAACTGTGGATCCTTTGCATAGTTTAATTGCTCTATTTTTTCTTTATTTTCTATATGATTCATATACAGTACGTAGATAGCTCTGTTGAACTCCCACGTATTAACCATAATAATGGATATCGACGTTGGATTTCTCTTTGAGTGCCCACGTTCTGAAGCACCAACAATAAATTAATCTCATTCAAATTGAAAGTGACTGAAAGCATAGTGGAAGACCAACAACATTTTTCTAGAAATTTATATTTGGTGATGATTGCTACTTAATGTCTAATTGGTAACATAACTTTGGGTGTAATTATCAGTTATTGTCTTAACATATTTTGAGGCCTAAAATGAATTATGATATGAACCTTTTTCACAAGTTCTACAAATAAAAATAAAAAAATAATATTGATCACTCATAAAAAAAAATCACCTTTTCAATAAAACAAAAGTTAAATAAAGAATGCATAATTGCATCATTTTTTTTTTTTTTTTTTTTTTACAAAAGATGGTTGAAGCTAAAGAAGAAACTACAAAATTAAACAAACATTCTTAGACATGTTATTCTAGAGATATCATCACATTTTCGCGGTTAAAAGAGTTTAAGGAAGGCTAAAGTTTGTTAGTCAATCAATCAATACATTGGTTTCTTCCCTTCAAGTATGATGAAAACTGAACATGTCAATCCAAAACTAAAATGTTTTGAAAGTGTTGCACTAAAATAAGAATTGCCCCACTAAACTTTTTTTTTTTTTTTTGAGGTAATTGCCCCACTAAACTTGTAATTGTTTGTAACCATGTATAAAAGAATTTTAGAGTTACTTTCTCCAACGAGATGAGAATTGCTCTCCATTCAAGCCATATCAAAACTAACGTAGATGCCCCATATTTCGAAATGAATTAAGGATGTCACAAGTTCCAAATTTTCTAATGTAACCTTTGATTCATCTTCGTTTAGAGTTTCATAACAAGCCGACACATCCCGCGATCTCTCCATCTCTCTTAGAGGTACAATCATTGTTATGCTTTATCGGCCATCAGAGGGTTGCTTTGGGTTGAATATTATGATGAAGCGATTGAGTATAACAATTAATGATTCCTCTTATAAAATTATGGATTGTCAAAATTGAATTATTTGGCCTTTGAAAATTATCTTCAAATATAACTTTATTACATCACATCTATAGGATTAGGAACCAACAAGTGATAAGCCTACCGGTTAACATCCATAGCTCCAATGCTCAACTTGCATTATCTAATTATGAGAAAATGTAACATATTATTTTTGTAAGGCTAAAATATGTTTTTGGTTTCTGCAAATATAACGAGTTTGAGTTTTGATCCTGATAATTTTTTTTTTTTTGAAAAACGTCCTTGCAAAATTTTGTTTTTTAAAATAATCACTAGACCCATTTTCTTACTGATTTGGCAATATTTGTCCTATGTGTCACTTGCTAACTGTGTATAAGCAGTACATGTGGCATTTAAATGAAATTAAATAAAGATAAATTAAATTTTTAAATCAGAAATTATTTTTTACTTTAATTATAATTTTTGAATCCTGATAAAAAAAAATGTGACCTGATAAAAAAATAATTAAAATTTTCAATTTTAATTAACCTTTTATTCTATATTTTTGTCACAGATGCAATTATCTTCTCCAAATCCAGCAACATATAAGGAAAAATCCACAAACAAACACATATCAGTGAAAAATCAAGCCAATTTTAATTCAACCATCTTCTCCAAATTCAATCAATCCCAAATTCCTCAATTTTAGTGAATAACCCATCAACTCAAATTACTAAAACCCATATCAATTCCAAAAGAAATTCAAATCTGCATCCCCTTTCTCAGTGAGAAATTCCTCAATCTCAGTAAAAATTCCATCAACTCCAAATCAACCCTCACCCATGGCTGACCCTATCCTCGTCGCTTCTTCGGAACAACCTTCTTTCCTTCAAAATCAGTTTCACCAATTAACAACAATAACCTTTAAACACCCAGGACTGAACTCTCCTTCAACATCCTTAATCATTTGTTATTCAACCAAAACCAATCAAAATTAGATGCAATTCAAACCACAATTCGTGATATGAAATAGTTTAAGAAAACAATTCATAGAATTAGAAAATAGTGAAAAGCAGATCCGATAAATTTATAAATACAAAACAGATCTGATGTTTGGTTAGGGGATCTGATGTTTGATTCGTACGAGAGAAGTTGAAACGAGCAGTTTGGTGGTAGTGACGAGAGGGGAGGGAAGAGACATGGTCAAGAAAGGATTCGTATAAATTAATTGCAACCTGGATGCCACGTGTACAAGTTTAGACATTCAGCACCTGCCATATAAGCGAAAATGCACCAAATCAGCAAGAAAGTGGGTTCAGAGACTATTTTAAAAAATAAAAAATTTTGCAAGGACGTTTTTCAATTTTTTTTTTTTACCATGAACCAAAATCCAAACTCGTCATATTTTCAGGGACTAAAAACATAATTTAGCATTTTTGTAAAGATATAAAAGGGTCTTCTGGATTAACAAAAGGAAAAAAAGGTCTTGTTGAACTCTAAAAGAAATAGCGTCTTCCAAACTTGTGTATAAGCACATATTAAAGAACTAAAAAATATCGATTTTATGAAAAAAGTGAATTTTGAAGCATAATTACTAAAACTAGGGGTGTTCATGGGTTGGTTTGAATTGAGTTTGATCAAACCCAAACCAAATCAAATAGGGTACTTCGGTTTAGATGAGGTAAAATAACCATCCATTATACTATTGAGTGGGTTTAGGCAAACCCACTAATTTTTGGATTGGGTAATGGATTACCCAACTTATTTATTTATTTTATTTTTAATATTAAATGACTAAATGACAAGTTCTCATAATTTTGTTTAAAATAGTATTATACTTTTTAATTTTCTTAAAAAAATATGTTTAACTTATTTTACTATAATTTTATGCATCATAGAATATCAAATAATAAACTCCATCATAAAACACTTGCAAATAACTAAAGTTGCATGACATAAAATTGCATTAGTATCAAAATAACTAAAAAGTGCAACATATTAATTTATAACTTTAGTATATTTTGATTTTCAATATATAGGGTACAATGTGAATGTTTTGGAAATATAACTTTCTTCTACCCTATGAAAATAAAGATAAAAAATATTATCATTATCGGGGTAAGTGAGTTTTTTGGGTTTGAGTTTTGTTTTACCCGAAACCCATTTATTTTTATGAGTTTTCCATTTTTAGAAACCATACCCACACAATTACCCAACCCAACCTATTTTTTAGAGTTTTTTTGGATGGATTTGATCAGATTTTCTGGGTTGATCCAACGCATGAACACCCAAATAAATCCTAGAGAGGAAGAAAAAATTTGAAACTAAAATCCTAAAGAGGAAGAAAAACCGTGTATGGGGCCTAGAACCTTTGTATTTGTCCAAAAAATGGTCTTTTGTATAAGTAAATCCTAGAGAGGAAGAAAAAATTTGAAAAAGTTCAGCAATCATATTTACCAATATGATTGCCAATGAGAAGTCCAATTTCTTCTGTCATAAAAACAAATCGCAGGTTTTGAACATGCATCAGGAGACATGTTTTTTAGTGTGATTTCCTTGATTAAATTGGTAACACAAAGTTTCCATCTCTTATTTGAGTTTCTTGATCAAGAACATGAATCTTTCTGGAGCTTTGTTGCTTGTAACAATGTGCTTCTTGTTTCTTAACTTAGACACCAGAATTTGCGTACCTTGTTCACTTAAGATCCATGTAATGTTAGCATTTTCGTTGTAATTTAGTTACATTGTTTTTAGAAATTATTTCCTTAAAAAAATTCTTCTATTTTTCCCCCTTTCGTTATAACAACAACAATATGAATATGTTGTGCAATATTTTAGCAACAACTCTTTCTATGACACCATACTTGAAGAAATTACTATAGCTCCATCAATGTTGGCTTCTACAATAGAGCAAGCTCAAGGTGTATATACATTATTCTTGACTATTATTAAAGTTGAATTAGTGCCGAAAAATTTAGAAAGAAAACATATGAAATTTTCTCTAATTGCATCAATAAATTTAGTGAAAAAAAAAAAAAAAAAGTTTGATTGCAGCTTGTGTTTCCCTTTTAAAATATAATTTTTGGTTCTTTGCTCAATTTTTAAACCACACACTTAATATCTCTTTTTCTTTATAATTTAATATCTCATTTTCTCTCTCATATTTTTATAAAATTCTCACTTGATGATGAATTAAAATGTTACTTGTGGTGACCATTAAAAAAAGGGAAATGTTACTTGTGCCCTGTCGGATTTAAGACCCATTTGTTTAATTTAGAACTTACATACTAATATTATTTCTTAAAATTTGTTCACTATGCCACAATCAACCTAAATATATAATTGAACATTGATGTAAATTGTATTGAGTAAACCATTGTAATGTCTTAACAGAGAGCATTGAGGGATGATCTAGATGTTGGTGTGACTCCTATGAACACAAGTATGGAACCAAAGTTGGTGGAACCATTTTGACAGATTTGGTCGCTGCCACACTGCTGCTGAATTGCCTGCTTCTGGAAATCCTCACAAACCCACTGTTTTGATCTATGCCACTGTCCAAAAGATTGTTTTTGATACAACAGGTTCACATCTATAAGAAGTTTTATAAGGCAAAATTGCATGATGTCCTAGATTGAAAAGTGCATTTATTTAACTGTGTGTTTATTTAAGCTAGCTGTGAGTTTGGACTTTGGACAGACCAATGACAGCATTCATTGCCACCATGGTTTGTTGTCAGCTGAGATATGTCTTCACTCATCACCTAATTTGAGTTGTTTAATTTTCACACACAAAATTGACATTAAATTTCTAGAACAAATTAGATGGTTAACATAGTTCAAATATGCAGTTAATCAGGTTCATTATTCTCAGCGAGTCGATAGTTAATGAATTGCGACATCTTCACCACCAAGAACCAATTCTCAAGCTACTGTCATGATGATGGGCAGGCATGTACAGGGGTTAACGGGGACTCCATTTCATAAATAGTTTTTCTAAATAAGTTGAAAACAGTTTAGATACATGTCATAAGTTAAGACTATAAAAACATTGTTTTTTTTTTCTTCCAACTATATATGAAGATGGCCGGTCATTGCATAATGCATACTCAGGAGCTAGATAGCTGCAAAAACAAGATTTCAATGAGACAAAATAGTTTTTTATCTATAGAAAGTGCACATAAAAATTTTAATGTGTAATTAATATGCACCAGAAATATCGAGTAAACTAGTATGAAAAAAATTAATTCCTACACTAAAGTTAAAGTATGAAAAAAACAAGCATGTGTAAATCATGAGCAAACTAGCTTATGTTGATTTTGCTGCTATGTCAGTAGTTAAAGTATGGCTATTAAGTTAAAGTATTTGATTATGGGTGAAGTATGAGTAAATTAGCTTATGTTCATTTTCAGAATCTTGTAGAATTAATTCAGTATCACATAAACTTGTTTCTATATGTTTGTCAGTTTAAAATGAAACTATGATTCACTCCCTTTTTTGAGAATGCTAAATGTAATATTAGACAACATTACAACATTAACCTGCATAAAGTGTTAAATGTTTTCTGAGGGTCATGTAGATGAAAACCAGTTAATCAATGCAACTAATTGATGCAATCTTGTTCAGAAAGATCCATCACATTGTATGTTACTTTGACTTATTCACATTTTAGCTGGATCATACACTAAACATCCATCTTGTAGATGAAGTTGATGTAGCTTCTGTTTCTGTGACATCAATCTTATGAAATATTGCGAAGAAGAAGAGAATTTCACCAGAATGTTGTTGGTTTTTGAATATGCTCCAAATGGAATACTATTTGAGCATTTTACACGGTAAGAACACACCTGTTAATAGTCATCATTACATATATGGTCCGTTTGAACAATAAAATATGTCAAATTAATCACATCTAATCTGCACTTGCAGAACATACACGGTAAGAAATTAGTTCATTTAACTTGTGCATAATTTCAAAAAAGGAGCAAAATAACAAATGTATCAATCGATTCACTCTATCCAAATAGTTACCTTGTTGTGGTTTTTCTTATCTCCACAATTCTCAAGGAAAAAAATAAAATAAGGAACATGCATTATTTAATAATGGCTAAAATATGGTTTTGGTCCATGCAAATATGCATCGTTTTGGTTTTAGTCCCTGTAATTTTTTTTTTGTTGTTTTTGGTCCCTGTCGCCACTTTTGTGATGATTTGCACACGTGACACATGATGACTGAACCCATTTATTATAAAATAGTCCCTGCAAAATCTTTTAATTTTTAAAAAGGTCCCTGCAAAATATTTTACTTTTGAAAATAGTCCTTGGAGGGATTATTTTCAAAAACAAAAATATTTTGCGGGGATCAAAAACAACAATTTTTTTTAGAGGAACTAAAACCAAAACGAGACATATTTGCAGGGACCAAAACCATATTTTAGTGTTTAATAATAAATAGTGACCACATTACATATTCATGGTTTTTAAGAAGTAAAACTGAGTTTTCTCAAATAAAAAAAAAAAAAGAAAAAGAAGTAAAACTAAGTAAAATGGGATAACATCCATAAACCTACACTCTCAACTTCTTTTCAAACAGACCGATCTCCCTTGGAGAAACACTTTCTTCATTTCTCAATGGTCCAAGCTTCCTTACTGATTCCAAATGCATCCACAAACATCTCAATCTTGAGCTGCTTTGAACGTACACATTGTTCGATTTAGTTGTTTATTTTTCTTATCAACTAATCTAACGACTAAAACTCACGCATTCTTATATATGGAGAAACATGATGTATGAGGTTCGAATCTTAACCCCTGCATATATTATGTATTGTCTATATCAATTGAGTTAAACTCACGGTTTAGTTCCTTATTCTACCTGTGGTTTATTGTGAAAAGAAAAACAATAGTGGTTTATTTGTTGACACCTACTACACTAATTTGCTTAATTGGTTGTTAATGTGTGTCCATTGTGCAGTGTGACATTTATTTAAAAAACCAGAATAATCATTTTGACAATAAAACAGGTGGATGATATTGTATTTTTTATACGGTTGTCAACTAATCATAGTTTTTTCTCTCTTTCTTTTAATTAAACTAACATTTACTTTATATGTATTTATACACGATGTTTCAAAAATTGTCACATTTTGGTTGTTCAATCACAATTTTTTTATTAACAAAACAGCACCTAATTGAAATGACATTTTGATTAAAATTAAACTAATAAGGAATGTTTTTGTCCTTACTTTCCACTTTAAATCGTTGTCCCAATTTAGGCACTCTCTTCTTTTTCCTTCCTTCCTCCCTCCATTAAAATGGCCTTCATGTTAGAAATGTCTTGCTTTAGAGTTTAGACATATCATGTCATTATCAAATGCTCATTTGTGTCACTACGAAAACTAGCATTTTTGTTCTAACATATCATTTGATCAGCCGGCCCAATAATGTTAAATTATTAGAAAGAAAAAAAAAGTTGGAAATTAATTAATTACCATGCATATGTTAACGACAAATGTAACATAATTTATGAATATATTTTCCCAAAAAATATATACAATTCAATTCTAGATTCTGGTGACTCACTCCCACTATGAGACAAACATGAGTGGCCTTTCAGATCATTTTCTAAATATACAATTCTTCAATATATTATATAATTAAAGGGAAAGCCACTAATTGCTGTACAGTTTCAAGCACATGATCAAAAATTTATTTGATTGAACGTATAGTTTATATTAAAACCTTAATTTATAGTGGACAAAATTGACTTTGGAGCATGATCCGTTTAGATAATTTAAATAGTTACACATTGTAGCAAGATAAAGTTATAACCTATGACATAAACAGATAGTCATGCATGTGGGTTTTTCATTTAAATAACAGCTTTGCATTCCAAAAAAAAAGTAACAGCTTTGCTATTGCCAATAACCCACATTGTTGAATAGTCGGTTCAAAGTTGGCTAGAACTAGAGAGGAGTTAATAAATCCAATGACATTTTTTATATTCTTTATGAAAAAAGGGTTAGTAATATCTGAGTTTGATTTGTTGGATTGGAATACCACACCAAGTTGATTATTGAAAAAAGAAGCGAATAGGTGAATCCCTAAAAATATTATATTATTTTAAAATATTCGCTCATTCAAACACATTTAAATTATATATATATATATATATTATTAATATTTCTGAAATGGCCTCAATAAGGACTAACTTGCCAATGTCCTACAAAGTCAGTGTCCATTTTAGTGGTTTATTCAACCTAAAGAGGGGCTCAATAGTCAATTGCTATTTTTAAATATACTTTCTATGCTTTAATTTTTTTTAAAAGAATTTTATCCGAACTATTTGATACAACAATGATGTATGTCTAATAGCTAGATGATTTAAGTTGGATAATTGCAATTTTATTTAAGAATTTTGACTCTAATACTATTCTTTTTAAATTGATCCCAAATTTGATACAACCTATTAAGTTTGAAAAGATAATAGATTCTTGTCGTTTGTTTCATACTCTCTTGAGTTCTCATACTATATACTCCCAAATATACATATATATAGAAGGGTTAAATATGTTTTTTATCCCTATAAATATATCAGCTTTTCGTTTTAGTCCTTCTAAAATTTTCCTTCAACTTTTAGTCCCTAAAATTTTTTCCATCTTCACTTTTGGTCCCTCCTTTAAAGTAAACTCATACGTAGAATTAATATTTTTAATAAAATTTTGCATAAAAATTCATAATATTTTAAAAATCTCTCCCAAAAAAATTTAGAATTTTTTAACAAAACATGAATTTTTATATTTTTTATGGTTAAAAATTCATATTAAATTTATGTTTTGTTAAAAAAATTCTAATTTTCTTTGGGAAATATTTTTACAATATTCTACACATTTCTGCATAATTTCATTAAAAAATACTAAAATTAACTTAAAAATAGGGACCGAAAGTAGTGATTGAAAATTTTATAGGGACTAAAAATTGAAGAAAAAATTTATAGGGACTAAAACGAAAAGTTGGTATATTTATAGGGACCAAAAACATATTTAACCCTATATAGAAAATAGAATAAGAGTTATGCTCTCCCAAAATAATATATATTTATTTTTATTTTTTTCATTAGCATCTGAAAACGATGGAAATTAATAATTAAGTGGGTAAATTAAGGGATCAATGAACTTCAGTTAAGTATGAATCGTCTAGGAGAATCTAAATTCGAATTTAACATAAGTAATATTTGATTAGACTTTAATTATATCTCAATCCAACTTTAAATTATTGAATCTAGTTAACACAACCCTTGTACAAAAATGAAAAATATGAAAAACAAAGGGAGCTACCATAAATACTCATGTACACTGAATTTGAAGAGGACCTAAGCATTACATCAAATCATATTTAACACAATAGATTCAATCATACAACCATATTACAAACATTGCCCCTGAATCATGGTGCATGCATGCATCACCCCAATCATCGGCTGAGAAGTGGGGAATACAATTCTTCAATAATTAGGACCACCCAAATTACCAATCAGGAAGAGGTAAACATCATTTTCCATCAATTTCATATGCAATCTTTGTACCCTCACTTTCTTTCTTAATTGATGTGCAATTTGTACAAAATTAACAAGTACCTATCTAACAAACAACAACATTTAAGATTATCTAATATCAACTCGAGGGAATGTTATATACGGCTTGTGATTAAATGTTAAGGTTCACAACGAGTTTTACAGAATCACAATAGGTCATCACGATTTCAGTAAAAACTATCTTTCGAAACTTTAATAGTAGCTTCTGAAAAAACACACGTCTCTTGCTTCACTGACACAAAAACAAACAGTGTAGATGTCATCGTGATTTTATAGACTTACCGCTGATCCAAACATGCGTATCATCTTGGAGATTTTAAAGATTCAACTTGAGATTTTCCACATGGACCCCTCATTCTAATGAAAAGCCTATATTCATCAAAGGTCATAGCAGGGTAGAGGGCAGGTTTATCTGGCTTTACCAATTCTTTTGCTGGCTCTATTGGAATGTCACTTTTGGGATTGTAGAAGAAGGCTAAGGAAACTCTCTCTTTGTGTGAGTTTGCTATTACTCTATGCTCTACACTCCTGTAGATTGCATTGCTTAGAACCTTATCAAACACAAAATAAACAAATTTAGTAATATGCTATACTAACTATATAATGTTCAACTTTAATTAATTAAGAAATAATAACAAATCATTCATACTTATAAGGAAGGCAAAATCTTGGATCATTCTTGCCTCTCAAGCATCATCAATGATAGAAATCATATTATCATAGATGCAATTCTTAGGTGTTTATTTGCTAAGTTATTTTATTTCTACGTAATATACATATAAAAAGTTGGTCATTCGTGGACTCTTAATTACATATGATTGTTAAGAATTGCGGTAATTCAAATAACTTTTTGTAACTTTTGAAAAATCACGATGCAGATAAAGAACATAATCATATATCGTTGGTCAACATATAATAAGGTTGAAATGACTTCTTCCATTGCAAAGCTTTTGCATGACTTTTTTTTGTTATTTCAAATAAGAATTTAATCAATCTTACTGCAGTTTTATATAGATTCACTTAATATTCTAAAATCTAAACTGTACTCTTTTAGTTGAAGTATCTTGCTTTGAATTATTGGTCAATGTACATTACATAGGATAAGTTGTGATTGGTAGAGGACAACTTTACAGTCACAAATTAACTTAGGAAAGTAAAAGCACGATGGAGATAAAGTATATAATGAATAAGTTTTTTTTTTTTGACAAGGTATCATGAATCATATGTCCATAATGTCGACATATCATGAATAAGTTTTTTTTTTTTTTTGACAAGGTATCATGAATAAGTTAACGACCCTATCCATCTTAAACCTGTAGCAATGTGGCCAAATGTTTATCCACTTTGTGTGTGTGCATTGTGTGCTGATTATGCAAATCCTAGTGAAAAAGAACATTATTTATGATAAAACGTTTCTTTCAATTTTTCAATCAAACTATTTGACATGTCTATATTGATATTTATACGTCAATATACCAAGACTTTTTTTCACTTTGCTTAATTTGAGTGACAAAATGAGAAAGTGTAGTAAAATACTCATTTTGCCTTATATGAAAAATTAAGATACAAGTGTATATATATATATATATGTTTAAATATATCTTAACATTCTTTTTACGATAGTTATCTAATTTGATTTAGTTATCTAAACAGTAAATGAGTATTGTCGTCAAATTTGATCGGAAGGTCAAGTAGCAGTTCTATGTGGTGCAATTGTTGTGTAATTTTTGTTGGTGGTGTTTAGGTTCTAACCCTGGACCATGCGTGCATTGTCCTTACCAATCGAACGAAATTTACGGTGATTGAAATTGTTGTGTATAATCTAATTAAATCCCTCTTGACATCTATTTTTTATTTTCAAAACTCAATATCTCGATTCTTCTTTTTATTAAAAATGCTCTCCATCCTTCTTTTAGAAAGCAAGCTCTTCCACACATTACTTATACTTTATATGTATTTTTAAAATCGTAATACTAGGTTTTGAACTGTTCTCATGTCACTTATAGTAACAAACTTAAAAATATAATTAAAAAAATATCTTATCCCCCAACAAAATAAATAAAATAAAACAAAGAATGAGATGTGTCTTTCAAAAGGCCACAACCATCCAAAAAATCTGACGAATAGCAAAAATAAATAAACATATTATTATTAACAAAAAAAACGCACCAACTTCATCATGTGTCGCGTCCATGTGACAGATTCATGCATCATGAATGAAAATTTTCTAGCCAAATATTATCAATAAGAATGTTATAAGAATTATATAATTCACCTGAATTTGATCACCAATATTGACAATAAATGCATTCCTAACAGGTTTCACCGTAATCCAATTATCACCTTTACGAACTTGAAGACCATGTATTTGATCATCTGGTAGCAAAAGAGTCATGCCTCCTGGATCTGAGTGTGATGATAAACCAAGAGTCAACTCTGGCTGTGGACATTTGGGAAAATAATTCACCCTTATGCAAGCACCAATATCTTCACCTCCAAAAGCATTTTGAAGAAAATTCTCTTCTAATCCAAGGTTTATAGATAGAACTTTCATCAACCGCTCACATAACTTCACCAATTCTATCCCATATTCATC
Source organism: Medicago truncatula (assembly GCF_003473485.1). Taxonomy (NCBI): domain Eukaryota; kingdom Viridiplantae; phylum Streptophyta; class Magnoliopsida; order Fabales; family Fabaceae; genus Medicago; species Medicago truncatula. The sequence continues at coordinate 36,813,715 of NC_053046.1, forward strand.
AAACACCTCCCTACATTCAATATGCACAAAGTTAACATATTTATATAGGAGAAACTATTCATAAAAATTTAGAGATTAATGAGTTGGATAAAAATATAGTTTATGATAGAACATTATGACCTAACTTGATTCATATAGCCGACCCATTTAGTGTGATAAAGTTTGACTGTTGTTGTATATGTTGAATTTTAACTCAAAATTTGATGTTTGTATTTTAGCAAAATCGCCATGGCACGATTTTGGTTCAGAAATTAGAGTTTGTTTCGACAAAAATCGTGGCACGAAGGAAAGAAATCGTTACACGATTTTGGATAACGTTCAATACTGTATTGTGTACTAAAGTGAAATCGTTGGATGATGGAAACAAATTGTGACATGATTTGACATGATCTAAAATACTATTTAAGCACTCCTTGATTAATTTGTTGCGTAAGCTTGGTGAATCTCCTTGAAACCAAATGAAAAAACTTTTAGAGTATTTAGATACTAAAGGTTGAGGGTCTTTGAGTGAGGTTCAAAGCTTCAAGATGTGAATCTTGGAGAACCAAAAGAGGGGACTCTTGGGAAAGGGGTGATGCCTTTTGGGGAGAGATTCATGGAGTTGAGAAACACATAAAAGAAGAGTCTTTGTAATCAACTTTGGTGAGTCTTGGGAAACCAAAAGCGAAGATCATCAAGAAATCAAAGGCTAGAGTTGATTCTCTTTTGTGGTTAGATTCTAGAGTTTGGAAACAATTAGGAAACACCTTGGGTGAGTGAAATCATTGAGTCTCTTGTTCACGGGAAGAGATTGAGAAATGAGTAGAAATTAGGTTTGTTCTTGGAGAGCTCGTTTAAGTTAATTTCTTGTAACCCTTTTGTATTTCTTTGTAAAGAACTCATTGATAGTGAAACATAATGATCTCTCTCACCTAGAGTAGGTCATTGTTGGACCGAGCTGGGGACATTTTTTGGTGTTTTTCTATTTTCTCTACTCTCCTTGTCTTGTTTATCTTTGGTTCGATTGTGTGGTTTTACTTTACACTTAATTGTTAGATTAGATCTAAATTTATTGTTGTTGTTGTTTATGGTATTTTGTTTATTGGTTGCAACTGATACTTGCATTATGAATCTAAATTTCATTAGTCTGAGATTTGGAGTGTCCGAGTTCACAACAGTATATAAATAGTACACTACTGATTATAATTAATATGTTAAATTATTGTGAGAAATTAGAAATGAAAATGAATAAAATTAATTTTTCTTTATCTAAACTTTACGATGAAATTAAAAATGTTTCATATTTTCATGTTTATGTATGGAGTAGTGATATTTGAACAACTATTTTGGTATAAATTTTGGGACAACCTTGTTGTTCTCTCTTCTTATTGGTCAAAAACAATAGAGAGAGAAAGTAAGAAATAAAATAATAACTTGAAGTAAGTATGAGAGAGAAAGTTGTATAAAAGTTATACCAAAATAGTTGTGCAAATATCATTTCTTTCATGTATGTAACTTGATCATCTGTGAGCTCGATCTGCAGCTTGTTTAGATAAGTAGCTGTATTAACACAATTACCTACCTCTGAATGAACGAGCCCATCACACACATGTATATAGAAATGATGCATAATAAATTCATGCATGATGATCAAATTTCTATCGTTGATTGTTATTTTAATATATACTAAAAAAACCATTACTAGTAAAAAATATTTATATAGAGAGAACACATAAAATCTCTTTTTAATTCCATCACTGAAGTTTGTGACGATGAAATTAGAGATGATTGTATTTTTTCCATTACTAATTTAATTTTTGTAGTAGTAATATAAGTACTTAAACCTGCAAGAGGGAGGCAGAGAAGGCCATTTGTTGTAGTCCTTCAAAGACAAAGGAAGATAATGAAGATAATAGTAATCACTCCAATCAAGAATAGCACCTTTCTTAACACCAAGTCTACTACCATACCCTTCATAAGTTTTTGGTGAGTTTGCATATAATTGTTTCACTTCCATAGGCAAGTGAAAAAATTGACGCCAAGTTTCCTTAGCTAAATCCATCAAATCATGGCTAACACCATGGTTAACAATTTGAAAGAATCCCCACTCTTTACAAGCCTCAGAGATTTGCTTGAAGGTTGAAGCTTTTTCATGTGGGTTAGTACTATATAAACCTCGAAGGTCAATTATTGGGATATTATTGATTGTTTCTAAAATAGAGTTTATTGATGGACGGTCACTAAGGGGTTTGATATATCTTTGAGGGATTGAATCTTTGCAACTTTCGGATAAAGATTGAACTCGGATTATTGGCTCAGGCCAATCTTGTGGGCTGATCATTTTTTTGAGCAAGATTATTATAAAGATTAAGTGCTCTTCATCTAATATAAATGTGTGGCACTAAATATGTATACTATATAGTATGAAACAAGTTATTCAATTTTCTTGTAAGAGTTGGTGTGCGTGTGTGATTAGGGAAAGAGAAAAGGAGTGAGGTGAGTTTGTAGTTGTGGGAGAGATGAGGTGAGAGTGTGGGACTTAAATGGACAAAGAAAATGGGTTGGATCATGGTGGGGACCATAATAATAAAACGTGGAATTCATGCATATTCCACAAGCAATAGATGAGACAATTTAGTGCATTTTGTTTTTAGTTTATTTATTTATTTTTCAAAGGTTATGTCGTGTGTGGTCTGGTCGGAAGATCGGATACTTTAAAATGGATGATATACCGATATTTTCTATCGTATCCTGCACCGATATCTGCTTGATACTTTTCGATACATATCAAAAGAGTATTCAAAAATTTAATTTAATTTTTTATAAAAACAATTGTCCGATACTTTTAAGATACATCAGAGATACGCGGAGGATAGACAATAAAATAGTGATACACTCATGATACATGATGTTTCTATTATTTTTGGGATATATGTAATTGAATAGGTAATAGTGTTCTCTTTTTGGGATATATTATGTAATTGACTAACTGTCATTTTCTTTATTATCAATATTGTTTATATTTATATTTCTGTTGTTGTCCATCGTCTATTTTGTGTTCTTTTGTTTGTCTGAGACGCTCCTATTGTTGATTGTCGTGTGAATGCAATTTTATTGTTGCGTCTTATCGTTGTTCTATGTCTGTTTGATCTAGGTTTTGCGCATATTTTATTTTGCTTTTGATTTTTAGTCCATAATTTCTATTTTGAGTTTTAAAATGTAATTTAATTTTTTTTTAATTAAAGTAACTCGGCTATATCGTATCTTAAATTTTAAAATTTTTCCGTATAGATGTATCAGTGTCGTATTGTATCCATATCGCATCAAGTACATCTGAACTTCGTTTAAAAGCTATCAGAAGTCGCTCATTATCAAATCTTATGCATCGGAGATCAGTCCCCTCTCATCAACCTCCAACGTTACACTCTTCAATTATGACGTAGATTTAAATTTAAATTTACCCTAACTATGTGATCTTGTATAAATTAACAGCTCTACTTCGGACAATATGTTTAAGAAATTGAAACTACTTAACAATTGGATCATATACTAGTTTAATATATATGAGATAAAATGATTATATATATGTCTATATCCTTAGAAAAATGATTATATATGTAAACCATATTTTATGACTAATTCTGTTTATTTTATTATTTTTGGAAACGTAATATGTCTAAAACAACATTTGCTTTTTCGTGCGGTAATAGTTTGTCCTTTTGTACATTTGCTTTAGAAGTTGATAATAATGCTGATAATGATATCATGTTTTTTTAGATAAACGAGATGGTAAAGTCATCATAAACTCATACACACAGAGTGGAGGTACTGGAATTCGAACTCCGATCATGACGTCCGGTCTAATAATTTCGACGTTTTTTGCTAGTTGAGTTAGGACTTATGAGACATAATGATGTTTATGCTAATGTGTAGACGAATGGCTCAGTTTCTTCATATATACATTATTTTGTCTATCTTTCAAAAGAGTTTTTGGATGCATTTGATTTACTATAAAATGCAAGTATTACAAAAAAAAATAAAAAAACAACATTATATAAGAGAATAATATATGACAAACTTTTAAAATTTTAAATAATATTTTACCATAGAAACACAAATCTTTTAATTTTTATCAAATCATAAAAATCGTGAATTTCACGTTGTCAAAAATTTTTCTTACGAAACATGATGTCAACCATATCTAGTGACCATCTTTCAAAAATAAAAACATATCTAGCGACCATCAAATAAAGATTGAACAATTATACTTTTAAACTTGTTTTGAATTTATAAAAATTAAAATCCATATATTTTGTAAATAGTCCTACATAAACTAAACAACGTGAATGGAGTAGATATATATATCCTGAAACCTCAATCATATGCCGACAAAGTTGTTCGGTGTATATTCCGGCGCCATGTACATCATTATCTTACATTATTTTTCATGCTTATCTAATTCTACACCAAAAAATTAAATGCAATAATCACAACCATCAAATGCTGTAGCATTGCATGAAAATGTTCGAGATTGCGATTTGAATTGAATTGTCCCACAACCTTGCTTTCATGTGTTATTTTGAAAATAATATATGCTACTAGAGAGTGGTCCAACACCAGTAACTGGCCAACATGGTGTATCAATCAAGACACGTGGATAGTCTATTTAATTCGATATAAATGTTTTATTTTAGCACGAGATGTATAAAGAATAGAAACAATAATGTTATTATACTAAAAGCCTCTCAAGAAAAATACAAACTGAAATTCAAAATTTTGAGCACCCAGACCACTATTTTAATCATATACACTGTAGTTGATTTATCCATCCACCAATGATTTAGATCATATCCAAAACACACAGACTTTGCTTTTAACTAACTTCAATAATGAATTTTGATCATGTCACAATATTCATCACAATTGTCATTTGCTTTGAACAAAAAAAGGTTATGATTTTGTTCTTTGCCAAATCACACTATTAGAAAAAGCAAAATTAGCGAGGGAAATTAGTGACGGAAAAAATAAATTCCTCACAAATTCCTTGGTCGCAAAATTTAGTGACGGAATTAGAGAAGGATTTCATGTTTTCCCTCACTAAATATCCCTCATTAATTTTTGTTTTTTTAGTAGTGTCATCCAAGCCAATTACTAAACTATTTGAAAATAAATAACGATCAAAGAACTGATACACCTTTATTAGCCTCTACAAAATGGATGTACAATATCTACAAAATTTTACTAGATATACATGCAATATAATATATGTTTATAAAGTGAGAAAAAAATGAACATATATGTTTTATAAAATTTTATTGACCTATTAGCCTTTTAAGAATTACATGTTTATTAGTCCTTATATAAATAAGTCAAATGTTTTATTTAAATTTTCTACTACAAATTGGACTTTTAGATATGCTAATATCATAGACCGACCTTTTAAAAAGAACAGACTAAAAATAAAAATTTTGACAGACTAAATAAGTCAGACTTAAGCTTTAGTTTTTACAAGTAGGTTTGACCTATTTAAGCAAAGTCGGACTCGGTTCGATCTATTTCCATACGTAAGTGTGACCAACAAAAATAAAATATTGAAATGGGAATTAAGAAGGATGTATATAAGAGAGTTAATGAAATGATGATGAGTATAGCCTTGTGAATTCAGTTTTTCTTCCCCCCTCGATATTTATCATTGTATTCAATATCTATGAACTAAACAATCAACTGAATAATAAAAAAAATTTAAAAATAATATTAGGTGATATGACAAATATTTCTCTTTTAAATTTTATCATTTATGTATTTGCGTCTAAATACTTTTGATTTGAAATTGTATTGTATATGAATAAGTATTTCTAGTAAAACTATTAACCCTAGATACCGGAACTTATGTGTCTTACTTTTATCATCATCAACAAGAAAAAGAAACATTAATTTAGCACTTGCAAGTTTAAAAAGAAAAACAAAAGCTATAAACCTACACTCTTGAACAAGTTGATTTGGATGAAAATCAATACCCTCTTACACATATTTATTTCTTCTTCACTCTTGTTGATTCATGGCATCATATATAGCTAATTCTTTCTTCTCTTGTTGATCCATTGTATCACAAAGAACAATCCCTTTAGTCTCAGGCAAATAGAAGAAAATTAAATTGGATAACATTATAACAACTCCAAACATACCATAAGAAAATATATTATTTTTCCTCCCTGCAGATATCAAAAAGGGACAAAATATGCAACCAAAAACTGTTGCTTGTCTCACCAACGACGTTGTTGTGTTTCTCACACATGTTGGAAACAACTCTATAATGTATATGAGAAACACGTTATAAGCCGTACTAGCACCAAAAAATGCAATCATAGCTAACACCACTTTGATTGCTGGTACATTATTTTCAACGACAACACACATCACACAACAAATTCCACTTAAGATTGAGAAAACAAGAATTGAAAGTTTTCTTCTATAGTTTTCCAAGAAGTATATTGCTACGCAAGAAGGTATTTCCATTGAAGCACTAAAAACTACAGCCAAATAAATGTTGAACCCTAAATTTCCAACAGCTAGTGGCATACCATAATAAACCATTCCAATTCCAATACTAAGAATCATAACAGCTATCATTCTTATAAGAGCCCATTTTTTATGAAACAATTTTCCTATTGAAGAGTAATGTTTAAAAATTGAAATTTTTTCTTTTGCGGGCGGTTTTGGTAAACTTGAAGCTAGGTTAATGTTATCATCATCAACACTTTCTTCTGATGAAACTTTATTGAGCATTTTCAGAATTTCTTTCTCTCGACCTTGCATAACAAGCCACCTTGGCGACTCGGTAACGAAGAAATAAGCAATGAAGGAGTAGAATATAGCAGGGATTGATGACCAAAGGTAAAGAGATTTCCATGAAGAGTTTCGGTTAATATAAGCGAAACCGGGTAAAGACATGTACCCCATTGTGAAAGTAAAATACTCAACAATTCCAACTCGGAATCGCCATTTGGCGCTAACTTTCTCGGTAAGCAAAACAAGAACACATGTACCGATCGAGGATCGCCAGAAACCAATCAAGAATTTCAAGGCAGAGTAAATCCAAACATTGGTGGATAAGATTATAAGCATGGAAGTTATTGACATTGAGACACAAGAAAATATTAGGACTTTTTTCCGACCGAAAGACGAGTCAGCTAATGCTGCAAGAAAGGAAGAACCAAGAAGACAGCCTGTGAAGAAAGAAGATTGTGGTAAACCTATGACGAATGTGCTAGCACATTCAAGATTCCAATAAGAAATGATTGTGTTTGAAGAGTGTGTGTCCCAAGACCAAGAGGATCTTGGGAGTTTGCAAATATCAGAGGATGAAGAACATGATGAATTTGTGTTTGTGTTTGTGCAGTGCCATTTTGGGTAATTATCAGTGTAAATGCTTATGAATGATTGGGACACCACTTGTGTACCATTGGGATACCAATGTTATATAACATTGGTCAATGAAAGTGTGCCACATAGGAAGGTCTAAAGAGGAAAGAGAAAAGATATGCATGTGAAGTGTTATATGGCACATCTTCATTGGTCAATGTTATATAACATTGGTATCCCAATGGTACACAAGTGGTGTCCGAATGATTGTTGTGCATCAAAGAACATTGCTATTGCTACAAGAACAGCTTGTAAGAAATCCATCCACCCAAAATTTGATAAACTTTTTTCTATGATTACATCCCATGATAACCTTGGTTTATTTTCTTGCTCAATATTGGAACGAGATTCAGGTACATCAATTTGCACCGGACCTTCCATTGCTATTACTAAAAGCCAATAAAATTATTCTTATAGAAAGATCAATAAAATTATTAATAAGAAAATCCAAACGACTACACAGTACAGATTTTTATAACATTACGTTACTACTAAAATGTATTGAAAAGAGGCAATGAAATCCCTTAAAAAAAGGCAACAAGATGACTATAGAGTACAGCTAAAAAGAAAGACATTTTTGTAGTAAAATAAAATACATGAAATAAAGGCAGACAACTAAATGAAGAAAGTAAAAAAAAAACCTACTTCTCTTAACACTGTTCAACGAGAGTTAAGATCATCTCCATTTATGATATTTTTCATTTGTGAGTATCTCTCTTTCTAAATGACATTCTCCATTTATTTTTATAAATGGAGAGGATCCTTAATCGTTCAGCCGCACTCCCTTCACCCCCTCTCATTATCATCCCAAGACTTTCTTCTCTCTAACCTAGATCTGTACTATGCAACCCTTCCATCCGTTTAGCCGACTCTTATATTTTCACTCTCTTTTCTCTACCCCAGATCTACATCTCATTTCTAATTTTCTTGATTGTATTTCTTTTTTTTTATTAAAAAAAAAATGAACAATCATGTATTGAACCGGTCCGGTTCACCAAACACCGCCCGGGTTACTGGTTTTTATCAATTTTGACCGAGTCACACCAGTTCTCTTGCATGCCCGATCTAGTGAGCAGCTCGGCCCAGTCATACCACCGGTTTTCAGTCGAACCGATCCAACCAGCTGGTCTGATCAGGTATTTGTCGTACTACCCATACAACTTTGTTTTCCACCATGACACAATTTCTGATTTTTATTCATTTATTTCAATTAAAATTTCATTAAACAATGGAAGTGTGCCACATTTATGTCGTGTGGTTCGTGGTGCATATAGTATTGCTCTTATTAAAATAGCAAGCAACATCAAATAAAGAAATTGAATTTTTGGAGCGCTATTTTTCTATTATACGCTCATTTTAATTCATCAATAAATTTCAATTTTTATTGCACACATTTTTTTCTTTTGAATAATTTAATGTGCTATTTTCTCTCATAACAAACAATTGTTGGTTACTCTTCCTCTCTACATAGAATTCCTATTTTTTCGGACATACATTACCTCTCTCCAATACCAAACAATTGTTCATAGTAATAATTAGTTAAAATTTTGTTTAAAAAATAAACATGTCATAGTTTTTTTTTAACTAATAACAAAAAATATAAACAAAGCTTGTGTTGATGGAGATTTAAATTTTCCTTGAAGATATGAAATTCTCTCAAACAAAATTGCAAATAAAATAAAATAAACAAACTTATCATTTCATATTAAATTTACACATAAAAAAAAAAAAAAAAAAAAACAAACTTTGCTTTTTAAAAAACAAGAATTTTTCAAATGTATAGTATTAACTATTTTTATTGTAAATAAGTAAAACTGATATGCCACGCTCATCATGATGATGAGTGCTGTATGGCTATCAAGACATATGGCTGACATAATTTTTATGAATCAATAGGGTTGGCTCGTTCAGTTGACCCTCATGTAAATATTTGCATATTTATAATTTTTTGTCTTTAATGTTATAATGTTTATTAAAACAAAGTAAAACTGAGAAAAGGGTATATAATTGACAAATTATACCCTTAAACTATCAAACAACAGTTAAATAGAAACATAAAATATGTATTCAAACGACCCTTAAAAAGAAGTGGAAGGAATGCTCACTAATCCCATTGAAAATGTGGTGAAACCCAAAAAGGAGGATCATATGAAATATGATGTTCTTTTACCTTATATGTCTCCATATCAAATTGGCAAGGAGTTGCACAATTGAGCTTGTACGCATAAGTATCATTAGTGAAATAATTGTCTCCATAATAAATAGAATCTTTCTTTAGACAACCAGAAAAGTACGAAGCTGATGCACAAGTTGAATCATGTATTCTCTCCCACAAACAAAACATTATCTCCAAGACTCTCAAGTTTTACCATTTGCTTAACTTTTCCACTTTGAGCATCAAATTCCAACTTGCACACTTGAAAACATATGGTATAATAATTGTTGTACTCAAAACTCAAATCCCTTTTCACCAGCCACAAGTCTCCCTCTAATGACTTCACAAGATAACCTTTAAAGGTTCCATGAAAAACAACGTTGTTGGTTGGAATTATCGTCACGCCATAAGGGTCGTCTAAATCAAGATTGAAGGACACTATACCGCGACAGTGACTTACACCATATACTAAATCTTTGTAGAACATAACATCCATAAAGAATAAACAGTTTCTTATATAATAAGTCCAACATGTTTGGCCTGCTTTTATAAAAGCAAGACTAGAAGATTTGTGGATTGCTAGAACCACGTAATCATTTGGTCTTATTATAGGGTCAGCAGAAAGAGTAACCTTTTTCACAACATAGCAAGAACTTTTATAAGCATTATTGAGGGGTGGAAGACTAATATGAGCAACATTCTTAAAAGGATTCAATATAGTTACGACATGATTTCTATCTTCTAATGCAAGCCATCCATGACTATTTCCGCAACAAGTAATTTTGTAGTTAATAATTGGAAATTTAAATGCATACATTCTCTTGGCTGGAATGCTATACAAACATATGTTTGTTCTTGGGATCATTAGCATGGGTAGTACATGAGTTCTGAACTGCTGATTTTGATGGTTAAACTTTGCAATTGATCGCCAGTTCTTGCACACGGCACCGAACCAAACATGATCTATTCGTTCTTCTAACTTGTCAAGAATTAAACCTAGTGCAAGTGCTTCTAAATTTTCCCAATCTGGTTCCATTCTGTTGAATATAAGAAGAACTAAAGATAAGATAAATCTATGATGATAAGATTTTGGTTTTTTCTAAATTACCTTTGAAGAATGGTGGGTAATTTACCCACCAACCAATGAAAATGAGCAATTTGTTGGTGGGATCAAGATAGTTCATGGATACCACTTAAAAATGTGCTTATGTGGCTAATGTGTATTGGTTGGGGTAAATTACCCACCATTCTTCCATGGGTACTCTAGTTGTCACCTAAGATTTTGTGTTATGGCTTATTCAACCCTAGAAACCCTACTTATATTAGTGGACAAATGTCTCCCACTTATAAATATATTTTTAGGTTATATCAATATCACATTCAATGTGCAACTATTAACAATAATAATAATAAGGGTCATGTTAACCAATAACCGGTGTCCCAGGGCACTAGTTAAGCAACTAAAAATGAAAAAAATGAAAGAAAAAAAAAAGACAAAATTAACATTAAAAATAACACTTTTTTCAAATTTCAAAAACCAAAATATACAATTTCCAACTATACATTTCCTTTTATAATTCCTTAACTACTGCTTCCCTAATAATAATAATTAGGAGAATGTTAATGAGTGCCTTTGATACATGGGTTAAGGTGTTAAAATTAGTAAATTTGCATAAAAAAGTAGTGCGATTATTGGTAAGACAAAAGTAAAAACTTATATTTTCAAAACAAAATTTCTATTAATGGATTCCTTAACCATTGTCCTTAGGGCACTAGTTAGCAAGACCCTAATATTAATAATTGTCTCAATACTAGATCTAGATTTTTCAAACAGCTGTTTTGTCTAACGTGCAAAAGTAAATTAGTATTGTAGTTCGTAAGTTTGTAAGTTTGTTTTCTACTATTAGATCAATAAATCACATCATTTCTCATTTTGATCAAATGATGACATTGACTAGACTTATCGTTCTAATGATGTAAACAAATTAATACATGAACAAGACTTATCCTACTTATGCACTATAGAATTGACATTAATATCAACTACAATTTAGGATTTTTTTTTTCTTCAAGATATTAGTAAATAGTTGCATTATTTATTAGCGAAAAGACGGGCACGTCGTGCCCATCTTTCTACTCTTTTTATTGCGTTAACGTTTTAAAATTATGAACTTTGTTTTTTTATGAAATTTTAATTTTGATTAAAAGTAAAAATATAAATGTTTATGCTTTCACATTATAACAAATCAAACTAACCATAATTATCTATTAGAAAAATTGAAACCAAAATATAACAAAAAAAATATAATATAAATTCTTATTTTTTTTAATGACACAAACAATCACCTTTATTATAGAAAAACTTGTTGATTAAGGGTATAATTGGGATAATGAAAAAATAGGTATAGATATAATCATCTAGTTTGTTACACTTTTTAAATGATAAAGGAAAAAACTAAACATTTGTGTTTGTTGCACTTTTATTTTAATATTTAAATTTATTCTTATCTATTTGTTACATGTGTTATTTGTATTGAAAATTGAAGGGATTTTTTGAAAAGAAAAATTCAGCCCAAAAATACTAAAATATTTGTAGTTTTCTTTATATATATATATATATAACAGATATTAATAGTTCTGATTGTAGTCTAGCTGTGGTTCAGATTTTGTATTTACTAATAGCAAAGTTGTAACATTGATTTGTATGGGTTGTTTTTCTGTACTATTTGTGTGTATGTGGGCGATAATAGACTTCATAGTGTGCATGTACGCATCATATATGCAAAAGACATCTCTGAATGAAATTAAAATACACCTAGAATTCGAAGAAGTTTCTTAAAAAAAATAAAAAACTAGAATTCATAGAAGTATGTGTAACTTACCTCTTCATCGGTGCAAATATGTACTTCAACTTGATTCCCACTTTATAAGTATCGTCGCGGTATTACAGTGGTGACAAACGGAATGAATATTTATGAACTCCTATTATACCCCATCCATTCTTTTTTAAATTTTGTTTTAGAATAATAACATCAAACTATTCCACTAATGTATTTATAGTTTTTTTTCACACTTTATCTTTCAAATAAATTTAGTGTGATATCTTTCTTTCATAACAAACAACTTAACCAAATTTATATTTTCATAAGAAACAATTGTTAGTTACTGTCTCTCCAACAAATATATATTTTCACAATGAACGTACAATTTATTTTAATAACAATTGTTCCTCTAGTTTTTTAATAATGTTAATGATCATATTTATAAAATTCTAACTCCTCAATATGGAACCACAATGATAGGTAACAAAATTTTATTTAATGGAAGTTTAAATTTTCACATGCCAAAAAATAAATTTTGTTTAAAAATAAAACTTGAATTTTCCAAAAGTATAATATTAATCATTTTTATTGAAAAGAAGCAAGTAGGATTGAGAAAGAGTATAATCCACAAATTATACCCTTAAATTATCAAAACAATAATTAAGGAGCAGAGCGGAGTAACTTTTAGTTAGACAAAAAATATACAATCAATTGAACCTTGTACGTATAAATAGAAAAATAATAAAAATAGTAATGAAAGACGTTAATAAGTAAAGGACAAATCAAAATAATCCAAGTTAAACCACTAATCCCATTGGAAATTCGGTAAAACCCAGAAAGGTGGTGGCTGCTGCTTGTTGAAGAAATGATTGTGAAGATTGTGATGATCAAAGGTTCCATCTCTTACATTATACTAACTTGTTTGCATTAATGATTGTTTTCATATATCCCTATATGAAATGGACCACAAGTTACACAATCTAACTTGTTTGCATTAATACTTTCTGTGTAATAAATTGAATCTTTTTTCAGACAACCGGAGAAGTATGAAGCTGATACAGAAATTGAATCAGTGTCTCCCAAGAATAAAACATTGTCTCCAAGACTCTCAAGCTTTTTTATTTGTTTAAACTTTCTGGTCTGAGCATCGAATTCCAACTTATACACTTGGAAATCATTCTTAAAAGTAAAAAATCTTTTCACCATCCACAAGTCTCCCTCTAATGATTTCACAAGATAACCTTTAAACCTTCCATGAAAAGCTATGTCCTGAATTGGATTTGGAGTTATCCTTTTATGACCAAGATTAAAAGATACTATACCCTGATATTTACTCCCAACATAAACTAAACCTCTATAGAACATAACATCCATAAAGGAATGAAGCCAGCTCGAGCTACATACATAAGTCCAGCATGGTTCACCCGCTTTTATAAAAGCGAAACGTCCATGAATGCTAGTGTGAATTGCCGCAACCATATAATCATTTGGTCTTGTTATAGGGTCAGCAGAAAGAGTGACCTGGTACCCGACCTCAGATAATCTTGTATATGATCGACCGAGGGTTGGAAGACTAATAGGAGCAACATTCTTAGAAGGATGCAATATTGTTATGGCATAACTTTTATCCATTGTTGCAAGCCAACCATGGCTAAATCCACAACAAATATGGTAATAAGGATTTGGCAATTTAAATGGATACATTTTCTTCGCTGAAATGCTATACAAACATCTTTCTATTCTTGAGAGTTGCTGATGGGAGAGGCACGATCGGAAAATTAAACAAAATAGAAAAGGTTCAAAACCAATATAAACTATTTTTTAGAGAAACATGCTTATAGCATTTCAAGTCAAAAGATTTAGATGATTTTGTAACAAAAAAATTTCTTTTATATGGTTGTATATATCTAAATAAATTAAATTATTTTAAAAAATATGACTTTGTTAAAATAAAAACAAACATAAATTAAACCAAATCAAGGGAACAATATTTTCACTAAGAAAATAAAAAAAGAAAAAAACACAAGACTATTTCTTACTAGTAAATATTTTTGCATCAAATTTATTCAATTATATCTGATTTTTTTTTTATGGATTTAATTATATTTGATTGCTAATTACAAATAACATAACTTTGAAAAAATTACAAAATATAATTTCTCACTTATAAATTATACAAGAAATTAACATTTATTGCAAGAGATACACCTACTTTTCAGAAAATTGCAAATTTTTAAGATTGCTGCTTTAATGAAATTAATCCTATGTTTTTTGTTTATATTATTGTCATATTATAAAAACATTTTGTCGTTGTTATAGATTATTAATTATTATATCCTTTGAATGTATGGATATATGTAAAACATCGGATAAATGATCAATGACTCACTAAATAATATAGTAGTACAATTCATACACGGACAACAGTTTGTCGCAAATTTGTGCTATCCAAAGAAGCATGATCCTCCTGGTGATCGTGTTCAAAATCATCATTAGCTTCAAGGACCTCGATATATATCTATATCTTAATGATCTTACATAAACTTCATGTTGTTCTGCGGATCAACATCAATAGTAGGAGAAGAATTTGGTAACTGCACAGACGCTTCTAGTGACTGTTTGTTTGTATCTTGCGTCCTCATCGCTAACAACAAGCACTTCCTCTGATTGTTTGTTTGTGTTATGCGTTGTTGTAACATTCTTAAGTGCATTCGATCATGGTATCTATATATGTATCCATGAATGGTGACGGGGTCTTTGGAAGAATCCATCTTCTCTTTGTATTTTGTTTGGAAGAGTAATTATAATATAGTAATTATAATTTATTAACAAAAAAAAATTAGCAGAGGTGGGAGCACATGTTTAAAAACCATCACACAAAAAACCAAAGAAGATTTGTAATGCTTATGTTTCCCTCTCAAGGTACCTAACTTTGCGTCAAACAAAAAGTAAACTAATTTTAATATATTATCACGTAATTGTGTTAAATTTAAGTAGGTTGATAGCATACTAAATTTTAAAAGAAATTGACTGACTAGAAAATAAATTAAATATATTAGCCTGGCCTTAATCTTGAATTGTTTTTATTGCATCAAACTTAATTATATTTTGTAAAGTCTAATTCAAATCAACTTATTCTTACTCCAATTTTTTTTAAAAGATATTCCTACTCCTAGTTAGAACTCAGTATGTCCTACAATTTATGTCATCTATTTTAAAGTAAGTCTTAAAATTTATCTCACATATTTATATTTCAAGTTGATTAACACTTGGTTGCCGAATTGTCGAAAAGCTTGTTTTTCGGTATACTACAGCTAGAGAAACCAATTCTCAAATTTCAATGATAAAAAGCTGAAAATATTATCCTAAAACTTAGACGGTTTCTTTTTCCATCCTATGAGTTTCTCACGCACCCTATGCATTTCAGATTCTGCATAAATACCACATAAAATTTTAAAAAACACGTTTAAATATTTCAGATTTTAGAATAGAAATACGGCGTCCGAGAAACTCATAGGGTGGGAAAAGTAATGACCTAAAACTTATGAAATATGGATGTTTTGATTTGGGCCAATTTCCTTGACAGCCCAACGGGTCAAAGGTGGGCTTGATGTTGCTTAGAAACAGAAAAATTGCTCTTCTCATTTGTGAAATTGCTTATTCCCTTAAGTTCAGTGTGAGTTAATTCACACTCGATATTTTCAGCGTGAATTAACTCCCGCTGATACTTTTAAGATCGGTTCAGCTGACTTAAAAGGGGATTAAACCGATCTTAAAAGTGCACGCATGAGTTAATTCACGCTGAAAAATGCATCTCGCGCTGAATTAAAGGAATGAGCAAAACCGGAAGGGAGAAGAGCAATTTTCTGGTAACAGAGATTGTTATTGATTAACTTCAAATATTTATTTTAGAAAACACATAGTAGATTTATGGCCAAATGAACATCGCAACAAGACATGAAATCAAACAATATCGCACAAGACGGTGAACAATACAACGATGCACTCGGACGACAAAACCATGAAGAAAAAACTTAGATATATGTAAAAATCACTTATTTAGATTGAAATATAGGAAAAAGAGTTGAAGATGGGTGATTTCGACCCAAAACCATTCAATGAAGAAAATATAAGAGAAAAAACTTGGGTGGCTTGGGAGGGAGAGAGGGAAGGAGGGAGAGAGAGAGAGAGAGATTGTTCTTTGGCTATCAGTATTGCATCTCACTATTATGAGTTGAGTATATTTTATTGCTTCATTTAACTTTTTAATAAAGTATATATTTAACAATAATATATAAAAGATATATTAAAACTAATAAATTTCAATTACTAAATTTTAAATATTTAAATATTAGTTGATATAAATTTTATTATGAACTAAGAGTGTCTTTTTACTTATTTTACATATTTTAACTAGTTAAAACACTAATTTCATTAGTTTATTAGTTATCAACTATATAAATTATTAATCATTAGGCATAAATTATGGAGTAATGATATCAACACGTTCATTACAACATTTTTTATTAGGTAAAACATACGTGGATCTCGTCATTTTATGTAAGTTTCAATAGCATTCATTTAAACTATAAAGCTATTTTTATTAAAGAGAGTACTCTAAGTTAAGAGATTAATTTTGCTTAGATTTATGAAACCAAAATAGTGTATGTATGACTACGTCAAAAGTGTGGTGATTCATCATCAGTACTTCACTTTGTTTTTCAACACACACAAGTGCTAGCCTCGTGTGACAATAGAAGAGAGAAGAAAAGTATGCTTTCAAGTTTCAAAGGTGTCATAAATAATGGAAGGCTGACTCAGAAAAAAAACATAACATATCTTGCTGTCTGTCACCCAACTACGACCCACTCATAGTTAAGCATTTATCAATCAAAAACATTATAGAAATAGAAATGTAGCAAAAGCCAAACACAGCACAAAAAACGCGTTCTAACTAGTTATGTTATGGGTTGAACTTCCACTCCCTTTTCTCATGTGGTCCCTAATCTAATCTATTGGACTTGGCTCCATTGCTTCTGTTCTGTACTCTTTCACAGTTCCACTTTCCAATATTTATTTATCTATTACATTTAAATATGTCTCTGATAGTATCTCTATAAAAATATAAAAAAAAACATATTAAATATGAATTAAAATAAGAACAATGCTAAAAAAGTGTTCGGATATTTGTTAATGTATTGGAATTTCTGGAATCAATTCTTATTAAAAATCTTTAAAATACATTTTTCAGTACAATTTTTTTATCAACTATCAAATTGACTAAAAAAAATCGATTATAAAAGTTTAATCACTTCACTTGAAATATTCAGTTTCGTTAGGAGGAGAATCCGACTAAGCGTATCTAACTAGATTTTTTGATAGAGATTAGTCATCGATAAAAGTTGTTGGATATTTCACATCAATAACATGGTTAAAAAAAGTTAAATTTTAAATGGGTAAATGCAACTAGTTAAATAGGTTTGTGTTTAAAAGTTAAGGGATAACGATATTAACCGATACAATCCACACTTATGATGGTGTTTCTTTTTTTATGGTGCTTAGGGTGTTTCTCTTTACAACCATTGTTTTTTTTTATGAATCAGATATCATTGACGCACAATGATTCTTCGAGTTGAATAAGACTAAATTTCGACAGAGTCTATCAATATGTAGTATTATGTGACAAATTTTACAGATTGTCATAGTGGCATGCTAATTTTTTGTTTAACAAAGTGACATACAATGTTTAGAATGAAGAGCATGGCGATGAGTTTGAGTTGATATTTTGCAAGTTCTTTATATTTCCTTAGTAGTGTTCACCACTTGACCAATTTTGACTCATTCAAATAATTTGTTTTGGTCCTCCTACAAAATCATGTGAAGCTACGTCACTAATTGGCCTCAAATATTTCTCAAATGTTTTATACTTATTGTTAACTATTCTTTCCCTAAATGGTTTCAAAACTATTTTTAGTAAATTAACTTTATACTTAATGTCAACTACTCTTTCCCTAAATGGTTTCAGAACTATTTTTAGTAAATTAAATGAGAGTAGTAAAAATCTTTAGAATGAAATGCAGCAGTGGACAGTACTTTACTTGTTCTGTTGCTGTAGAAAAAAAGTAGTTACTTGTTCTTTCTAAAAAGGAAGGGAAAAACACCTGTCATTTTCACACAAATATTTCATGACAACATAAATAAATTCAGAATTTTATTCTCTTCAGGATGTTAACTTTCTTGCTAAACCCAGTATATCTATATTCTATTCTATTGCACCGTATACCTGCTAAACTTTTACATATTATGATTATGCATGATTATGATTTATATATGCATGTATAAATTAATGCTGAAGTGACTCACCATTTAATCTTTGAAATTGTATTGGTTCAGTAATTTAGTTCTCTAAATTTATGAAATGAATTCAGTTTTTGAAATTAAAAAATTAAACTCACCTCATTTAGAAGCAAATTTTTTTTTCTTTTCAGATGAGGTTTATAATTATGGACAGTGGGAGTATAAGGAAGATACATGATTTAATCTATATTAGACATATATCTTTTTTTTTTGAGCAAATTAGACATATATCTTGATCATCAAGAAAGTAAATAAAAATATATTTGGACATATATCTTGATCATCCTTTATGGAAATTATTTCAAAACCAACATTGATGGATCTTTCAAACTAAGCTTGATGCTTAGATTGGCATGAGATAAGGGAGGGTCTCGATCAACTCATATTTTAGATCTTCAACCCTCACCGATGGAAACTTCGTGTAAATTTGAAATTACAATGAGTTTGACAAAATTACAGCAACATTGTAATTTTATTAAAACTCTAAAGTGTAGTTATTGTAAAATCAAACTCACTTCAAACATAAACTTCCACTTGCAAAATCAAGCTCACTTATCGGATATGTTTCACTTGTTCTCCATGTTCTGCTCTTTTTGGAGAGTTGTGTTATTTGAACATCCATATATGTGACAACTTTTATGATAACCAAAATTTTACAAAGGAAAATGAATTATTGGCACAAAAACCAAAACAATAGAGAGAGAAACTAAAAAGATAATGTAAGTATAAGAGAGAAAGTTGTAACAAAAGTTGTCAAAAATGATTGTTCAAATATCATTTCTCCTTTTTGGCAGTGGCGGAGTCAGACAAAAAGGTTTGGGGTGGCTGCAATTAAAATAAACTAAAATATATAAATCATATTGCATATAACACATTTAAGTTGTAATAAACCAAAAAACGATCATTCAAAATTTAAACTACATAATATATAAAGTCGATCATTAAATACTTAAAGTGACATTTTACGCTTTCCGAGTAACTTGAAATCATCGATAATTGACTCAGAACTAATACATGCACTAATTTCCCTTTTAATATAAACTAACATGTTATCTGCTATCAGTAACCCAAGTCTCATCTTGTTTTTCAACTTAGACTTGATAATTCTCATTGCTGAAAAAGATCTTTCAATTATGACGGTAGAAACTAGAAGGGTCATAATAAGACGCAACAACCTATCAAAAAAGAAATATTTTTTTGGTCAAGATAACCAGGAAGTCTCTAAATATGCTATTTTTTTAAGGGAATTTTATTGCGTTTGTGTATATGAATGTTTTAAATCACATGATTAGATATTAATTGTTGAAAAAAAAAAAAAAAAGCAATTTGTAAAAGGAGTAAAGAAACGTGTAACAAAAAAACTTCAGCATGCCATTTAACACAAACCCGGCGTGTATGTCTCCTGCCATCTCTCCGCTCCATTTTATACCGTCAGATTAATCCAGCGATTGAGAGGAAAGAGAAAAAATTGGCCACTAAAATAGATAGTTTTCAGTTTCCAACACTTTTTTCTTTACTTCACCGTTGCCACAAACGCCGCGGCTGCTGCTACATGATTTCTTTCTCACTTTCTGCTCTAAAACTTACAGTATCTCATAGTTTTTCCTTATATTATATTATATTGTATTTGTGAAAAAATATTCTTTCTTTTCTGAAGGAGGGTGACATTTAAAAAGAACAACCAGGGAACCAGATCTTAAAATCAAAAAAAGGGATTCCAGGGTAAAAAAAATTGAAGATGGGGTGGCGGTGGCTCCCCATTGCCACCCCCTGGCTCCGCCACTGCTTTTTGGATGGGGTTTATCCAAAAATAAGGATTGACGATGGTTTGACATTTGGTGGTTTTGGTTACTTTGGAGGTTGCAAAATGAGGTTATCTTACTCTTATTGGAATAAAATTTAAGTAAAAGTGGTAGTTGAAAAATCAATACATATGGTTAAAAATTTAGTCCATATACATCAACTTTTCACTTATCGTTTTTGTTTATATTTTATTCTAAAAGGAATACGAAAGAAGCTGGTGTTGAGCAATCGATAAATCTTATAAAAATAATTCTTTTGAAAGTGGTTATTGGGCAGGTCATGGGACCCTCATGTACTTTTTATGAGTGAATAGTGAAATCATCTCCATGTGGTATTTGTTGAACTTTTGGTGGATACCTCTCTCTTCTTTGTTTTTGTGTGGACATGTGTTTATTTTTAAGATGCATCATTTTCTCTTGTATTTACCTTTTTATTTTGGAAAATGTGAACGAAGATTTTAAAGATATAAGTTAAGAAAATCAATATAGTATTGTACTTTTAAAAGTATAAGTTAAGAAAATCGTGCTTTTAGAAAGTGTGTATTAAACTTTCTCAAAATTTTAGATTGCAAAAAAAATAAAAAATAAAATAAATAAAGTTTAAAAATGGTTAGTTTCAAAATAAAGTTTCTACATTTAACATTGTCCATTTGTTTTTTAGATTTTTGGGAATCTCTTGTCTTCTTTTGGTTTTTCTTTTTGCTTAGGTAGTTAGCATTTTGTTTTATTTCTTTTTGGATTTTTTTTAAGAATAAAAAATGGTATATTTTAACAACAACAATGGAACCTCTTTAGCACAAGGTGTATTAAAAAGGCTTCTCCAAGATACAATCAGTCAATCATATAATTACAAGAACAACGATTAGCCGATACCCAAGCATAACAATGGGTCTGACCATCATCTTTGACAACCATACAACAAAGTAGCATTATTGGCCTTCAACCACTAGTAAGAATTATACTTAACTTTATTCATAAGAATTATCCATAAAATGGGTCCGACCGTGATCTTTGACAAGCATACACAAAAGTGGTGTTATTAGCCTTCAACCACCGGTAAGAATTATACTTAACTTTATCCATAATCTATATGATGGGAGTTTGAATATTATTAAAGAACTTGTTAATACATTCACTCCAAACTAGTCAAACACAAAGCAAACATAAAAGGTGAAGAAAAGATCGTTGAGCTCTCGAACCACCTAGATAATAAGTGAACTGAATAAAATGATCACAGAGACTCTGAGGATCTAGTCCTAAAACACCAATCCAAGACCTGACATGCTGCTATAAGGAGCCAAACATGTCGCAATGAAGAAACAAATGAGATGCAGATTCGGCCTGCCCACAATCCGCCACACACAAGCTTTTCTCGGCTGAGATGATGTTGCGGTTCAATATAGATTATGGAACCAACTTATTTTGTCGGCATCCTATCACGCATCAATCGTCAAGCAAGAATAGAGACCTTCAAGGGTACCAGCTTATGCCAAATGAGGTCCTCCGTGACATCAACTCTGCGCCTCACCCCCTCATCCCATCATTGAGAGAACATAGTTGTCACCGTACTCGACTTATTCACCGCTAAATCAAATAAGCAACTAAACCTCCTACAAAAAGGAACCTCACCTAACCACCTATGATACCAAAAATAAAGTGTATGTTCCATCCCCTACCTTTCGCGACACCCTCTTTTAAAACCAGCCACCCTCAGCCTCGCCTACGACATACCTAATCTTCCCCAAAAAGAAACACTCCGGTCCCCAACCTCCAACTTCACTGCCTCCTCGCCATACCTCGCAACCAACACCTTGTACCATAAACCTCCTCTATCAACCAACAACCTCCAACACCACTTTCCTAATAATGCAAAATTTAACTCCCTCAATTGCCTCACCCCAAACCTCCATGCTCCTTTCGTAAACAAATAGTATTCCAAGCGATCCATGATATTTTCCTATTATCCTCACTCTTCCCAAAATAAAATTTTAAAAAAAATTAAATTTTTTTGATATTATTTTATTGGGTTGGAGTACTCATTTTATTCATTTGTTAGATAAATTACATGTCATTCGAATAAAAATCTAGGTCATATGCAAGAATATGTACCCGTGCAAATTCAAATACCCTTCAGTGGACGACTAATCTGACTCGTGCGTAGAGGTATGCACACTGACCAAACGTTGTTCCTCCTGAAAATCGAATTCAATATTCCCCAAATACGTCCCTGGAAGGAGTTCCTTGTCACAGAATCCCAAACAACTTGATTCCTTCTTTTGTTATTCTAAGATGTTAGTTTTCTCATTTAGTTGGTTTGCAGGCTTGGCAATCATTTTTTATTATAAAAAGATAGAATAATAACAAAGTTTATGTATGCAAATTCTGTCAAAAAAGTGTTTGAAAATTATTTTTCTAAAAGTTATAGATATATTTCTGTCAAATAAATTATAGATAATTTTTTGTTATCAAATTTTTTAAAAGTGAGTTTGTTTTACAATTGACTAAAATGTACATATTTGTCTTTCAATAAGGGAATAATAGTTTATTTTTATTTTTATTGTAATTTAAATTTCTCACAAGAGAGCTGAATGATGTGATTTATATATCTACTCAAAGGAGATATTTATAAATCATCATTCAGTTACCTTCTTTTTATAAATTTGGACCTCTAAGTTCATCAGTAATTTCTAATTAATCCGTCGAACTAATTTCTTTTAATCAAATAAGCAAACTTTTAGAATTTGTCCTTTTAAATAATTTGTACGGAGTCCCTACATTTAGGATCTACTTACAAATTATTTTAAGTATTATAGACTTGATTGAGAATGTTTTAGAGGTTGTTTGGTAACACAAAAAAACTAGCTTATAGTTTGTTGGATTAACTTATAAGCTCGTTAGATGAAAATGTGGCGTGTTTGATAACAAGCTTTTTTCACGAGCTTATAGCGTTTTTTGAAAAGTTATTTCAAATAGTTTTTTAGCTTATAGCTGATAGCTTTTTATATTTTCTTCCAACTTTAACCCTATTAATTTAAATTAATTATTTTTTTAATTAAACAACTACCCATATTCATCTTTATAACCGCCCCATTTTTCCTTAAAAAAAAATGCCACGTTGTTTTTTTTAAGGAGCACTTTATATATATATATATATATATATATATATATATATATATATATATATATGTGTGTATTTTTTTAAGGAAATACTTTATATTTTGCTATAAATAACCTGCCGTACACCACAAAAAAAATAAGTAGCCTATATTTTTTTTAAAGAAAAAATTACTAGTCTATTGTACGTTGTAAAATTTTATATATTTTAGATCACATTTTGTTTCCACCTTTCTCTTATTTTTGGGATTCATAAAGCAGAGATCAAAATTGTCGGTAAATTTTTTTTAGGATTAAAGGTCGAAGAATTTTTTTATGGAGACTAAGACCAAAAGTTTGAATATTTATAGGGACCAAAAACATATTTACTATAATTAAAAATATTAAAAAATAAATACATTACAAAAAAATGTGTGTGTCTATATGTATATTAAAAAAAAAAAACATGTCATTTTATACTTATCAGCCACTTCAACAGCTAATTTTATCAAATACATTATTTTTAATAAGCAAGCTTTTCAGCTATAAGCTATCAGCTATCAGTCATCAACTATCAGCTAGCTTATAGCTTATTTTTACCAAACAGAGCCTTAGTCTAATAATATAATTATTAAACTATTTTTTTTTTACAAAATAATTATTAAACTATTGAAAAGTTCAAGTATGCAACTATACATTTTTTAGTTTAAAAACATATTTGAAATTTGAAAATCTCCCTCATTTTGAGGACAGAGAGTGCAATTAAATTATATTATAGAAATAAGGCACAGTATTATATTCTACATCCTCTTATAAAAGAATATCAAAACATGAAATTGACCTCGAATATGTATAGTCTAGTGATTAAAGGATTGAAATATTAAGGGTCAGTTTGGGAAACCAAAAAAAGAGCTTTTAGTTTTTAACTTATAATTTATAAGCTCGTTTGATAAAAAAAGCTCTGTTTGATAATACTTTTTCACCATGAGTTTATAGCTTATTTCACGAGCTTATAAGCTATTTTTCAGAAGCTATTCCAAGTAGCGTTTGAGCTTATAGCTTATAGCTTCTCACTTTTTCTTTCAATTTTACCCTTATTATTTCATTTAAATTGTATTTTTATCCATTATAATTTTTATAATAAGCTATGTAATAAAGACTACTATCCCTTTATTTCAATTTTTGTATATATATCAGCTGACCTTTTTTTTTTTTTTTTTGAAAAAATATATACCTTAGTTTTTTTTTTTTAGGAACAAAATACTATTGTTCTATTAGTGTTACTTTTTATTTTATTTTTTTGAGGTAAGTGTTATTTTCTTTATTCTCTGTTATTAGTATTACTCTATTAGTGCTACTTTTTTTTTTGTTTTTGAGGTAAATGCTATTTTCTTTATAAAGTAGAAACACTTAAATGATAATAAATATAAGATAAAATTTTAGTGAATAAAATTTAATTTAATTTATAATACATAGGATATATTAAATTAATAAATTTAAAGTATTTTTTTAAAGAAAAATTAGTTTACAAAATTACAAATACTTAAATTAATGATATAATTTTTATTATGAATTAAGAATACCTTTTATGTCATTTTACATTTATCAGCTAGTTGAACCGCTATTTTTACCAAATACTTCAGTTAGCTTATAAGCTAAAAGTTATCAGCTAGCTTATCAACTATCCGCTATTTTTACCAAACAGAGCCTAAAAGAGTTTAAGAAGGAAGTTTAAAGTTCGATCCCTCTGCTGCTAAGATTTTCCCCTCGCCTCTAACATATATACTAACAACTGAAATTTATCTATATAAAAAATTAAATCAACTAAAATGTAATCAAAACCATTCAAATAGTGATCATTGTGGGCTAATAGGTCAACATGCAAATTAGCTTCACGAAACGCATAACATATGCTCTTCAAGTAGACTAAAAAGAGAAATGACATGTTGAAAGTTGAGGTTGAACAAACATGCATTTGGGGAAATCATCAATCGTTATTGTTTGTTTCCATCAATGCAAGTTAATCACTTATAAAAAAAATAAAGCATCTTTACTATCAATGAGAAAAATTAAGAAATAATATTTTATTTTAGTTTTTTGACTCAAGAAAGAATATTTTATTAAATATAGTATTTTTCAAGGGATATTAAATATTGCATTTTTTTAGGGGAATTAAATATAGTATATAGTATTTCTTACATATCATAATAGAATATTACTTTTGTCAAGAAAAAAATCAATAAAATATCAATTTTATCATAAAGGATTGGAAGTACGTACCTTTCCAAGAGTGAGAATTTGCTCTAGTCAAAAAAGGAGAGTGAGAATTTGTTTAATAATGAAAATCAATTAGAAAAAGAAAGGAAAAAAACAAGTAAACAAACCAAACTAGTCAAGCATTATATGATATTTTCTAATAGATACTTAAGATTAAAAATAATTTTAAAAAAGTTTTTAATTCTATTAAACTCTTAAACTGACCCATATATTTAACCACCTGTTATCAATTAGACCTTTGTATTTTAACAACTCAATTTTATCATTATATTTAATCACTTAATATTAATATAGTCTTTATCATAAGCAAGATAGAGAGAAAAAAAAGAGAAATAAGTTGTTATAAAAATTGTTATACGAATATCATTTCTTCATTTAAAATCATGTCGTGAACACAACATTATTAAACATCCAAGAAAGATTTACCACTCATTAGAGTTGTATTGAGCTCGATGTATTAATATACTCACTCCCTCCGTCCCCTATTTAGATGATATGTTTGACAATGTGCATTTTTGATCTGACATACTTTGACCATATTTTTCTACTAATATATAAAGATAAATAATATCATATAAAATGTTGTTGGATTTGTCTCGATAAATATTTTTAAAATATTAAATTTTCATAATTTTTTCAAATAGATAATTAAAGATATTAACAATAAAAAATATTAATTGGTGTCCATGTCAGAGTGAACTAGATCATCTAATATGAGACGGAAGGAGTATAAAGTTGCACGAAAAAAGTGACAAGTGTATGAAAACCATCCGTTGAGCTTTGAGGCTCCCTTAGAAAATTGATGGGTGGGGCCTACATGACCATTTGCATTTGAATCTGAATTTGAGTTTGATTTACATTTCATTTGGGAAGAAGATAGAGACATTAAGCAAACGCTGCTGCCTGTGGGACCCACTCTTACCACTAGCATTGAATAATTGACTTTGACCAAAGAGAAAGAAAGAAAGAGGAAGGAAAGAAAAGTCACACTTTCCTATCTTCTTCCTTTGCCTTTTGTTGCTCTTCACCTTACAAATAAAAACCCCTTTCTCATCATTCTCTCACTCATTCATCATCTCTCTCTCAATCCAACTCTTCTCCATTTTCTTACTCTCTCACTTCAAACATCAGCAAAAACAACAACAAAAGCTTATTCAAGTGTTGTCTTATACTTCATCTCTACTAATCTAAAGGTATGTTTTTTAATCTTTTCGTGTTTCAATTACTTCTAAAGTTATGTTTTTGTGTGTGTTTTTGTTTGATCTTAGGTTGTTTTTGGTGGGTTTGAGGAAAAATATTTTGTTGGTCTACTTATGTAAATCAAAGTTTCAATCTTTTGATTTTTTTTTTTGTTTCATCTTAAGTTGTTTTTGGTGGGTTTTGAGAAAAATATTTAGTGGGTCTGTTTTTGGGTAGATCAAAGTTTCAAGCTTTTGTTTTAGATTTAGGTTGCTACTTGTTTTTGTACTCATTTTGTTTTGTAACCATGATTGGTTTTGGAATACCAAGGTGTTGTCTTGTTTAGTTGAAAATATTTTTATGGATCTATTATTTTGGGATTTGAAACAAGGTTGTTGTTTTAGATATTGATGGAAATGAGAAATTTTGATTATTTATCTTGTGCTGTGTGAATATTAAATTTTTTGAATTGAAAAGTTGTATTGATTATGTACTGGTCTATTGTGCAGGATTTGGATTATGTGCAGTGGTTCAAAGAGTAAACTTTCTTCATCAGACTGTGCCATGGAGGATAAGCTTCAAATGGGTATCCACAACTCCTCAATCTTGCTTGAATTGTCTGCATCTGATGATTTTGATGCTTTCAAGAGGGAAGTAGATGAGAAGGATTTGGATGTGAATGAGGAAGGCTTTTGGTATGGTAGAAGAATTGGATCGAAGAAGATGGAATCCGAAAAGAGGACTCCTCTTATGATTGCTTCCATGTTTGGAAGCACTAGAGTGGTCGAGTATATTGTTTCGGCAGGGAAGGTTGATGTCAACGGAGTTTGTGGTTCCGATATGGCCACTGCTCTTCATTGTGCTGTTGCTGGTGGTTCTGAGTTTTTGCTCGAGGTTGTCAAGCTCTTGCTTGATGCCGGTGCAGATGCTGATTGTCTTGATGCCAGTGGAAATAAACCAGTTGATCTGATTGCACCGGCCTTTAATTCGTCGTCCAAATCGCGTAGGAAGGTATTGGAGATGTTTTTGAGAGGTGAGGTAAGTGCTGAACTCATCCAAGGGGAGATGGATGCTCCTTTCTCATTGAAAAAAGAAGGTGGTGATAAGAAAGAGTTTCCTATTGATATATCGTTGCCCGACATAAACAACGGTGTATATGGATCAGATGAGTTTAGGATGTACAGTTTCAAGGTGAAGCCATGCTCGAGGGCTTACTCTCACGATTGGACGGAGTGTCCCTTTGTTCATCCAGGTGAGAATGCAAGGAGGAGAGACCCAAGGAAATACCCTTACAGCTGTGTTCCCTGCCCAGAGTTTCGCAAAGGGTCTTGCCAGAAAGGGGATTCTTGTGAGTATGCACATGGTGTTTTCGAGTCATGGCTACATCCCGCACAATACCGAACAAGGCTTTGCAAGGACGAGACTGGCTGCAATAGAAAAGTCTGCTTCTTTGCTCACAGACCCGAAGAGCTGCGCCCCGTGTATGCTTCCACTGGGTCAGCTATGCCTTCACCTAAGTCCTATTCAGCTAGTGGAATGGACATGACATCGATGAGTCCGCTGTCTCTAAGCTCCTCATCTTTGCCTATGTCCACTGTTTCAACGCCGCCCATGTCTCCCTTGGCAGGTTCATCATCTCCCAAGAGTGGAAACATGTGGCAGAACAAATTAAACCTCACTCCACCATCGTTGCAGCTCCCAGGTAGCCGGTTGAAGAGTGCTTTGAGTGCAAGGGATCTTGATCTTGAGATGGAACTGCTTGGTCTGGATAGTCCTCGTCGTCAACAGCAGCAGCAACAACAACAACAATTGATTGAAGAGATTGCTAGAATCTCTTCCCCATCTTTCAGGAACAGCGAATTCAACAGGATTGCTGATTTGAATCCTACTAACCTTGATGACCTATTAGCATCAGCCGATCCCAATTTACTATCTCAATTACATGGACTTTCCATGCAACCTTCGACACCCACACAACAGATGCATTCTCCAAGTGCAATGCAGATGCGCCAAAACATGAACATGGGCCAAAACATGAACCACCTTCGTGCAAGTTATCCATCAAACAATATGCCTTCCTCTCCAGTGAGGAAGCCCTCACCATATGGATTTGATTCATCGGCTGCCGTAGCAGCTGCGGTGATGAATTCCAGGTCTGCTGCCTTCGCAAAGCAGCGCAGCCAAAGTTTCATTGACCGTGGCGCTGCAACTCACCATCTTGGACTTTCTCCGCCTTCCAACCCTTCCTGCAGGGTGTCGTCCGGCCTTTCAGATTGGGGTTCCCCCACTGGGAAACTCGATTGGGGTGTAAACGGTGACGAGCTGAACAAGCTGAGGAAATCCGCTTCTTTTGGGTTCAGAAATAATGGACCAGCAGCACCAACTGCATCCCAACATGCTGAGCCTGATGTCTCATGGGTTAATTCATTGGTTAAGGATGTTCCATCTGATAATTCCGGCGTATATGGAGCCGAGAATATGCGGCAGCTGCAGCAATATGATCTGAGTCGAGACGTGCTTCCACCATGGGTGGAGCAGATGTACAAAGAGCAGGAGCAGATGGTAGCATGAATGTGAAATGCAGCCATGTCAAAGCTTCTTGGTTTTCCTGACAAAGTTTTATTTATTTATTTTATTAATTAATTAATTTGAACTGTTATTACTATCCAACATTTACATATAGTATAGTTAGAATCAAAGAACAAAGTTCAGGTTAATATTCCAGAATTTGAAGATTTCCAACTTCACTAGATCAGGAATGACTTGGAGAAATATTGGATGAAGCAATCATGCTGAATTTTTTATTGTATTATATAATTTATTGCCCCTCTTTTCTTTAGTGGGTCAATGTATTTTCTTTAGCACAAGAGAACAAAGTATTTGTCATCGATTAATCAGCACATTTTTTTTTTTAATATATTGTTGTCTTTTAAACTATATTGTTGTCCATGGTTATCCATTATTGTGAAAGCATTCTTTAGGCATCTAATTAATATTTGTTTAATTGCAATCCTTAAGGTTATGATTAGGCTAATCGTGCTGTTTTTATACAAACACAACCATAATGGAATAAAAAAGTAGTTAGTAGTTACATGCAACAGCTAAAATAGAAAAACTTCGTTAGTGTGGATAGATGCCCGCCGGCTATGATGAGTAACGTATTCAATCTAACTTATTCTAATGTTTTTTCTTGATAAGAACTTGTTCCTATTTTAATCTTTGGGAAATTAAGGTATGCTCCGTGCAATTGTAGGGACTAATTAGTTCTTTGAGGTAATTGAAATGTTTTTCCATACACCTCGTCAAGGACCAAACTTGAACTAAATGGTTAAGAGATCTAAGTATCTCTATCATTTATGTCGCATTATGTTCGTTGAATAACTTAAATTTACACCTTAGATGTTGTATGTTTTTGTAGCCAAGCTGTGCAACCGTGTAAATAAGAGGTCTCTCACAGTAGGAGATCTATACACTATACAGGTCATGCACCAGAGATGGAGTCGTGCCATAGACCCGAAACAATGTCTTCCTCCCTTCGTCTCCAATTAGCTGAGTCATTTTTTCTTTTCACACATATTAAGACAAATATATAAATGAATGAGAGAGAAAAATGATTTTAAGTGATCTTGTTAAGTATTGGTGCATTCTCCACTATCATAAATGCAAAGTGGAATATATTGAATTAGAAGTTGTGAAAGTAGTATTAATTAGAGTTATAAAAGGAAAAAAGTAATTAATATCGTATTGAAAAGTGAAATGACTCAGTTATATTGAGACACTTTTTTTTTTGCAAATAGCTCAGTTATTATGGGATGGAGGGAGTATACATGAGGAATGACTTTTCCTAGATCCTATCTAGTCCCACAACCCCGCTCCTGTCTCACCTTACACCTTTTTATCAAGAGAAATGGTATTTGAACAACCATTTTTTTATAACTTTAGTGATAACTTTCTCTCTCATACTCACATTATTTTTTTACTTTCTCTCTATATTGCTTTGGTTTTTGTGTCACTACCTCATTTCCTTTGTAAAATTTTAGTTGTCACATATATGGATGTTTAAATAACACAACTCTTTTATCAAGCATTCCAACCTCATATTTCCCATCTCTTTCCTTCTCTCTACCATCAATCTTCTCTACAACCAGACAGTTTTATAACATGTGGAGAAATGATGGAGACAAGTCATAGATGTAAATTGAATTGAAACACGTAATTATAAAGGGTTTCAAAAGGCCGAGAACTTAACATTGGCAATGTCACTACTCACTAGTAATTGTCTAGGAACTTTTCCTATGTCATCTTTCACTACTATAAGAGCCAATACCAATTGAAATTTGATGCAAATATGGCTGTGTTACGTTAATTAACTAGTATTCCTAGTCATCTTTCATCTATGTCATCTTTCACTAGTATTCCTTAATCCTAAAAGAAACTAATTCATAAATTTTCACTCTCTCATCAATTTAATCCTTAAACTATTTAAAGTCTATTAAAATATCCCTAAACTATTTTCTCATCTAACTATTTAGTTCCCAAGTTAACAAAATTGATTGTTTTTTATAATAGTTTAGGAATTAAATTAACATGCTTTCCGTAGTCCACGTAAAAAAAAAACCTTTTAATTGATTTAATAGTTTATAGTATACTAAATTGATGAGATAATGATAGTTTAAGAATTAAATTGACCTTTTTTCAGCAAGAAAGAGCGTCTATTGCAATCTAAAACAAACATGCATTAAATTAGGTTATATCTTAATGATCAAATACTTAAACATTTAAGATAGTCAGCAAGATTACTTGTTATTTAAGATAATATTTTTTTGGAGGGAGTTAAATTAATCCACTCAAATTGATAACGAAGAGAATCGAATCACACTAAGATCTTAAACCAACATCATCAGGCTAAACCTAGTAGGTTAATTATTAATAAAATTTTAAAAAATAGTTAATTTTTTTATCTTTTAATTTAGTTAATTCAATATTTTAAAATTAGATAATTAAGAATGAATAGATAAAATATTGTTAAAATTTAATGAAATATAGTCACCGTTAGGACCCATTTAATACATTTTTTGTGGTGTTAGATTGAAGATATTGAATGATTATTAAGTATTAATTATAAAACGGGTAACATGTACAATCGAGACCCATTCAAACACTCAAAACATTCAAATAGAATGTTGTATTGTAAATGGTCTAAGCTTTAAGCATTCACATTTCATAGATATGTAATAATTTAATAATAAACATTCATTTATATTAGAAAGACATGAGAAAGTATGAAATAATTATAAAATCGGACGAAATCTACTTAATGTGATCTATTTCAACAATTGAATCATTTCCCTTATTTTATATTTTGCAAAAAAAATATTGAATGTATAGCTTGACATCAAGTGTCATTGTATCATTTAGATTCGAAACCATCATCAGCAAAGTGTAATATTAAATCTATAAAATATTTAATGAATAAAAAAAAAGTATATGCAAAGCAATGTGTTTATAAACACATTTACATATAATATAGTTTGAGTAAAAGAACAAAGCTCATGTTAATCTTCCATAGATTTGAAGAATTCCAACTTCTTGATCAGGAATGACTTGGAAAAACATTGGACGAAGCAATCATGCTGAATTTTTTAGTGTATTATACAATTTATTGCCCCTCTTTTCTTTAGTGGGTCAATGTATTTTCTTTAGCACAAGAGAACAAAGTATTTGCCATCGATTAATTAGCACATTTTTAAAAATTATATTATGTGGTTATCCATTATTGTGAAAGTATTATTTGGGAATCTAATTTGTTTAATTGCAATCCTTGTGGTTATGATTAGGTTTCGTGCTGTTTTTATATATAGAGACACAGCCATAATGAATAAAAAAAAGTGTTACATGTAACAACAAAAATAGGAAAACTTCATTAGTGTGAAAGGATGCGCGCCGGCAATGATGAGTAACGTATTCAATCTTTAACTTGTTCTAATTGTTTTTTTAAAAGAACTAATTTTTTTTTTTTATGAGAACTTATTTTTAGTTTAATCCTATATGAACAATTCATATTATTTATTATTTTTACAAATTTAAAAGTATCTTCCATGTAACCATTGAGCTAATCATTTAAGTTCCTATGAATTTAGCTCAATTGATAAAGACAATACGTAATATATGTAACTGCGGTTCGAACCCCATACAAACGCCACACACAAAAAAACAAAAAAAAACTAATCATTTAAAGTAACTAAAATGTTTTCTCATTCATATCGATCAAGCAAACTCTAAATCATAATTAAGAGATTCAAGTATCAACCAATGCACAATTTAGATTTATATTTTTATTTGTTTTATTTCTCCATTAAAACAACGTGTTTTAAGGTGATTATAAAATTAAAAAAAAAATCATGTTTCTAAGGTTGTATCAGTCTTTCATGATTGAGTTATATATTCAACAATTATATATGGACATTTTAAATTTTTCTACCCCATTCAAGATCTTGTTTCTTTTCTATCTTCCCATTATATCGTCAATCTATTATATTCGTCATATCATTTCTCTTATGCATATCTCTTTCGGGGTGTCTAACAACCATTTTTCTTATATATTTTTATTCCTTTTTAACATATTTTTTCGCTCTTTCCCTCTACTATTGATCCACCTTTAGATGTTCTATGTTTTTGTAATGAAGAGGTTCTACTCTTTTGTTATAGACAAAGGTTAATTTTTTTAGTGGATACACAAAGGTTAATTGTCAATATATTGTTAAAGAGGCGGAGAAAATGTTAGCAGCAGAGATCGAACTCTGAATCCTATTTTTGAACTTCTTCAATTCCCGATCCTTTAACCATCGAACTACACCTTCGACGAAGCTGTTCTACTCTTAACAACTTCTGGTTTATACATAATATGCCAGACCCCAAACAATGTCTAGGAGCAATGATTTTTCGTTATCCCATCTGCCCCAGCCCCACACCCCCACTCTTGCCCCACCTCACCTTCATCTTTTCCATTTCTTTTCCTCTCTTAAACATCAACATCCTCTACAACCCGATAGTTTCATAACGTGTGGAAAATATCCGCTGAAGTGATGGAGACAAGTCATAGATGTAAATTGGAATGAAACATATAATTGATGAGGAATTTCAAAAGTGGCCCGGAACTTAATCTTGGCAAAGTCACTAGTAATCGTGTGCGTCATCTTTGTAGACTTGGTTGAAAAGAATTTAATAAAAATTCATTCTTTTGCATCATCTCACTCTAAATTTGATACGGACCAGGGCCTTTTCTGCACACAATATGACTCACTTCCCTGGTCCGTATCAAAATTGTAACTACATGTCAGCATCATAAAAGTTATTATTTTTAAATGTTTACAAGTTACATGACGTGATAAAAGAAAGAGATGTGTTATTTGAACAATCATTTCAATGACAATTTATGGAACAGTCATAATTTATAAAGGAAATAAGATATTGACACAAAATTAATGCAATAGAGAGAGAAAGTAAAAACATAATGTGAGTATGAGAGAAAAAGTTGTCAAAAAATAGTTGTTCAAATATTTTTCTAAAACAAATGACTCATTACAATGACCGCGTATGCCATTAAGCTCATTTGAGAAAGTGTATGAACCGATATCAGTTGAAATTAGATGCAAAATTCCTTAATCCAATTGTTCTTTGTATTATATTATGGAGCTCTTGGAATCTCATTTAGTTGAAGGATCCTCAGCTGGGTTGCTTTAGAAAAAATTACATTATGTTTTAGAAGTTAAGATCCTATCCATTTAGTCTCTCCTCCATTTCTTTCATTTGAAGAGATATAAACATAAAAAAATTTAAAAATAATTAATGATGGTGAAATTCATTTAATAATAGGACCCACCACCTATTTTTTGTGTCTATCTTTTTTCTAATTGCAATCTCCATTTATTTTAATAAATGGAGAGGATCTCAACCCATAGTTCATGGCAAATTTTTGTTATTAGAATGAAAGAGGGTTAAAGCTCCACAAAAAAACTACCCTATGAGAAAGATGCAGTCTAAAACAAACATGCATTCAATTACGTTATACCTTCTTAATGGTCATGTAAAGACATCGAAAGATTAGTCTCGGTTAACCTAAAAAAAAAAGACATGGAAAATATCAAATAATTCTAAATCGTACGAAATCTAGTTAAAGAGATTTTTTTGCAATGTGATAAATTCATAAAATTCTAATCTCGACAATTTACTTTCATGCAAACTACCAAAAAAGAAATATGGCCATAATTTTATCAATAAATGACTGTTAATTATATTTTTTTTGACAATAGACTGTTAATTTATTAGTGATTTAAACAGATCCCAACTTATCTTTACATTGCGTTTAAAAAAAATTACCTTTACATGCTCAACTTATTGAGGCTGATATATATATATATACAAAATAATGTGCTATACAAAGTATGACAGTAATAATAAAACTACACTTAAACAAGATAAATATTACACTAACAAGCCTAAAGAAGCAAATGAATCAGAGCTACCATCCAAAACAAGTGAGGCCAAAGTGTAGACAGAATTTCAACTTCTAAGGGATTGCGGCAGAACAAGTCGATGAATACAAGAAATCATGCAACTTTATAGCTGCCACCATTTACGATTTTCCATTCTTCTAGCAAGTTCAGTTGCCATGGAAGCAAAATCTTGTGCCCCATTCTGCAACTCTTCAGTATGATCGTTGAGCATCTGGTAAACATGACAAGCAGAGATGGTTAGATGGAAATAAACAAAATTTGGAGAATTCCAGCCAAGTTTCAATAATTATTATTCTTTATTAGGAAAAAAAACTACTTTGATTTCACGAAGTGGTTAACCGGTCAATTTTTGGTGAGTATTGTTGTTGACACATTTGGTTTGGCTGAGAAACACGAGTAAATTATTCAAATGCTTAATTTTTACACTGATTTAAATGTTATTCTTAATAAGATATATACGCATAAGTATAATACTGCAATTGTTTGAAATGTACCAAAATAATGATTGAAACATTCAAAATCAATAAATATTATTAATGACAATTTATGGTTTTTGTCAAAAAAAAGAAAAAAAGGTTTGAGGTTTCCTCAGCAGTTAACTGCCGAAGTTTTCAGTTTTCCTCGGTAGTTAAATGCAGCCGGTTCCATAACTGCCGATTTGGGTAAATTACTAGTGTTTCTCAGCCAATGGTAATGTGTCAACAACAATTCTCATTTTTGGTTATTTGGAATGATATTTTTTTCTCACTACTAAAAGTTGTAATTGAAAACACGAGAACTTTTATCATTAAAGGGTGCAAAAGAGGATTTTTTTTTAATAGAGATGTGTCATGACTTGACTCATGGAGCTTGATAAGTCAATAATTTATGGACTTCCATTGGACCTCAGTTATAATAAAGAGGAACGCAAATCTGCCATACACTTACCTTATACATGAAAAATCTGTCTAGAAACTTCTTAAAAATGGAGATTTGTCTTTCGGTGATTCAGGTTTTCATATTCATTAAATAGTAGGAGATGAGGCTAGATATCGTGGAAGGATAAGATTCGGGTAAAGAAGAGTGGAATAGAATAACAGTCTAACCTGGAGTTTTTCTTGCCGCTCTACAAGCTTATCCCTTGCAAGTGCAGCTGCCGCTGCGGCATCCTGAAGCAAGTGATTAAGTCAAGACATTGTGAGCTAAAAGGAGTAAATTACAGAATTTTCAATTCTAAGATTTACCCCAGTCTTTCTATATTTAGCCTTAATTTCTTCAGTTGTTCTAGCTCTTGGTTTTGCGTCAGTGGAGGACTCCTCAAGTAACTTCTGTCTGTCTGTTTCTTCTGCTTTTTCTGCAAGGTAGCCATTCATTGTTAAAAAGTTAAAATACTTTTAAGAGAAAAAATATAATAAAATAAAGATGTACCTTTCTTGTCAATCTTGATTTTCTGAGACGATAAAAAAGCCATAGGCTCATCAATTTGAATTTCATCTGCAAGAGAATGTAAACACTTTCAAATTATATAGAATAACTGGTAGTAGATGTTAAGCAAAGCTGGCAGTAGATGTTGAGGACAAACCTATGTCAAGTTCAAAACCATCCTGCGTATCTTCGGTCCCTGAAGAAGGCTTTAAGAATGGAGGACTGGAGAAACATTTTTCTAAATTTTCCAAATAATTATTATGATCTGCTTGATTTGTATCGTGATCGGCTTTCCTCGATTTGAAGTTCTTAGCTATATTAAGGAAGATAGAAGGTGCTTCCTATGGCAACATAAGTTGAATCACGGATCCTGAAAAAATATATGCGAAAAACAGAAGCACAACAAGCCTGAACAAACTGTACCTGTTTTTGATTTTGGTTTGGAGATAGGCTCACTGTAACATCTACTGCAGCTGCAAGAACTTCATCATGAAGACAAGGAAAAGACTCTGGAATCCTGCAATATTTTGAAAGTTCCTCTTAGGCATCAAAAATCTAATCGTTAATGAGATTACATCTAATTTTATCACAGATTTTTTGTAGAGAAGTTATCATATTCAGCGACCGCCTCTGGGTTGTCTGGAGCTCTCTTCTATGGGAGCTATTAAATTTGCTTTGACAGTTTTTTGTCATAAGAAGTTGTGTTATGTGGAAATATTTTTTCCAATGCTTAACGAATATGAAAGATAGTTTGTTTTGAAAAGACGAATAAGAAAAGTAGTGATCTAAAATCTAAACTACGAGGTTAAGATTTGATGGCTAAATAAAACATGGATAATGCTAACCATTGCCCTTGGTGCATTGGATAAGGGGATAAAAATAGAAATATAGCATTGGAAAATGGTGAAAAGTGATAAATTTAACTTTTTGAAAATCAAAATGTTGTTGAAACCAATGCAAACATGGTACTTTTGGCTTCCTTAACCATTGCCCTGAGGGCAATGGTTAGCAAGACCCATAAAACATACATGGCTAGAAAAGGAAGGAACAGAAAGTTACCAGAGCTCATTTTCACAGGACAACAGGGACAAGAAAGCAGCTTCATTTTCATTGACCTATAAAAAAAGGTAGCCACAGGTATGATTATAAAACCAAAAGCTATTGGAAATTAGCTTATCTGTAAGAACATGAAGAGTTATTCATGGCTCATGCAAAGCATTTTCTGCCAAGTTGAAATGCTAAGGAGGGTCTTGGCGCAACAGTTAGAGTTACTGTCTTGTGCATGCAATATAAGGCTTTCTTTAATAGCCTAATAATGGATCTGACCTTTTATTAGATCCTGCCACGGTGTGAGCTTTATTGCACCAAGTTGTCCCCTTTATCTATTTAAATGCTTTTTGAAGGATCCAAAGCTTCATAGTGGTTTTAATGGATTTTCATTATTTTCTTTTCTTTTTCTTTTGGAGAAATATTGTTGTTAATTGTGGATTATCATGAAATAACTCTCGTAAAAGCATAAGCCGTTAATTGGAGACACGAGAATGATTTTATATCTAACAAAACCCCCTACATAAGAGTTAAGAGCCCTTAGGACTTGATGCACAGGCCCACCCTGCCTAATCTTTAAATTCAGCATTTTTTATGTTGTTTAGAATAACAAATACCAAGAATCAAACTTCTACCAAAAGTTTAAGATGTATAAGGTGAAGACTCGTGACAGTTTTAGACCTAATGAGGATATTTCATGCAAATAGAAATAGCACATTCTGTTTCAAATTTTATCCTGGTAACAGCTACAAAATGCTAGTTATTTCAGATCATTTTCAAACTTGAAAGAATATCAAATACAGAAGGAAAGAGATTAAAATGGAACACTCTTCCAGCACTGTTTCAATAGGAAAGTTCAGTTTACTAAATTTCCTGCATGATTAACTGTTCAAAAAGGTTTAAGTGAATAGATATTAGTTAAGTGATATGTACTGAACTTCAAATATTTGAGATTCGTAAAATGACATATGAAACTATGACAACAACAGACCAATCAGATAAGTTTTGGCAGCATATACTAACAAAGTAAATTCATTATAACAAGAAGAAAATATGCAAACCAGAACTATTTGTCCAATTGATGAAGAACATATTGTCTTCTCCATGTCAGTCTTCAAGTTCCATCTTAGGATTGACATTAAAGAGATTTCTCCCAACACGTCCAGACTAGGTAAGGACCTGCTCAAAGGGACATTAAATCCACCATAAGCTTATTAAGAAGAGTGAGAAGGAGAAATATAGTGAAGTAGACCATAATGTCAAAGCTAGTATGATACAAAATCAACATGCCCTACAATAGCTCATACAGATTCAGCGCAAGAAGGGTATGATTTATCTAATTCTCTATAAACAATCACAAAAAGAAATCATTAAATATTGCTAACGCACCAAGGCTGGGATTTAATATTGGGAAGGAAGAGAGTCCAAGTTCCAGTCAAGATTATAATATGAACTAATAAACTTCCATATATAGTTCTGATTATTTGGAGGATAGTCTTTTAGTTTGAAAAGGCCTGTCTAAGAGTTTGATTATTATTTCATTAATTTTTTTATAAGTAAATGTTAGTTGTTAGTAGTCAGAGTTTGAACACGAGATCTCATTCTCAAACTCCTTCGAGTGTCCCAACTCAACTACTTGAGCTACTCCTTGGGGACCTCTTTGCTTTGCTTTACTTTTGATATCACGGGGTTCCTGAGTAAGGAGTCTAAGATCAGTGAAACCTCCCTCTCATAATAAAGTAAAACAAGTGAGTTCGATAATGTCTGCCCAAAATATGAATTTTCTATTGTAGTAGTAGTCTCAACTTTGACTTGTGTATTTTCAGATTGAATGTTAGCTTGCATTCCAGAATCATTCTTCTAAAGAGAGTGCCATTGCAGTTTTTCAGCTGATCCTTGATCCAAATACTTTCCTATAATGTGCGTTGAAATTGCTTTTGACTTTACTTTTGGGTTCTTTGTCATATTAAAGACCATATTCCCTTTTTATGTATCTATCGCAACAAAGTGTGCATCCCTTGTCGTAATGGATCTGACCTTTTCTTGAGCTATGCATGACTTGAATATTGTTATAAGGAATAATAGCACTCAGTCTTATAAGAATTTCACCTTAACTCAATGTCTCCAGTTTGGTACAGAACAACCAGAACACATTCTTTGTCATCTTTTCGGAAGGTAGTAGTCCAGCAGCATTCTTTTACAAGGGTTACCTTCCTTATGTACTTATTGCTACCCTGTAGTAAGGCAATTTGATTAATCGGTTGAAAGGAATAAAGTAATATTTGAAGGATAATGGACATGAAAAATGCTACCTCAATCACAATATTCAAAGAGTGTAAGCTCAATTCACTCTCGTAGCAAAGTAAAACGAGCGAGTTCAATACTATCTGCTCAAAGTATGAATTTTCAATGGTAGTAATAGTCTCAACTATGTCTTGTGTATTTTCAGATTGAATGTTAGCTTGTGTTCCAGAATCATTCTGCTGAGGAGAGTGGGATTGCAGTTTTTCAGCAGATATTTCAGAAGTACCATCTGGAACAACACAGAGCCATAAGTAATTAAGTTATTGACTGATTGTAATATCTAGTTTCCTTAACCCAAACACTTGCCTATAATGTGCATTGAAATTGCATTCGAGTTTACTCTTGGGCTCATTGTCCTATTACAAACCATATTCCCTGTTTCAGTATCTATCGCAACCAAGTGTGCATCCCTTGTCATAATGAACACTAGCCCCTTTGCAGAGTTGTCAGAAATATCAGATACAGATTCCTGTGGAATGTTTAAGCTAGACGTGTCTAAAAATTTTGCATTCATAGAAACTACTGCAGACGTGGGAGATTCAGCACTTGTAAGAAACAGAATTGATGATGTAATGGTATCAAGCATGGCCACCTACAAAGTAGATTAGAAAATATAAGTTGGAAAGTTTAATTTAAATTGCCATTCAACAACTCAAAAAACAACAAATAAAACATTTATTTCGAAAAGAAAAGGTGTTAATGGAAGATCTTACCTGCCCATGTTCATATCCAACTACAAGCTTCCCTCCAAGATTTGCAAACTGTAGCCCACATACAGCAGAATTTTGAAGGGAAAACACTGCTTTGCAATGAGGTCCATCCCCTTGATTCACATTATGAACTGTCTCAAAACATAATTACAGGTTAAAATCAGAAGTATTAGAAATGATCAAATCATTTTTCAGTATAAAGAGGTTCATGAAAATTAACTAAGATATTGTAAATAAAACTATTTGACTTTCCTACGATGATTGTAGATCACTTTCTTTTTATTGATGAAGTATACAATATCTGCATCATGATTAGATGATTACTTCCCACTTGTTAGATTCCCATAACTCAGGGAAAGTGTTTAATACAGATAATATTGGATGATAGGCTTGGGGAGTTGAGGTTGGTAGTAATACTCATTAAATGCTTTTATATTCTTTTTGTGCCAACAATATTGGGAAAAACCCAAGTCTCACATTGGATAGATAGGACTCATAATAAGAGTTAATAAAGAGGAGGCACTTCTCAACTTAAAAGCCGAATTTGTAAGGATGAGTTAGACCAAATTTCAACAAATGAAATTTATAATTAATTAAATAAACCTATGACGTGATAGGAAAGAAAGACAAAGAGTTATAGCTAAAGATTCTGCCATTCCGACATTAAATGCACCATAATCTACCAAATGTACAAGGGTCTTCTACAAAACATTAGATTTCCACAAAGATTTCTACAAAGTTGTGAAAAAATTATGGCGGACATGTGGTTTGTAAGGCACTCTTTATTTATCACAACTCACAAATTAATATGCAAACTAACTACGTTTCAAAAGTTTAGGATGTGGTCAAACCCTTAAGTAAATCTAAAACGAAAGAGAAACAACCCCCCCACATCAATCATTAATTGAAAAATGTCCAAATTTTGAGACACCCCGTTTAACAATTTTTCTAAATTTTGCAGCCCAATTTTCTTTAGCAGATTAATATAAAACTTACTTGACACTTGAAACAAAAAAAGGAAGATTCTGTTTGCAGTTTAAACATAAAAGAAAATGAAGAAACAAAACTCTACCTTCGGTTCCATTTTCTGTCACGAAATGCAAATTTATGTCATCTGAGCTCCTTCTTAGCCCATAGAGACGAACCTACATACTCTCATTGGTTAAAATTGAGACCTTCTTAAATGAGAAGAGATTGAAATGTACTACATCACAATACAAAAAACATACAACACCACTTTCATCACCAACAGCCAGATGTAGACTATTCGGGCAAAAATCCAATGCTGACACTGCAAAACTTGCACTGCCCATTTTAACATCATTTACCTGCCAATAGCAGAATTGATTCTCTGTTATGAATACCAGCTTAAGTCTTCAATATATGAGTTTTGATTAAATATATTATATATTAGAGCATTGTTCGGAGGAGAGGGGGGGACCACTAGTTAAAATGTGTATAGTATGATAAGGCTAACCTCGGGTTTTATGTTGTAAACAAGTGACAAAGCAGGACATGAAGCATCCCATATCCGAGCAGATCCATCTTGGTAACCTGCTATGTATATTTGAACGAAAAGATGGTCTTCTTTTAAAATTTGACCTGGAACACCACCAACCAAAGGCCATTTTATCTCGGCACTTCTCTGATTTTGTACTGAATGCTGCTTTGCAGCTACAAGAATCTACATAGGTATCATTTCCCATTAGTGGCATGCGGTGTTAATTGATTTTTTCGTTATCTTTTTAAAAAGGATAAAACTTAGGTAGAGTGCTATAGGCACTATTTCTACTGTTTTTCTCTAAAAAGATAGTGTAACTGTCACCAACAATTTTGAAAAAACACCCTCTTGAAAGAAAAAGAAAAACTAACTCTTTGTGAGAGGAAAAGTAAGAACAGTGCTTATGGTACTGCATCTAAGCTTCGGTCATTAAAAAAATAACGACGTTTATAATGCAAAAGTAACACCTAATAAAATAGTTAATGTAGGAATAACTACTAGCCATAAGGGGAAAAAAAGTCTTGCAACTTAAAAGTAATAAAATATTAATTATGTGTTACCTCAGACAGGGCTGTAAATGACTTCACATCTTGGCATACAACGTCAAGCCTTGCTGTTGTCATCTGTGGTTCAAGAGTGGGAATGACGATGGCATATTGCATTGTGGGGGAAGAAGTCTTCCTTTGTTTCTCAGACATCAAAGAAGATAAATAATTCTTGTCGTAAAGATGCAGTTGTCCAGGATTCGTCAATACAAATAGCATATCACAATCTCCCTCTGCATGGCAATCACTAGGCAACAAAACCATATCAGCAAAAGAACCACGAAGTGCAACATCAATACGGCCAGTGCACTTGAGACTTTCTATCCCACAAGACCGGTCAATGCTCAAAACCTGTAAACAGGAAGGAAAAAAAACACATTATAGCGACACATTATTTATCTACCTGAGTTGACGTAATGAAAACTTACCAAGACCATTGACACTGTAATTTTAATATCTTATATAGAAAAGTGAAAACTAATTGTGGCCCTAACAGTTACAACAAATTATTTATTTTTCAATAAAAATCATAACTAATTAATAATGCACAGAGGATTTACAATGTTTGCTCGACTAGTTCATATGATTAGTTTTCTTCTTTCCTCACAAGTCAAAATACAACTTCATTTGGATGCCAGGATCAGGATGTATACCTAGTGTATATAACACAATCAAAGCACCAAGAGAATGAAGATGAAGTACAGACCAAATACTGATTCTATAGAACTCATCTAGGACCATATTTCATCTATCATCTTCAACCTCCAGGAAAAAAACTTTTCTAATACAAAGAAGCCACCTTACACAAAATTTTCACATTAGCATTTTTATCTCACTGAAAAGAAGACTTCTGCCTCTGGCTGATTTCCTCTTTATCTAAATTTCCTCTTAAACATTCAGAAGATGGCCTGTTGTGGCAATATTTTATGACAGTTTAGATTTGTGGCTCTCATTATTATGTTATGACCAAAACTGAGGAAATTTGTTCTCATTTTTGTGTAATCTCCTGTAAATGTTAATATTATCATAGATGACATGATGTCTTTAATTATTATTATAACTAATAAAACATCAGTATCAAGTAGCTATTATGTTATGAAGCTTACTGTCAGAACTTCTTCAGACCCAATTTCATTGCCACCATAGACAAAAAGTTCACCCCCACTTCTATTCAATGTTTTATTGGCATGCCAGTGTAGGAGAATAATAGGGAGCCTTCTATCTGCTGATGATAACTGAAGCTTGACAAC
The DNA here is from genome assembly GCF_003473485.1 of Medicago truncatula. Lineage (NCBI taxonomy): Eukaryota > Viridiplantae > Streptophyta > Magnoliopsida > Fabales > Fabaceae > Medicago > Medicago truncatula. Next base: position 36,858,078 of record NC_053046.1, read on the forward strand.
ATTATTTGACATTTTTTTATCTTGATCTATTGGAGAGTCAGCAGTAGGCAAATCCCAAAACATTATATCACCATCTACATATCCAACGACGACAACTGATCCGTCATTAGATGCCCAAGATACAGAGCTTATTTCCTTATCTTCTTCTTCATGTTTTAATTTATCATCAGAATGTTCATCCTTAGGATCATCTGAATAACTAGCCACTATCTTTCTCTTCAATTCGATGTCCTTGTGGTCTCTGATGAGAACTATTCGATCTTCTGAAGCATCCCAGAGTAACATCACACCATTCTCATATGCGACCAACAGTCTGCAAAATAATGATTTCAATTAAATCAACTAAAACAGTAACAACAGCACATATTATACGAAGAGCTCAGAAACTACATGTTTCAAAAAATTATTGTTTTCATTTTTAATCCACAAAAATATAATCCTGTTGTTACTTTGTTTCCTATTTTCAAAGTTTGTATAATGTTTACTGTTTGTTGTAAAAAACTTTGAAAGTGTGAAATAAAATGAAAACAAGAGATATTTCCTTTAATTAAAATTGAAAACAAGCACGCCCTTAGAACAACTATGGTTATTAAAACATTGTATTTACATAATAAGTATAATAGTGCATCTTAGATATTAAACTAGTCATAAATTAATTTTACATGTTTTCAATGTTTTAACTGTAACTGTTTAGTATAATCAACAATAGAACAAAAATAGACATTGGATTGGATGGTTTAATTCACATGTTAGCATGTCAACAATCTAAGGGCCAGATAGCTGGGTTTATCTGTATGGTGTTAAAGACGGGTGAAGATCCTCTCCATTTGGCAAAATAAATGGAGTTTTGCAAGTTGGAGAGAGATAGACACAAAAAATAGATGGTGGGTCCTACCACTAAGTGGGTCCCACCATCATTAATTATATTTTACTTTTTTCAAGATTTTATGTGTCTTTATCTCTCCAAATTGAAGAAACGGAGAAACACATAAATAGAGAGGATCTTAACCCGTTAAAGACAAAAATTTGAAGGTCAGAATTCAAAAGAATATCCAATCAAATTTTCAAACCATATGATCCTTTTTCGACCCCACTGAGTTGGATAAGGCTTGGTTGTTGTTGATCCCACGTCAGCATCCGCTTGCTTTTATTGTAATTTACAGAAAATTTTGAATTATGCCAAATGGTGTTTGTTGATAGAATTATTATTCTATACAAACTGTCAAGAGTCCCAAATTGGATGAGACATGACCTGACTGTGTGTTTATAGGTGGGGGCATCCTCGCCTTACAAGCCGTTTTGTAAGGTTGAATTAGGCCCAACCAAAATTCTAAGACAAATATCACAACCTAACAAGGGGTTTCCAAATCTGATTTCTAACAGTAAGACCTAAAAGTTTGGGTTCTCATTGAAATTAACAGGAAAAAGTTTGGAATGACATGCCCTGTATGTTAACCCATTTAACCATTTTATATTTTGACTGTCCAACCCTAAATCTGAAAGTCTGGTTTCTCAATTAAATTAATTTAAAACGAAAAAAAGTTTGTAATAACACGGCCTGTATATTAATCCAGTTAACCAAATTATAGTTTCCTCCTGAGATTTTACTTATTTTATTTTTCATCTAATTTTTTTTTTACTATCATTGCACTTTTGATCTCTCTAATTTTGATCATATGCTATGCTGGTCCCTCTAGTTTTGTTTAAGCCAATCAAGTCCATCTATTTTCAAATGAAGCAAATTTGGTTTTGCCGTCACATTTTTCTACCCAAAACCCTTAAATTCTCATTTTTGTCCAAAAATATAGATGGCTATGATGGGTTTGAGATAAGGAAAAAAAAATAATAATTAAAAGTAAAGAATTTAGTGTAAATTTAAGGAACTGTGAAGGTTATTACACAATGCGAGACAAGGGTTTTGAAGAGGGAAAATTTTGTTTTCTATTAAATATTTAATGAAGTTCAATGTTTTGATTGGTGAATTTGGAGCAGAAGTTTTAAAAGATTTAATTGGCGAAGATTTTGTGTAGAAAATGGAAATTTATGAGTTTTAAGTCAGATATTAACTACAGTCTTCAATACAAGAACTAAAAATGCAATTCTTTCTGAAGTTTATTTTCAACACATAATTTCCCTAAACTACAATTAAAAAATGCATTCACTGTCAAATTTAACGTCAACAGTCTGAAAAAGAGATGTAGAACAAGCAAGTCAAATTTAAGTGTTGAGGCTTTCATTTGCTTTTTAGGAGCAGCCAGAGATGGTTAAATTTGGTAGGAAATATACTTTTTACCAAAACTTAGGGGGGGGCGGTTATGGTGCATAAGGAAATCCTTATGCACCCTACATAAATCCAGAAATGGTTTTGGAGTACAACTCACACGGCAGAATGGTTTTGGCATAATTTTATGCAGGGTGCTCGAAACCATTAAGTACATCTAATGGTTTTGGAGTACAACTCACAGAAACCATTTATGGATTTATGCAGGGTGCATAAGTATTTCCTTATGCACCATAACCGCGCCCGGGGGGGGGGGGGGGGGGGGGCTATGTGTTAGAATATTAAACTTAGGCAAACCCATTTATAACCTATTCAACCTGCGAACATGGCTAAAATATTGCATATACTCAATAAGATGCGTATTCATGACCATCCAACTAGCTTAGCCATGGAGATCCAAAAAATTAACCAAAATCGATGCCTAAGTTTCTTCATATAATAATAAGAAAATCTTGAAGTTTGTTCTTATCTTGCCTCTTTCCATTAGAACAAGGTTGATGAAGAACTCTGGCAACTGAAACATTATCAAGTGACATTCCAACTGCTTCTGCAAAGATGTGCAACATTTTGAATCAAGTTAGATGTTAAAACTATATGATTTCTCAAATGAAAAGAAACTGGAAATTGACAATATGCATATGGCATATTTATCTTGTAGGAACTTAACATACCACTTTTCTGACATTAATCTTCTCTAATATGGCAATTTCATTGAAGATTATCATAAGTTTTCATAAATTAATTAGTAAAAATCTATTTCAATTTACAAAGCTCTAATATGGTGCGCAATATATGAAAATAAGTACGCAAAAAATATCACCCATGCAAGAAAACACTGATAACCTAGAACATTGAATTTACTAATTGCTAGAATAGTTATAAATTAGTAATAGATGCGTGTTAATGCCTATAATCTATATTGTGTACATAGAAAATTAGTGATTTAATTTAGGAGTTAACTGGATTTATTTTATAAATGTCTGATTTAACTGGCCAGTCATACAGTTCCAGCCATGATATGCCCATTGCTTGTTGAGTCCAAATTAACCAAGTGGATCTCTCTTAGTTATTCAAACTAGACACGCCCAAACACTTCTTCTGAGAAGGGAGTCTCCTCCAGAGAGGATCTCCTGTTCAAATCGGAAGTAATTCGTAATGGAAAAGGCGAATGCTCTGGGTGTTGCTAAGCCTAGGGTTAGTGACTTTGGATTCTCTGTCATTCTGGAAGATCCTATAGTTAGACTGTAAGTCAGCGCAAACTGATTTATTTGTGCTTTCTTTTGTTTGTTGGATTTGGCTTATCCAAATCCGGATTGTGGACCGGTTAGCTTTAGTTTAATTTAACTTCCGTGTAGCTTTGGGCCTGGCTCAATTCTTTATTGAAGATATTATACATTTGACCAATAAACAAAAATTCTTCTCATAGAAATATGCACCATAGAATACAGGCATTACTGTTAAACATCCTTCACAACTCATCCTATCCTCCTTAAATAGAGTGAAAACTTTGAAGAATCTTTCACTCATCAGCAAGTCTTATCTACTATTTTATCATCGCAAAACCAAACGGGTTGAAAGGGGAAATGGTTTCTATGCCAACCCTTACTGAATCTAATCCAACATCATAGAATGTTGTGGAAAGTAAATTCTATACCATCCCTAATACTTTTTGGTGAAGAAAAATCTTTAACCTGTTATCAAAGCCTTTTTGACCAAACCATCAAAAATTTGGTTTCAATGAGATAGTATAGTAGTGGATTTGGACTTTAATTACAGCTCAAGATTAAATGATTTTCATATTTAGCAGTGTATTAAAGATAAAAATAAATAGTTATATTCCAAGCAAGTGGTTATTGAACTTATATACAACATAACATGGATATTAGCAAAATGTCAAGAAAGAGATTTGAATCCCCTAATGTGCACTTTTACGTAAATTCAGAAGTAATTCTAATCCTGAACTTATGACCTCTATGAATGACAGGATCACTTATGTCAAGAAAGTTGAAAGATTAAACCAAACAAGCTACCTGCACTTCTCTAATCTACAAACATGAGGCTATTTCAAAATTTGTGGTTAGAACGTTACTATCTCTCTGCTACCAAAGAAAGCTGCCTTACATTTAAATCTTAATGAGAGATTTGGATAAGAAAGTATCTCTCCCCATACCAAACTCAAACAGAAGGAAAAAGTCTACGCTTATTAAACCAGCCATTTTGGCCAGTGCAAAAAAAAAAAAAAGTCCTGGTTCCAACTCAAATATATAAATGAGCTATAAGAAAGAGTACTTACCCGATATAACATTTGTTGGAACATAATAAGGTAATATATTAACTTTTCTGTCTTCTGATTCAAACTTCAACACATACACCAACCCATGCTCAGTTCCAACTAACCTGGACCACAACAACCGGACAAAAATGTTGTAGCCTCATTTATAAAGATTTCATTTGAAAGAGTAGATTGTGATGCGGATTCTAAATCATTTGAACAAGTATTTTACATGTAACTGGTGCCGTATATAACAGAGAAAGAAGTTATGATGGATTCCCACTGCAAAGCAGAAGCAATTTGCCTGTTTCTCAAATCCCAAACCTGCCATTATCATAAACATGTTGAACTGCTTAATAAATGAAACAGAGGAAAGGGTGAGAGAAACTAAAATGTAAAAAAGTTAAAAAATATTGAAACACAATCTAAGTTAAGATTCTAAGAAAGCTGATGAACATAAAAAAGGGAAAAATAATCATAAGCACATACGGAGAGTGCCTGGTCATAGAAAGTTTAGAAGAACTTTAATAGTTTTATAAAGTACCTGTATTTCATTATTACTTGAAACGCTAGCAAGAAAACCTTGATTTTCCAAGAACTGTAAGAAAGATGTAAAAGGTAAGATGCATACATGAAATTCTTCAAAAACATTTCAATTTAACATCTAGAGTTCAATAAATGTTTGTTTTGGATCAATTTAACGATGAAAGACACACTCACACATTACTACATATGCATATCACGACATAAACATGGACCCCAAAGACACACACACGCTCAAAGAATAAACAAAAACGTTATCAGTGAAACAACCAATATATGATCAAATGACTGATAGACATTACACTTTAGATCAAGTATCAACATAAATCCAGAATTGCGAACCTCTAAATGCTTGAAGGATGTTTGCTTAGGAGAAATCATAATCCCTTCAATATTGTCTCCACCAAATACTTTTATCCTACCATCACTACAAGAGTGAAGAAAATACAAAAGTCAATTCCTAAAGCCACTAACAATCTCAGAATGAATCTATTATTCTCTCATATCTAAGCCACTCCTCAATCATCACAACAAAGGAACGATAAACCTTCTAAAAGAAACACATTTAATGGAGCTACAAAAATGAAAATACAATTGCAAATTGAAAAAATAAATATTAACTCCTTACAGTAACAACAGAAACACTAGTGGCTAGTTCCAAAAGCATCAATCTCATTCTTTGGAACACCGACACTTCTGATAGAAGGTGTGTCCAGTGTCCAACACATGTCAGTTTCCAACATTGACAAGACACTGACACGTCACGACACATGTGATTACATTAAATTTTGTAATATTTTTAAATTATCATATTCATCGTTGTGACGTATCAGTGTCGGTATTGTGTTCGTGTATGTGTGAGTGCTTCATAGATCTCATTTATACTTCACAAGTATCAATCTATTAATCAAACTTAAAAATAGAAATTTTCTATAAAATCAATATTTCACTTAGGTATCAATGGAAATGAAAATTTCCAATTAAGAAAAAAACTAGCCAATAATAACAAGCAATTAATAACTCACAGTGTTCCCACTGCTATTAACCGTTGAACGCAATCAAACGCAAGAATAGACGCAGTCGATGGAACTCCATAGTGAAGAACAACTCGCGGATCGAATTTCACCGAAGAAACACTACTTTCCACCACATTCTGTTGCTGAACACCGCACAAAATTTTCAGAATTCGCATTTTCATGCAAAAAATTCACATCATTACACTTTTCAATCAAAATCACAATCCGTTACATTTCTTCGATAAACAACGTTCATAATTCATAATCACAGGAAAAATTCGAAGAAATTGAAATTTAGAACGAGTATAGCATTCAGCTGTGAAAAATTGAGCACGTACCGTTGAAGATTGTTGCGGTGATGATTTCTGGAAGAATCTAGAAAACATTGTTGAAGATGAAGATGATCGAATTTGTGAGAGCTTTTAGCTTTTTTGAAGTTTGCTTCTTCTGTTGGAGAAATTTGTATTTATATTCGGATTTTGATTTTCTGTTTCGTTGAACTTCAGGTACCGTGTGAATCACCAGTATGACGCACATGCACGGACGCTACTACTTCTGATTTGATTATTTAATCAGACGGTGATGCTAGGCCTAAAGGCTAGAAATGGAAGTGGATCAATGGACATGGATTCACGGGTGTATCTGCATTGCATGGTAAATAATTTTGACCACTACTTTGAAATCAGATGGCTCGGATTAATTGTTTACTAAATCAGTTTTCAAGAATCTTAATCCTTGAAAGTTAATCTATGAAAACTAATTTTATACAGAGAATTGAGTTCAAATTATTAATGAGTTCCACTAAAAAAAATATATTATTTAGCAAAATCTAAATTTGATTTGTATACCCTTCCACTTAACTTCGTATTACTAGAGATCATTATCATGCGAATAAAATGGTTAACTATTACTCTCTCCGTCACTTAATAAGTGAACTTTTTGTAAAGAAAATATTGGCTTAAAATAATTGATCCATTTTACTTTTTGATGTAATATTAATTATTTTTTCTAATTATAAGTCTAATTAATAATATTTTCATCACTCTCACATCAATATATTCTACTTTGTATTTATAATAATGGTAAATGCACCAATACTTAAGAAAAGCACTTAAAACTATTTTTCTCTCCTTCAATAATAAATTTTTCTTAATAAATGTGAAATGAGTGAAAGACTCACTTAAATTGGGAGAGAGGGAGTAAGAGTTAATAATAAACGATGATATGATTAGTTAATGGTTTCTACTATATTGCTCATTAATTATAATTAGTTGCATTTGTTTCTACTCTATTAACTGAAAATTGTAATGAAATATTTTAAGGACGGTCACCTCCAAAGAAGAAGGACCCATGAATAGGGGTGTTCATGGGTTGGGTAAACCCAAAAAATCCATCAAACCCACCCAAAAAAACCTAAAAAAGTGGGTTGGGTTGGGTGATTGGGTGGATATGGTTTTAAAAAATAAAAAACCCATAAAAAATAACGGGTTTTGGGTAAAACCAAACCCAAACCCAATAAACCCACTTACCCAATAATGTTCATTTTTTTTTCATTTTCATTTACATAGGGAGGAAGGAGAATAACAAAGCTTTTGGTTATAATCTTTCTTTAAAATAAAATGGTTATAAATCAAGTCTAATTTCTAAATTTGACACAATAAATCCTCTATATTGAAAATCAATGTCTAATTTCTAAAATTGACACAACACATCCTCTATATTGAAAATAAAAACATGTTAGAGTTACAAATTATGATGTTGAACTTTTTAGTTATTTTGAAGTTAAAGCAATTTTACGTCATCCCACTTTAGTTTGTTGCAAATATTTTATTTTATGATGAAATTTATTATTTAATATTATAACTTATTATTTTATAACGTTAAAATATAGTGAAATAGGTTACACAATTTTATTAAGAAAATAAAAAGTTGAGTAAATTTTATGAGAAAAAAATAGGAGGACGCGTCATTAGTATTAACAAAAAAACAAAAAAATAACATGGATAACCCACCACCCAACCCAAACCAAACCGAAAACTAGTGGGTTTGTCCAGACCCACCCAGTAATATAACGGATGAACATTTTACCTCACCCAAACCGCAGTACTCTATATGGTTTGGGTCTTGGATTTGGTCAAACTCAACCCAAACCCACCCACGTACACCCCTACCCATGAAGTTTCAACTCAGTCGAAAAGTTGTCCATAGAAGTCATAAAGTAAGTTGTCCAAGCTTTAACCTGGTATCGCCGTCAATTCTAATAAACAACAGAGGAGTTCAGGTGAAGTCATCAAACGTTACTCCAACACTTTTTAATAAAACAATTTAACATCAATTAGAACTAATGGAGGATCTGGTGGCAGCATACAAGACTTTTGTGACATCAAATACACAAAAGAATGTTTATTGACAGAAAAAGTGTCTTTGTTCTATAAGAAGGAAGGGCATTAGTTCAAAAATCTTACTATTGGGAGCATGAGAACACTTACTTCTCTATGTCAAATTAATGGAACTCCTACCAAACAAGAGGAAATGGAAGAATGATGTGTTCTTTCTTTCATGCAAGTCACCCTAATAGTGGTTGAGGCATTAAGCTAATGACGTAAAACAAGTGTTGCATGGGACGCAACCCATGAGATTTACGTTTTCGAGTTAGTCTGCAATTTCCATTTCCAATAAGTTACGACTTCTTGTCAAAAACGATTACTTTCTTTTATTGTTGCTAATCCTTATTATTATTTTTAATTTTAAATCTTTGCATTACTTATATAACTTTTCCATTTCAAGCTTAAATTGATTGAGTCTCAGAAAAGTTGTTTTAGAACATTTACATCAGAGAGCTAGCTTACCCGCGAAGTTCAAAAACATGGTAACTATTAGGGCTTGCTACGGAAGATACTCATCATAATCACCACCTCTTTTCCGTATAGCATAACCAGAGACTTTGAGCCAAATATTCAATCCATAATTCTTTCTATATTGAGTGTTCCATATGAATGATATTTTTATTCGAATTTACAGTTGTTCCCTATGGACTATCGGTCAAGTTATACTACACACGAGACAAAAGAAATTGTACCTTGATCTTTTCAAGTCACGCTTATTATTAATTATCTAATCATGATTTACTGGAGTCGGCTCTTTCAGTCACATATTCATTACATTAATAATTGTCTGATCTTGATCAAACAACTCAGAAAAAAGTATTTAAATTTTATTTATAATTCTGTTCTCAAATCAGGACCATCCCTTTATGATCAGACGACCGAGAATGCATGACTGCATAAATGCGGCAAATTGCTGACTGCAGTCAATCACGATCCATTATTATTATCCTTTGCTAACCCCTTTAAGCCCCGATGCAATAATTTATTTTGTTGTCACTAAGTGACGAATCATGTCATAAGTTTTGAGCCTCCATGCAATAACTCCTTTGAAAGTAAGTTTAATTTTGAGGGAAAATTCATTTTATTTAAATTCAAGTAAGCTAACCAATTTGCAAAAGAGGAAGATCACGGTTTAACAAAACCCAGCATTCGTCTATGGTGTTTGTTGCTTTTGTGATTCAATTTTTCATTTTGTTCCTTATAAAAACGTCCTGATTAATATGGATTGACATTCATTATCTGCCAATTCAGACATTATTCATTAATAATTATATCATCCCATTTTGATCAGGCAAATAAACTAGCGAAGAAATATTAAATTAACTTGTTAAAAAGAATAAAAAAAATTAGGCGCAAATAAATAAACAAAAAAAGTAGTGGAAGGCAACAAAAGCAGCAAACCCGTCACAAATGTCTCCTGAATCCTCCTAATATATTCGATTCACTAAATAGAGCCAAACACAAGTTACACAACATAAACAAAAAAGTGACCCAAACTTTTTTGAGTTCTAGTTTTCAACCGTGTTCAAGTTTTTGTTTTTCACGTATTATTCATCATGGCTTCTTCAACTCAAACTCAACAACATCAAATACTATCACAAAACTACGGAAGAAGAAGATGAAAAAACATGACACTTTTTTGTTGATGTTTATACTTTTTTTGTGATCGATATTAATGCATCTACATTTTATTGTGGCAAATACATCACTAACATTATATAAATAGATGTCTTTTATGTTTTATGTGGTGGACAAAGCACCGACAGTTTATGTGGATAATATTGCACCACGTTCAATATAAATATATGTCTCGACTAATGTACAATTAATTTTATTGTTTCTTTCATTTCATTCTAGCATGATTTTTCTTTAATTGTATCCACTTCTTTCAACTGAATCATGTCTCAGGATGAAAAAGTTGAAGGTTGTGTCCGACACGAAACTTTCAAGAGGATGGTTAAGATTTGGTTAACCCCCACTGCCAATGTGGAATGAGTTAAATACACAACTTAACCAATACTTTGTTCATTTTGGTGAAAATCAAACTACATGTCATGTTGGTGTACATACATGTGCTATGCATAGATCTGGCAAATGACAACGACAAAGGAACTACTATTTATCATGCTGAGATGCTTAAGGATGATGACGATGTAGTATCCATGTTTTTATGGATGGTATCTAAAGATAATAAGTTATATCTTTGGGTTCATTCGAATTGCAAGTCCCCAAATTATTAGTATAGATTTGGTGTCATGTTGTGGAGATTTTAGTTATTTGATGTAATGTTGAGTGACATTGTTAATTTCCTTAATGTTAAATTGATGTTGGATTTCAATCGTTTGTGTATTGTTAATGTAATGTTGAATTAGTGTAATTTTATTAAATTATGAATTAATGATTTTTGTTTTTATGAGCAATAATTATTGTTGGATAAATAACTGCTTGTGGAATGGTGTATCCGACTAACAAGTATATGAGCATGCCGTTTTGCGTCCTGATTGTATGTTTCAATTTTGAAAATTGTACTTTCTTCTCTATAACTAATAATAGCTAACTACTATTGCAAATAACGACAATTAACTATCGTTCCTAAAACGACTACCAACTGCCGTTCAACAACCAACATAATACATTGTTGTTGAAGGCATTTTAGTCACTTCAATATGCATGAAAGCAAACCATAAATGTCTAAAGAGCAATTTTCCACAACACACGGTGAAAAATCAGAATTAACAACATCACACTACAACTTAAAGAGTATTGTTGTTGACACATTTGATTTGATTGAGAAACACGAGTAAATTACTTAAATGTTCCTCGGCAATTAACTGTCGAAATTTTAAAGAACCGGCTGCAGTTAACTGCCGAGGAAAACTTTGGCAGTTAACTGCCGAGGAATTTCAAACATGAACTTAAATAAGGAAATACACCTAAATTTTCCTTAATTAAATTTAATTCTTTAATCCTTTTAAGGAATTAAACATAATTATTTTTATGATTTCATTCATATGATTTTTTTGCCATAAATGAAAAAAATATGAGAGATGAATAATATCTGCAATTGATAGTTAATGGACCTAAAATGATGATTCAATAAAAAAAATGCAACAACAAAAACTTTACAAATGATAAAATAATTATATTGATAACTATTAGTAATTAATTTCATTGATGTCTGTCATTATTCATAGGTTTGACTAACCTATTATTACTTTATACTAATATTTCACATATTATTACTTTAATTAATATGTTTGACTAACCTATTATTACTTTATACTAATATTTCACATATTATTACTTTAATTAACATGAAAAACTCAACAATAAAAAATAAAAACGCAACAACAAAGAAAAATGTTTGTTATCGGTAATTAATGAACCTAAAATGGTGATTCAATAAAAAAAAAATGCAACAACAAATAACATTATAAATGATAGAATAATTATATTTGTATAAATTTCATTGATGTCTGTCATTATTCATAGGTTTGACTAACCTATTATTACTTTATAATATTTTAGATATTATTCATCTCTCTTTCAAATAATTATATTTGTAATTATTCTATTAATAAAACCTCTTTTCTATTAGTAAGAAACGTGATCGAATATGTAATTCTAGGATCTCATATTTCTTCATTTATGGCAATAAAATTATACGAATGAAATCAACAACGTTATAAAAAGAATCATGTATTAAAGAATTAAATTTAATTAAGGGAAAATTTAGGTGTATTTCCTTATTTAATTTCAGCTTTGAAATTACTCGGCACTTAACTGCAATCGATTCTTCAAAACTTCGGCAGTTAACTGCCGAGGGACATTTGAGTAATTTACTCATGTTTCTCAGCCAAATCAAATATGTGAACAGCAATACTCCAACTTAAAAGGGTCAAAGCAAAGATAAGAAGTTAAAAAGAGAAATTAGTGAGAGGTTTAAAAAGGTAAAGAAGGACTGCACAAAATTAATTTTTATTCCAGCAATCCAAACAATTTGCAAAAGAGGAAAATCACGTTTAACAAAACCCAACATACGTATATGGTATTTGTTGGAAAATGCTATTTTTTTTAGAAAAATAGATTTTTGAAGACACAGTTGATAAATTTTAATTGCATGATTTATTTGTTCACTTCCTATTGTTTACAACATTTCCTTAAATTGCGATAAATAGTGCATTGTGATTGACTGCTCTTTATTCTTGAAAAATTCTTAATGTTATTTTTCTAGAAATATAACATTACTTCTTCTGTGATTCAATTCTTCATTTTATTCCTTACAAAAACGTCCTCCGCCAATTCAGACATGAGAGCTGCTATGTCCCGAGAAAAAACATCCAGAATTTATAGCGAATGGTTTTTAGCCATTGGATTTTCATCTTAATGGAATACATGGATGGTATTATAAGAAAGAGGTGGACCAGGCATAATCGTGATTTTTTCGGGATAATACTTTTCCCTTCAACTAGTATTTCCCTTCAGACATTAATCATTAACTATACTATCGCATTTTGATCAGGCAAATAAACTAACAAAGAAATACTTAAATTAACTTGTCAAAAAAACATTAGTAAAAAAGTAAAATAAATAAATACAAAACATAGTGGAAGGCAACAAACACATCACACATGTCTCCTGAATGCTCCTCCTAATATATTCCCTTTCACTAAAAACATCCAAACACAAGTTACACCATAAACAAAAAGTGACCCAAACTTTGAGTCATTGTTTTCAACCCTAGTTCAGGTTTTTGTTCTTCACGTCATCATCATATTCATGGCATCTTCAACTCACACTCATCAAATACTACCACAAAACCTTCATGGTGGAGGCTCCACCTCAGCACCACCACCAACACCATCAACTACCACCACCAACAACAACCACCTCTCAACTTCCACCGCTGCTGATGCACTCTCCCGCCTCCTCCACCGTCTCCCACCCAACCTCTCTCTTCCCACCATCCGCCGATCCTCTCCAACCACCACCTCTCCTCCTTCTCTCTCCTTTTCATCACTCACACCAGAAAAACTCATCTCCTCCATTTCTCAACTTGGTTTTATTCAACTCACTGATCACTCAGTTTCTTCAAAACTTGCCAACTTGGCTGAGTCAGAGTCACTCAAACTCTTCAACCTTTCACATGATCAAAAAGAATCATTCTTCCCTCAAAACTGGCCTTTCGGTTACGAAGGTGACAACGACAACGACGAAGAAAAACTCGTTGAGTCGTTCCGGTTCCAGTTCGACTCGTTGTGTTCAACCGAGTCGAACCAGATAAAACTAGAATCACTCAGCGAGTTTGCATGTGCACTTGAGAAACTAGGTTTGAATATTATTGATGTGTTGATGAATGGTTTGGGGGTTGAGAACCCGGTTGGTGATGACTCGAACCGGTTTAGTTCGATTATGTGGGTTTCTGAGTGTTTGCCAGGAAATAAACCCGGTTCAATGGGTGGGTTTTACCCGTTTATAGTGGGATTGCAGTATCAGATAAGGTGTCAAAAATATTCGTTGTTGTCGGATTCAGGTGGATGGGTTTCTGTGTTGCCACACGTGGATTCTATCTTAGTTACTGTTGGTGATGTTGCTCAGGTTAGTTTATTAGATTTTTCTACTTGTAAGATTATTTTATGACTTTTTGGCTATTTGTTAATTTTTGTTGAGCAATCAATTATTATAATATTTGAATGTATAAAATGGAGTCACTATAATTCTTAGATGTAAGAGAAATATTTATGGGATATTGGGATGTGTTTATAATTTGGATTAAGATGATTAAGTGTTCAAGGACCAACTGAAATGATTATTTACCTTTTTTTTTTTTTGTACGTCTACTACTTTTCTAATTATTAGAAATTTATTTTCTTTTAGTTAGTGCCTGGTTTGTGGGGATAAGCTTATGGGGTAATGTCAGATTAGTTTGTCTGCTTTGAATTATTTATGATCGCATGCAAGTACCATAATTTTGCCACTTAGTTGCGTGTATAATTTAATATTTTGGTATACATTGTATAATTCAATTTTGAATCATCAGCAATGAAAATTCAAATTTGAAAACGCCGTAGTTTGAACAAAGCTTCAAAAACTAAGGTTATAACAAATTGTATTTTTTAAAACAAATGTTTTCTGTATGAGGGATTATTAATTATCTGAATGAGCCATCTTTTAGTTGCTCACATGATAAACGAGAGATGTTATGTTGGTGGTTTTTTCTTTATAAAATGTTATGTTGGTGGTGTTATTTTGTTTATTTTCTAGAATGATTAAGACATTTTTAAATAATTCAGATATTATCGACGTTTTTTTAGGAGATAGTATTATTGACGTTTGTTATGTGTATATGAAAAAACATAATTTAGGTTTGGTCCCACATTTTGATTTTAATCACCCAGAAAATTTATGTTTGGTCTGGTCCAATCTATGGCAACTCAAGGGAGGCCAGGAGGAAATTTAATTAATTGTTATTTTTTTTCACAAAAGGAGGAAATTTAATTAATGTAGTTGCGTATGTGCCTTAAGTACATAATTTCTAGATTTAGTTTCATAAATTTATGTTTTGATGGACGGTCTATTGGAGAGGGAATGGAGGAAACTAAATTAAGTATATGATTAGATTACTATCATTTATGGCCTTTGCCCTCTTTTGTAAAAAAAAAAAAAAAAAAAAAAAAGATTACTATCATTTATGAAACTAATCTTTAATTTTTTTTTTTAAATCTTAAATATGGAAAGGATCTTTTCCATTATGAATTCTCACAATTTTTCAAAGTGAAATCTCATTCATCATCAATAGAAAGAGAAAAGATGATTAAAGTTATAAAGAAAAGTGAAATGATATATTTTAATGGCAGAGATTATAAAAATGGAAAAGAAATCAAGTGAAAAGTACACTCGAGAGGATCCAAATCCCTTAAATATATATCAAAATTAATATTTAATATAGACTTCTCTAGAAGTTCTCCCCTCTAAATTAAAAACCCTCAAAACCCAACTCAAGCTTTCTAAAAGTAGAAGTAAAAAAAGTTTAGAAGCTATATGAATAATTATTTATCCAATTTTCTGTTAAGTATTTTTTTATTTTTTTTTTATCTTTAATAGTACATCAAACTAATGTCAAGACATATGCAAGTAGCATATTGATATGTTTGTTTACCATATATTAATATATAAATGTGTAGGTTTGGAGCAATGGAAAATTAAAGAAGGTAAGAGGCAGACCAATTATGGCAGCATTAGGAGATGAAAATGATTCAAGTTGCATAACAATGTCGTTGCTAATAACCCTTCCTTTAGAGAGCAATGTAGCTCCACTTCTTCCCATTGGCAACAAGAACAAAGTTGAAGATGATATTGATAATGATGAAGAAGAAAATAACATTGGTGGTGAAGGACAAAAAAGGGTATTCAACTCTATTGATTTTGAGGACTATGCTTGGAGAGTTTATCATGAACGTCTCTTATTCAAGGATCCATTGGATAGGTACCGTATTACTCAATAGTTGGAGTTGCATGCCTCTCACTACCTCTTAGTGTTGTTATTTTATTTTATTCTTTTCTTTATAGCTATATCTGAGTTTTTTGAGAGATTTATAAATGTTAGTCCTATAAGGTTTTAATTTTGGATGATGAAAGGGGGAAAAAACTAGAATGAGACGGGGTAATATTATTTTGTTCTCATTGGGAGGACTATATATGATGAGTTGTATATGGTCCATTTGTTGATTTGATTGATTTTGAAGGGCTTGAGAACTTTTTTTTGAGTTTGTATTAATTAGTACTCTAGGCAATGGCTTTAATTATCTCTTTTCATGGAATATTATCAATTATTCATCCTACCCGTCTTCATTCAAATAATTGTCATTCATTTGTTTCCATTTACCATCTTCATTCAATTATCTCTTTTAAGGAATAATATTATCAATTATTTATACTCCTCTATTCAAGTGGTTTCAAAACTAGAGAGAAAAAGATGAAGATGATGATTTTAGGTTAAAAATTGATCCAAAACCACCCTTCAATGAAGAAACAGTAAGAGAAAATTCAGAGAGAGAAAACTAAAGTCGAATTGTAATTATTTTGCATCATACAATATTATTTCTTATTTTTAATATAGTTTGCATTATTTTTCTTTGAAATTTTAGCCACATATATGCTGAATGTCTAAACCCTGATTACATGGTGGTAATTAATTAGAAAGACAACATTTTTTGGGTTGATTTTAGATGCGAGAATGTGCCACAATTTTGCTTCAATGGTGGTCACACTTTCAAAACCAACTCTACAAAGTCCCAACTAGTAAACAAAACCCCTCTATAACCTTGAATTCGATCTAATCAGTTTTGTAGAAGGCTAATGGATCCAAAGGAATAAAATTAGCAACTCATATCAATAAAAAAAAAAAAAAAAAAGCTTTGGCCAAAACAACCCCCCATATGCCTTCTAAAATGTTGCATATGTTTGCAACCATGAATATGCAAAGAAACCTCTCTAGAGCCTACTCATAACTCTTCAAATTTTAGAGGACCAAATCAAGGTTTCCCGAGTCCTACAGATCAGAGAAGAATATTTCCAAGACAAATGGAGACAATGCTTAAACAGACTACTTTCTACATGACTATAGATAATGATCATAAATAACCAGCCCAACAAAACTCAAGTTCAACTATCAACAAACCTACGAAACAAAAATTAGGAAAAGCAAAATGCTTACAATAGACAAGTTGGAATACCTCCTGGAAGATAACATGAAAATCACATGTAATGGCAAATTCACCCCATATCCAACAAAAACGGTCGGCCTGTTCAACAAGCCAACCGATATAATTATTCGTTTTGTTGATTTACAACTTTCTTGAATCAATTAACAAAGAGTATCTTTTGATAAACATACCGAACATTTGTGAATGCATGCTTTATTAATTACAGAAAATATTAAGTAGTAGTATTAGATAAATCACACACAATTGTTTTCTCTCATTTTCATGAGTTAAACATGACTTCATTTCAATCACAAACAATAACACTTGCTACATGAACAAACCTCCAATATATCTTGCAAAGAATACACGTTTCTCTCATTCTTCATTTATTAAATATGAATTTTAAAAGTCATGGATTTCAATCATAAACACCACCGCTAACTATATGCATAAATCATCAATATGTGTTACAAATAATACAAATATCCTTCACTTTTCATGTATTAAATATTAATTTTTAAGTCATGCATGTCATGTGAGAATACATATTATATATGTTCAAAAAACAAAGTGATTGTAAATATTTTTAACCTCGATGTGTTATATCCTTCTTCTCTATCAAATAATTGATTTTACTTTTTATAAATGATCACATAAAATTTTGTTACAATCTAATGTTATATTAACAAATAAATGACATTACTTTGAAATTAGAAAATAAACATTAGTAAAGTTAATTGTTTATTTGGTCTCTCATTTATTTTTATCTGTTTTTTTTTTTTTTTTTTTGCATTTTCTTATTCTTTTAGTACAAATCATAAAATAAAGACACTTTTATCGATGCAAAGAGTACCAAAAATTATTACCCCAATAATTTCCTTAAAAAAATTATCACCTCAATCATTATTAACATATACCAATTTAAAAAAATTTAATGCACCTCCAAATATTTATACATATTATATTTTATTTATTTAGAGGATACGTATTATATGTATGAATCCCCTTTATGGTCCCATGAAAGGTTGCCCATCCCGACTTTTCTTAGAGCTACCATTGTAAACATCACTTATTTAGTTATTTGAAATCTATATCCTTCTACATGCCAAATTATTTTATTTTTAGGTTTAATTGCATTTTTGGACCCCTATCTTTCCAAAAGTTGCGATTATGGACCCCTAACTAATTTAAATACAAAACAGCCCCCTATGTTTTGATTCTTTGGCAGCTTTGGACCCCCAAGGCAAAAAAAAATTGACATGTGGCACCTCACTTAGGGTGTCACGTCAGCGTTGACCGAGTCAACAATGGATTGAGGTCCAAAACTGCCAAAGAATCAAAACATAGGGGACTGTTTTGTATTTAAATTAGTTAGAGGTCCATAACCGCAACTTTTAAAAAGATGGGAGTCCAAAATTGCAATTAAGTCTTTTTTTTTATGATTAAGGACTTCTGCACTGTACACAAGCCCCCATCACTTATGATATAGTAATGAATATTGATTGTAATAATGTACTAATGTATTTTTTATTACATTATATATTGATTATAATGGTTTCAATTGTGTTGTTTTATAAAAAAAATTGAATGATATAAATAATACTATTTGACATTAAGTTATAATCTATATTTTAATTAAATTTGTTCATCAGCATTTGTGGAACGTTAAAGCAATGTAATCTTTTTAACAAACATTAAACATACAAATTTACATAATAATATAACTTTTAGATCAAGTACATTTGAAATAGGAATATGGAATGTTTACATAAGCAAATTTAAAATAAATAGTATTTCCAACTTAAAAGTCATTGTTTTGCATTGGTACAAAACTTTTCCATCCTTTTCTGATCTGTGTGCTACTTGAGGGATTCAAGTATTGTTGGAACATTGGTGTGCAGATGGAAAGAAATTGGAAGGTTGGAAGATTAAACATCAAGTAATTAAACTTTGATCTAGTGTTGTGTGAATTGAAAAAATAGAGTGTAAGAGTCCCACATAAAATAGAACACACACATTAGTAGTGTTTAAATAGTGGTATTTTATTTTAAATACCTGATAATGATGCAAATAATAATTATTATTATTTTTTATTCATGGATATTACTTCCCATAATTTTAGGTTATGTTTGTTGTGATAAGATTAAGAATCCAACTGAATTTCATATCTTTCCTTCATTAGTTTGTTTAAGCTAATCTTGTGGATTTGCTTCTTTTTGAACTTATCTGATTAGTTTGTTACTTGAGTTGATCTTGGGTTGCTTAATTTTTAAGTAAGTTTACTTAATTCTTAAGTCTCTCCAAATTAGTTACAAACTCTCCCTATAAAAGGAGAGCTCACCTAGTTCAAAAAACACACCAAAGAGTTTCATTGAGTTGTCGGGAACTCTTTCTTTCTTCTCCCCTTCTTGACTTGTATTGACGAGTCTTCTTTTCTTCATCTCCTTTTTCTATCCCTTCGGAATTAAGAGTGTTCTAAAGACCATAGTCCCTTTTCGGTTTAATGTCCCTTCAGAATAATTAAGAATGGTCTTAAAAACATAGTCCCTTCGAAATAAATAGTACTATTAAAATCATAGTCCCTTTTTGGAATAATAATGTCGCGTCGGAATTAAGAATGATCTTAACGGTATATATAAAAAGTATTTCAATATTTTTCTATTTGAGGAGAAATGGTGGTATCACCATATTTGAGTGATCGTAGTGCCATATTGATGTTTTGGAGAAATTAAAGTTAGAATGGTGGTAACACCATATTTGAGTGGTCTGAACACCATAACAGAGTGGTAACAATACCATATTAAAGTGGTTTCAGTATTAAAGAGTGGTCTTAGTACCATATTTGAGGGTGTAATTCTCGAACGATTTTCTACAATGCATAGTTAACTGCACAGTTGTAGTTGAGCTTGTTTTATCCTGGAGGCGGCGTGGTTGATAGTCTGCCTTGCACAATTTTTGACAGTGCCACGAAACGTCTTAAAGAGAGCGACCTGCCATGACTCAACCTAGTAACAGCTTCGGTAGATAATATAATGAATTTGGAAATCCAAATACAACAATTTGAAAATCCAAAAACAACAAGTATTAGTTCATGTATAAATATTTTTCCATTACTTTTTGATAGAATTTGATACTCAAAGTTTTTTCAACAATAGGAGATTTTTTAGATATTCTTAATTTCACATATCACTATTTTATTTCATTATTTCACTGAAGATGTCTTTGGCATATATAGGAAGTGAGGCATGGTTCAAAAAAGGGTTTTTAGACACTCTACATTCCTGGGAATCGACATTATTTCACCCTTACGAATTTTAACTTTCATAATGTGGGAATGTGGTGTAGTATGACTAAGTCTTCCACAATAATGACATCTAACGTTGAGAATGCGAGGTTTACCGTCCTCGTTTTTGTTGACAAAGGAGTGTTTTTTGGAAGGTATTCTATAGGAATTTCTCTTGTCTTTTGATTTCATGGTAAACTTCATTTCACCTTTGGAGACTTGTTCTATTTTAAAATTTAGGTATTCAATCTCCTTATGTAAATTAGGACAAGTTTCACAACTTGGAAAATTCATTCCATTTGAATCATATTTGTTGGATTTGTTTTAGCTGGTTCATGGCTAGGAATTGCAAGTTTTTCATGTACATGAGATGTATGTTCTTCTTTTAAACATTCAAAATCATTTTTGAGTTGTGAAAGCTCGGATTCGAATTTTAAAATTGTTTTCTTTTGAGTAATTAATTTCTGAAATGCATTCAAAGGTTCACCATGCATTTCTTGCAGAGCTTGTTGTGATTGCTCATAAGAAAGATTAAATTTGGATTCAGAGTTGGAGTAACTTACGTCATTTTTTTTCACTTGACCCATGAAGCACTAGTTTGCAACTTCATCATTTTCGGTGTCGCTAACCACAGATGTCATGTCATCATCTTCCTAAGCAACATACACTCTTCTTCCTCTTGAGTTTCAATTTGAATTGAGTATTCCTTTGCCTTTAACTAACTCCGGACATTCATAACAACTTACTACTTTCTCTTCTTTTTTCGATTATTTTCCTTTGAGTGATGCCTTTCTAAAGTTGACTAAGTTCTTGTCATTATGTGTTAGACCGTTTCTCTTAATGTAGTGATTCTATCGTCTCAAGAACAAACCAATTTCGTCTTCATTGAGTGAATGAGTCACTTTCATCTTGAATCGAAGAAGTAGCCACTAACGAGGAGGCTTTCAACGCGATGGACTTCTTTTCCTTCTTCTTGACATCTTTCTCACTAGTTTTCAGCCTTAACATCTCGTGTTCATGTTCTTTGAGTTTACCAAAAAGAGTGGTGATACCAAGAGTATTGAGGTTTTGAGATTCTATTATAGCGGTGACTTTGGCTTCCAATCTCTAGTCATACACCTCAACACTTTGTTAGTACAAGCTTGGTTTGAGATGTCTTTTCCTAAGTTTTGTAATTTGTTAACAATGTGAGTGGACCTCATTTGCATGAAGGAGACGGTTTCACCATCCTCCATGTGAAAGAGCTCGTATTGTTGGATAACAGTATTGATTTTTGATTGCTTCTCAGTACCCTTATGTAGAGTTTTTCCAAGGCGTCCCTAATTGCCTTAGCAGTCTTACAATGTGAACCGAATGATACTAGCTCATTCATGCCAAGGGCGAAAATGAGCATGTTTCTCGCTTTCAAGTCATATTGAACCTTTTTCTTATCATTATCGATCAATTGACCTTATGTTTGTTTTGTATGACACCGTCAACTTCAACTTGCGGTTCAAACCGTCCATTGACGACGACGTCCCAATCATCCATTTCCAGGTTTGAATGGAAAGAGGTTTAACATCGGTACCGGTTAAGGGAAGAATTAAAGAAAAAATTAAACAAAGTAATGTACATGAATAAAGGAAGGGTACAAGAATGAGTCAATAATTAGAAGGACAGGAGGGAAAAATTTCATGTGCATGATTAGGAGCTATACTGTTTTTGTAACTGAAGAAGGGAAAAAAATTATGCAAACCCCTCAATCTATTTAGCTGAAAGTGAAATGAAACGTGAAGTTAGATAATTTGGGGTCTAATTTTGTGTATGTGTATGCGGCAAAAATGAGGTGACGTGTCAGGTAGATAATTTGGGGTCTAATTTAATAAAAGCAAATTTGAGTGTATTGGTACACCATATCCTTAAATTAATTGTTAAATGAGTTACTTTTTGAAAAAAAAAAATTATATCACCTATAATTATAATAACTAAATCTTATTTACCAAAAACGTCGACGAAATAAATTTTAAATTTTCAGAACTTTTATTAATCATAATACAAAATTTTGATTATTTTTTACAATTAAATGTAAAAAAAATTAGTATGATTTTTATAAACAATGAAATGATGTTTTTTTTCTTATGAAATGATATTTTTTAAAATATAAATATCAACATATAGCTCTTTATTTCATAAAAATGATAGGTAATTTATTGATTTTTGAAGCAAGAGTACTGGTACATCCTAATTTGTGTATGAAACTCTATTTTAACTACAATGCTTTCTATTTTAATCTCATTTCACTTTCTTTTTTTAGATTTTTCTTTTAAGTTTGTAGACGAAGTGAAAAGCATCACATAAAAATCTCACACACAACTACGTGGTCTCAAATTCAAACTCGAGTGAAGGTATCCAGCATAACAATGACACCATTGTACATTGAACATGAACTTAGGTGCGATTTTTTTTTACTTTTACAAGTGATGTTTTCTAAAAACAACAATAATATTTGGATATTTCTAATAGAGGGTTGGTGATTTGGAAAAAAATCAATAAACCCAAAAAACTAAAACATATAAAAAATTACCCAATCTTTGCTGGTTCAGATAACTGCACTTATCCAACATATGAATGAAGACATTGTTATTCAGATAGCTGCACTTATATACGAGAAGGTGCGATGATTCATTAACATTTCCTTTTTTTTTTCCTTTATCCTCTTTCGTCCAAAGCCATTAATCACTCTCTTTTCTTCCTAACTCACAAACAAAGTCTAACTCCTTTAAATTTTGTCTTTTCTTTCCAAACCTTAAATGTTGCATCCCACCACGATGAATACATCTTCGGTCCCCTCTCTCACGCAAAAGGATTAAGTGTAGTCAGCAGTTTAGAGTCATTTGACGCAGTTTTGATTTTTTAAAATTAGAAAAATTCTAACATTGAAATCTAAATCATTCGATCTTAATGGGTTGACCTTGATCTCTCTGATTGAATGCATGCAGTTATGGGTACCGACTACACTCAATCTGGAACTCTCTCTCACATCCACTCTCATCACTAATCTAGGCTTTGTTTGCGAGTTTGGAGGGGAAGAAAATGAAAGGCTTTGAGGGGTGCAAAATATGAAGAAAAATAGAGAAATCTTACAAATTTTTTAAAAGAGTAGTTTTTTAGAGAATGGTAAATTAATGCATATGATTACTTTATTTTTAATTTTAAAAATATTATAACAACATAAATTAAATTTGAAGAATTCTTATTAACCCTCCAAAATCCCCCAAATCTCACCTCCAATACAATTTTTTAGTTCCTCCAAATGAGGAGGGTTTTGTATTATGAAGAAAAGTTAACCCCCCGAAGCCCTCCTCTCCCATTTTCTTCTATTTCTTCCACTTGCTCATTCCTTTTTTCCTAAACCTTCCCCTCCCTTCCCCTTCAAACTCGCAAACAAAGCCTTAATGAAAGTTTTTTTTTTTTTTGGTACAACAAAGCTATATATTTTTTTCTGGTCAAGACAAAGCTATATATTTTAACCGTATATGATTTGTTATATTTTATTTATATAATATTGACAATGGATTTTGAAGAATGCACCAGCTCAACTTTTTTTTTTTTGAAGGAGCACCAGCTCAACTTGCTATATTAAAATGTCATTTCATCATGTACATGCTCCTATATGTGTACCTGCTTCACGCCCTTGGGCTAGGACCACATTGATTTTTCTACGGGGTCTCTTTCTCCTTTCCCGATATATTTCATTGTTTATTTTCCTTATGTTATTAGGTGATCATATTCCATATATATATATTTATCTAAATTAGGGTCGTTAATACTTTTAGGATCAATAAGGGTGTTTGGCTTGAAGACACAATGAGTGATGTTGCCATTTAGCTAATATGATGTATACATGTGAAAGTAAACTACCTAGATCTTTGGCTTTGATGCTTTCAGAAGTTTGCTTTTCGAAATAATTGATAAAATGAGATGCTTACATTTATATATTTAAATGTTTATCTTAAATGCAAAGCTTTCCTTCAAAAAAAAAAAAATCTTAAATGCAAAGCTTGCCAACAAACTAATTATCGCGGCACATTTTCTAAAAAAAATAAAATAATTATCCAACCTTATAATTTGGGACGACGGGGTAAGTTAATTAAGTGATGACTTTTGAGAAATGTATTTTCGTCATCTTTTTACTGTGATATTGGTACAAAGTATCCACCGTCGTTTAACAATGATTAATCTTCATCAAGGAACCAATGAGGCACACAAAGTCGATTCTCCTTTTCCAACTAGATCGCATGCTTAAAGAGCTCAAAATCAAATCCTTTACCAATAACACCAATCTATTGTTAGTGATGTTTTCATCATTTATTTCAATGCTAAATTAAAATATCCACCTTCATCATGAACTAAATGACCATTTTAATTTGGGTGATGCTAACTAGTGCCTCGAGGACATTAGTTAAGATATTGTCATTCTTTCTAATTCTGCACTTTAATTAATACTATTTTCGTCCTTAAGTATAAGACTCATTTGAAAAAATCACGGGGATTAAGAAAGTTGACATTTGTATAAAAATTGTTTGTAATCACAACTGCTTTTTACAATTTTATCCTTATGAAGTCAAAGCGAATGTCAGATGAGTGAAGAAAAAATGTTTTGATCTATAAGAACAAGGGGGTTTTCAAAATTATGCAAATTATAGGAGAATTAAAGTTATGGGTATATCATAGAGTTACGAGAAAGATTGAATGAACGAAGATTAAGAAAAATGTCTCAAGTTACTGGTAACCAATTTGGTTTCATGTCTTAGAGGTCGACCTTGAAAGCGATCTACTTACTCATCAAATGGATAAAAAAGACTTACGCTTAATTTTCATTGATTTGGAGAAGACTTGTGATAGAGTTCATAGAGAGTTTTGTGGACAACCCTAGTGAAGAAAGGAGTTATGATTGCATGTTCAAGCTATCAAGGACATGTATGTGAGGGCTTCCACTAGTTTGAGGACGTAGGATGGAGGCACAAACAATTTTCTCATAAAAACATGATTGCACTAATGATCAACCTTAAACTCTTATCTTTTTGCTTTAGTTTTGGAGTATTTATGGAACACATTCAAGAGGTAGCACCAAGATGTATGTTTTTTTAGTTGATATAGTCCTACTTGAAGAGTCGGAGGAGGAATTGAATGGGTGGTTGGAGACTTAAGGACAAGCTTATAATCATATGGTTCTGTTTGAGCAGAAGCAAGACAAAGTATATGTAATGTAATTTTAGCAAAAGACGTAGTATTTCTACCTAGCTTAGAAGTCAAAGTTGAAGAGCATATCATATCACAAGTAACATAGTTTAAATATATTGGATTTATAGTACAAAATGAAAGAGAAATAGAAGCAATATTGTATGGAATAAAGTGTTAGGTGTTGAAGAACCAACACAAGAATAAAATCAATATAGTAGATACGAGGATGTTGTGTAGTAAAACTAGCTATTAGATAGAGGATGTTGTGTTGGATGTGTAGTAAAACTAGCTATTAGATAGAATTTGAAATGAATATTAGAGAGAGTCTGGATAGCACCTATTGTGAAAAAGATAGTGGAAAATAAGTTTAGGTGGTTTGGGATATAGAGAGAAGACATATAAATTTTGTTGTAATGGGAGTAGATCATATGAAGTATAGCCAAGTCACTCAAATGCAGAGGAAAACTTAGAAAAACTATTAGAAAATGATTTTTTTTGTTACAACTATTAGAAAATGATTGAAGATTAATGAGATGGATGCAAATATAATTTATGACAAAACATTATGCCATAATTTGATCTACTTAGTCAATTTCTTTTAGTGAGATAAGACTTTATTATTGCTATTATTCTAAAATAAGATATTTTAACGATTTTAATATTTGTGCATTAATTATTTAAAAAATAAACGCTAAAATTTGATTTTGTACCGTCAATCCATGCGAATTACTCAAATTTTATTATTTTTTTAAAATGTTAAATTATCATGTAACTTTTTCATTATCCTTCAAAAAAAAAAAATGTAAAATTGAATGTCACGTCACAACTCATAGAAGAAACTTAGAAGACAGGATTCATACCCCTCATAAAGTTCCCTAAATATAACTAATCTCAAACATTTGTTTAATTACTTTTTCATAATTTGTTGACTTATATTAATATATAGACTTTGCTGTTAGAGTGTGCTTCTCTCTAAAAAACACTTTACTATTACCATCAAAGAATTGCTTCTTTACAATCCGAAACTGAAAGTGTAAGACAGCAACGTTGTGTCCACCAAAGAGTCTCAAATTAAACCACCAGACCCTTGCACCTGACTAAGACTACTACCAACTTTGAAAGCTTTGAGATCACTCCTTTGTATCCCTCCCCCTCACGTATTCATTGAAAGTGGTTGCATTGCCAACGGATCAAGGGGAATGACTACTAATAAAATAATATAATAAATGGTTTTTTTTTAATACATAAATATTTTTTTATAGTATATATATTTTTTTGGTATCAATTGATTCACTTTTTAGTCTCTATAAATTACAAAATTGCACGTTTGTAGTGATTTTTTAGAGACTAAAGACATAGACTAAAATATGCAATTTTTTGTAATTTGTAGGACTAACAAATGGATAAATGGATTATAAAAAATAACATTTTTTAAGCTTAATTTTTGTTGTAAAATATAAATTAGAGCAAACTAAATATGTAATTCACTTGACTCAAGAAATTAACAATAGTTTACAAGAAATATTGATATATACAAAAACTATTGAACAAGAAATAAATTTGATTTTTTGTGTCTAAATTTAAAGTCAATATTAATATATTTTGACACGAATGATAGATGTTTGAGCCTTTTAACTATTTAGTCAATCAATAGGTCGATCCTTCGACAAATGTGTATTGAAAAATATATGGTGAAAGAGATCAATTCATCCTCTTAGATTATCTCGATATATTAATCTTTTTAGTTATACACGAGAATACTTAGTTTATAATAAAATGAAGGGTTAATAGTGTTTTACCCCCTATAATATAGACTATTTTTGGGTTACTCTCTGTAAATTTCATTTTTTAAATTTCATCCTTGTAATTTGAAGATTTTTTGATTACATTTTGGACCTTCATAGCATCAAATTACAAAATTTATAGTACTTCCGCCCCTGTAAATTTGAGCAAATTTCGATTTACCTCCGTCATATCATCGATTTTGTACCGTCAAAATTTATGAAAGTCCAAAATCAAAAATCTTCAAATTACAAGGATGAAATTCAATTATAGGATGGTAAACCGAAAATGACCTATATTACATTGATAAATCATTATTAACCCTAAAATGAAATTCATCATGCTAGACAAAAAAATTCTACATCAGTGAATTATGTTAGAAATTAGAGATCTTAAAACTAAACTTTACTTATACACTAGTGTCTTTTAAATTGTATGAATTAATAAGTTTAATGGTGGGATCTCATACATAACTCCTCAGTCTTCATATTTTAACAGTAAAATGACTTTGAAAATTGAGAAAGACAACCATCCATCCATCCACCAAATAACCTTCTTCTATATACTTTGAAAAGATCATTTCACCAAACCCCAATTAAACAAACACAACCTAATTGAATTCACGTCTATTTCTTTCTCAAATGTCTCTCATTTCTTCCTCTATATTTCTACCTCTTTTCTTATCTTCTTTGCTCACTTTTTATTCTGATTATTCTATTTTTCTCTTTTTCTTCTTTCTTCTCTGCCATGCAGTCTTTTCGTCGTAAGACACCTCTTTTCAACTCAGAAGCAGGGACAATGAAGGGTCGCAAGAACAATAACCTTTCCATTTTTGTAGTGGTTTTTTCCATTTGTCTCTTTGCTGTCTTCATATACAATGAAGACGTTAAATCAATAGCTGAGTTTCCATTTTCAAGGCCTAAAGTACAAGAAACCCATCAAGAAAAACCGAATAAGATCGAGTCATTACAAAAAGATACAAAGAAAGTGGTTGTAGAAGAAGACACTGTTGATGTTGATGATACCAAAAAAGATGTTGTGGAAGAAACTGTCACTGTGAAAGCTTCTAAGAATTCAAGAACTAAACCTGAGAAGAGTGTTGATGATGATGAAGATTCTGATGAGCCACAAGAACGTGTTAAGGTGAAAAAAATTGTTATGACAGAGAAAGAGGAGAAGATTGAATATTTAGAAGAAGAGGAAGAAGATGAAGAAGAGGTTGAGTTGCCACCAAAAGATTGTGACTTGTTCAATGGTAAATGGGTTTTAGATAACGTGACACATCCTTTGTATAAAGAAGATGAATGTGAGTTTCTCACTTCTCAAGTTACATGTATGAGGAATGGAAGACGTGATTCTTTGTATCAGAATTGGAAATGGCAGCCAAAAGACTGTTCTATGCCAAAGTATGCAATATTTTTTTCATCTCTTTGAATTATCCAATTTTGTTGATGAATATTTTTATTCTTAATGATTGCATTTTTGTGTACTTAATTTAAGGTTCAAGCCAAGATTGTTGTTTAAGAAGATTAGAGGGAAGAGGTTAATGTTTGTTGGAGACTCTTTGAATAGAAACCAGTGGGAATCAATGGTTTGTATGGTTCAATCTGTAGTTCCTTCGGATAAGAAGACTTGGTACAAGACTGGTTCTTTTGCCATCTTGAAAATTACGGTTTGTCCTTATTCTTTTTCTTTGAGTGTTCAAGTTAGGGAATTAATTATAGCCACATTAATTGGTATTTAACTGAAATCCTTCACAATATCAAAAATTGGGATCAAACTGCTTTTTATAATCTTGATGCTAACCATCTTATCATAATAATTTGCATTAGAATCTCGATTGAAAAAGGTATCCTTATTTATTTAGTGTCCGACTTATGTCTATTAGCATATTACTTTGCATGGAGGAAAACTGTGAGAAACCAAAAATAATAATTTGCTAAATTATTAACCACAATCATAACATAATACTACTTTGAATGGTAAAGTACCATTTATCATAATGGACTATAACAAACATGTAATGATAATTATTTTGTGCATAGTGTGGTCCACTGAAATTGATGACCAAAATGGAATTGTTTAAATACCAAGTCACCTCTCTATTTTAGCCTAGTTAGTAGGATCTGGCTTCACTAGATTGAGACAAGTAGTAAAGAAAGGACATTTTGTGTCAGGGATAACATGGTCTTATTCAATGTTGCTTAGGATACACTCTTGTTGTTTGTGTAGGAGCCAGGACACATAATTACTACAGTGGAATTTTACTGGGCCCCATTCCTTGTAGAATCAAACTCAGATGATCCAAATATGCATAGCATATTGAACCGTATAATCATGCCTGAATCAATTGAAAAGCATGGAGTGAATTGGAAGGAAGCTGACTACCTTATCTTTAACACCTACATATGGTGGATGAACACTTTTAACATGAAAGTCTTGTAAGCACTAGATCACATTTCTTTTCTTATTTA
This sequence comes from Medicago truncatula, assembly GCF_003473485.1. NCBI lineage: Eukaryota > Viridiplantae > Streptophyta > Magnoliopsida > Fabales > Fabaceae > Medicago > Medicago truncatula. The sequence goes on from NC_053046.1 coordinate 36,888,044, forward strand.
ATATTACGTAATTTTGAAGCAAGTTAATGAAACTTATATATTGATTTGTGTGTGATGCAATAGACGAGGTTCATTTGATGAAGGGGCCACGGAATATGATGAAGTCTCTAGGCCAGTAGCATATGAGAGAGTAATGAAGACATGGTCAAAATGGGTGGATGACAATATTGACCCAAATAAAACCAAAGTTTTCTTCACTGGCACGTCCCCTCTTCACATCAAGTAATAACCATATATCTCAGTTTTTATGCTTTTTATTCTTTCAAAACTAATTTTGGGATCAATAAACATTGATTTGTCAATATAACAGTGATTCAAACACGAAGAATATTATATAAAAGGACAAAATGAATTTTTCTTTGTGAACAAATGAAATTTAATTTGGTTACGTATTTTGAATATTTTAGTTTTATATGAATGATATAGGAGAAGACGTATGTACGGTACCAGATACATTTGACCCTGTTCTCCATTTTTTTTCATATCTCCATTACTGTCCAGTTGTTTTTTAATACAAAAAGCACACATCATGTGATTGGAAAATAAAATATCTATGATACTTTTTTTTTAACACATGATATCGATGATGATGTATTAAACTTTCTTTTATGAGAATCATGACTGTTGCATAAATATATATTATCATAATTTTACTCCACCAAATAACCACTCCTAATTTAGAATATCAAGGAATCAAATTCTTGGTATAGTTGGTGACCCATTCCCTTGGGAGTTGGTAACATTTTATTGTTTGTACTTGACCTTTAAACTTTAACACATTTGGGGAGTTAGTGATATTTTATTGTTTGTACTTGACCTTTAATCTTTAACACAATTGGTCTTTGAATTCAACATTTACAATTAACTGATTAATCATTTGATTTTATAGGAGTGAGGACTGGAACAACCCAGATGGTATAAAATGTGCTAAAGAAACAACTCCAGTTCTCAACATGTCGACCCCTTTGAATGTGGGCACAGATCGTCGCCTTTTCGTCATTGCCAACAATGTAACAAAATCAATGAAGGTGCCAGTGTATTTCCTTAACATCACAACCTTATCAGAGTATCGAAAAGATGCGCATACCTCTGTTTATACCATACGTCAAGGGAAGATGCTAACACCTGAACAACAAGCTGATCCAACTACTTATGCAGATTGTATTCATTGGTGTTTACCAGGCTTACCAGACATTTGGAACGAGTTCCTTTATACGCAAATCATCTCTCAATCTTGACAAATAACGTACATATATATCTTCATACACGATACCTTTTCTTTTTCACTTAATTGTTATTATTTCTCCTTTTACTTAAGAAGAAAGTTTGTCCCTTGTTTTAACTTTCTGACCTCAACTTTTGTTGTCTCCATCAGTTTTTGTAATTTTTGAGCCACTTTTTATTAGTTTTTTTAGGAGCTGGCCAATTCTTTTTGTTACCCTTTTACTTCATCATGTTTATTTGTTAAGCCAATTTAGCATAGCAAGAACATAAATTGTACAATGAATCCTTGTTCCTTGAATGAAGAAAAAAGAAATAAAGCACTTTGTTTAGTTCAATTTTGTAGTTTTATTGTTCCCAGTATAAATTGATTGCATGCAATGACAAATGATACTTCATATGCACAAATGAAAAGTAATCCGTTTAAATAATAATATACAATATATGTTTCGCATTATAGAAGATACCTCTAATTTTGCTTCCATCATAGATGACCGAGCCAAAATCTTTCAATCAAAATTAGGTTTTTAATACTGTAGCATATATTATTAAGTAAGTTCAAGGCAAAAAAGAAAACAAAATAATACTGTAGCATTAATATTAGTTTTTTAATCAAAATAACTCATGTGCATTGTTGCTTCAGAAGGGAACGATTATTCCATGCTGGCGGACTCCAATGGTCATACTTGCAAAATAACCAACTTTTTACAACTCCATGCTGGCGGACATCCTTGAAATAACTCCGTTGGAGTTGCTCTTAGACCAAATCAGAACCTGCATATGATCAAATTCAATGTAACTGAAAATTATTATATTAAACAAAGAGAATGCTACAAAATATTATAAGAGGTTGGCGAGTACCTGTTGGTTAATATTACTGGCTGTTGATAACTGTTGAATAAGTTTAATTACAAAATTTAAAAATTTAAAATGCAATTTGCCCAAAACTTGTAGATAAGAAACTTGTCTAGAACTTGTTCAAACAAAAAAAGAAACTTGCCTAGAAATTGGTTTAGTACTTTTCTATAACACCTGCCTATTTTTTGACTCAATATTTTATACAGCGCATTTATAGGAGATAAAACTCAATTCATTTCTATGTAATTGTAAATTCTTCCTCGGTTCCTTTTTATGTCATATTTGAAGGAAAATTGCATTCTTATTTAACTGACATTTTCAAAGATCAATTCAACATTAACTACTAATTTGTCAATATTACTGGAAAAAAATAATAAGGGTAATATAGGTAAAATATAAATAATGATATCAAAAGTAACAATATTCATTAGTTGTCTTCGTACAAATAAAATATTATAAAACTACACTTAAAAAGGAATAGAGGGGCAACAGACTTCAATAATATTACACAACTTGATAGATGACTATATATGTTGCTTGCTATTTAGTGAAAGTATATGCTTTTACATTTAAATGACCTATATCATACAAAATAAACTACAAACATTTCAAATCCTAATCATGATTATAAATAGAAATACACAATATGAAACCATATAATAAATACAGTAATACTCAAACCCACAAACTTGCAAACTCATCTCAAAAAATCATACTAAACATGAATATACTTATGGACTCCTATTCAAGTATCATCTTCAGTACCATTGTCAACATTAGATTACATCTGTATATAAACAGAATTACACCCTCTCCACTCTCCAGGGACATCCTCTCAAATCTTAATGTCAATTTCGTTGAGAAATGGTGTGCCAGTCAGTGATGAGAAGACTACACTGTACATAAATAAATATTCGTAAAATCAACAATTTTTAGCTGAACTACAATCAAGTAAAACACCTATCTATCTCACTAATAACATTGATATGAGTTCTTGGTAAAGACAGGCGCAACAAAGGAATTGAAGAAGATGACATGCGCTTAGGTTTAACTCTATCAATAGCTGTCCTGATTACAGATGAAGCAGGTACATTATACCACTGAAGAAACCAAGAAAGAAGAATGGAACGTTTATCCTGCGATTCACCATCAGGCCATTTTCCCAATTTCAAATATTTATGAAAATCATCCTTCAATTCCTGAGAACTATTTAGAAGTTCTTCCACCTGCTTCCTAAGAGAACCAACAAATGTTGATTGTACGATTCCTTCTTTTGGAGTAGATAGTTTTCCAGTCATCAATGCCTCGATATAAGTTAGCGCAAGCTGCAAGAAAATACAAATATCATTAGGTCAGAGCCATTGTAATAAAGGGTCAAATGTTTGCAGACTTATCCGCTTAGAGGAGGCATTTTATGCTAATTATATATTTTCAACTTTAATTTATATTTTTAGAAGGTTATGCCAAATTTAAAAACTCTTTTCTGATCTAAGATTTGTATTTCTTTTATTAATTAATTGTATATGTCATGTTTAAGTCATATTGTATCCTAACATTCAGTGGCGAATCTTCTTCAGAACAGGAGGTGGCCATGGCCATCCTAAAATCTTCTTGTTCAAAGATATGTATACAAATAAAACAGTTAAAATTGTATGTGTTTATATATATATATATATATATATATATATATATATATATATATATATATATCGCATAATTTCAAATATATATAAACCGGCGCAATGGCAAGACGAGGTCTTACAAGTCCCAGGTTACGTGTTTGAGCCCCAGCCTTGCATTTTTTGTATCTTTTAACTGTATTTTCTTTCCCCAAAATGGTTTAGTCAGGACTTGAACCCTCACACATAGGGTAAAACTAATGCTAAAATAACCACTGCGCTAATAAATTGCTTGTGCAACAAAATGGTTCCTGGTGTCATTGCACCCACAATAAAAGAAACAGCTCCGCCGTTGCTAACATATTTAAGATTTGGTTGTATTGTCTGAAGTATCATATCGTATACATGTCAGCATCATACCCATGTTTTATATGTCAACCACATCATGACCACAGGCTAAACAAACCTTACCATAGCGTCAATGCTCACCCTCTGGCAGGTGCTTAAAAGAGTGAGTAGGAATGATTTGATTTGAAGAATATATCAAAAATAGATCTACAAAATATGCGAGCTCACCCTCTTACCATAACCGATGTTTAATTGATATCTAAATTATGGTATCCATGGAGTGTTTCCAGAAAACAATCTGTGATCAAATATGATTGATGGCTTGGCTCTTTAGCCACAGCCTAAACCATCACTTGAGTCTTAACCATAGAAAAGCTTACTCAGCAGACCATAATGGTAAATAAACGAGCAGAAGGTAAAAAACAGTTCAGAGACAGATTATTAATCAAAAGGAAAGAGCAATTATAAAGATGAAATGCAAACATCACCTTAAAACCAGATATGGAGAGTGAGTCGCCAGAAACATCGGCACCAGTAGTAATTTGATTCACCATGGATTCAACTGTTGTGTACAATGACAAATATACCTGCATAATAAACCCAAGCACAAACCAATATATAAAGAAATTAAAATTCACTGACACTTGTGTGTGTGTGCGCAACTGTGTGTGGGTAATCTATATTGTATATTGAATTTAGAAAATAAAAATTAGGCTTCTCGCTCTAAGTACATTACCTGTAAAAGAGCTGGTCTATCCTTGCTCACGCACTCAAATAACACTTGCAAGCAAAACTCCTTGAAATCAACATCGGATCTGCTAGCATTTTTCATTAGTTTATTTAGATACTTCACCTTTAAAATAAAGGAATGTAATTGCATATGCAGTAAGTCTATAATTAGTTATAGCATATTTGTCAATCATCTATGATCCTCACATCAATCTAGGGAATACCAGAACATTTTAGGAACCTACAAGAAACGAGTTTTGAAGGAGAGCACTCAATTAGGCATGTCTAGCTAATTATGATGCATACGAAGGAATGTAATTGCATATGCAATAAGTCTAATTAGTTATAGCATATTTGTCTATCATCTATGATCTTCACATCAATCTAGGGAATAAATGAACATTTTAGGAACCTACAAGAAACGAGTTTTGAAGTAGAGCACTCAATTAGGCGTGTCTAGCTAATTATGATGCATACGATAGATGAAAGTGAACTTCTCACCCTTCGGAGTATTTTCAATATGCAGCATATTTTAATTGTACTAAAAGGTTTTTAGGTAAGAAATGAGCTATAGAGCCCATTTAATCATAATACAAGCCTAAGATTATCTGATCTAACCAGCAAAATTATGATCTCTATCCTTTCAGCTTTTTAGAAGGTTTTAAGTTTAAAATGATATGACTGCAGGTTTTAAGGTTGTTAAGAGATGTCTATTCTATACTATATATAAAGGAAATATATGGTTTTGGGCTGGCTTTTTCACTTCCAATTATACCCTTAAACAAATTTGCATATAAGAATGCTATATTGCTGGTGCCATTCAAAAAGATATAAATTTATATTATATGTGGTATATTGTTGGTGTCATTGAAAAAGATAAGTATAGTTTTTTACACTATGAAAGTGAAAAATATACCTAGAATTTTAATCAAAATCAAAATTTATATATGCATTAGCGCAATAAAGCGGACGAAGTGCCCGTCTGAACGCCTATGGAATGATAACAGAGAAAACAAAGAATAACAGAAAATATTGTTCATTTTAATTTTCTGAGTTAGGTATTATTTCTCAACTCTCTTTTACTTTAGGAGTCAGAATAGCTGGGTTGTTGAGGAAAGGTTTAAATATAATAGAAATGTTCTACTTTAACAAGATTATGATGAACTTTGTCATTCTCTAGAAATATATCTTCAGCTCTGTTAGTTGATTGAAAATACAGAACAGTCCCAGAATCAAATTTTCCCTTCTGAAATCTCTCTCTGGATTCTGTAAGTTTCGGAATTTTAATACTCCACTGCAAAGCTTTGTGATACATTTGGAATGAAGTTTTTGACATTTCTGGTGAGCATTGAATTTATTGTGATTCCAGTTTTTTCTGGTTAAAAAATAATGCCCTCCACTTCAAAGGTGTTTCCTCACCTCTGAATTTGTTGGACAGCTCTCCTATACTGACTAATTTTTAGGATTTCCACTCGTTTGTATTTGCTCTTTTTATTTTGTACTTGTTGAAAATAAGTTAACTTTCATAAAGAACAAATACAATTTCTTGAATTAGATACTCCATATGTGGAATCGGATTGATTCCATCCTAACATTTTCCGTTTATTTTCTGCAGTCTGGGGGCTCCAAATATCCCTATGATAGGTTCCCTTGGATTTGTTTGCTTGACAATCATTTCATTATTAATTTATTTAAGGGAGTCACTGACCAGTTATTATTTATCAAAAAAACTAAGAAACATTTTCACAAATCAGAAGATAAAATAGAGTTAAATACTACAAATATAACCAAGCAGAACATGGGATAAAAAGATAATCTATAAATATGAACTTACCTATTATACCACGCGGGATCACAGCAAAATTGTGCAAAAGCAATCAAACTAGGATCAGATGAGAAGGTACTGACCAACTGATCAACAGTGATAGAACCAGATCCACTGTGGACATCGGTGATTGTATCAGATGCTTTTAAACTTGTAAGGCCAAACACCTAGATGAAGCAAAAAACTATAAAGTTGGAGTATAATACTGTGTAAACCCGTATACCAATATCAAACACTATGCAATTTCAACCTTGTGCATTGCCCGTGATAGCAGTGACTGACATCCAATGGGATCATCAACATATGAACAAGCTCCGACTTTTCTTTTGATAAATAGAATACCAGAATTAAACGGATTATTCTTGTCGCCAAAATTCCACCAAGGTTTATCTGTTATTAAGTGAAGAAATTGGAGTTCTCATTTAAAAAGTATATAATAATTCCAAAAAATCTTAAATCGGTAAATGATTACATAAACAGAATAATAATTTGTGCTTACCTTCAGGGATAAAGTCTATCACTTGAGGCCAGTAGCGAGGTCCACAAACACGTATAGTTTTCAACTGTAACCATCAATGCCAAAATATTAGATCTACACGTGATTTTCTTTAACCCAACAATAATAAGTATAATATTCTAAAATAAAAGTTAAGTCATACAGAAGAATTGTGCGGGAAAAAAGACTAACTAATCAAGACAATTTGAAGTGACATTCAGACAATTAGACTTACAATAGCTCGTTCGGGCAGAAGGCAAGGAGTGACCTCGCAAAAGCTTGACTCTGCATAATGCTCAGTTTCTCTGACTGTGACCTCGATGGGAGCATAAACAGGAAGACCTGTGTCAACATCAACAGTCTGAATCCATCGCGCCTCTGTAGCAAGGACATAAAGATGGCGAAATGCCTGCAAAAAACAAATTTCATAAATCATGATCTTAAAGAATAAGCCGTAGAACATCCAAGATTTATAACAAGGGACAGTAATCCAGCAATCCTCGTACAAACCTGAAGGTGGCATCTGTTATCATTTGGACCCATGGGCAAACGTGGATATAGAGTAATGAGTAGAGCAGCAATGGAACTGCTGTTTGTTGAAAATGTTCTCATTCCACCACCGAGAAATAAGAAACCAGTAGCTAAGCTCACCTACAGCGGCATATTTGTACAACGAAAATTTAGAATAGAGAATGAAGAAAACTAATTAACAACCATATTAGAAAGAAAAAAAAGGTAATATTTAAGGATATGCATAATTTGGTCTGAATATAGATCATGTTCAGATGTACAAGAGTAAACTGTCCTTTCTAGTTTCTACACGAGTATATCTCTATAAATTTGAATAAGGGTTGTTTTACAAAGTGAACTTCAAACTGATTCTCTGATATAACCATAAAGGAAGTAGTGCATATCTCCAAAAAAATCCCTTCCACGTTTTATATTTCTAAGCATGCATGAGACGAGAAACATTTGCACATATGAATACGAAAGCAGTCTTTTTGTACAAGAATTCAAGTTCAAGAGCCCACAAAGTATTCCTCATAAATACAGGATGTGATATTTTATCTTTTTAATCATCTTACCAACCAAATTTTATATAGCCAGATTTTATATTTTAAATTATAATAGGAAAAATTATATAAAAAGACAACTAGAACTTACGGCCATCTGAATACCATAACTTGACTGCCCGTCTGCGCAATTTCTGCTCCTTAGGAATCTCAACAACCGAAAGGTCTGTAAATGTCCAGACCCTGCCATTACCTGTAAATGTCATGCATAAGTTTAATCATCGAATTTTATCTATGATGTTAATCCTTAATCAGCTTACAATGAAAGGAAAGGGGTAGCAGATACCACAGATAGGGAAAGAACAATAAGGTGGAGGCATGTTTCCAATGTGCCCCGGTCAATATAACGAGATAGTCCCTTCGGAAAAAACTTTCCACTTGTAGGGGAAACAGGCTTGATCTGTGAGACTCAAAAAATTAGAACAAACCAATTAACATCCATTCAGGAGTTAGGCAGCATAATTCTATTGACCAACCTCATTAAGAAAGTAAATAGCAAACTCATAAAGTAATTCCTGTGCGTTTCCATTTCTTGTGCCAGCAAAAACCAGTCCTGACATGGTAATAAGCAACAAGTTTAATGATAAAGATATGATATTATCACAACCACTAAGTTGGTGCTAGCAAGGAAGTTAATACAATCTGTGCTATCATCCGGGAAAATAGTAGCAACGAGGATTTAAATAAATGCTTTCAGTTGGATAATTACCTTTGTAGTAAAAATAATTTAAGTTATATTCATCATAAAAGGAATGTAAAGACCAATGAACATTTTACCAAGAGATATGCAAGCTCCAGCCACAATATTAACATAGGCCTGCATATAAGCATCGCCATCCATATCATCAATATCATTGTCATCACCACCGAGGCCTTCCACACCGCATCTGACAATTTCAGGAATTTGGGACCAAACCCAATCTTTTGAGGGATGAACACTACAAAAGAATGAATAGGAATATATCAAAATAATAGTGGCACAGATCTGAATAAATTGTGGCATTAACATAAAGGTACCAGAACAAACCTGCTCCACATTATTAAATTTCGAGCAATGACACGAAGCATGATGAAGTCCGGCCGTACATATTGTAAATCAAAGCGTGTATTGGGAATTGAGAGCCTAGACGCCACAGCCTCAGCCTCTGTCTGTAACAAGAATACAGTCCAATGTTACCAGGACTCCTAGAAAGCAAAGGAAAGGGGTACCTTTATGTCAACGAGAAGTCTTTTATCTACTTCTGCAATTTTAGTTTCTACATTTAGAGATTGGTTTGAACTAGTTTAGTATTATCATTGCCTACATATTTTTAGCTTCGTTAACCATTATAATTGATATATTTTTAGCTTCGTTAACCTCTGACTGAACTCAAAATTGCATACTAATATATCAATTATAATGGTTAACGAAGCTAAAAATATGTAGGCAATGATAATACTAAACTAGTTCAAACCAATCTCTAAATGTAGAAACTAAAATTGCAGAAGTAGATAAAAGACTTCTTGTTGACATATTTATCACTTATTGTAGAGTGAGTTCATAGTAAGTACTTTCAAAAACATTAAAGCTAGGGCAATTGTCGCTCCAGGTGCTGTGACATCTATATTGATTGTTGTCCCATCCATCATCTATAATAAAATGAAAATGTATGAATTAGTTATGCAAGAGACAATCCCATCCACAAATATCTCATATACAACTTTATTTTTAATTTATGATGGAGAAAAGTGGTGAAATGAATTCACTGAACCTGGGAAGAACCACGATTTTCATCCATTGAGATTGTCGAAAAATGTGATCTCTCCTGATGCAGAAGTACTTGAGTGTTAAATAAAAAACATTATAAAGTAGTCCAAATTGCCAGGCAACAGAGGATCAAAATGGAAATTTCTTACAGGATTTTGAATCTAGACTTATAAACTGGTATAAAAATGAGAGGATAAGGTTCTCAACAAGGGAGGAAAAAGAGGAGATGGTTATTAATTCCATAACGTACATTGTGAACTTTGCCACCAATGTAGAGAAACAGTCTATTCACAAATGAGTCTATAAACCCAAGTGCATCTTCTCCCCGCCCTTCAGGAAAAATATCTCGATTAGATAAGGAATTAAAAAAACTGCAATCCAAAAGCTGACATTTATGTATACATTCATACCCAGTGCAACAAGACCCAATGCAAATCCTGCAGAAACAGCATGACCCTCTCGCTCAAGAACATTATCACCCCCGCTACGGCGCCCAATTTCACCCTAGAAAAGATGCATATAGATATAATGATTAAAATGACCTACTAAAGTGTTTCCCCACTTGGTGGGGTTGGCAATGTAATAAACAATGCCACAATATCTTGTACCAGATGATAAACAAAAGAAATTATATAAGAAACATAAGTGACAAATTAAAGCAGATACTGAAACTCCACAAGCTCTATCTCCGCCAGAGAAAACAAAGTACAATTACTCAGAAAGAAAATGAACCATACATACAAAAACTGATAATGATAATAAAAAATGGGATCTGTACATACCATACAAATGACACTGCAAGCAAACCACAACTTCAATAACCAATTTGAAAACATGATCCCACAAACGATAATGAAATACAAACATGTCAAAGCTGAACATTAATTGTACAACGGGAAAGAGGCGACGAAAATAAAAATCGTAACGGTTGGCAAAACATTAATTTAGAAACTTGTATTTCAGTTTCACAATGAGGTTGTGCAAATTTTCATATACAAGAGAGCAATGTTCCACAAATCGAGTGCTAAGTCCGAGTTTACGTTTTTCAGGGTCAAATTTGTGTTAACTCGGAGGTAAAAAAGTTTGTTAAAATCGGAATACAGACCAACACATCGCAAACTCGGTAAAATCACATGCTGAGATTACTAAAAATCACAAGTTTACCATTAAAAAAACACTTTTGTTTTGGCCCATTATTTTTGGGCCAATTTTTTTCAAGCCCAGTAGCCCACACTTCCCTTTCTGGTTCCCTAACATTAGAAACGTTAACTCAGAGAGATAGAGAGACAATCTTTCTGAAACGTGAATTACAGAGTCGGAAAGACATTCATCTGAAACCCCGACCTTAAGGCTTTGTTTGGGAGTTTGGAGGGGAGGGGAGGGGAGGGTTTTGGAAAAAAGGAAGGAGCAAGTGAAAGAAATAGAAGACATTGGGAGGAGAGGGCTTTGGAGGTTAATTTTTTACTCATAATAAAAAATCCCCCTCATTTGGGGGAACTCAAAAATTGTATTGGGGGAGGGTTTTGGGGGGTTATGGAGGGTTTATATGAATTTTTCAAATTCAGGGTGTGTTTGGTTTGCAAAACAGCAAGTACTGGACAGAACAGTACAAGATAGAACAGTACAACACAAGGCAGAATAACACAGGACAAATTTTTTATGGCAATGAGTAATTTTTTGTTTTATACGATTTTTGAGGGACAAAATGCTATTTTGGTATTTTAGACAACTTGTACGTGGAACAAAAAGTTATGTTGTGGTTTGGTGAGGGACAAAAATATGAGTTTTTGTCCTGTCCCTTGCCTCCAGTTTGTCCTGTACCAGAAACAGTTTTACAAATCAAACACTGGACAACTAGAGTTGTTCTATCTTGTCCTTCATTTTTTAGCAAATCAAACGCACCCTCAATCTATGTTGTTATAATATTCTTAAAATTTAAAGTATATTAATCATAAGTATTAGTTTATCATTCTCTAAAAAACTGTTCTTTCAAAAAATGTGAATTTTTTGTCCATTTTTCTATATATTTCCAACCCCTCGAAGCCCTCCCCTCCCGTCCCCTCCAAACTCCCAAACAAAGTCTAAGTGTCTGAACAAAGGATTCCAACGCCGAGGATCGCAACGCCTTAAAGATTATTCGCAATGCCGAGGATTTTGTGGTTTAGAAACTTATGATTTTGTGAGTTAATTTTGTATTTAAATGCTAAGTTGAGCATAACGCATTATTTTGGTGATTGGGTATACTTTGCCTTTTTAATTAGGTCATATTTTGCATTATTAACCTATTTACAGTATTATATTAGCTTATATATGTCATGTATATAATAATTTTTTTATAATTTTAATTTTAGGTAAACTCGTACAAGTTTACGAGTTGAGTTTACCTAAGTAAAACGAGTTGAGGTAAACTCTCGAGTTGTAAAACCTTGCAAGAGAGTATCTCGAGAAAGGAAAAATTGAAAATTAAGAAAACTATATCGAACAAGAAAGTAGAGAATAATCAAAGATCCCCCTCAAGATGGAGCATACATACTATGCATTCAGCTTTTTAAATATATAACCAATCTAAGGTCCCCATAGAGGTTTGATGAAGATACCGGCTAACTGATTATTTAAGCTCATTTTAGAGGTTTAATGATACCTGAAAGGATCTCCTTGGAATTAGCGATTTAGCTACACTAATTAAGGATTTGATTGATCATTTGTAATTATTTACTGATTCTATTTTGTGACTATAAATAAGAACTGTATGTGGTCATACTTCAAACCATTCACATGACACATATTACATTCTTACATAGTTGAATATCTCAGGCAGAAGTTCAAGTATAGAATTAATAGGAGATAAAGAAAAGAAATATACTTACCAATAAAACCTGCATTGTTTGTGGATGAGCAGAACTTTCATAAAGAATCCCCAATGACATTAAAGCCGCTGACTGAAAGAAAATCATAATAAAAATGAAACTTGAAAATAATCATAGGGTGGTGAAAGTAATACTACTGCACACAAATCGTAATAGCAATACTACCAGACATGTTAAAGGAAACACAGAAAGTAAACTTGGAATTCCATATATTCGTTTGAATCTTTTTTTTAACTGAAGATTCACTTCACATTACAGATTACATAGGAAACTCATCCTACACTTTGCAGGAGCTTAACATGCACCCAGGGCACGCAAACTTGTACTGCCAGCTATCAAGCTCTTAGGCAGTTATTTATAGCTGCCTGAGCTGATGTTCTAACTTTATGTGGCACTAACTAACAAACTGACAAAAGGCCAAAAAACACTAATAAAAGCTGCTATTATTTATAGCAGTGTTCCCAACTAGAATGCTCACACAACAAATTGAATGCTGCTAATGGAATCAGTAGAAGGAGACAAACTGAAAACGTAAGCTGTAAGCTTAACTTCTGATTTTACTAGTGATCTAAGATACATACAGATTAGGAAACTAATAGTGTATTCTAGGATAACCTTAAGTTAGTTAACTAGAACAATTGATTCAGTTATGCTAAGGTAGCCGTGCCAGCGGTCACAACTAACACTATCTTTTCAATTCTTACACATGAGAATTATAAAACAAGTTACATGTCAGTTTATAGAGAGAATCCATACTCTAAAAGCTATTAATATAAGAATCAACTTCTTCAACAGATAAAACATGGTATTTTGAAGCCACAACTTTGGGAACTTAAACTCTTTCTGGTGTTGGATTAACAAGCATCAGTTTTCTCTCCTACACCCACCCAACCATATATGACCCCACCCCCCACCCGACTGGGCGTGCGGTAAAAAAGTCCATTCTGAAGTGAACATATATATATTATGAAAGAAAGATACCTGGAGCAAGGTTGGAACCTCTAACTCTGGATAGGAAGATGGATGCCGTACAGGAATATGAACATAAAGTAACTGCCACAAGGTACTACAATCAGTTTTCTTTAAATAAGTTTGATAAATCAAACATATAAGAAACATAAGCAGGGGACGAGAATAAGACTGGGTATTACCAAACACTTCGTGCAATAAAAAAGCCAGATTTCATTCACTAACAGAAAAAAAATAAAGCATACAATCTTCTAAAAATTTGCAGGTTAATGTACATAAATAAGCACACGTGTAAAACAAAAACTATTTGTCTAAGCGTATTCTTTTTACTCCTATTAAATGATAATAAATTCATTCTGGCTGAGTAAGTGATTACAAAAACACGGTACAATGATATTTCTTAACAAAAGAGTGGAAGGGGGGAGATAGGGGCATGGAATTCAATCAGAAATAATTTCCTAGAATTTATAGAAAACAAGCCATCCAAGCACAATTTACACCCCTCATTTCTAAAAGTCATCCCACAAGCAGAATCATATCACTGAATTGAGCTTATTTTGCTAAATAGATGTTCAATAAATTAGTTTGGAACAAGGATATACAATTGAGAAAGCTTTAATTTACGATGCTTTGAAAAGAATTAGTTTTTTCTATTCGAGTCCAGTTTGAGATGCCTCTGCTTCAGTTTCATTAGATTGAATTTTATGTTTCACGACAAAATGATAAGTGATGTTCATTCACAATTAAAGGTAATGAAATTGTGAATATAATAGAAAAAAGGCTAAGTTGTTAATCCCAGATAGTGTCGCTTAGCGCCGACCCCCTAAAATGCTATAACAGCAGTATAGCTGCTATTGCAAAAACTAAATATGTGTAAAATTTAAACATAAATACCCAGCAATAGAAAAATAAACAAAATTAAAGAGATTGCCATACATAATAATTATGTTCAAATTTGACATTTCCCCTTTAAAATATGCAATTTAATCAATAATTTATGTCATACTAAATATAAGTAATCAATAATTTATTTTATAGTTTCAGTTATTTATTTTTATTAGACATGAGGATTTTTGTTTCAGTTTTTTTAGTCAAAAAACTCCAACCACTGTAAACATTTGTTATACATTAGGAATATACATGGCCCGTTTGTTAGACACTTGGGCTTTGTTTGCAAGTTTGGAGAGGAAGGGAGGGGAGGGTTTTGGGAAAAAGGAAGGAACAAGTGGAAGAAATAGAGGACATTGGGAGAGGAGGGCTTTCGGAAGTTCGTTTTTCTTATCTATGTTGTTATAATATTTTGAAAGTTAAAAATACATTAATCATAAGCACTAATTTATCATTCTCTAAAAAAATACATTTTCAAAAAATGTGAAAGATTTCTCTATTTTTTCCTATATTTCCAACCCCCCAAAACTCTCCCTTCCCCTCCCCTCAAAACTTCAAAACAAAGTTAGGCTTTGTTTGGGAGTTTGATGGAGAGAGTGGGGGAGGGCTTTGAAGGCGGGGAAAATGGAGAGATCTTCCTCATTTTTTGAATGAGTATTCTTTTAGAAAATCATAAATTAATGCTTATGATTAATATATTTTTAATTTTAAGAATATTATAACAACATAGATTATCAAGGTCTCAGGTTCGATTCTCCCCGGTGTCAATTTGGGTGGGCTAATTTAGCTTCTTCAACAAAAAAAAAATAATAATAATAACAACAACATAGATTGAATTTGAAGAATTCATATAAATCCTCCTGCAATGCAATTTTTGAGTTCCAGTAAATTAGGAGGATTTTGTACTATGAAGATAAATGACCCCCCAAAACCCTCTTCTCTCAGAGTCCTCTTTTTTTTCCACTTGCTCTTTCCTTATTTCCAAAGCCCTTCCCCTCCAAACTAGCAGACAAAGCCTAAGACATTACTAAGATGCTTGGCTCATTGTTTGGTTTATAATAGGCCCATTATGTGAGACAAACCCTAAAGCTGAGATGACCATTCTCAAAACCCTAAATATAAAACACCATCTCCAAAAGCACCACTCTCACATTTTGGGACGGATCCAGGAATTTTGAGTAGTGGAGGCGAGATTACATAATATAAATGTATGTACAAAAATACAATATACATGCCATAATTATCATCATTATCATTATGTGATACAAGCAGACGACTCAGATGATGAGCTGAATGACAGTGAATGAATTCTAACTAGAATATTCATGACTCAACCCCTGAAAACAAACATAACTCGCTAGTTTATAAACATCTATTCATAAAAAACGTCTTTCAACTAAATTTGAAGATTACAAGAGCTATATCAGTAAATACTCAAAAAAATTGAAGAAACTTAAATGTATCCAAATAATAATTGTTCTACATGCCTTCTCATTTTAAAATTTTTTTTTTATTTTTTCTCAATTTTTAACACTATCAAAAAAAAAATCTCTGTGTATGACCAATTAATCATTCAATGTATCTCGCGTAAACATTTTCACATTTCAATCTTCATGAGAAAAATTGTAAACTTCAAAAGTGCTACTATTAAGTATATCGTTGAATATTTGCAAGTTTTTCACCAATATTTTTTAAACTTGCCAACATAGTGGAGGCAAAAACAAATTAGTTTGTGGCGGCAGCTTCCCCCAATACATCACACTTAAATCCGTCCCAGGCCACAATATATCAGTCACCGCCGCCCCTTCATGTATTCTTTATTCTTTCTAGTTTCTTCTCAACATGTGAGGGTGGCTGTCGGGAAACGGAAGATTATGGCCAGAAAACTACAGATTATGGCCGGAAAACGGCAGGAACCCTAGAAGCAGTTGTGAACCCACAATTGAGCTACAATTCCACTGCCATTGTTGAATGCGCGTAGCAGGCAAATGGTGATGTGGCAGAAACTTCCTCCGCCACACTATCCCGCTATCGCGCAAAGCTATGAAAATAATTTTATATTTCATTCAAGCTATAATCTGCTATCTTAGTGCCAAGAAGTGCAACGATTTCATCATAAAAATTTATGTCTTGTACCTTCGATACTGCCGGTTGCATAGTGCCTCTATAAGAAGATGCTAGGCCGAGCATTAATCCTACACTAGTGCTTTCATGCTCCTGAAAATATGCGGTGACAATAACATGACGTTATACAATAGAAAAGTTCAAAGACAAATAAAAAGTAAGAGAAGATGGAAGATTTGTCCCCAACAAGTTCATTGAAATTAAGTGAGTGATCCAGCATCAACTGTCTAGGTAGTTACAATGAGGCAGTTAAAACCAAACAGTGCAGATTCCCCTACTCAATGATTCAAGTTTCCTTAAGTTTAAGTTCACTGACTCCAGTTGTTCTCACAAAAAGACTTCTGTTGAAAAAATAACTCTAAAATTCTAAAATGAATAAGTGGTTTAATTATCTAGTTGCACTTTACCTCCTAAACTTTTTTAACTGGTTTAATTATTCATTCTAGAGAGAAGAGACAAATATCCATCCTAATTTTCACTTCAAAGGTCTGAAAATTTTGAACTTTATAGATGTATGAGTTACAAATTACAGGCTTTAATCATAGACTATTAAACCTGAATCCTAATTCTTAGAATTTGGATTGGACTTTGTAAGGTGAGGGATTTTTCTCACTTTTGAACACTTTTTCAAATCATGTCTCATCCAATGTGGGACTCTCAACACACCCCTTCACGTCTAGGATTGAACATCTGAAGTGTGAACTAAGTAGCTTGATAATAAGTGGCCCAACGGTCTAGAATAGGCTTTAATACCATATTAGGTTGATTAGTAAGGTGATGGATATCTCCCGCTTATAAAAACTCTTTCAAACCATTATCTCATCCAATGTGAGACTATAAATACTGATAAATATAATAATCAATAGGAGACATAAAATCTCTCTTTATTACAACACACTGATATAGTGATATGTACAAAAGAAAAATAGGAACAAATGGATCATTCTATCTTTCAATAGTGTTAACACTCCACATGAAGTTGGGGATGTGTTATCAATCAACTTGCAAGTTGTAAAAAACACTCTGTTGGCAAACCCTTAGTATAGCTAGAGCTCAAAAGGAACATAGGCAATTTGTTGGAAACAAAAAACTCATTATGCAAGTAGTAGTGCTCATTTACTCTCATTGTAGTTACCATGTATAGAAATTAAGCAAGCATGTTGTTGAGTGCTATGCAATTCAAGCACATTCAGAAAAATTGTCTCTATTTTTCACAATTTTTAGTAAACAACTATCCAACTTAACCTCGATGAAGTGTGTATCTATCTAAATATCTTTGTCTGATCATGTTGAACAAGATTATAACCTATGTTTGTAACCTTATTTTTTGTCACAACAATTTAATAGGATCTTATACTTCACTTTCAAATCATCTAGTACAATCTTCATCCATGAACTGGCTTGCAACGCTAATAGCATGTGCTGTTGTTTGGCATGTGCCAACTGCCAAGCATATCAATTCCTCTACTACTAAGCTTTATCAACCTTGGGATTTTCATCTTTATTACGCATCCAACGATTCTACTCAATGAGAACACATGTAGGCTAACATCTCTAAGTATGCTGGTCTCCTTAAGGCAGTCTAGTACATATTTTCATTAAGAGATGAAAATACCTAGCATAGAGTATGCTACTTCAATGTCATGAAGGTACCTTAGTTTCCATATATACTTCACCTCAAATTCAATGGCCCATTTCTCCTCTAAGTTGCTTCTCAACTAAATAATCTCCTACTATGATATTTGAAACAAATACAGGGAAAATGATTAGTTTACTACCTTAGTGTGAATATTCAAAGAACAGTGTATGATCACCCTGACTTTGTCTATATCCCAAGGAAATTATTAGAATTTGGGTCGGGTCTAACTCAACCCAACAAAACCAACTTGTAAGATGAGATTTTCCTTGCAAGTATAATCATAGTCTAACCCGTGAGAGTTGTGTGAATAGTCCAATGTAAATACTTTTTTTCCATTAAGGTGATAGGTTAGATGAATGACTGGAAGATCATTACAATTTATACAGGTCAAAACTCTGAACAGAAAGGCTGGTATTGGATTCGTAGATGAAGGTTGTACAGCTAATGTCAATTGTATAGAAGAGTGGAGGTGACGATAGAGGTTTGCTGAAAGCAAGCTTAGAAGGAAAAAAAAAAAAAAGGTAGAATTTCAAAGTAGCCTTAGGCTTTGTTTGGGAGTTTGAAGGGGAGGGGAAGGAAAGGCTTTGGGGAGAGAGAAATATAGGGGGAAAAAAATTTAGAGAGTGATAAATTAATGCTATGATTAATATATTTTTCATTTTAAAAATAATATAACAACATATATTAAATTTGAAGAATTCATATAAACCTTCCCAAAACCCTCCTCCAGTACAATTTTTTAGTTCCCTCAAATGAGGAGGATTTTATACTTTGAAGAAAAACTAACCCCCCAAAGCCCCTCCTTCCAATGTCCTCAATTTCTTCCACTTACTCCTTCCTTTTTTTTCCAAACCCTCCCCTCCCTTCCCCTCCAAACTCACAAACAAAGCCTTAGAGAACAATGGCCAAAAAAGGGTGTTTACTTGAAATCTAAGTAGAGGAGACCAACAAGCACATTGGTATTGGTGTGACAACATATAGTACCAGAAAGGCAGGATGTGAATGCAAAATCAACAAAGGTTAGATGTTGATGGCACAGGTAGTGGTGGTCTCAGGAAAGTCAACCTTTCATACTGCAGCAGCACTGAAAAGTAGGCACAATGAAGGTGTAGTGAAAGCAATGAAAGCAGCCCAAATTGGCCGCGGTAAAGGCAGCTAGGATTTTGATACAGAAGCAGATTCTCCCAGATCAGCGGCTCTAATACCAACCTAAAAGGTTTGAATAATTGGAAATTTATAGATTGATGAACTACAAATTATTTTCTCTAAAATATTAAACTTGAATCCTAATAAATGATGAAGAAAAAAAGAATAAAATGTGTCCTGATAATTACACACTCTAACAACAATATGTACAGAAAAAGAAAAGGAGAGAATCAAATGGACTTAGAGCAGCAGCAGCGACAAATTCATGCCATGAAAATAATTGTTTCAATAGAAATTTAAAGCTAATTATTTCATCAATGCTCGCATAAATCATCATCATCAGAATAAGTATTAAGGGTGCTAAAAATTGATAAAGACCATTGAACACCAGATATACCTGAGAAATGTACTGGTAAATGTCAGTAACACTTAATACACGCAGAAATCCATGCAGCCCTAGAGCAAGGAGTAGCCCGGCATGAACAGAACTTGGTTCCTCAGGTTTATTATATGCTATCCATGTTCTCGACATTTTACCCTGCAAAGAGGTTGTATGCATTTTTTTTTTAAATAAGCTATTCACCAAAAAAAATCCAGCCAAGAGTAGTGTAACCAAGTTAATGGAAACAAATAATCAAGTCTCAGACCCAGAGCTTTGTATCACTGATATTGTCTTCCGGCTGGAACATGTTAGAAAACAGTAAGAGACTTCTCAAGGTTTTGTTGTGTCTTTAACAAATTTTTAACATTACAGTCTTCAAGAGATATCAATGCCACTTTAACTTAGTCACATTACATATAAGTTTAAGCAGGTACGCAGATTGTTTTTATATTACTAATGACAGGTAGTTAACTCGAATCAAAAGTGGTTCATTCAATTGAATAATGGTTAATTAAAATGATCAGAAGTTGACTAAAATGAAAACAGGGGTATTTGGGAGTGATTAACATGAAGCATAATTTATAGTCAGCACAAGTAGTGTATGTTGATTGTATTCGAATCCTGTACTGTCCTTTCTTTAATATTAGCTTTTGAAGTTTCCTAAGAGGGAGGGGTAACCTTGGCGCAACTGGTAAAGTTGTTGTCATGTAACTGAAAGGTCACGGGTTCAAGTCCTGGAAACAGCCTCTTGTGTAAAATAGGGTAAGGCTGCGTTCAATACACCAAATGGTGGGACCCCTTCCCGGAACATGCATATGCGGGAGCTCTAGTGCACCGGGTTGCCCTTTTTTGAAGTTTCCTAAGAGGACAATTAAATTGACCCCTAAACATAGGGTTTTGTTTACTTTTAAAATTATACTTCTATTTTGTGTGAATGTGTGTCCGCGCGCACGTGTGTGTGTGTGTGTGTGAACATCAAAGAACAAAATAATATCCTAGCAAAATAAATAAATATCAAATACATAACCTCAAGAATCGATATCAAACCTGGAGAGGGGCTAGTCTAAGCCCAGCAGCAACAGCATTATGAAACTCGGGCCAAGACTTGAGTTCTTGTATGTTCCTAATGTTGGGATCGAGGTTAACCTGTGAGTATACAAAATCATTCGAGTTAAAACAATGCAAAAACTGCTAAATAGTTTGACAAGCAAAAACATGTATTATGAGTATAGTCAATCACAAGCTCTCAACTTACAGTTGCATTCTGTTGGGCCGGCAACCGACCTGCCAGTACAAGCTTTGGTACACTGAAAGTCTAAATGATTTGAAGAAAAAAAATTATCAGAAACACTAATTTCGATAACAAAAAATGTAAAAACTCTCAATGAAAACAAAATAGGATAAAAAAAATTAAATACAAAAGCACCTCAGTTAAGAGAGTATGTATGGTTGCGAGGGTAAATGCCCCACGTCCAAGAGGGAGTGAAGTGGTTCTTTGGGCAAGGTTCCACAATTGAGTCTTCACAAATAGTAAAAAGAAAGTGTCAAAGGAACAGAGTCTTTTATAAGAACAAAATACCCAGTCAGCAAGAGTAAAGAGCATATCACAGATTCACACCAACAGAAAGTAATGCATGTAACAGAAGAACTGATTACAAACTCAGTTTCATTTTTTTCAGAAAATTTTGACAGAACAATTACAGATTGTGGAATAAAAACTTAGACTGCAGCTGGGAGAAATTACTAACTGAGCTGTTTTCCTGTATAAGAGCAACAAAACAACCAAGAGCAATGTACAGGATGCCAGTTATAAATTTCTAAGGTTACTTTCATATCAGGATTAATGATTTAGGCCCAATAGAAAGAAAAAAAACCTAATAGAAAAATTAACAATCATTATTAACAATAACCAAGTTAAGCTTTTTAAATAGAAAAATGTCAAAAGGGAGAAGAAGTACAGGTAAAAATAACCATATTTTACTTTTCATATACATACCCATGACACCGTAATCGTTAAATCAAAATAATTCTATCTTCCCTTTAAAAAAATGCTCCAATCTTAATACCAATTTAAGTACATTATTTCGTTTACCTTAATAGCATCAAATTTCAGAACCTAGTGATTTGTAAGCCCTTGAAAAACCATAACTTAAACTCAATTTGATGATAATAACAAAATTAAATCTGAGCTCAGAAATCTTGCAACTTTAAGACAAGAAAATTAAGGAATAAAGTAAGGGAACAAAAAAGATTGAATAATCCAAGCATATGTTTGATAGCAAAAATATCAACGTGACAGTATAGAACTGCAGATTGAACTTCTATGCTACATTTCACAGTCTGATGTTTGGGATCATTACACTGGGAATATAAGAATTTTGACGGAAAAGGGCTGACTTGCTAAGAATATTACTCCCTTCGTATTTTATTATAAGTCATTTCAGAAAGAAAAAAAAAATTAGTTTTATTATAGGTCACTTTACAATACCAATACATCATTAATGAATTTTTTTCCTATCATACCCTTTATTATTTATTACTATCTCTTATTTCTATTCTTCTAATCTCTTTTTCCCATGTCATTAATAAGGGATAATTTTGTCAAATCATTCATAATTTCTATTTCCAATACAAAATTAACTACATTTCTTGATATATGTGAAAATGTCAAAACGACTTATAATAAAATACGGAGGGAGTATCAAGTAAATCAGTTTGTATAATTACATTACGAAAAAAGGAGTAGACAACATCAAATGAGACAAATATCATAGAAAGGCGTACCTGCTGGAGGTCTTGATCAGAGGCACTGTGGTTAACAGATGTTTGAATTGCTACAGGTCTTGAAGAACACAAAAGGCGTCTAACCTAGTAAAGGTGGCAAGAGCGATGACTTAGTAAAGAAACAACTATTTTTTTTACGTTTGCACTAGAACAACACTTCAATTGACAACAGTTCCACTGACAGACAGTAGAGCGTGATAACAAACCAACTTTAAGTAACCATTGGTCTCTCATAACTATATATTGAATCATATTAACTGTTGAAGTTGTATGATTTTAGATAAGTAAGGAAGAGAAATAATACAAACTTTGAATTGTGATTATGGTTTGAAAGATCATAACAGCAGCCTTCATGAAACAACAGCCGGGTGCTCCCATACCTCAACACTCGTCTGACTAAAGCTAAGCTAACTGATGCTAGGCAAGGAGACTGCTGGCTAAACCTTTGCAGACTGGGCCCGGTGTTAAGACCAATAATGTTTTTTTCTTGGTTTTTTCTCATTTTTGCTCATCTGCTGCTACCTAGAACCCTCCACTGTGCCACCCAACATAAAAGTAGCCCTGCATCTTTCGCTTTCAAAACATACTCTCAACAAGTTTACCATGTACCTCTTTTTGATTTTCTCAATCAAAAATGCACAAATTCTGAAAAAATTTCTAACTCTAGATTTTCAATAAACATGACAAATAAAAAATAAAATCCTCTGGACTCATTAGTACGAATGACAATAAAGCAGTAGTACTTCTTTGCCTAAAATAATTGCTCTTAAATTGATGTTCAAAATCTGCACCCACTTCTACAATCTACCAGTGTTGTTAAATAGAAGCTATAGTGGCACTGTACCTCTATAGCGTAGCGGAATTCAGACAAACCGCTATTGTTCCACAATATGCTATTGTCCCGTGATACGCTATTTAGTACAAAATGTTGTCAAATGGTTGTTATAGTGGTGCAGTAACACTATTGCATAGCAGGATTGTAGCAATCAGCTATTTTCCACTAGCCGCAATTGACAACATTGCAGTCAATAGACAAGCCATGCTAGGATGTGAAGATATGACAAGTGAAAATAATCAAATCATTTTCCAAAATTCTTATCAAAACTGACCTCATTCAACCTCAGATCACGACCATAACGCAACTGTGTGCTAGAGTTGAAAATATGCTCCATACCATCTAACATAGACCCATCAACTGAATCTGTGTCTTCAAGCTTAGTTCCTTCCAATCCAATTGCATCAGAAATAGTAGAAGATATTGTCACCGGGTGCAGATTAAGCATATAAGGTGTAGACATGGAGATTACATTCACATTGGTCGGTGTTTCAATTTCCTTATACTTGCATTCACGTGCCAAAGTTGACATCGCCAAATCTTGCCGACCAAGAAGGACATAAGCAGCAGCCGGCCAGTCATTTGGAGAAGAATCTCGACATTTGTCTAATGCCTAAAAGCATAACAGCTATAAGGTTTAAAAATACAGGAAGTACTGGTAATATCTTGTCAAGGATAATATTTAAAAAGCAGAAGTACTGTGGTCGCAATGCAATTACATGCAGAAAATAGGAGCGAGACATGGAAAAGAATCAAAGAAACACTAGGCAATGCCTGATTAGTCAGAGTCATCATGATGAACATTAGTATCATGTGAACAGAAGTAAATCAATAGGCAATTTAAAACATAGGACAAAAAGACAGGCTACCACAATACATACTCTGTGAAAAATATTGTAAAATCATTTACATTAATTGCCAAAAAGGTAATGATAAGTAACAAATATTTCACACAACTTGAGTCAATCTTACATGACGAAGTGGAAGAGATACACCGGAAGGCAGGGAGTCGAGCTGTTGAAGTCCAAACCTTTCACCAACCATTGCTAAAACAGTAAGCTCTTCCTTTGAAGAATGTGATCCCGTGGTAATGTTACAGTAAACACCAGAAGAAAGCTTCTTTCCTACCAAATTAGCACCAGATAGTATACTGTAAAAGCAAACTATTTTTCGCGCCAAACTAACCACGTGGTAACCATCTTTGCGGACTAGAGACGGAAGATCACTAATATTAGCATAAGTAAATCCGTGCTGCAAGCAGTTCTCAAGCCATCTGAATAAACTTGGAGGAATTTTAGGGGAAATGGTTGTTCCAGACTTCAAAAACTTTTTACAGAAGATGGGAAAATCACGGATGTAATGGTCCAAGTAGTTGTCCTCACCGAGAAAATTGGCAATGTTGCATAAGAGAGCTGCTAGATGCTCCAAGTCCCTGCAGCCAACAACTATCATGTAGAATCTAGGCAAATATATTTTACCAGAAAACGAAAAATGGAAAAATGAATTACAAAGGAAAATACAGCCTAAAGTACACAATGAAATGCATAAAGCGGAAAAATTTAGGAAAAAACCAAAAGATATTAAACAAAATAGTGGTCAATACTTGCGCACAACGCACAATTTTTTCGGCCGGGAAGCATAGTAAAGCAAGTTTAACCCCGTTACTTCACAGCTAAACCTAAAGATTTTGCAGAACACAATGAAGTAGAATATGACAGATAGTCTTGGCAATAAATTTTGCAATATAAAACAGGACTAAGACAGACCATGAACTGATCAATTATCTTTACTTTTAGCAGTTATAAACTTTTAATAACAACAGCCAGGACCAGATTATTACATTGAAGGGAGCAGCTATGTTGTGAGGGGGGCAATGGTCCCCCCAAATATTTTTAATATTCTTGATAAATTTATTTTTTTAAAACATGAAATACTTAATGGTGTTAAACCCCTTTAGCTTCCCCATAACATAGAGCTTAAATAGTAACAAAAAGAAGACTAAAGCCCCTCATGTGTCAAAGAAACCTGAAAACTAAACAAGTACTACATCTGTCCTTATTTACAAGACCCTACTTATCACATATATAGAGAAAATTTTATAGTGTAATTAATGCGTACAATTAGTGTATGACTACAACTAAATTACCTTTTGTGTATAGATACATTCGATGTTTACTTTTCATATTTCGATACAAATTTGAGGTATTAATGAGGGATATATTTGGAAAAATAATAATAAGTGCATCTAGAAACTTGCAAAAGGGCTTATATTTAGGAACAGACAAATGTTCCAAAGGGATCTTATAATTAGGAACAAAGGGAGTATAAAATGGATATTGTTTTAGACCATTTATATTCATTTGAAAATATCACTGACAGGAAAGTGTTGGGATATCATCGAGAAATGAAATAAAAGCAATAGGTGGCTACATGGCTTAAGCTTATCCACATTCTGATCATCTCAAGCTGGCATGAGAACACTGAACTAAAAAGTAAAATGTAATATAGATTAATGGCTAGGGTCACTAAACCCAATCAATCTGCGGCTCCCTAAACAAACAGGGTAGCACCACTGGACAAAATGCCTAACTGGATAGTAGTTAGTTATAAAAGATGAGCTAAAGAAGCTTTAGCGAGGATGCTACAGGCTAAAATGAAAAGGCAACCGAAGGAAATTAAAAATAAATATCAGAGAGAATATAAAGAAATACCTTTTGCGGAGATTATCCAATTTCAGGCTCTCATAGAGCGCATGAAGAGATTCCAGACATTCTACCAACAGTTCAGTATAAAATGGCTCTTCAAAACTGTGTTTACCATCTATAGATGAAGTAGAGGAATTTGATTGCAGCTGATCAAGTGGCACAGCGCAAGATTTTCCAAACAAGGAGTTTGCTTTGCAGAAGTTAGTGTGAAATTGGCTGCTGAGAAGGAACTTCCAAGCGCCATGTGGCACCAAACCAGAATGCTTTTGAGATATAATGTTAGATTTTCTGCAGATTTTCATAATTACACGACCAAAAGAATCCCATTCTGAATCGACACTGGATTCAGCTACTGAGAAATCAGTGGGATAATCATCTTTCCAGAGAAGACCAAGAAAATATCTGTAGAAACTAAAACCAAGCCCCTCGGCAAGTGCTGTGATGCAATCATTAGCTAATGATGAAGAAGGACTTTGTCGTAATGCACATCTAAACATCTGTTACAAAAAAATCCAGGAATATCAGAAGTTACAGTTCTAATGAAACAAAGACCATTTTATGTTTGCCAAGAACCTCGTATGGTCAATTTCGAAGTGAAATTGAAAAGAAATAATCCCTAAATACCTGCTTATTATTGACTATCACATTGACACGCCCTTCAACAGCATCGGCAAGGCCAGTAATCTTTAAGGCATTGGAAAGAGAAGATGATTCTGGAAGCTCCAAATCATGCAAAATCTTGTCTTTATTTAAGCAAGAAGGTAGCACATATTGACATAGGCATT
The DNA here is from genome assembly GCF_003473485.1 of Medicago truncatula. Classification (NCBI taxonomy): domain Eukaryota; kingdom Viridiplantae; phylum Streptophyta; class Magnoliopsida; order Fabales; family Fabaceae; genus Medicago; species Medicago truncatula. The sequence goes on from NC_053046.1 coordinate 36,915,084, forward strand.
GCTTCCCAGACTGCGATATTACAAAAAGATATATCAAGCTTTAGTATGAAGCGAGATTATTGAAATAAATTATGAACAATCATACAAAAAGGAGATGGAGAATGAAAATTTCAGAAAACATATCTAGGCAGTAAAGATCAGTCAATAGAGGGTTTATGGAACATATAAGAAAAGTTTCAGAAGATTAGAACAAGTTATCAGATGTAGCACTTGGTACTTATGGAGGGGAGAGCCTCTCTACAAAATTAGTCATATACAGATTAATGAACCTGAAACTAAAATATCACTACGGAAAGGGGCAGCTAAAAATGTAATCAGTAAGAAATTAAAAAAATTGTGTATATTAGAAGGATAAATAGTTAAAAAGTTTTTAAGCCGTTAAGAAATAAAAAAAGGGCAATCTAATGCTATAAAGCTCTTGCCATAGAAAGGTCTAGGGAAGGGTTGGATCGGTTGTGGACGAGTTACCTTGCATTTGCAAGAGACTGGTTCCACAACTCAGAACCCATGATCTGCAGAACTCCAACTTACGCCAGGCTCCCCTTCAACCATTTAGAAATACTTTTTGATAAGAAAAAAGATTGATCAATTTCAGTTCTTTAGAAGATGAGAAGACAATTGAAAGAAAGCATTAAAAAACAGGCAAATGATTTAAATTAAGAGAATAAGAGAGCAAGAAAATTGTGAAATCCCATAAGTCCTAACAGCAACCAAAAAAAAAATTATACAAGCCATCATTTCATAAGAGCTACGGAATCTACTCTATTTGTGCAACAAAGAAAAATGGCAGGACACTATATGCCCAACTAAGCTAAAAGCTTACATAGAGAAGCAGAGCATTTTCTGGAGTCAAAACCATTATGTCTGAATATGGAAGTAATCCAATCTTGACCCTGGAAAACACATTTGAAGAAAATTATGTCCAAAATCACATAAGCAATATAGAAAAATTGGAAAAATCTTATATTTACCTTGGACGAGTCACCATCACAGGTGAAGCTGCAACTGCAGCTATGATCCAGCTCTTATCAGGTTTAACATCAAACACAATCTCATTATTTATTTCAACAGTTTGAAGACTAACAGACAATAATTTTCTTTGTTCTTGGTGAAAAAAGCACACAGCAGGAGCTGCATCATCATCAGTGGCCATAAAGACCTGGTAATCATTTGAAGGGGAAAAACAATAAATTATGCAGAAATAGTAAACAAATAAAGAATGTAATAAGGAGTTAAGAATGGAATCCATCTATTAATTAAAGGTCTTTGGCTTTCACTTTACTGAACTAAAAATCCAAAATTCCAGTTGAATTAAAACAACCAGTCATTTTAGACAATGTATTTATACAAAGCACCTTGTCTGTTAGGATTTAGTTTATTTTGTGCCATAATGGCTTGTAATCAAAATGTTTTTAAAAAATAAAATTATGGGGTGGTAAAAAAAAGGTAAAATCTCATTAACAATTAGGCAAATCCACACATGCCCTAATAAATTTGAGCAAATTACAGAATGATGTAGGAGCTTAATAAAAATATGCAAAATAAAAAGTGTCGTTGTAAGAATGGGAAATGCAGAGTGACATAAATTCAAGATAAAAAAGTGGGATACAGGGCCAAGTGGGAAAAAATAAAAAGGGGGAGTACTGTCATAATGTGTAGATACAATAAAAGGTAGGGAACCACAACAAGGTCGCATTTAGCCACCTACTATAGCAGGAATAGAAAATCAAATTATACATTCAAAATATATTTAAAACAAAATATTCCATGAACTGCGTGCATAAATGTAATAAAAATTTACACAGCACAATTTAACTTATGAATTCATATCTGCTATGCTGGAAATACAAGAAAAACGGTACTTATTTGGACCATATAGCAGTAAGCATCCACATTTGAGATTGTTAATTAATTACTTAAAAGAACAAAGGAATCAAGTATGTAGTTAACTGGTGACTTGCATTTCCTTTTAAAACAAAAAAAAAAGTTTTCCTGATTAAATGCACAATCCCAAAAATAGCCAGATAGTGAGATAGTTGTTGTTTGGAAACCTATTCAACCTTACAAGCAGCTGTTTGAGCACCTTTTCCTTGCCATATTCTACGAAAGGACAAGTGTTTTGGCAATACACCCATAGGATCTTCATTTAATAAACCAGAGGCTGCTTCATCAAAGTTAGAATTGCTGATTTCTGCAACCCACAAAGAGTGCTGCATCTTTCCTGAAACTCAAACCACCATTACAGAAATTACCAAGACAGGAAATCGTTTAAAAGACCAGGAACTAAGTGCGAGAATTTTAATGAAAGAAACCTTTATTATATGATGCCATAAGCGGGACCTGATCACTTGTCCAAATTGTTTTTTCGTCATACTCCTTCATAATGTTTAGTTTCCCTCTTTCTTCAATAAAAGTTGGCTACATTACATAAAAAGAAAAGTATGAGTTAAAACACAAAACCAGGTAATACCAGAATAAGAATCTATCACGGTGAATATGTCACAACTTCACAAGAGAAAACCAAGAATAATTAAATCTCATAGACAATCCATAGACTAGTGTAACATACTTGCTGTTCGTCCAATGGATCCATCAAGATCAAATGAGAGGATACTAAACTTCCATCCCCCTTTTGGATATGATTAGATGCACTAAGCAACATATCACGGACACTAGGCAAAGGGCTTGTAGATGAAAACGAACCACGCGATGATGTGCTTGCTTCAAATTCCTGCTGGAGCAATAAACCAAATGGAAGAGGCCATATGGATGTGATAGTACGAGGAAGCCGAACTGAAACTATTTCACCTATTAAACCAAAGAAAATTTGAGTTGATAAAACATTGAAATATGAAGAAATTCAGATTGATATATGAAGATTTAAAAATAACGTGAAATCAAATATGGTAAATCAAATATAGAACCATCTGATACAAAACAAACCCCGGACGACCCCCATTGGTCTGTTGCCTGGCGGAGTCCACTATGACTTGTGGGAGTCGTGGCTCCCCCATACATTTGTTTATATATCACATTTTGCACAAAATAATATAAATGTTTTAAGTGGTGCAGAGTCAAATATTTGTTTTGCAAATGATAGGCTCTGGATTTGAATCCAATATGGATGGCATTTTGAACTTACACAGAAAATTTTGCTATAAACAACGAAATGAGTCTTCTGTGACTCAAACACGGTAATCCTTGTTGATAAAAACATATTTTGCCATCGCGTCATTGTCAAAATTAAAATAGTGACACATGAAATAGTCAAAAACAAATTATGTGTACAGTAGGGCTACACTGTGTGAACATGGACTCATTTAGATGCCTTTTCATTTCCCTCTTTCTCAACAATAACCATATCTTAAGATAAGATTTTTTCTTCTTTTTCCATCATATGATGGTTGAACTCCATTTAGTATACTCACCAGATGTATTGTAGATCGTCAAACGATCAACTTGTAATATACATAGAAGAGCTTCAGCTGTATGACCCAGATGACACCAGCACACCTAACAATTCCCAAAAAACAGTTGAAGCAAAACGGTTCAGTAAATGAAACAAAAAAGCAGCATCGATTGCTACTAGGGAAAATGTTTTAATGTTAGACTTTTCGTCCTCTGCTGCTGCACTTACAGGTAGCACAGACACTATAGCAGCCATTGGCTGACTGGATAAATATCAACCTCCTTGAATACCCAAAACAAGTCATGCGAGACTTTTTTGATGAAGGAGAGAAATTTATAAGGAAAAAAACAGCATAAATAATCACATTAAATACAGAACCAAAAGGAAATAGAATTAGGCCAACAACATCTCAGCATCCAGATACATACCTACCGAATAAGGTCCCCAAAAAGAAACCTTATGCTGAACATCAAAGACATCACAAAAAAATTTAAAAAAAAATCCTATCCAACAACAACAACCAAGTCTTATCCCACTAAGTTAAAAAATTCTATCCACGAAAAAAAAATTAAGGCCGGATATTTCCTTAAAGTTTAAAGTGCCGACTAAAAGATAGGATCCAAAGGACAACATAAATCAGGCACTGCCACAAAGCTATTTCTTCCTCACTCTTGCTAAACTACACTAAACAACTGGACAGGAAATTGAGCATAATCTCATTGGTATATTATATCATTAGTCTATTTAATGATACTGTCAGAATGAAATAGACCTCTAAGTAGGCTAACAGGGACTTTTAAAAAGGTCAGACTCAGGCATAAAAATAAATCTAACAAGCCAAGCTCGTGCCTTAAATTTTTTACCAAGTCCAGCTTGACCCTTGCAGAGCCTAGATCTGCAAAGCCTATTCCCACTTCTAATAAAATTCAAATCTCAATGCATTGCAGAGTTGGTAAAGTTAAGGGTTACATGTTTGATACAGTCAATGAAATTTTGAATGATTAAACTTTGAAGTGTTGTGAGACTAGTTTATTTCTTTTTGATACATTTCATGCGGAATCAGAGCAGAAAGCATCTTCCTTAGTGCTAAAGTAACCATCCTCTTATCTATCATAAACAAATTCATTTTTTAACTGAAAATTGCACATAAAACTATTCAATCATTTTAACTGGAAATTATTCAATCATTCATGTTCCAAAACGCCAACTTCTCTCTCTTCTATGCTCACTATCTCATCCATTTTGTATAAGCATTCAAACTATATGTGTGAATAGTATGACCTCATACTCAGTTTGTCTGAGTGAGGAAACAATTAATTATGTTTAGGAATGAGATTCCACAGTCAAAAACCGCGTCCAAGCAAAAGCCACAACTAGAAGCTTCACAATAGACACACGCTTGATTGCTATGACCACGTTACGAAACATACTATGAGATGATTTACCCAAATACTAATAGTAAACAAAAGTAAATACAATGAAACGGTATCACAGCACTAAACCTAAACCTAACTTAAATTTACCGTATCCATCAAACCTATTAGAGAGTATAGTCTAAACTGTTAAATATCTTAGTCAGTTACAAGCATGTAGCTTGCTTGTCAAGTAATGTTTAGCTAAGTACAGCTGGCAATTCTGTGTGTACCAGCTGTCCCTCTAAGTCTAAAGTCTGTAAATACTTGTAACCCCTTTGTAATAAATCATAATGTGAAATACAAAGTTAGTTACAGATTCTGTTACATCCTTCTCTCCCTCTCTTCACACTCTTTCTTTCAAGCTTTTCTCATTGTTCAACAATGGCGGAATTCTAACAAAACCAAAGGCGTGGAAATAAATTTCTTATAGATAAAAGAAAATAGAGAGAATTTCCCAACGAACTCAAACCATAAACTTTGTCTTCTAACTTAAATCAAATTTGCAAATGAAATTTCCCAAACTTTTAAAAGGTGTGATGACATTCAATTTTATCAATATTTAAATAAATAATTACCAGTGTCGACGTGTCACGACATGTGTCTATGTCTGTGTCAATGCTTCATAGCTATCACTCGGTAAAAAGAAAAATAACTTAATTTTCACTAAACACGATTCAGAGTCGCGAGAGCTATAATATAACGGATCAATGAAGATTATTTCTAAACATGAAAAAACACACCTTAAATATAGGAGATTCCAAAGTAAATCTCTTAAATACCCTTGCACCAATCGACCAAATAATCCTGTAACAAATCAATACACTTATTAAACAAAACAGTAATCAAAATCATTGAGTTCATAAAACGCAAATTAACAAAATCACAGCAGCATTTAAATTCAAAACTTCAGTTTCAATTTTTTTTTACAGATTTCAAGTGATTTCCAATTTCCAGTACACGAAATCAGTGAGTTCATAAAACGCAAAGTTACATACAAATTCACAACTTCACTCGAAAATTAAACTTCAGATTCGACTTTTTTTTTTACTGATTTCGAGTGATTTCCAGTCTTCAATACCAGAAATCAGTGAGTTCATAAAACACAAAGTAACAAAATCACAACCGCGCAACTTCTGAATCAAATCTTTTTTACTGATTTCAGGTGATTTTAAATTTTCAGTACACAAAATCAGTGAGTTCATAAAACTCAAAGTAACAAATTAGCAAACGCATACGAAAAAGCATCTTCAAATTCAACTTTTTCAGTCTTTTTCTTCCCTTACAGAACTAACCAAGTATTGAAACAAGTAATTTTCAATTTTCAGTACACGAAATCATTGAGTTCATAAAATGCAAAGCAACAAATTCACAACTGCATTCGAAAACGCAACTTCAGATTCAACTTTTTTCCATCTTTTTCTTCTCTTACAGAACTAACTAAGTAGTGAAACAAGTGATTTTCAATTTTCAGTACACGAAATCAGTGAGTTCGTAAAACTCAAGTAACAAATTCAGAAACGAATTCGAAAATGCAACTTCAGATTCAACTTATTTTCGTCTTTTTCTTCTCTTACAAAACTAACTAACTACCGAAACGAGTGATTTTCAATTTTCAGCAAGAAATGAACAAACAAATTACCGATTTCCTCTCACGAAAAGCTCGTGATCACCGCGATTATTCAATGCAGAAGCCACTTCGTTGCAATCATCTTCAGCATCTCTATCACGAGCAATTTCTGGATCGAAAAGGAAGTATTCATAGTTTTCCGTTACATTTTCAATGGATTTACCATCGAGAGATTCTGCAATGAGCCCGAACGGTTTGAACTCTCCGAGAAGCGTTAAGCGACGCACTCCTATGGACATTTTTCAAAGCTTCGTTCGAATGAAAGAAGATGAGTGAGTGAAATGAAGATATGAAATGGAGTGTGTTGTGAAACGAGGGTTCAAATCCCGCTCTTTATTTTTTGTTAATTTTGAGTTTGCCACCGAACCGGTGGGTTGGGTTTAGTGGTTAGGATAGTACTTAAACCCTAGGTTGCTTTTTTGTGGGAGTTGGCTTGCTTTTTGCACCCTTATTTTTTCTTGTACACTTCCCTTTAAACCCAATTTAATTTCATGTTAAAAAAATGTTTAGATCTTATGACATTGAAATTTGATAATGTGACATGTTGACTGAGATGTTTTCATATTTTTATTATGTAACTGATTTCAAGTGATTTTTTCCTAATAGGGAAAAAGGCTAAATGGTATGAGAATGAGGAAAGGCGGAAAACAACACATTGCAATTTTTAAACAATAATTATCAGTTTGTCCTCGTAGATAGCTAGTTGCGATGCCCTTTCTTTATGTATGGTGAACCAGTTCAATTGTTCATCTTTCGTTGAAAAGTTATTTGCATCGTATGGCAAAACTCTTTTTATAATTAACATTTATTTAGGAAAAAATAAGAAAGAAAATTAGGTAAACACAAACTAAAAACAAAGAAACTCATATGTTGGTTGGCAAAATAAATAACAAACAAAAACCAATAAAAAAACTGAAATGTGCATATTTTGTGCCATCAAAAACCACACTTTGAACCCTATCACAATAAACCATCGATAAGAGAAAAACAAATGTGCAAACATTAAATGTTGTATCCATGTTAAACTTTATAATCAATGAGTTAATTGTATGTTTTTTCTATTTAAATATTTCTTTAAAAAAAATCATATGAAAACATATGACTTTACAATACTATTTGAAAAGATGTCCACGAGCTTCAAGGACACAAAAAATATGAACAAACTTTTAAATATATCCACATCCAATACAAGGGAAGTATATGTTTGATACCTTCTAAGTTAAAAGATCAATTTTGGATTGCACGTCAAAAAGATCATCAAGTGCAGAAATAAAGACATCGATGTAACGAAATATGATTTATATATAATTAGTCATAGGTGTTTACATTAAATTCCTAACCAATTATACTTAATCCAAACACAAGGATAATTTAATTACATGTAATGAGTAACTTACAATGTATACTGGAGGATGATAAGATGTTACATAAGACGACTTGATCTACAACAACCTTAAAAGTTCCCACCTCGAGTAAATGAGATTTCAATCATGTATTTATAAATCAATGAAAAGTGTCTTTGTTGTGTAAGTTTATTGTTCGCTGGGTAAACATAACGTTCTTCATCGATGGGTTTCGGTCAGCTCCGCAAATTGGGCTTAGATTGTCGTTGCTCGCCAGGCAGGGTGTTTGCTTTACAGGGCGATTTTCCTCTATTTTACGCTTATGTCTCCGACTTGCTTTGTTAGGCAAATGGTTTTGCTCGTCGAGCTAAGATCTTTATGTTTCTTTAACTGCAACATGTGTTAGAAAACAAAGTGAAAGTACAAGAAAACTAACGTGATATTGGCTTTATACCAATTACAATAATTCAAGGTTTTTCATATGATTTCTTGCAAAATAAGTTAATAAGTGCCATCAATTACATGTGTAGATTAACGTCAATTTAACACTTACATGCTGCCATATACAGGCACGAACAAATACAATCTGATGATGTGTTTAATTTCTACAATGTTGTTCATCAAAAACTCACTTACAAGTGGAACAAGAGTTGTACTCAATTCCACAACATAACTCGTTCATTGAATCTAAGGTAAATTTTTAACATCAATGACCGTTTTGTCTCTAAACAGCAAAATATATAAAAAATAAAAAAAATATATATCTATTGGTATTAAGTATTACAGTGAACAATGATCTAGCAAAGACTCAAAATAGATATTTCTTCATCTACATCAGGTGTCTGAAAGGATGTTTTACATATATTGAGGAAGGAAATAAAGATTATACAAAGTTATATGATTTCTTTCTCTTCATGTGCCGGTGATTTTGCTTTGTTTGATTCGTTGAAAATAGGTCGAGATTATATTAAAAAAATGGTAGGTCATGCATGGATCTTCTGAAGTAGCAATAAAAGTCACAAGAAAAAAGGATATTGTGTGATGGGTTTATGTGCGTTACGGATTTTTTTATCTGTGATGATGGTGCTCTTTGTGATGATATAATTGTTTTTGAGATGTCACGAATTGTTAGTATTATGTTATTGCTAGCAAGTATTACGCAAGTTGTTGTTAAATTCAAAAAAAACATTAAATTGAATTAGGAAATGATGATGCATTGCTCTTATGAAATGGTCATTGGTTAGTATTTAGCAAACCAATCGGTAATTTTGTTTGTTTTAAGTAAGGTGGCCTATTTTTAATTGAAGAGTTGTTGTATGAACAACCGAAAATTAACACCCTTATACGACAACCTATCATTTAATGGTGTCTTCAATTACCTTTGTTTCTATTTTAGTGATGCCAACAACTTTCCAAAAATCACATACATATTATATGTACTATTTGTCTCCCATGATCTCTTTGCCGATTGTAAAGTTTCATTCTTCCTAACAATTTAAGAAAAATATGTAGTAGAGTTCGTGATTATTTGTGTTTATAGCATTGTCTTTGAGTGAGAGTGAAAAAATAAGAGAGTTTTTAAAGATGATTAGTATAATTTTAAGAGGCCTAAGGGTTTATGTGTCGCTCTATCAGTGAGAAGGATGTTGTTGAATGCTCATTTGGGAAATTTATATTCACCATCGTTAACACAATATGTGAGACGAGGGTGTACGTTTTGACAGATAATCAATGTTAATTTTTGAAGTTCCACACATAACACTACCTCCAACAAGTGTTTTTGCTTCCTACCAATACATTGTATCTCAGGAAGTTTAAGAGTTTTCCCAATTGTACTTTCTCTAGATGTTCAAATAATTTAACTTCATCGAACAATTTCAAACTATTCGCGTTGAGAAAAATCCCTATATTTTCCATGAGCGTTCCACTCGTGTTGGCAAAAAGGCAAATCTGTGGTATCCTTTTCTAAGGATGACAATTTCTCTTCAAGCTCTTTTCTTATACCTCTGATCATTCTTTCCCTTAAGTCGTTGATTTAGCAGTGTTGTAGAGGAGGTTTTATATCCAGCCAGAGGCCCTGGATTGAGAATTTATTCTCAACCACACGGTCTCTGCAAGCTTCTAAGTAACAATAGGTGGTTTGCCATTGTAATACCAACTTTAAGTATTTATATCCATAATTGGTTTCCTCTTCCCCTACTTTGCGAAACGGACTTCAATTTTTATATATTGTTAGTATATATTATATTGTTGGTGGTATTAAAAAAGACAGAGATTTATATTATATTTGTTAAATTATTGTTGTTGTTGAAAAAAAATAAACATGATATTTTAGGTTTGTTACAATTTGAAAGTCATAGATATTTGTACTTGTAATTTTAATCAAAATCATAATTTTATATAAAATACCGATCATATTTACACGCGTTAACGTAATAAAAAAAGTAAAAATGCGGACACGAGAGTGTAGGGGTGTTCGCGGTTTGGTTTTGTTTGGTTGACCTCTAAAATACAATCTGAACCAAACCAATGTGGTTTCCGATTTGTGCGGTTTTTATCGAGTCAATACAAATTTTTGTTTTCAACATTAAAATCAAATTAAATAGTTAAACACACAACAAATGTTCAGCAATATTTCCAACTGTGTTTTAAATTTCATCCAATATTAAAATTTCATTTTCGTCTAATTAACAATATTCTCAACAACATAAATTAAATTAAAAACGTGTGCAAAATTAATCTTTTTATGTAAGAAATGTAAATAATAAAATTTTATCATTCTCTAAAAGTTCAAGTAACATATAAACATATTTTTGAAATAAAAAGTTAAGAAAAAACTTAACAATAAAAAAACATGTCATTTTATAAAAGTTACCATTGAGTTTCTATGAATATTGGTATATGTGACATGTTTAATTTGTGTTTTTCGTATGTTGCGGTTTGATTTGGTTGATAAAACAAAAACCGCAAACTGAACCAAATCATGTGGTTGAGTAAGAAAACGGTCTAAATACTCCCGCCAAATGCAGTTTTTTGCAGTTTCACTTTGGATTGATTTGGTTTACGGTTTTTGCAGTTTCACTTTGCATAGAATAATTAAAAAAGTTAAGTGTGGAAATCCAAGATCAGAATGTTCTGGATAGCAGTTGTATGATTAATTTAGATGTGGGACGATATTAATAATTGATTTAGACCCAAGATACTCTGGATGAATATAGATTTTAAGTAATTATATTTAGCTAGTACCAAAATGTCATGAATAGATTATCAATAAAGATTAATATTGTGAAAATGTGTGAGTAGTGTTAAAGCAAATATTAAAAAGAAAACGCAAGAGATTTATCTTGGTTAGCCAAAACTGGCTACTTCCAGTCTAACACATTGTGCGAGATTGTCCACTATAATATTCAGCTATAAAAACTTATGAATATCATTGTATGTTATTGATCACGCTAGATCAGTTTGTCACACTTTTTATTATTAACCTAAACATGCTTCTACAGTTCTTTGCTTTCGCACAAGAAAGGTTGATATAATTCTTTTGAAAATTATTGTAACAAATAGACTTGAGAATAAAATACAATTTGTATGATTGATGGGTTTTGGATCAAAAGATGTTTCTTAACTCATGTTTGAGATTCTAACAAACAAACAAACTCGAATGATTGTGATCCGTGATAAAGCTTGGAGTTTGTCGTATGTGAAGAGTTTATGCGTAGTGAAGATTTCACTAAAGTGATAATATATTTGCTTTTCAAACTCGTGGTGGATCCTTCAATTCATCTTGTATTTATAGATTTAGCGAGGCTCGTTGACCAATTGTAGTGGGGTTGTTTAGACAACAAAAACTAGATGTCACAGGCTCCTTTTGATTTCTCCTTTCTTCTAAAAATAAAGTGCATTTTGTCCATGATGTTCTTTTACACACCCATAACATTATGGATGTCCAACAACTTTATGCATTCACGTGAAAGCCATCCAACTGTAGTGAGTTGTTTACTGTTGTCTAATTATGACATGCTTATGTCGTCCTCCTGTCCTTTTGATGACGTCGTGTTAATTTTTTACGTGTTTTTAAACTTTCATGAGACATTTATCTTTGATGGACTTGCTGTATTTTTCTTAAAGGATTGAAAATGTCATTAAGGCCCAAGATAAAAGTTTCCTTCTTTTGCAAAGAGTCAATGTCTCGTTCATGCCATGTTATCCTTCATGTTCACAATAAAATGTCTTCTTTGGGTGAGTGAGACAACACGAATGTCTTGATTTAGATTTTAATGATTCAAAAGTTAAATAATATTGTAAAGCCAAATTTCGTCTTTTTGCTAATCTGTCTTTTGATGTAAATGCTTTATTTTCTTTGTGAAACCCGAATGCTTTTGTTCATACTGCCAAATCATTCTCCCGAAACATTCAACACAAAACAAGTTAGAAGAAAACAAGATTGGATAAATTTAATATGTTTGCAATCTTTAAAACATCAAATGATGACTCTGTCAAGAACATCTTCTACCCGTGTACTCTAAAAAATCACTTTAAAGTTCTTTTATTTTTTTTGCAGCTATCTTCTTCCTCTTGTTGTGAAAGGAATTGAAGTACATATGCTTTTATAAATTGTTTGAAGAACATAAAATGGGTCCAAAAAGAGCTTAGGATTGGTTTACGTGCATTTTAACGTCTGTATTATGTATAGGAATGATGAAGGGTCAAAATAAAGGTGCAACAAAATTTTGAGACATCAATAGAGATGTATGTAATCCACTTAATGACGGTGTTGTACTTCCTAAATTAGCATAGTCGAGTCTTGATAAATTATACTTGGAAACTATGCCTTTTATGGACGACGACAATAAAGGAGAAGATAATGAAACCGTTAGCATTAGATAGTAGTTTATTAACACGTTTTTGAACTGTTGGCTACCACATACATTCCTCGGTCACAATTATAAGCAAAATTTTACATTTTAGATTCGTTCAATTAATAATATATATGATATTTATTACATCATTTAAAGAATTAACCTAAAATATTTTTTTTTTACTCATAATAGTGACCTCAGGGTGTATCATTCAAATTTGTTTTAAGTTACTTTCATGACACTCTTTATCCGAGCATAGGGATCAAAACAAATTTTGATTTGATTGTCAATTTTTTATTTTATTTAGACAAAACTCTATAATTCATATTTTGATCAAAGATGATATATACATTTTTTAAATTATAATCAATATATCGATATATTTTGATCAATGGTCTTATTTTTTTCTCTGCTTTGTACATATCAAAGTTACGAGCTACTTTTTTTTTTTGAAAATATTTGTAGTCATTGTATTAAAAATTAAAATATTTAACTTTTTTTAAGAATAATTTCATGATTTATTAAAGAGTGTCCTAAGAGTACCCGCTATAAAAATCCTTTCTTTATTAGTAGGGGTGTTGGCAAATCTACTTTATCTCTTTTTCTCAACTTTTTTTTGTCTATTCTCACTCTTTTTCCACTATCAAACTAACTGTCTCAAAAGGCAATAGGAAGAACATCAGACAAGAAAAGTGTTTAATAAAAAATATTGACCCCAAGAATCGCAAGACCGAAGATTGAAAGAAAGCTTGAGAGGTTATTCAAAAGTAACTCCCAACAACTTGCATAGAAACTATATCATATGCATTTTTTTAGCTAAAACAAATTTTTTGAGTTTTTAAAAGATATAATGTGTTTGTCAAAAAAAGATATAATGTTTGGCTTAACTTTTCATTTTAATGAAAAATAAAAAATATTGACACGTGAATGGCAAGACCGAAAAAAAAAAAAAAGAATCGCAATACTGAAAGAGTCTGATAAATTATTCAAATCTCTACAACTTCTATAAAAAAATTCACAAACATTTATTAACTTAAAAAAAATCTTTTTTTATAAGAGTTTTTAAAAAAATAATCTTTGTCCTAACTTTTTTTTTTTGAGCAATGTTTGTCCTAACTTTTTTTTTTTGAGCAATGTTTGTCCTAACTTATGATTTTAAGGAAAATAAAATAAAATAAGGCCAAACGTTCCCTATAAACGTTTTTTTTAGGGGTGGTACGTAGAAACGTTGAAACAAAAAGTCATAGAACGACTTAAGTATAAAACCAAAAGAGTGATCGTAGAGCGAGATATATGGTTAATCTCTTCTCGTAAGAGCAATTTCACTTCACCCCGTTTCTTTCCTTCATTTCGTGTCAAAACCCAATTCAACTTTCAACGACTCTCTCTCTCTAGAGGGTCCAAGTCTTCACCTCTTCTACTCATAGATCTCGCATTCTCTCTCATCTTCTTCCATTTCCAGTTCTTCGATCTCAGCAATCATGGCGGCCGCGAACGCTCCGATCGCCATGAAAGAAGTCCTAACCGTAAGTCTTATTCCTTCTTTCGATTTCGTTTCACAGTTTTCTAGCTACGAAATGAAGAACACCGAAGAACACGAACACTCAATATTTTTGAATAATAGATTATTTATGCTTATAGTTCGCAATTGAATACTCTTCAGTTTTACTTTACTAGCTTGATTACTGTTTTTGCTCAAAAAAAGCTTGATTACTGTTTAATGTGAAATTCATGCAGATCTGAGTGTATAATTTTTTCCTATTTTTTGATTATTACGAACTATCGAGTGAGAAGCTTAATCGCACTGGAAAATAAAATTATAATTGAATTATTGATTATTCGTTCTTATATTTTGCTCAATTTTGTCTTCTTTCAAGTTGAATCGAATAATCTTCAGTTTTACTCCACTAGTATTTTTATACTTAATGTGTGAAATTCACGTAGATCTGAGTTTATTATTATTATTATTATTATTATTATTATTATTATTATTATTATTATTATTTTTTCTTCATATTTTTATGATTATTATGAATTATTGAGTGAGATGGTTAATCGTTTCGAGCGATGTGATTTGCGTGATCTAATTTATGATTATGAATTATAGAGTGAGAAGCTTTATCGTTTTGATGAATTGAGTGATGTGATTTGCGATTACAGTTACCGAGTGTTGGAATCAATGCACAATTCATCACATTCACGCATGTGACGATGGAATCAGACAAGTATATATGTGTTCGAGAAACGTCTCCACAGAATAGTGTTGTTATTGTTGATATGAGCATGCCAAATCAACCTTTGAGGAGGCCAATTACTGCGGATTCCGCTCTTATGAATCCTAATTCTAGAATCCTTGCTTTGAAAGGTAGATTTTGTGTTTTGTGTAGAGTGGAGTATTTTATATGTTATTTCATCTACTTGCACTTTGATATTGATAAGAAGTTTGCTAGTCATTATAAAAATCAAAATTTATTTGAAGCTCTGTTGTAGTAGTATGCTTGAGTTCTCGTTTTTTCCCCCTTGCTACAGCTGTATCATTTTGTTTATGCGACTGTTGGGTGAAAAGAAACAAACTACTTTATTTTGACTTGATATGAAAGTGTTGTCAAATAGCGGCTACAACACCATTGCGTAGCGGAATTTGAACAAACCGTTCTTCTTCTGCGACACATTATTTAGTACAAAGTGTTGTCAAACAACAGCTATTTTCTGCCATCTGCTATTAACAAAGCACATGAATGCATCTAATTGTCTGTAGTATGTACTTCATCCCAATATGTAGACTTGAGTTAGACTATAAACTCTGATTTTTTTTTTTTATGGCCCATATTTCTGATACCTTGAGCTAGAGTATAATAGTTGACTGTGTCTAGCTCAGTCAACTATTATAGGCACCCTGATTAGTGGATCCAACTCCTTTAAAGTGAACAACTCACTTTAGAGTGTAAAGTGACTAATATCGACCGTTAAATAACAAATCAAAGGTAGACATTGTACGCACATCATAACAAATCACGAGCTTTTTAAAATCACAATTCCTGATTGTTAGGGACACAGCTGTGATGTTGAGATGTTTGATTAATTTGAGAAACTGAAGTCAACTGGCTTCCTTATTTTTAAATTCTATATTCTATATACTGAAGAAGTTAGAGACCATGTCTTAAGTGCTATAATAAAAAAAAATTAGGAAAAAAAAATAACACACCTTTGTTCTTAGTAGTAACAATGGTGTGTTATTTTTGTAAGGGATGCAAGAAGGGAGTCTGTTAGATGAGGAGTTTATTTAGGGCTGACCTATGATTTTATTAGTCAGTTTTCTTGGAGATATATGAAAGTTATTGCTCTTAATTCAATGTATCTGATAAATATATTTTCTCCATGTTTATTACATTTTCTAACGTATTAATCATCCCCAATTTCACATTAGGCATTTTAGATGTTGCATTTAGACATATTTTTCACGTTGTCAATGTTTGACCTGGTTTGGATTGGAGTGATTTAAAGAAAAAATAGTCAGTATTTAGATAAATCAGAAGTCTCTCGAATCCCAAATATTAGCAATCTTCAGGTTTCCAGTTTCTGTGCCATGTGCTTTTGTTGGTGCTGTATTTAAAATATTATTTGCTTTTGGATTATCTTTACTTACAAGCTACATCATTCTCTTGAAGCCCAACTCCAAGGGACTACACAGGATCACCTACAAATATTTAACATTGAATTGAAAACAAAGATGAAATCGCATCAGATGCCTGAGCAGGTAATTATAATGTGTTAGGATACATAAGCAGTAACATAATAGGTCCATAAGAATGACATTTTTAATCCATGTAGAGTGCCCTTATTTTTATTTTTTCATGTATAGGTAGTCTTTTGGAAGTGGATTAGCCCCAAAATGTTGGGCCTCGTGACACAAACCTCAGTATACCACTGGTCCATTGAAGGTAAGATAATGATGATTATAATCTGCTTATACTCAACATTTTTGTTGCTATTATATTTCCCGGGTTTACACATTTTTCACGTGCTTCTAGTTTGTTTGCAAATTTTTGAGTGATATATGGTCCCTGGTCTGGTAACCTGTAGGTGATTCTGAACCTGTTAAGGTATTTGAGAGAACAGCAAATTTGGCGAACAACCAGATAATCAATTATCGATGCGACCCTACAGAAAAATGGTTGGTCTTGATTGGTATCGCTCCTGGTTCCCCCGAGGTATATCTCTGCTTCCTGTCATAGTTGTGGCTATCATTGTGAAACACATTTCAATTCAACTATAACTAGCTTTTTTCATTCAGACCATAACTGTTTATCTTGACTTCTGTTTTTGCAGCATATATTGTGTATAATGTATAAGAATTATGATCTTTCAACTGTGATTTTTGCTAGCCTAATCTATTTGGTTTGTTTCTTCATATTCTTTTGCTTTAGAGGGCACAATTGGTTAAAGGGAACATGCAGCTTTTCTCCGTGGATCAGCAGCGTAGTCAGGCTCTTGAAGCTCATGCTGCATCATTTGCCCAATTCAAAGTATGTTTTCTTATGATTCTGTGCTCATCTTCATATAATTATTTATAAATATTACCTAAATAATTGGAATTGTACTAAACTATGCTACTATGTGTTGGGTAAATTTTTATTGTGTTTTTTGAACAGGTTCCTGGGAATGAAAATCCGTCTGTTTTGATTTCTTTTGCCTCAAAGACATTTAATGCTGGTCAAGTTATATCGAAGTTACATGTCATTGAACTGGGCGCACAGCCAGGTCTGATATTTTTACCTCATTCAGATCCATCTCTCATGCTTTATTTTATGGGCAATATGGCTTCAACATAAATCTATATTGTAATGCCAACCTAGTGTCCTATCCAGAGTTTCCAAATTTAATATTTCTGGTAAATCTAACATTTAAATTAGTTATTTACATCAATATGTATTTATCATGCTTGATCTATAGCTAGAGAGGGAGTGATCATATTAGTAACAAGAATGACCTGCTTATTTAATATCTCAATATACTAAAATGACACTTCTGTCTTGCTATAATTTAACTCAATATAAGAGTTTCATAAACTTCATATGTGGATGGATGAAATATGAAATATAGTGATCCATGTAAGAGGGTGTAGGAAGCCACTCATTATGGCTAATGATTTCAGATGATTATATTATTTTTTCCGTTTGACCACGCCCCAAGGATTATTTTCCCAATTGTTACAATGTATTTGTTTTGCCTGATGAAATGCATAATATTTTTTTTGTTAGTCCATGCTTCAAGGGTTGCTTCTCCGCCTGTTACCCTGTGTTCGACTAATTGGAAGTTTTAAATGTGGCAGATGTTTTTTTTTTTCCTTTTGCATTTATAACGGTTCCATGTCGAGTTTTCAATATGTAGTCCTGAAAGTGGCTGGTAGATGAAGCCGTAAATATTTATTGCATGTATTATATATGAGTTGCATTTTGTAACTATCGTAAATGTAAGAAGCTGTATGTATCAAAAATAGGCATCTGAAGATGGACTCATATTGTTGAGATCCCCACATTAACTAGTGATATGACCATAGTAGTAAAAATAAAAGCTTGGGTAGTCCCCATTTCTTTTGCGAGCTTTTGGGGTTGAGTTAGACCCCTCTTAAATTCTAAGATTGCATCAAAGCATATCCTAATTCTGTTATTGAGCCATGATCTATTTTATTCCACCCACATTTTACCACGCTTCAAATGTCCAGTCTCAAGTGTCCTTATAAAGCTTGGACAATCCTCACCTCTAGGCCTAAAGCCCCTTGGACAATCCTCACCTCTAGTCCCGAAGCCCAAATTGTAAGAGATGTATTGCGAAATTGAACTGTGTGTATCATTATATCGCCTGTGATTAAATTGATCATACTTCTGGAGTTTACCTTTTAAAATTTGTTGTCAGGGAAGCCATCATTTACAAAGAAACAAGCAGATCTCTTCTTCCCTCCAGATTTTGCTGATGACTTTCCAGTTGCAATGCAGGTACTGAAGTTGTCACTAGTCAGTGTTGTTCATTTTTATAAAAAGCTGTAGATATCTGATTTCTACTTTAATTTTTTTTTCTTTCAGATATCCCACAAATATAGTTTGATTTATGTGATCACCAAACTTGGGCTACTTTTTGTATATGATTTGGAGACAGCTACCGCTGTATATAGGAACAGGATTAGTCCAGATCCTATATTTTTGACATCAGAAGCCACATCAGCAGGAGGCTTTTATGCCATTAATAGGAGAGGCCAAGTTTTGTTGGCCACTGTCAATGAACAAACAATTGTGAATTTTGTCAGCGGTCAAGTATGTTTCTGACCTTTTTATAACTTTTATGATGCGAAGCAGGGAATGTATCAGCATTTAACACATTGCATGCTGGTTACTGTTGCAGTTAAACAATTTGGAGCTAGCTGTTAGTCTTGCGAAAAGAGGGAATCTTCCTGGTGCTGAGAAGCTGGTATGCCAATTTTGTGTAGAACTCAGCTTTAGTAATATTACTGTTTCTTCACCGGGGGAGTTGTCAGGGAGATCCCAAGAGCTTTTAAGCATTGTCTTTTAAATGTTATTCGGTTTCATATAAATGCTAAATACTAACTTGCATGAAGTTTGCTTATATGCTTCCAATAAAAAATGCAATATACAATTAATGATGTTTTTTGTGTTTTATACCCATACAAAACCAGTAGCATGCATTAAATGCATTTTACTTTTACTAAATGAATTAAAGGTAGAAAGTTATAAATTTGTCTAAATTTATAATTTCTGAATATGTGTGGCCAAACCTTAAAGGACCAAAGCTTAGGGACAGAGGGAGTAATTGCCATTGTTTCTGTTTAGCTATCTGTAGTGCAGTTTATTTCATGAGTGTTTAACATACGTTTCCTTACCATACCATACCAGCATTTGTTGTAATTTGTTTTGCACCATCAACCATTTTATCTAGATATTTTATTTCATGTTTTGCACCACAAGTAATCTTAGTGATGTATGCTGCAATTTTGTTGCTTCTTTTGTCATTGTCTTGATCAACTCAATCTAAATGCTTTATCTGTTTTTTCTTCTTTCACATATTATTTGAGATTGATAATTTGGTTATGCTGTGTTATGCATTAGCTTCTTAAGAAATGGCGACTGTTGTATTTTTGTTCTTTTATTATTTATAGCATGATGGCAATAATTGTTGTAATTACAGGTTGTGGAGCGTTTTCATGAATTGTTTTCCCAAACAAAGTATAAAGAAGCAGCAGAGCTTGCTGCTGAATCTCCACAAGGAATCCTTCGGACCCCTGACACAGTTGCCAAATTTCAGGTTTTTTTTTTTATAAGATGCAGCTATTCAGGATTTTTTAATGCTCTATCTGTTACTTTAGTTACAGAGACAGTAGCTCGTTTAACTTTCAGACACATGTGTAATGATGTTAAACTGCATAGCTGAATTCTGACATCAGCTTCACTTGGGTAGTACAGATCAGTTAATTTGAACTAGACCTCTAAAAATTGATTAATCACTGTAATTTCTCTCAAGTGAATGAATTCAGTTTCAGATTTTGAAAGTATTCTCTTTTACTCTAAATTTTCTCTCCTTTTCCATCAATTTCCTGCATTTTTGGTTCTGCTCAACTTGTAATAGTAGTGTTTAAAATGTGATTAACTGTTCTATTTCAGAGTGTTCCCGTGCAAGCTGGTCAAACGCCGCCGCTGCTGCAGTATTTTGGAACACTTTTAACGAGAGGAAAGCTGAATGCCTTCGAATCATTAGAATTGTCTCGGTTGGTAGTGAACCAGAACAAGAAAAACCTGTTGGAAAATTGGTTGGCAGAGGACAAGCTTGAATGCAGTGAGGAGCTAGGAGATCTCGTTAAGGTTTAGTCGGATTAAACATTTTGAAGGATTCAAATTATTTTTATGTTTGTATGTTCGTCTTTCTAATTAGCTGCCCAATGAGGCACTGCTGCTTATCTTATTTGCGTTTTTGAAATGGCGAGTTTCTATTAATTTTCATGGGTATGCTCTGTTGTAGACTGTGGACAATGATCTTGCTTTAAAAATATACATCAAAGCCAGAGCTACTCCGAAAGTTGTTGCTGCTTTTGCTGAGAGGAGGGAGTTTGATAAGATTCTGGTCTACTCTAAGCAGGTGCTTGTTTACTTATTAAAGAATATATTGACTTAGCAAAGCTACTTCAATGCTATTACAGTTCCAATTTACTGGAAACATTTGGTCCTGAATACTTTTATTTCTTATTTGTTGTTGCTATAGGTTGGATACACACCTGACTACCTTTTCCTCTTGCAAACAATTCTCCGAACAGATCCTCAGGTTTGAGAGAAAGCTCTGCAATTTATGTTTAATTATTTTTTTTGAACATTTTCTGTAATTTTCCCATCGTGTGCCCACCTCTTTGGATGCATTGTACCTGTGCTTTTTGAACAGTATTTATACATTAAGTTTATAATGTCATGTAGTTTTTGTCCAAGGAGAAACTCTACAAGTTCTAATTTCTATTTCACTCTCCAGGGTGCTGTTAATTTTGCATTAATGATGTCTCAAATGGAGGGAGGTAGCCCAATTGATTACAACACCATAACTGATCTGTTTCTTCAGGTTGATTATCTACTGTAATTAAGCAATATTGACGAGTAGTAATTTAATATGTTAGCTTCATCATCATTGAGTTATTACGCTACATTATTGACATTTTCGTCATGGTTTTCTTTGGTCGGCTCAGAGAAACCTGATCCGTGAGGCAACAGCTTTTCTCCTGGATGTTTTAAAGCCAAATTTACCTGAACATGGATTCCTTCAAACAAAGGTTGGGGCCTTTGTTTTCTAGTTGATACATCTTATTTTGCTCTTTTACTATTTTTTTCTTTGTAGTGATGCAATTTTCTTGTGGATTGTTGTTCAGGTGTTGGAGATAAATCTGGTCACTTTCCCTAATGTTGCTGATGCTATTTTGGCTAATGGCATGTTCAGCCATTATGACCGTCCTCGTGTTGCCCAGCTTTGTGAAAAAGCTGGCCTTTACGTGCGAGCTTTGCAAGTAATGCCTTACGAAATGTTTTCTTGTACTTTCCCTACTTAAAAATGCTTAAGTTCCTTTGCTGATTTTATCTCTCTTGGTGCAGCATTACACAGAGTTACCAGATATAAAACGTGTTATTGTTAATACACATGCTATTGAGCCTCAGGTTATTTTTGATTTGTTTTGCTCTCATCAATTTAAGGGTTTACAATATATAACACAAGCCTAATACTTGCTCATTCTTTTGTTATTGCAGTCACTTGTAGAATTTTTTGGTACTCTCTCACGAGAATGGGCATTAGAGTGCATGAAAGACTTGTTACTGGCCAATCTTAGGGGCAATTTACAGATTATTGTGCAGGTATATAAGAGTCATTGTCTTCTATGATTTGGAGCCTACTAATAAATAACTGATAACTAAGCTTGCTTATGTTTGTTCAGGTTGCCAAAGAATATTCTGAACAATTGAGCGTTGAAGGTTGCATTAAAATTTTTGAGCAGTTTAGGTCATATGAAGGGCTGTACTTTTTTCTTGGCTCATATTTGAGCTCCAGGTTTATATTTTTTTCCCTATTGGTAATTGACCCTGTTTATACCTGATATATATTCTGATGTTTTTATGCTGACATATCATACATGCTTCTCTGAATAATATGGGACAGCGAGGACCCCGACATTCATTTCAAGTATATTGAGGCAGCAGCGAAGACTGGTCAAATCAAGGAGGTTGAGCGTGTGACAAGAGAATCCAATTTCTATGATGCCGAAAAAACAAAGAACTTCCTAATGGAGGCTAAGCTTCCAGATGCACGACCTTTAATCAATGTTTGTGATCGATTTGGGTTTGTTCCAGATCTGACACACTACCTATACACAAACAACATGCTTCGCTACATTGAAGGTTATGTTCAGAAGGTATCATAGTAGCCTTTGCTTATCACATGAGTGATATCTACCCCCTCTTTTTCTGCCCGTCAGCACTTATATCTTTCTTTATAGGTGAACCCAGGGAATGCTCCTTTAGTTGTTGGGCAGCTGCTAGATGACGAGTGCCCTGAAGATTTTATCAAAGGTTTGATTCTTTCTGTTCGTTCCTTGCTGCCAGTGGAGCCCCTTGTGGAGGAGTGTGAGAAGAGGTGGGGTTTGTCCTTCAATCTTATGTATTGTTGATTTGCGTTCCCATTTATGATTTTTTAACCCATGATTATTTAATATGCAGGAATCGCCTTCGTTTGCTCACACAGTTTTTGGAACATCTCGTGAGTGAGGGAAGCCAGGATGTACATGTTCACAACGCCCTGGGTAAAATTATCATTGATAGCAACAACAACCCAGAAAATTTTCTCACAACCAACCCTTACTATGATTCTCGAGTTGTGGGCAAGTATTGTGAGAAACGCGACCCAACCTTGGCAGTTGTAGCTTACCGGCGAGGACAATGTGATGAAGAACTTATCAATGTCACCAGTAAAAATTCTTTGTTCAAACTGCAAGCAAGGTATGTAGTGTATATGTACGTCTTTTTGGCCAAGTCAATTTGCTTGTATCCATTGCTTACATACTTATACTTGTGGTGACAGGTATGTCGTTGAGAGAATGGACGGCGATCTTTGGGATAAAGTTCTTAATCCTGATAATGAATATAGAAGGCAACTTATTGATCAGGTTGTATCTACTGCTTTGCCTGAAAGCTCAAGCCCTGAACAAGTTTCTGCAACTGTTAGGGCTTTCATGACAGCTGATCTGCCTCATGAATTGATTGAACTTCTCGAGAAGATTGTCCTTCAGAATTCTGCATTCAGTGGGAACCACAATTTGCAGAATCTTCTCATTTTGACAGCGATAAAGGCTGATTCATCCAGAGTTATGGATTATATCAATAGACTGGATAATTTTGACGGGCCTTCAGTTGGGGAAATGGCTGTAGAAGCACAGTTGTATGAGGAAGCATTTGCAATTTACAAGAAGTTCAACTTGAATGTTCAAGCAGTCAATGTGTTGCTTGATAATATTCGCAGCATTGATAGAGCTGTTGAGTTTGCTTTCAGAGTTGAAGAAGACGCTGTTTGGAGTCAGACGGCAAAGGCTCAACTCAGGGAAGGGCTTGTAAGTGATGCAATAGAGTCATTTATACGAGCAGATGATACTACACAATTTTTGGATGTTATCCGTGCTGCTGAAGATGCCAATGTTTACCATGACTTGGTTAAATACTTGTTAATGGTAAGACAGAAGGCAAAAGAACCAAAGGTTGACGGCGAGCTCATTTATGCATATGCAAAAATTGACAGGCTTAGTGACATTGAAGAGTTCATTCTGATGCCAAATGTTGCTAATTTGCAAACTGTTGGGGACCGGTTGTATGATGAAGCATTATACGAGGCTGCAAAAATCATATTTGCCTTTATATCTAACTGGGCCAAGTTGGCTATTACACTGGTCAAATTACAACAATTCCAAGGGGCAGTTGATGCAGCTAGGAAAGCTAACAGCTCAAAAACATGGAAGGAAGTTTGTTTTGCGTGTGTTGATGCAGAGGAGTTTCGTTTGGCCCAGATATGTGGACTCAACATTATTATTCAGGTATCTGTTAATTTCAGAATTTCTAAGGAACTACAGATATTTTTAAGAAAAAAGTAGGAAGCTTTTTCATGATTTCATATTGTAATGTGAACCCTTCTCCCTTGGAGTATGCAAATATGTAAATGTGTATTGCTTAGTCATTCGAGGGCTTTTGCACATGTTATCTGGGCCCTTTGTTGGTCTGCTACTATATTACTAGTAGTGAGCTTATTACTTTCCAATGCTTACTGTGTCAAATTGTTTGTTATTTATGTAGGTGGATGACTTGGAAGAGGTCAGTGAATATTACCAAAATAGAGGTTACTTCAATGAGTTAATATCTCTCATGGAGAGTGGTTTAGGGTTAGAACGAGCACATATGGGCATCTTCACCGAGCTAGGAGTTCTTTATGCTAGATACCGCCCTGATAAGCTTATGGAGCATATCAAACTATTCTCAACCCGCCTCAATATCCCAAAACTTATTAGAGCATGTGATGAACAACAACATTGGAAAGAATTGACCTTTTTGTATATCCAATATGATGAGTTTGATAATGCCGCAACTACCATCATGAACCATTCACCTGAAGCGTGGGATCACATGCAGTTCAAGGATGTTGCCGTCAAAGTTGCTAATGTTGAGTTGTATTACAAGGCTGTTCACTTCTATCTGGAAGAACATCCAGACCTCATCAATGATATTCTGAATGTCCTTGCACTTCGTGTGGACCACACACGTGTTGTTGACATCATGCGTAAGGTAGGTTCATAACAAAAGTTTTGTTAGATATTAGTTTGCGATTTGCCTGCTATAACACCTATGTATATTTTCCCTGTAATGTACATAGGCTGGTCACCTCCGTCTTGTGAAGCCATACATGGTTGCAGTTCAGAGCAGCAACGTTTCTGCTGTTAATGAAGCCCTGAATGAGATATATGTTGAGGAGGAAGATTATGATAGATTGCGGGAGTCAATTGATTTGCATGATAATTTCGATCAAATAGGCCTTGCACAAAAGGTGATACACATTTGCTCTTAATGGTGACTTTTTTCTGTTTCAATTATGGAAAACTGATGGATTATTTATGTTTGATGTAGATTGAAAAGCATGAGCTTCTTGAGATGAGGCGTGTTGCTGCTTATATTTACAAGAAGGCAGGAAGGTGGAAGCAGTCCATTGCTTTATCAAAGAAGGACAACCTTTACAAAGATGCCATGGAGACAGCTTCACAATCTGGCGAGCGTGAACTTGCCGAGGAGTTGCTTGTTTATTTCATTGATCAGGTACTACATTGTTCAGTTTGAAAGTGCATATACAATTAATCTTTTTTGCAGTATCCCATTTGCTTAGGCTTACTATCATTCTTGACTAAAACGTTTTGTTAATTACGAATAGCATATGAATCATCATGTCTAACATGTTCAGTATGCAATGCGTACCAGTGGTGCCGTCTGTGGCTTGTGCAATTCTAAATCATGTAGATAAATGATTTGACACCTATTCATTTTTGCGTGTGGATAAATCTAGTAACTTTGGTCTCGCACTTCAGGGCTTTACAGTTAACATTTTATTGAAGGATAGCCTTTTAGTGTTCTTGCTTGAGGGTCTAAGCTGTTTCCTTTTTAGCACATAGTTTTCTAATTTTTCCTTCCACATAATTTTGCAGGGAAAGAAGGAATGCTTTGCCTCATGTCTATTTGTTTGCTATGATTTAATACGAGCAGACGTTGTTCTTGAACTAGCTTGGATGCACAATATGATTGACTTTGCCTTCCCATACGTCTTGCAGGTTTGCGTTTCGTCTATGTTGCTGATTTGTCACTCTATTTCAGTTGATATATGTTATTATTATAACAACTTTGTTGTTATCAGGCTTAAGAAACATATATTCCTGGGAATCGCCTCTCCGATCCCCGACTGTTTTGCTGAGAATCATGCTAGCTTGCTTAAACCCCAATTTTCTTTAAAAGTGAATTTGTTTGTCTTTGCAAAGTCTGGTAGTTTATGGGTTGCAGTTTTAAAACAGATGCTTTGAACTGCTTTTAGATGAATGTTGGGGTTTCAGATTCATATTGATAAAATGATAACTAAAATAAGGTTAACATGAGTTACTACTATGCTTAGCTAATTAAGGTTGTGGATGGTCTTGTGTAATTGTGGTATTGCATGGGATGTCTAAAGAATTCTAGTTTGACAATTGAATTTCTTTATTCTTCCTTGGACCGGAATGGATATATTTATTGGCATTCTATCTAGTTCTCTCATTCACTTCTCTTTTCTGTTGTAGTTTATCCGTGAATACACTGGCAAAGTTGATGAGCTAGTGAAAGACAGAATTGAAGCACAAAATGAAGTGAAGTCTAAAGAGAAAGAAGAAAAGGACGTAGTTGCACAGCAGGTCATTATCTTGCCTATTTCCTGTTGAAATTAAAATAGTTTTTGTTGTGACTTTGCAGAATATATCTGATTAATATCCAGCAGTTTCATTGTTCAGATTAATTTGCCATTGATAAGCCCTGTTTTTTTAATCATAGTCTTCATTCTCAAGAGATTGGACATTAGAGTAGTACTGATATGAATGTGTTTTCTGTTGCAGAACATGTATGCTCAATTGTTACCTCTTGCTTTGCCTGCCCCACCAATGCCTGGAATGGGAGGACCAGGTTATGGAGGAAGCTACGGGCCTCCCCCTCCAGTGAGTGGAATGGGGATGCCCCAAATGCCTCCTTTTGGGATGCCACCCATGGGTAGCAGTTACTAACCAGTATGCATGTATAGCATGAATCTGAGATTTTATGGAGAGCAATATAGCTGCTGCTTTCAAAATTTTGTGTAGATTTTCTGTGCGAATCGGATGCAGCATTCTTTTGTTTGCTTCTGTTAGAGGTGGAGATTCTAGTTAATTTCATGTTCTTGTGAAGGTTGTAATAATGGTACAGCAACTAGCAAGTCCTTTTCCTTTCTCGGTTTGTAGCTAAGCCGAGGTATTTTTTGGGCTGCTGGTTTGCGCTAGTCGATAAATTTCTGTATTCCAACATTTTCTTGTATTAAAATTATAGTCCCATTATAATACGAAGTTTACTGACTTTAACTTAACAAATTTATTAGTGACTTTTAACAAAATTTATCAGTTATTAAGGTAGTATTATCAAGATATGCCAAACTTATGATCAAGATTCTGTAAGTGATATTGTAAAAAGAAGATTCTAAAAAGATAATTAAATATGATTTGCGCGAAATATAAAGGTTGAGATATTTAAGTTATGCAAACACTGGTACACATAAAATGCTATTCCAATATCAATCTGCGACACTTAAAGTTTCTAATTTTAAATGTTTAATGTAGTTAATATACGTGGTTAACTAAATCTGAAGAGCGATTAATGAGTTTATCAAATTTGAAACTCTAATTGTCCATCAAACGAATATTGTTTTATAAGTTGAGATTTTTCATTATCAGCATACTTATAGATACATCATCCGATCCAAACCACTCAAATGGATTATAACATGGATTATAATACTATAGGGAAAGTCATTGTGATTTTAACGTGGATTATAATACTATAGAGTTTTAACAAAATTGCGGTGATACCATAATTTTGTTAAACCCACCGGAAATTCAAAATGCATTTACAAAACCCATTTTTATTCCTCGCTAAATTACAAAGATAAGGGAATGCTTCTCCTTATACACAAACCATAGGCTACCTTTGCGACAATTGTGAAGCTGATAAGAGTTATTCTTTGTGAACCACTCTATAAATTAGTTAACAATGTTGAAATCCTTTTGTTTCCTTGCATTCTTAATTGGCTTAGGCTACCAAGTTCTTCACCTGTCTTGTCTCATTTGGGAGTAAAGCTTGCTATCTTTAATTAAGTTGGCGGTTAGTAACCACTAATAGAAATGTTGGCAGCACAGGAAATTACTATTTGTTCCTTTATTTGTCATCACTATATTTTAACAACCTTCGTGCCTCAACCTTCCTTTTCTGTTTCATGCACCAATTCTTAACATCATCATTATTCAACAGCTATATGACCCTTAATCTTGATTCACTTCTCCCGATCCTAGCAAAGGAATACATTTTGGTCATACGTCGTTTGTCACAATTCCAACTAATTAACTAACTACCTTTTAGTTTTGGTTAGGTTCAGTTGAGTTTGTTGCACCTGTTTCTACATCTAACTCGTATAAAATCAAATACCCGAATGGCCCATGGTTGTTGACAATAAGCACTTTGAACTTGCTTAGGCTTACTCTCGAACGAACATTAAAGAACGTATTTCCCAATCTATAAACACATTTTGGTTGATTCCCTCAAAAAAAAATAAAAAAAATACACATTTTGGTTGATAAAAAATATTCAAAATCATATAAGGAGCCATTCATTAAACTAATTGATTTGGTCTTGTACCGAAAAAAAAAGTACTTGATCCAGTCATATAAAATAAAGTTGTATATAATTTTTTCTAACTTTCGTCTCCAACTATATCCCGCTACCAACTTTTTGTATGATGTGATATGATCAAAGTTGTAAGATGGGTGGATCTCCCCGGTCCATTTTTTGTTTTGAATATTAATTAACATCTGAGGATCAGCATTATATGTTTACTCGATTTGTCTGATTATAATTGTCCTAAATAAAGTCACATGTTTTATTTGTCGTTTAACAATGAAATATAATAAATAAGAAAAAATAATTAATGTTTTATTGATATTCTAATGCGACAAATAATTTAAAAAAAAATACATATTACAATTTACAGATAAGACATTTATAATTTATTATATATTGTCCTTACTCACTGAGTTAAACTCACACATTAACAGGTAGGACATTTATAACGAGACAAACACAGTTTTTTGAAATGACGGTAGGACAATCCAACCTCGTCTAATGTTTTATTTGTCTAATGAAGCTAACCAGACCCACTTTGATGGTTATAATCTGTGAAGCTCGGATACAAGATACGGTACTGCACCGATACGTCGATACGAGAAAATTTCAAAAATCAAGATACGATACGGCTGAGATACGTTAATAAAAAAATTATATAATAAAATGTACAATATAATTATAACCATTTTTTTAATATGCAAATATATTAACAAACAAAAGAAACCAGTCATAGGCTCGTAGCACATCAACATAAATATAAATAATATTGACAATTAAGAGAGTGATGATTAGTGTTATACTATATCGATCTAAAAAAGAAACACTATACTCAAGAGTTAAGTTATTTTACTTAACATTAATTGGGAAGTATTGGACATGTATCAGTGCAGGATAATTATCAGATACTCTCCTGATACGTATCGGAAAGTATTAGGCAGGTATCGATGCATGATACGTAGGAGATACAATACGTCATCTATTTTGAAGTATCGGAGCTTCACATGTTATAGTAAGCCAATAGAATACAGTTTAAAAAACAAATACTTAACAAGTCTAATTTTTAAATCCCTCAAAAAAAAAAAAGTCTAATTTTTAATATTCTTCTTTTAAAGACTATAATTTATATATGTAACAGAGTTTTACACATGTGTCTTGCCTAACACATGACTTTTCTAAGTCTGTCTCATCTTTCATTCCTTTTTTTAGCCTAAATAACAATACAAAGAAACACATTGTATACTTCTATGATGATCAATTAAAATGTTAGCGAAATTGAGGGAGGTTAATTTCTATCTAATTCATTTCTTTTGACAAGATTTCTATCAACTTCATACGTATATCGATATCGTACATTTATCGTAAGCTCTTGGTATAAGATTTGTGACTTATTTTGAGTTTATCACGTGAAAAGCTTCCTTCATCTAACATTTTTAATCGGCAAAAAACAAAAAAAATTAGTTGGATTAATACTGGCATTGCTTGTGAATAAATCTAGTTAATTAAAACTAAAACTCCTTAATTAAGGAATAAGTACCATATGTTATGCATGTCTAACCGCAATAACAACTTACAGTTACAAAACTCCTTTCTTTCCTCACTCATCCAACACTTTCTAACTATATTTCAACACACTTTAGTAACCGACATCAGTTACAACTTCCTCTTCATTTTGACTTCTCATCAGTTAGTTAGCCTCTCTGGCTCCATCAAAAATCATATATTTTTTTTGAGGGGTTATAAATCATAAATATTTCATAATTTTCATTTTCAAAAATTAATTAAATTATAAAAGTCAAAATTATATTCATATTTCATACCCATCTAGAAAAAATGATCAGTCCATCCTAACTGCCACCTACAAACTTTCAAATCATGATAATTATTAATTAAGATGATAATTAAATTGAATAAACCGAACTAGTCAAAAATTATCCATCTTAGTTAAGAGTTTATAGGAAAAAACGTTATTTGAGTCAGTTAGATAAAGGTGTGTGGAAGTTACAACTTCCACTATTATTAATCACCCACTTCTTCCAAATCCAATTTCATAAACCCTAATATTAAACAATATATATAACTATAACCCACCCATAACCTTCTACCTAACTACTCCAAACGAAAAAACACCCAACTTCTATCATTTTTTTCCCATAGTTATAAACAGAAAAAACAAAAATTAGTAACCGAAGATTCAAGATTCAGAAAAAAAATGTGTAGAAGAAGAAGTTGAAGAACAGAAACAAACACGTTGGAAGTAGTTACATACACACACAACAAAAACAGTTTTTACTTTTAAGGTTTATAATTACTTAATTCCAATTCATATCTTTCAATTACAGTTTTTCTGTTTCTTTATTCGTTATTTTCTTTTTATTATTAAACCATAATCATCATCATTATCATTTCATAAACTTAAATATTTTCTTTCTTTCTATTCGGTATTTTCACAAACAGGTAGAAGAAAAGATGATCAGTGAAAATTCCAATTCAAATGGTGGTGACGAAAACGGTGATAAAGTGAAGGGTTCATGGAGTAAAACTGAAGATGAAACGTTGGTGAAACTGGTAAAGGAAAACGGTGCAAGAAACTGGTCGGTGATAAGCAACGAAATCCCCGGTCGTTCAGGAAAATCATGCCGTCTACGGTGGTGTAATCAGCTGAGTCCAACCGTTCAACACCTTCCTTTTACACCGGCGGAGGATAGCATCATCATTGAAGCACATGCAGTTCATGGAAACAAATGGGCGACGATTTCTCGTCTTCTTCCAGGTAGAACCGATAACGCGATAAAAAATCACTGGAATTCAACTCTCCGTCGTCGTCGCACGGCGGCTCCTGCAGCGGTTCCACCGGTTACAACGATTGTTCAAAGGGTTCCAACGGCGGTGCCGGTGACGGTGATTCCCACCGGTGTGATGATCGGAAAACGTGTAAATGAAAGTTACGACGGTGATTATTATAAGGATTTGTTGAGTCTCGGTACCCGTTATAAACGTCCTTGTGTTTTGGTCGAGAATAATAGCGGGTCACGTGGCTCACGTGAGGGTGAAGAAACGGTAACGGAAGATGATGACGCAGGGAATAAAGGTGTTAACGTGGTTAGGACGTCGTTAAGTTTGTTTCCACCTGGTTTTCTGAAAGAAGAAGAAGAGAGAAAAGAAAAACAAAAAGAAATTGAAGATTTTGAAGATAGCAATGATGATTTGAAGTTACTGAAAAATGAGAAATTGAGGTCGATGCTTCAGCGCATGATAGCAGAGGAAGTTAGGAATTATGTTGATAAGATGCGCCTTGGTGGTGGGTTAGCTCCTGATTCAACACTTCGAAAGTGAAAAAATTTCAATATATATATTTTTTAATTCTTCTTTTTCATCCTTCTTATTTTGTTTTAACATGACAAGTTTTTAGTTTTATATATTTTTGGAGTTCTATGACATTTAATTTGATCTTCTTTATGATTTCTTATTAATATTGTCTTGTAAATTTTCATGCTTGTTTGGATTTTGTTCAAAAGTTGATTATATAGCACAAAAACGATTCCATGTGAAGCCCCAAATGCTATAAATGAAGTTGATAAATGATTAGTTAGTGCAATGTGAAACTGAATAATGATAAGTCAAATATGAAAAATGTGAAATATGAATCCTTCATTTCCAATTTGTATCTTGATGCTATGTTTATAGCCTAGCCTCTAGTCCTCTACTGTTAATAGAAAACAGTTTAAATAATTTCTTATCACGTACATATTTGCACGGATATATTTAGAAATAAAATAACAAAGGATTTAATTTCTATATATTGTCAATGTATAGAAATTAAAGCTTAGACGGTAACGGAGCTTAATGTTATGAGGTTGTATGGAAAAATATATTTTAGGAGATGTCAACCTCTTAAACGAATCATAGTATTTTAAGATATAAGTCTATGTAGTTGCGTGCGAAGTACTTAGATTTGCCTTTGCCATCATTTTTTTCCTAGGGCAGTGTATATCATTTATTTAAATTAAAGATTATTCACGTTTGTCTTTGTAATTTGATTGTCTCATGTTGATAATTTTGGGGAAGGGGATGAAGGATAAAAAACAAAAGAAACAGAAAACAAATATTTCTTGGTCTAATTGAATTCAAAATTTCTTGTGTTGGTGTTTACCGTTAATTTTGGTAACCAAAAAGATGGTTTTAAAATGTTGCTTGTAGGATTAAACTACAACATGTTGTGGAATGTTTTTTTATAAAATGTTTGAATGTTTTTCATGTTTTTAAGATGAAACACAAAGAAGATGAAAATTAATTTTCAATTCGACAGGATCAAACACGTTTTTAGAACTTGAAAAGAAAATTTAAACTTTAAATAAAAAGCAAGAAAGTTTAAAAGAGATAAATTTGCATTGGATTGAGTAAATGGTTCATCAAATCAATTACATACATTCTTGATACTCTTTTCTCTCCGTGTGTTTGTATAGTTCGAGCGCAAAAATTATGATTATGATTTGTGACCCCTATTTCCTATGTAAATTTCCTATGAAAAACTTCTATATATACATGAATAGAAATAACTGAAAATAACGGTTCTAAACTATAAGACTTCGACAAATTTGACGTGTTTCAATGTGTTTTCGACCTTTAAACTTGCCTCTTCGCAGAGATTTTGAATTCTTCTTGTCGAATATGAATAACTGAATCTGTCAAGACTTATCACATCCTGTCGAAAGCAATCCACTCCTAAATTGATGCTAAGAGTCAAACTCTAATTTCGTACTAAAAAGCTTACCTGTCAAACAAACAACATTACAAACACAGGCTAATAGTTGGCTAATCACATGATTATCCTCACTATCATCTATTTGGATATTCACTTGAATTATTACTAAGGAAACCTTGTGCAGTCCCCGTGAGCATAACTCAGTTGGTAAGGACAATGCATTGTAATTTGCAGAGTCGATGTTCAATCTTCGAAAACCGCACTTATTCGCTTTAAAGGTGAATTCTAGCCACTAGACCACTTAACCAAAAAAATAAAAACGATGTGTAAAACTCTTATCAAGTGCCCTATCTAACCGACGTGACACTAAATCCACCCCCTCAAAGGCAAATCAACACAGGACAACTAGGGACAGATCGCAATTAAGGTAGAATTACCAACACCCCCCTCAAGTTTGGGGCGGGATTTCCAGTAATATTATTTATAAAAGACATATAAGATTGCTTAAAAAAAAAAGACATATAGGACAAAACAAGTTCCAAACTAGTATATCTTTTAATTTTCAATGTATTTTTTTAATTGGTTTCTTTTGATAATACCATCTAATTAATATTATATGTACTCATATAGATTCTTTTTTATTTACTTTGAATTCATGATTATGAAAAGTAATATTTTTTCCTTCTAAAAAAGACATTATATATTTTTCAAAATTTGCAAGAAATGGTGGAATGACGCAATCATTATGAAATGATGGATGGAGCATTTATTTGGAAGGGTCTTTCAAACAAGTTTGTCATTGGATCTCTATAAACAAATTTGGTTCCATAACCACTATTATATGGCTCTTGCGTATTTATGAAATTCAAGCATATTTTACTCTAAAAATTAAAAATAGAGTAAATTACACTTCCTCTTTTAAAAAATGTTTGAATTACACTTTTTCCCCCTCCTCTTATGTTAAAATATACTCCCCTTTTTTGAAAAGTAAAATCTACACTCCTCTCCCCTATAAGATGCTTGAATTACAACTCTCTCCCTTAATCTATTTTAACATAAATATATTCAAAGATGCTTGAATTAAATATGAGCTACACTTTAATCTATTTTAACATAAATAAATATTTTTATGATATATACTATTTTTGAACCATCATTTAAGAAAAATAAATGATAATTAAATTTAAATATTTTGCTATTAATTTTATAATTTATAGTATAAAATTAAATTTTAAATAACCATACTTTATTGTCTTTAGTAATTTTTTACATATTTTAATTTTATCTTTGGTTGTTTCATATTTTATAATAGGGTTTAAAACTATATGTTAATGAAATTGTGAATAAAAAATAACGAAAAATATGTATTCAAATTTTGATGATATTAAAATAGATCCGCATTATTATTAATTTCGATGTGTGTTAGATTATTATTTTTTGAGTAAATTACACTCCCCTCCCCTCAAAGATGCTTGAATTACACTCCCTTCCCCTCTTATGTTAAAATATACACTCCCCTCCCCTCTTAATCAAAACATATTAGAAAATATTTCACTCCCCTCCTTTGAGAGAAGCTTGAATTACATTTCCCTCCCCTCTTAAGTTAAAATCTACGCTTTAGTCCCTCAATTTTTTTTTATTTCTAATAATCTAGCAAAAAAAATAATCTAACACACTTCAAAGACAAATAGCATTGTGGGTTCATTTTAATATAATCAAATTTTGAATACATATATTTCTCTATTTTTTATTCACAATTTCATTAACATATAGTTTTAAACTCTATTATAAAATATGAAACAACCGAAAATAAATTTAAAATATGTGAAAAATTAATAAGTCGATTAAGTATGGTTATTTAAAAGTGAATTTTATACTCTAAATTATAAAATTAATAACAAAATATTTAAATTTAATTGTCATTGACATTTAGATTATAAAGAAACGAATTTCTATTTTTAAATGGTGATTCAAAATAATTAATATATATTATAAAAATATTTATTTATATTAAAATAGATTAAAGTGTAGTCCATATTTAATTATTAATGGTGATCATAGTAATATGGAGTTTGATTTGTGAGGTAAGTTAAATTTGACTATGAATCCTTCCCATCAATAATCGAACTCTGATTCTCTTAAACAATTCGTCCATAGAGGAGTTAATTAACCACTTGAGGTCAATTACATGGTTTAATGATTGTGTGTATTTATGGGAAGGGGTTCCAAGTCAATCCACCTTAAAAAAAAAAAAGTCAAGTCGTAGCGGATGGGTTCTTCTCTTTATACATCCAAAATTAAATTCCTCCTGTTTCAACTGTCCTGTGTAGCTAGCTTGCAATTAATATCCCCAACTTGTCGATCGGACTAATTTACGACCACAAAAGCACTATATATTGCACATGGGCACTTATCTATCCCATATATTGAAAAGTTGCATATGCATTAGAACGTAATACATTTTTCAAATAGCAAAATGAGGAATTGTATGATGTTTCTTTTCTACTTTGCTGCTAGCCAAATGTTGGTGTATTATTTCATACCTTCAACAACTGCTTCTCTTTCTTTGAGTTCGCAGACTGATAAGCTTGCTTTGCTTGCTTTAAAGGAAAAGCTTACAAATGGTGTACCAGATTCTTTGCCATCATGGAATGAGTCTCTACATTTCTGTGTGTGGCAAGGGATTACATGTGGTCGTCGTCACATGAGAGTCTCTTCCTTGCATTTGGAAAATCAAACATTGGGTGGCACTCTTGGACCATCTTTGGGTAATTTAACATTTCTCAGATTACTCCGACTTAGAAATGTTAACTTGCATGGTGAAGTTCCAAAACAAGTTGGTTGTTTGAAGCGGTTGCAAGTTGTTGACTTAAGCAACAACAATCTTAAAGGAGAAGTTCCTACCGAGCTCAAAAACTGCACAAAACTCCAAAGTATTAACTTGTTGCACAATCAACTCAATGGAAATGTTCCCACATGGTTGGAATCAATGATGCATCTTACCGAGTTACTTCTTGGAATCAATAATTTAGTTGGTACTGTTCCTTCTTCTTTGGGAAATATTTCATCACTCCAACGATTAATACTTGGAAGGAATCAATTGGAAGGAACCATACCTTATACTTTGGGTAGGTTGCAAAATTTGATAGATTTGACTCTGAGTTCAAATCATTTGTCAGGTGAAATTCCTCATTCTCTTTACAATCTATCCAATATTCAATATCTTGTTCTCGCAGGAAACCAATTGTTTGGTCGTCTTCCATCAAATATGAATCTTGTTTTTCCCAGTCTTAAAGAATTCTTGGTAGGAGGGAACAATTTAAGCGGAACTTTTCCGTCTTCAATATCAAACCTCACTGAATTGGATGCGTTTGATATATCATATAATAATTTTAATGGGAACATACCTCTTACTTTAGGTCGATTAAATAAACTTCAAAGATTTCACATTGGTGATAATAATTTTGGGAGTGGGAAAACTAATGATTTGTATTTCATGTCGTCGTTAACAAATTGTACTCAATTACAAAAGCTAATTATGGATTTCAACAGATTTGGGGGTTTGCTTCCAAATTTTATAGGAAATTTTTCCACCAATCTCACATTGCTTAGTATGATATATAATCAAATATATGGGGAGATACCTGGAACAATTGGACAACTAACTGGTTTATCTTTCTTAGATATTGGGTACAATTTCCTTGAGGGACCAATTCCAAATTCAATTGGAAAGCTTAAAAATCTAGTAAGATTGGTATTGCAAAATAACAAATTTTCCAGTTATATACCTACTAGTATTGGAAATCTTACTATCTTGTCTGAACTATATCTAGTAGAAAATAATTTGGAAGGAAGCATTCCGGTTACCATCAAATATTGCAGGCAGTTGCAAATATTAACTATTTCTGATAACAAATTGAGTGGTGATGTTCCAAATCAAACATTTGGCTATCTAGAAGGCTTAATAAATCTTGACTTGTCCAACAACTTCTTGACTGGTTTCCTTCCTTCGGAGTTTGGCAACATGAAGCATCTTTCCATATTGAATCTATACTCAAACAGGTTTTCTGGTGAAATTCCAAAGGAGCTTGTTTCTTGCTTGACCTTAACAGAGCTTTTGTTGGAGGAAAACTTTTTCCATGGAGATAT
Organism: Medicago truncatula; assembly: GCF_003473485.1. Taxonomy (NCBI): domain Eukaryota; kingdom Viridiplantae; phylum Streptophyta; class Magnoliopsida; order Fabales; family Fabaceae; genus Medicago; species Medicago truncatula. The sequence continues at coordinate 36,952,592 of NC_053046.1, forward strand.
ACCTTCGTTCTTGGGCTCTTTAAGAAACCTGAATCTCTTAGACCTTTCTAACAACAACTTATCTGGGACAATCCCTCATGAGCTAGAAAACCTGAAACTGTTGAATACTTTGAACCTGTCTTTTAACGATCTCTACGGCGAGGTTCCCAAAGAAGGTGTATTCAGCAATGTTACAGCAATTTCACTAATTGGAAATAAGAACTTATGTGGGGGAATACCTCAATTGAAGCTTCCTCCATGTTTTAAGGTACCCACCAAAAAACACAAAAGATCTCTAAAAAAGAAACTTGTCCTCATCATTGTACTTGGTGGGGTTTTGATCTCTTTCATAGCTTCTATAACTGTTCATTTTCTCATGAGAAAGTCCAAAAAGTTGCCTTCTTCACCATCTTTGCGAAATGAGAAGTTGAGGGTTACTTATGGAGAGCTATATGAAGCAACTGATGGATTTTCTTCAGCCAATTTGGTTGGAACAGGAAGCTTTGGATCTGTTTATAAAGGATCTCTTCTCAACTTTGAAAGACCTATTGTTGTAAAGGTGTTGAATCTTGAAACACGTGGAGCAACAAAAAGTTTCATAGCGGAATGCAATGCATTGGGAAAGATGAAGCACCGGAATCTTGTCAAGATTTTAACTTGTTGTTCAAGTGTTGATTATAATGGTGAAGATTTCAAAGCTATTGTTTTTGAGTTCATGTCAAATGGGAGTCTTGAAAAGTTGTTGCACGATAATGAAGGGTCAGGAAATTTTAATCTCAACCTCACACAAAGGTTAGACATTGCTCTTGATGTAGCTCATGCATTGGATTATCTTCACAATGATACAGAACAAGTCGTAGTTCACTGTGATATTAAGCCAAGCAATGTTCTTCTTGATGATGAAATTGTAGCCCACTTGGGAGACTTTGGCCTAGCTAGGCTCATTCATGGAGCTACAGAACATTCAAGTAAAGATCAAGTTAATTCCTCTACAATTAAGGGAACTATAGGATATGTTCCTCCTGGTAAAGTTCTTTTCATCACTTATTTGTTACTATCATTGAAAATGTTTTAGCTAGACTAATTCAAAGTAATTGCTCTCTTTATCTTTAACACAATTTTATTAACCTTTTCATTATATCAAAATATTATTTGCTTATAAATGATCATGCATCGCCGTTGATATATGCTTCCTTAATTTTTTTCTTAAAGAATTGTTGTTGTTTGAAAAGAGTATGGAGCAGGTGGTCCGGTATCACCGGAGGGAGATATTTACAGCTATGGGATTCTGCTGTTGGAAATGCTTACCGGAAAGAGACCAACAGATAACATGTTTTATGAGAATCTAACTCTACACAAATTCTGTAAGATGAGAATTCCTGAAGAAATTCTTGAGGTTGTAGATTCCCGTTGCCTTATTCCATTGGTTGAAGATCAGACACGAGTTGTGGAAAACAACATAAAGGAGTGTCTAGTGATGTTTGCTAAAATAGGAGTTGCATGTTCTGAAGAATTTCCTACTCAGAGAATGCTCACAAAAGATGTTATAATTAAGTTGCTTGAAATTAAACAGAAGTTACTTTCCTAAACCATTACTACTGTGGTAAGAAAATAACGGTGTTCACCTGGATAATGGACAAGTCTTGTATATCTCACTTGTGTTTTTATTATTGTGTTATTCTGTATTGCAATTCCTGTATATGTAGTGGGACACGAATTTGTATGTGTGTTTATTACATTATATTTATACGTATGGTATTATTTGGAAACCTCGTTGCAAGCAGGGGAGGTTTTACCACCCGGCGATTCCTAATGTTGTATGAACTTTGGTCCAATAAAATTTTAAACACATATTTGTATTATTTTAATCTAAAAGTTTTTAAAATAAATAATTAGATATTTTATGGAAGAGTCTGCATCTGTTTGAAGCTTAAATGCAGAATAATCAATAGCATTATTAATATTTGCCACCATGCTATGCTTTTAGGAGAGCAGTATGAATGAAGAGAAGGAATGTAGTTCGCATGGCCGGGGACATACAATACAGAACAAAACATAACATAACATTGCAGCAATTAAGTACAGAAATTTGAATAAATAATAACAAATTAACAACCATATCGAACTAAATACATAAGTTTGCTTGCTTAATTGAGAATAAAATTCTACTACTAACTATAAATTGATCATAAAACTTGAACAACATCACAATGGAGCATCACCATCATCATAAATTATTAGCATCTAAGTTTGCTTTTTCGTATATGAAAGCCAGTCATGAAATACAAAAGCAAAGATATAGAGAGAGTCATGAGTGATTTGATGAAGTGTTGAGTGACTATTGTAATAATGTGCAAGAAAAAACTTGTGCGTGCACAAGTTTGTTAAACCCTAAATGCCACCTCAATAAACTGGTAGTCAGGTAAACCAAAGTTTACTTGTTAATAGTTTCAATTTCAAAATATCAACTATACAAGTCCAACAGATAACCAACATACACACCAAGCAAAAACAAAGTCGATTATTTTTAAAACGGACAAAGATGTATAATCTTTTGAAAATATTGCAAATTAAGCTGTAGATTATATAATAAACAATTTCTTGTCTACGACACTGACATAAATTTAATCTATGCATATTTTATTCAAACCAAGTGAAGTGGTAATTAAAATGCTAATATTGTGCACTTCAAAATGATTTGTAGCAATCACCTTTGGCACATAAGGTTGTACACAAACCAACTAAACAGCCCGGTAAGTAATAAACGCAGACAGTTCAGCTCAAAATCCAAACAGTGGTAGAAAAGAAAAAGCAAAAGTTCAAAAAACAACACATTGAAAACGGCAATTGCAATAACAAGTGTATGTTTGGTTCTATATTGACAAAAATTGATTGAGTGAATTGATTATGTATAAAAGAGTCAAAGATAAAGCGAGTTATGTTTAGATGCATTTACAAAGAGAGTAACAAATTTGTGTTTAAAATCATTCTAAAAGCTCAAAAAGTTACAATTTCCAATATAATATCAATTCTGGATTCAAATCAATCTTACTAAAAAGCAACCAAACATGTAGTAATCAATTCTACATATTTTGCTAGGATGAATCTTGGTCCCTTTAAAGTGAAACCAAACATAAGCCAATAAATTTCCCTGATATGAAAACATAAGGAAATGAAATGAAATGTGAATTATCAAGGTAGTTACTAGTCCATAATAGAACCGAATATTGCGAGATGACTTTGAGGCAAACACAGAAGTAAATAATTGCTCAAACCAAAACTAATAAGATTAAGATGTAAAACCCATAATGTATCAAAACATGAAAAATATCCAACAAAATTATTAATAGGATTCATTTGACAACAAAAACATACGAAAGAACAACAAGAAACAAACTACGATCGATTATCCAAGCTCACTACTTAGATCTCTGTCTCATCTTTCGGCGCTTCCTCTTCAATCTCCTCATACGCTTCTTCTTCCACTGCAAAAACAAACAAATACAGTTCAAATCAGATACAGAAATTAAGATAAAATCAGAATAAGTGATTGTAATTCATGTGTAAGATGAGTAAAGTGGTGAAATAGTTTACCTTGGCTCTCATCTTGAACGGTGTTTTGCTTTGTCGTAAACCTAGTTGATGGCCGCTGAAAGATGAAAAAGACAAGGTTGCAACGATTTATAGCGAAGATAAGAAACCCTACCAGATAATAAGCACGTAAATGGGCTTTAATCAATTGGGCCTATTTTCTCTTTTTCGTGGGCTTTTAGGTTTGAAAATTGCTTTTCTCACATCCATTGTTTCCTAGAAACACATGACTTATAACTAGAAGCATAGTTTTAAAACTCGGCTCGGTCATCGACTCGGCGGAGGTACTGGGTCAGTGGGTCAATGGTCGAACCACTGAGTCATTGGTCGAACCGCATGACTGAATCGGAACCCTCGGTTAGATAACTCGGTCCTTAGATTAAATTTATATAGTTATTTAACCGGATTAACTCGGATTGAATCAGTGACACGGTCACTTTAGAAACTAAAATAATTAATGAGTGTTGTAATTTAAAAAATGTTTACATTTAAGGACAAAAATAAAATCAAATAGGTGTTTAAATATATGGACGAAGAGAGTAATACATATTCAAATTCAAATAAATATAGTAAAATAAAAAAATTCTTTCAAAAAAAATATTGTAAAAAAAAAATGTTTATTAAAATATTTGAGATGTCGGACAATAATATTTAAATGATAAGAGTGTGGTTGGTTCCTTAAAATAAAAAAGAGTGATTGGTTCCCTTTAAAAAAAATTGTTCAGTTATTATATATAATTGATAAGAAGCAAGATAGAAATAAAAGATCTACACAGCGGAGTGGGTAAAGGGATTGCATTGCAATCTAAGAGACGCGGGTTCAACACCCTGCGCATTTGAATTTGGATATAAAAAACGAGTACACATTTATTCCATTTATCAAAAGATAGATACAAATAAAATAAAATATTGGGTCTCATAATTCTTGACATGGTATCAGATCCTATCGGGTCTATCGTTGAGCTTTCCGCATCATCCACGCTTTGGACCCATTGGGTCGGGTTGAAGCGTGAGGGGTGTGTTAGCAGCCAACACTCAGTGGGTAGATTTACTCTCACATAAGATAAATAAATATTCTTGAGAAGAGTTTATAAAGAGGAGAGACATTTTCCATCTTCCAAATCGATTTTGTAAGAATGAGTTAAACCCTAATTTTCGTAACAATTTACTAAATTAGGTCTCACCCATTTATTATATTTCTCATAATGGTAAATAAGTTTGATAAATGGAGCAAATTCAAAATCATAAATAACACATGTTTAACAATTAAGAAACTAGTTAAAACAACTGATTCGAGTTGGTTTTATGATGTTAACTTGAAATCGCAGAATGTGTTGCTCTTAAAATATTACCTAGTTCCCTCCTCGTTGGACCTCATAGGCTAATAAAACATAGCCTTGCATTACAAAATAGTCCTTCTGCAATTTTATTAAAAAACTTGGAGGATTTTTTAGAGCATGATTGTGTTTCAAATGTTTCATTTTTTTAATAGTTCAGAATGCAGATGCAGATTTTTCACACATTAAAAAAGTCTGGGCATGATTTTTCACATTATGAAAAATGTTAGCATAACACTTTTACTACGTGCTTAAAAAATAACACTACTATAAGCACAATACTTACATCATCGTTTAAAAAATGAAAAATTGTTTTTGTTACAGAAAATTGAGTATCATCTGTGTACGAAATTTAAGATTTTTACGAAAGTCAAATTCTCTCTAGAAGTTTTAGTGCCTGTTTGGCAACACGTTTTTCTCTTCAAAACGTGGTTTTTCTTTACCAAACTCGGTTTCCAGCTTTTTTGTTTTGTTTGGGTACAGGAAAAGTGCTTCTCTAAAACGCAGTTTTGGTGCAAAACGCCGGTAGAGATGAAGCTGAAATTCCTAGCTTCTACGGTAAAGCAAAAGCAAGTTTGGATTTTCATTTTTGGTGATTGATACACTTTACTAAATTACCCATTACTTTCTTCTCCATCTCACCCAGATCTTGCACTCCAACCACCTGCTTGTAGCATTTTATCTTTGAAACTCACAAGTACCCAGATCTGAATTTTCCTCTGCAACTCATAAACAAATAAAATCATGAAACCATTAAAGAAGGGATTTTAGTTTCGAGATGGAGGAAAAAAAGAAGTTATTGAGAGATAAAGGAAGACTGTCGAGAAAAGAAAGATACAGGCACAAGAGTGTAGAAATCCGTTGTTGAATTGTAGTTTTTTCTTTATTTCTTGGTTAATATGTTTTTTGTTGAAAAAAAATAATCACACTTTTTTTTTTGTTGAAAGTTGGGTTGCGCTGGTGATTTTTTATCACACATTCAAATTTAGCCTTTGCAAAAATGATAAAGAAACTTTATGTTTGGGGTTTTTGGTCATTTTACATTTAAAATCAATTTTGATTCAAACTATCCAAACAATATCAACTAATAAAAATCAGTTTTAATTGAGTGTATCCAAACATAAATCAATTCACATTCAACTCACTTTTTAGCAAAATCAATTCTCTCAAACTCAATTCTATCAAAATCAATTCTCCCCACCGCTATACCAAACACACACTGAATAAGGTGACATATTCAAGTTTAAATTCAAACCCAGATAATGTTAATGTTGCACCATGTTAATGTGCGGTTATCTATTTATTTAAAAGTTATTCTATTTAAATAAATCCGAAATAGGTACTCTACAATAATTTTGCTTAAGGGATCAAAACTTTCATTCAAATAAGTTAAGAACTAATTAAAGGGTGTGTTTAATTTTTTAAACATTATGTATTGGACATAAAATAGAAGACAAATCAACACAATACATGGCAAAACAGTAGTTGACAAACTTTTACGATGTCAAATAATTTTTGGTCTTATACGATTTTTAGTGGATAAAAAACTATTTTGCGTATTTTAGATGATTTGTACCTGTAACAGAAAAACTGTGTTGTGATTCAGCGAGGGACAAAAATTTATGTTTTTGTCCTGTCTCTTATTTTCAATTTGTCTTATCCTAGAAATAGTTTTACAAATCAAACACAGTGCAACTAGAGTTGTCATGTACTTTCCTTCATTTTAAATATATTAAACGCACTCTAGTGTCACAGTGACATGCATGTAACACTCGAGTTAAAAATGCAAAAGACAACGACCGTAAGATTCCCCCTTTTCAAACTCAGACTAATTGGAACATGAAGTTTCAATCAATGTACTCTTTATATTATTTGTTACACAAATTTTCTTTACACTGGTTTGTCACATGAAGATAAATACATGGTTTCATATTATTGTGTTCCTTTTATCTTTATCTGTTTGGGCTAATTTTCCATTAACATAGTCCCCTTCTGATCTTTTAGTGTTCTTAATTAGTTAGAGTGTTATTCGTTCACCAAAATAAAATGAAAGCAGCAATATGGTCCACAAACTTCAAACTTAATAGGTTCACAAATTTCAATCCAAAATAATTCACTATCACTAACATCTCAAATATTGCTTCTTAGATTTACATTGCTCGGAACAAATTATTCTCCAAAATATATAAAACTATATGTCTTTGTATGTGTTTCTCATTGATTTTTTTATTTTTATTTTTTTTATAGAATTATTAAGAAGAATGTTATGGATACTCTCTTTAACACTCATCGACACTAATTGGACCCGTTCCCAATATATGAGACCCATACGATTTAGGTCAATAAGAGAGTGAGTGTTGAAGCGGGTATAAAAAAGAGAGTGTTGTTAGCACTATTCAATTATTAAAAAAAGAGACCAAAGATGCATTAAAATGTTTGATAGATTTATAAACTATATTGATAACTCCTCACACGTTGAAAAAACCAAAGATGACTATTTATCATGTGCCAAATTTTTTTTATTATTTTTCTTGACAATTTTTTTGAAGACCAAGAGCGATGTGATTAAAGAGACCTTCTCTAAAAGTACAAGGTGTACCTAAAGGTGATCAAAAGGACACAATACAAATGAACCAAGATAAATGGAAAAAATGCAAAAAGCTAAATTACATTATAATATAACCAATGCAAGTCGGAGGGCTAGACCACCATGGATGTGATTTGCTAGAAGAAATAGTACTATGTGACTCCAATTATCATCAAGAATGAAAATTCAAGCATCATATTCCTTTCAAATAATTCAAATGCATGCCAACTAGAAGACCTGAATATAAAAGAGAACTTCCTTCTTGAATACATGTTCACCACTAAATTGGTGAGCATGCTCACCAATGTCAGATGGATTAACAATACAAAATTCCTAACAACCGGTAAACAAGCTATCAAATAGTGTCAAAGAAATCACAGTCAAGTATGAGATAATTGATTGTTTCCTCATATCCGCAATTGCATGAGCATAATCGATTTTTTTTTTATTCCGACCTTGTATGTCAAAAAAATTTCAAATCTGATCCCTACCAGATTTATTTCCCAAAATGACCCACTTTCTGTTTTTGTTCGTTGTTTTTTTTTTTTTTTTTTTTTGTCGTTTTCTTCATTCCCGCCATTTGAAACGGCGGGAATGAGCCTCCTCTCTGCACATGCCTGCGCGTGACAGGTTCTGCAGGTTTGACTTGCTTTTTTATTTAATTATTTTTTCATTCCCGCCATTTGAAATGGCGGGATTGGATATTTGATTTTTTTTCTTCATTTTTTGTCTTTTTGGGCAACATATGTATATTAAAAACACAAATACACAAATAATAATAAATAAAAACATATTAATGATAATGATGATAAATATTAATTTATTTCGATATAGGTTTGGATTGTGAAAGATTTGTCATTATGATGAACCAATAATCCCGATGTGCTTTTTATTATTACTTTTACATCGATCAATTTGCAAAAATCCAAACTTTAATTCTTTCAGCTAACTCTAAATTAAAACGAGAATCATAATTACAACAACTCCATGTGGAACGATGATTTTATTACTTCGATAAAACTGTGCATTTGCGGATTTTACACATCAGCATACCGGTCATAGTAGGAGAAATTGTCCGAGTATAAATAACAGATAGTTAATAACGTTATGTATTATGTGTTCAAATAAATTAATATTTATCATCATTATCATATATATGTTTTTATTTATTATTATTTGTGTTTTTAATATACATATGTTGTCAAAAATAAACAAAAAACAAAAAAAAATTCAAATATCCAATCCCGCCATTTCAAACGGCGGGAATGAAAAAAATTTAAACAATAAAGTAAGTCAAACCTTCAGAACCTATCACGCGCAGACATGTGTCAGAGAGGGGGCTCATTCCCGCCGTTTCAAATGGCGGGAATGAGGAAAACGAACAAAAATAAAAAGTGGGTCATTTTGGAAAATAAATCTGACAGGGGTCAGATTTAAATTTTTTTTTTACATATGGGGTCGGAATAAAAAAAAAATCTAATGACGAACTTGAAAGTACCACTCCATGCCAAATTAAATTATCTTTTGTTGGAATAATTTTCTTGAAAATTCTCCATGCAAGCAAAGATACTTATAGAGGGACAACTTTGTTCCAAATTAAGTTTGAGAAAATATCAACATTGTGATGCTCAACTTGGATGTGAGTTGCTAAGCACCTATAACGGTATAACCATCATCAGAATTATGAAACCAAATTCATTTACCCACAACATTGTTCTGCAAAAAACTGTTCGCTAGCAAAGAAATACAATGAGCCATTGTTCCTTCTCCCATGCAAATAGTCATCTTCTCCACTGCCACCCTTGCCCATAAACACTCCACCCTTGCCTACTCAGCTCCGCAATAGTATAAATGGTTCCACGACAATATCAAATTTATTGAAAAGAAAAAGTATATGAAAAAAATATAAGTTCATTAGTAAATTAAAATGAAAGTGTAATTGAAAAAGTAAACTCTAATCCGTTCGGATTGTTACAGCCCCCTTTACTAACAGATTTCTAGATCCGTTTGTCAGAGTCTAACCACTTACACTAAAAATCAAAACCTACCGGTATTTTCTTCAACTTTTTTTTTTGATCGAGTAGCCTAATGCCTATAAATTCACCTTTTTTCAAAGTAAATAAGTGAGATATCCTAAATTCGAATCCTTGCATATGCATTGTTCTTTAAATTTTTTTATTATTGGATTTTAAGAAGCTATCCCTAAAAAAAAGGTCGTTAATTACTTGTTACGTAGCCTGTATGCAAGATTAGTGAAGATTCCATTCTACTCTATATGTATTTTTTTTTTTAAAAGACACTATATATGTCCTATGGGACCCATTAATATATAGAAGTGTAACTCCAAATAGTTGAGTGCCAAATTTCCGTTTAGTTCACCCTAAGCCGCATACGAACACACCCTAGCCAACAGCCATAGGACACTCTATATATGTATTATTTGTTTGACGCTGACAACACAGTTTTTAAGCATCCCTTTGAAGTATTTGTTCTATTTTTTTGTTGCTGCTAGTGCTAATCCTTGCCGTAATGGAGATACCAAGTTTTTAAGACAGTTCACAGGTATTGTTTTTCTAAACAAAACTTGTACAATGTGAACTGTCTTAAAACAATTATGTCTATGATGCTTCAAGAAATTTAAGCACAAAATTGGTTCAAAAAATTTTGTTCCAACTATATTCTTAGGCATCTGCAAGCCAATTATGCAAGGTGTTATTGTGCCGAAGTTTTAATTGTTCTTGGTTTATTTTGGTGTTTATGTTTGGAGTTTTAGAGTAGGGATGGTAATTCGGTTGACAACATTTGGCTCATTGTGTTGATTAATTTTGATTAAGGGTGAATTCTCATAACTTATAATGCTGGAGACATATGGCTTTCATTGCCTAGCCCTCTATACGGCCCTGACTTAATGCGAGAGTGATCTCCCGTTAGGAGAACTATGATATGATTCCTTGATCAAGGAGGATCAAATGTTAGTCTCCAAATGCATGCTTTTCTAAATGGTGAAGGGTTCCTTTAAAGTAAGAACTTAAGTGGTGGCAATATTACGATTCTTACATTGAGTCGATAAAAGTGTTGAATATAGTACTTAATTAAGTTATGAAGTTTTTTCATCTAATAAACTAGTTTTTCGATTGGACTCTCCTCGTGAATTTAACTCTTTACGATTATGGTTTCATTAAGAAAGGGGCCACAAAAATGACTACTTATAGATTGAATTAATGTACTCCACCGAATACCTATATATAGGTGAGTGAAACCACGAGTGAAAATAACAGCTATCAATTCAGTGCCAATAGAATGAAAGCCGTGTAGATGTAGAACGTTATGCTAGCTAGCAAAGAAACACTATGGGTCAATTGTTCCTCCTCCGATGCAAACAGTTGTCTTCTCCACTGCCATCCTTGTCCATAAATACCCCACCCTTTCCTCAACTCCACAATAGCGATGCTACAATCAACATTTAATTAAAAAAGGTGGCAAAATTTGGACCGCATGCTCTCTATCCAGCCAAAGATCAGTCTAAAAATAAGTACTTTCACGATCTCCAACCACACGCATCACCCCTTCCTTAAACCAGTTCGACTCACCACCCTGCACACCATCAGTAATGTCACAAAGATTTTTGCACCGTACCTTTCCTCCCCATATAAATACTTTATTTAGTTTTTATCAAAATCCTTATTAGAAATTACAAATTATATACTAAATTGTTTATTTCAAATATCACGGCTTTGGTCTGTTCAAATTTTCTCATAATAAAAAAGGTACGTTCGAGTTTGATGCGGTGCCAAACCCGAATACTCCATTTATTTCTTTTTAAATGTTGTTTAAGTATTCATTTTTTTATTCTAATGTCGTTTTGGTGTTTTAAGAGTACAATTTATCAATAATATAATTTTTTAATTAGTCATTTTCAATAAAACTAAAAATAGTTGGTTTTCTGTTTTTAAAATAGTTTTTTTATAAAATAAAAATTATTTTTTGCTATATGCAAATTTAAACTTCCGTGAAACTAAATTCGATTTTGTATAAATGGTTTTACGACAAGATCAAATTTAATTTATTGAAAAGAGAAAGCGTACATAAAAAAAATATAAATTTATTACTCCATCCGTTTCAAAATGGGTGTCGTTTTAGGTGTTTACACACATATTAAAAAAAATGCAATGATTAAAAGAAAGAGAATGGTTATTTTACCAAATTATCCTTATTAACTATTGGTTAGTTTTAAAAGTAATACTTTAGAATTAGTGTGTAGAGTATTAATTGGACGGTACAATTGAAAAGAAAAAGTTATTATTGTATTGAAAACTGAAAGTGACATTCATTTTGAATTTTTAGCTAAAGCGACACTCATTTTAGAATAGAGGGAGTAATGAATTAAAATGAAAGTATTTTTTTAAAACGATATATAAAAAACATGAGAGCCAAAATATCTGTTTAGTTCACCTCCCCACAAATGAACACACACCCTAGCCAACAGCCATAACCCTAACCCTAACAGTTGATACACAACCCTAATCGTCTAATGAAGAAGAAAGATGAAAAACGGCGACGGAGGAGAGCAGCGGATAGAATAAGCAGTTTACCAGACGATGTTCTTTGCCACATTCTCTCTTTTGTCTCCACCCAAGAGGCCGTTGCCACAAGCGTTTTGTCCAAGAGATGGACTCATCTTTGGCGCTCTATAGACAATATCGATTTCAAATACATTGAAATTGATAGCATTAAATCGTATTCCAAATTTAACAACTCTATTAACTCCGTTTTGATCTCTCGAGATGCTATCGGCGGTGGTTCTCATTCCATCAACCGTTTTAGCCTCGACATTGAATATAGGTTGTGTTTGATAATACAAAAAAGCTAGCTTATAGCTTCTTGGATTAGCTTATAAGCTTGTTGGATGAAAACGTGATGTGTTTGGTAACAAGCTTTTCTCATGAGCTTATAGCATTTTTTGAAAAACTATTTCAAGTAGCTTTTGAACTTATAACTGGTAACTTTTTATATTTTCTTCCAATTTTAACCTTTTATTAATATAGTTTAATTTAATTTTAATTAAAAAAACCTACCCACATTCTTATTCAATTGCCCACGTTTAAAAAAAAATTACCCACAATCTTTTTCAAATTTTCTTGTTCACTTTCTTTTTTACATACTCTTAATTCAATAATAAATAATTTTATATAAAATTTACAATAAAGAGTGAAGAAAGTTTAGTTGAGTAAAATTCAGTAAAAGAAAGTTTTGCTAAATAAAAAATGTCATTTGAATTCATAAATACATTTATCATTTGGGAGATGAAAATATTTTGAAATAAATTTAAACATTTAAAAAGAAATACAATAATTAATAAAAATTGTATATATAATTTATAAAAAAAGATTGTCCTTTTACGTCATTTTATATTTATCAGCCACTTGAACAACTAATTTTACCAAACACTTTTTATTTTAATAAGCTAACTTTTTAGAGCTATCAGCCATCAGCTACCAGCAAGCTTTTCAGCTATCAGCTAACTTATAACTTCTTTTTACCAAACACACTCATAGTAAGCCTCATCTTGACTATCATCTCAGTATTCCCAATGTCGTATAATGGATCAACATTGTTGTTCAATGCAGACTCAAGTATCTGTGTCTCCGTCTCCATGTTGAGTTTGTCGATCCCATTTATCCTGGTAATGATGATGATGATGGTGAGGATGAGGATGAGGATGAGGAGGACGACGATGATTATAATGATAATGATGATGCTGATGTTGATAATAATGATGTTGATAATAATGTTGTTGTTAATGTTGATCACCGCTTACCTAAATTGCCCATTGGCATCTTCACGTGTAAAACCCTTGTTAGTCTCAACCTCAATTGGTTCTCTGTCAAAGGTTTTTCTTTTTCTTCAATTGGATTTGGATTTCCATCACTCAAAACCCTTTGGTTGAGTGATATTCACTTCGCTCAAGATCGAGATTTTATCTTGCTTCTACTTGGATGTCCAGTTCCCGAGGATCTAGGATTATTCCGTATAAAGTTGCATTATGATGAGGAGGACTCTCTTGCCATTCAACAGTTTAAAAGCTTAAGATTACCCAAATTGATTAGAGCAGATATTACTCATTTTGTGTGTTACTATTTTCCGCTGAAAGTACTTTCTACTTCTGAGTCTCTGTGCTTAGATATATTCAAGTTGTACACAAAAAACAGAAAAGTCTACCAGGTATGTTTTATTATGAATGAATGCATGCTACCTCAATCTATGGAGCACAGATAACCAACACATGATGTTGGTATGGGACACTAGACATTGATCATCTTATTACATTATTGGTATCAACATGTTAGTGTCGGTATCGGGGTTTGATAACTTCAATTGAATACAATACGCTGACGAAACAATGTGATTTATGTTCTTTTTTCTTTGGGAAATTTCAACCTAATTTGTTGATGTCTTTCTATGTATTATAGGTGCCCCAGCCCCAGTATCATTATTTCTAATTTAACCTTTAAAGCATTGTTTGTTGCATCGGTTCATGAGTTCCGGACTTCCGGTCACTTGACTTGCTTTAATGTCTGAACACCTTGTTTCCCCCTTATTTTGTGCAGCTTTGGCAGGCGGTAATTTCCACAGAGAAATCTTGCTAATCGGATTTTATATGCTATTAATTTCTTTTGCTTTTCTCAATGATATGGAGATCTTGCCTAATGAAGGATATCTGCAAGCCAATAGTGGTTCAACAGTTTTGTTCAGACAAAGGAAGAAGCTTACGACAAATTTTAATAATGTATATATTTTGATTCTGGCATGCCAATTACATTGTGAAGCTCAAATTGGTGTTTGATACTGTTATGACAAGGTCAAAGGTGTTATTGACTTATTGTTGCAAAAATTTTAATTTGTTTTTGGTTTATTTTGGTGTTTCTGTTTGGAGTTTTAGCTTAGAGTAGGGATAGTAAATTCGGTTGACAACATTTGGCTCGTTTTGTTAAGGGTGAATTCTCATAGCTTATACTGCTGGAGACATATGACATACCTTTTACCTTTGTACTTATTCAAGTGATACTTTCTTTGCCTTTTCTTAAAATACAAAAGTATTATTCTAAGCATATAAAAGGCTATCTCCACCCCTAATTTGTGTTGAATATGAAAGAGTAAATTAATTATTTTCCTCTCAATTCTCTTTGTTTAGTGTATTTTTGATTTTGTGTGATTATACCCACTGATATCAAAAATATAATTTTATCCAATTTAAAGGATAGACACAATAGTCAATAAAATGTATATAGAAAGGGCCAAAAGTTCAAAAATATTTACTATCTAAATGCAATAATTTTGAAAGTCGTATAGATGTAGAATGTTAAAGATGCGTTATGTTGAAAGTCTCACACCGAAGTGATAAAAATCTTCTATGTACTTAAGCCATGATAATCTCTCACCTAACCAATCAACCCTTTATGTTGAACTCTCTTCATGAACTAGTCATAACTAGTAACAAATACACATTCTCTGTAGCATGAATTTAGTTTTAAAATAAATATAAAATGTTGAGGGACTAAGTAATATAAAGTAAAATTAATGTTAGAAGTAATGTGAAATGAAAACCCACTATAACTAACTAACTAAATAAATAAAGCTGTTATGACTCATAATTGAATAGTTTTGACATAGATTAACAAAATAAATAATATATTAATCGGACTTATAGATGGATTATGGGTATAATCCCTAATGGGTACCTCGTGATTAAACAGAGTATTATAAAGACTAAAACAGAAGTCTTCCAGACATAAAAGTTATGGCAACAACATTAGAATGAACAGATTTAAAAAATGAGAAAGATGAGAGCTGCGTCGAGTTTGAGTTTTCTTATCCTAACTAGTGAAAAGTCTCCCATTATCTAGTATTATGCATCATGCACAAGACATGTCTCAACAGAGCAAGCCATTGCTGACTCATAAGAGCAACAACATTAGTATTTAAATTTAAACTTACAATGTCAAACATATATATATATATATATATATATATATATATATATATAGTGTTATGGTGAATTATAAGACCTAGCTAGCTTTATCAACCCTAGCCGCCCTATACTTTTTCATTATGCAACGTGGTTCCATAACTCAATTATATGTAGAATCTGTTTTTAGCTACGCTTTTATGTTTTTAATGATTTTATGATTATGTTTGACAATGTAATGCAGTTTGTGATTATTTAACTTAATTTCACGTAACCATTTTGTAAATTATTTTTATTTATTTTTACGTTATCTTCGTCCTTTTATATGTAAATTTTAAGATTTAAATTTATAATTTTATTTTAACAATAATTCTTAATGTTCAAATCTACGGTTTTATATTCGTGTTTTCGCTCTTAGGTTTCAAATCTATGGTTCTACACTGGTGTTATCATATGAATCTTAAATTTGATGTTTAAAAATTCATGTGAAAACATATCAAAAGACAAAAGTGATGTAAAAATGAAAAAAGATAAAATAGTTGTCTGAAATTAAGGAGTATTGTTTGCATCAATTGTTTGACAAAATTAAGCTATAAACATTATGGTGGTTAAAAGTGGAATACGCCACATTCTCTTTTGATTACCATTCATGATGGTTTAACCCAATTTTATGCTTAAGAGCTATCATTTAGTTTGTAATTTGATTTTTCGCTTGTTTGTTTTATCACCTAAACTTTGTAACACTTTGATTTAGCTTTTCTTTCTAAAAGACACCTTGTGCTTTTGGTATTTAATTCAATTTTAACTTTTGAAGAAATTTTTTATCTGAAATTAAATTATGAAAGGGGTGTAATTTTTTCTTTAAAAGGAGTGTAATTTTTTCTATAAAATATCTAAAGGGTATAAAGATTAAGCCCACGTGTATATCCCAAAAATAAAAGAATAAAAATATGAAAAGAAACATAAGAAAAACTGAAAAAGTCCACTACCTTGGACGCTTGTCACATGCAAAGGAATTTCTTGGGCACCCCTTTCCTTTGGCATGATTCAATGAATTATCAAATTATTTAAACTTTAGAGAAAAGGAACTACTATAAGCAACAGCACATTTCAAATAAAAAACAATAAAACATTTAAGTTCGAATCATACTTTATGAAGCATTAAGCATATTAATTATTTATTTGTCAAAAAGTATATTAATTATTTACATTAGTAGATTACTAGGGGAATTATTTATATTTGTTAAAAGAATAAATTTAATACTCTTTCCCCTTAAAAATAATAATTAATATTCTATTTTTGGTAGATTCATAAATTTAATATTCTATCAATTAAAATTTTCTTTTTATTTATTTCCATCGATGCTTTTTTTTTCCTTCTTTCTGACATGTTGTCTATGTACAATGCTCTGAATTAATTTTTTTTTTTTACAATAATGCTTTAAATTATTTTTTTGAAGGAACCGCTCTTAATTATATTATTTGGTGAATATGAACATACACAATTGCAACTTAAAAAGAATGGACTTGAACAAATCATTTATTCATTAATATTTTTTTAAGTAGTTTTAGTAGTCAAAATTTCACCTTTCTAAACAAGAGATTTTAGGTTTAAATCTCGACCTTTATATATTGCAGTGTCCTAATCAACTCAACATATAGACTATTTATTCATATCTACATCAAAATTTAATACATGAATTAAGATTTAGTTCTTTATACTCTTTCTCTTTTGTAATACAGTGAGTCAACTATAATCGTTAGGTTAACAATCATGTATGACTTTATTAATCATGATCACTTCTAAAGGAACATTTGTGATTTGTTAATAACATAAAACTTTTAAGTGTCAATGTATTAAAATTAAACCATTCAGAAGAATCTAAATTTAATTCTAGATAAAATAATATTTGATTAAACTTTATTTATTTTTTTGATTAAACTTTGAATTGGAAACCTTTTACATCAAAAGAAGTGTTTGTAAAACCAATTTTTGCTTTCAAAATTTGTAAGAAATGCGTGTAAATTATAGATAAAAAACAAGAGAGATATAGATAAATATATGGTTTCACTTTCTTGTGTTCCTTTTATCTTTATCTGTTTGGGATGATTTTGCCTTAACATATTCCCCTTCTGACATAAACAAAATGAAAGCAACAATATGGTTCCTTTTTCAAATAAAATTTCCAACATAAAGATAGTTCAAACTAAAGTTCACAAATTTCAATCCAAAATAATTCACTATCATTAACATCTCTAATATTGCTTCTTAGATTTACATTGCTCGGAACAAATTATTCTCCAAATCATGTAAATTACTAACACTAAACAAGATTAAAGAGCAAGATTATATCTAATAGGTGGTTCTTGAATCAAAATCTTAGGAAACTCTAAATCAATCTTAAGAGAAGCTCTACACAAAGGACAACTAGAATGATTCACAAGCCATGCATCAACACATTCACAATGAAAATAATGATCACAACTCGGTAACACTTTCACCTTCTCACCATCTCTAAAAGTGCTTAAACAAATGCAACATTCCGTTTCCTCCAATGCATGGTTTGAAGTATTGGATTGGTGTAGTATGATAGGAAGCTTCTTGATGGCGTCGGCGTTGAGTCCTTCGGATTGAGAGGAGGAGAATGTGGAGGTGTGAGATGGCGCGTGGGGAGTGTGGTGGGTTTGGAAGAGCCAGCGGGCGCAGAGGAAGAGTGCTGTGAAGAGGATGATGATGGTGAAGATGGCAATGAAAAAGAGGAGTTTGTGGCCTTTGACTTGGAGTGGTTCGTCTTGGGGTTCGGGGTTGAAGGTCCAGTCGAATGTTTTGATGTTAGGGTTTGACATGGAGGATACGGTGGTTGTTGCGGCGGAGACCGGAGGTGGTGAGGTGGGAAGGAAGTGAGTGAGTGAGGGGAGTGGGGTCTTGTTTTTGAGTGGGTGATGAGTTGTGTTGTGGGAAAGAGTGAATGTATAGCATTATTTATAGTTGCTTTTGGTTATTAGGTGGAATTGCTAAGGATTCGATAATGGTAAGATTTTGAATAATTTTTATTTTTCTTTGTTATTCTATAAGTTGAACTATAATCCAATCCAATGTAACTTTTTTTTTTTTGGTTATTAGGAAAATTATCCAACATGATTTATACCTCCTATATATGAAGATGATACATAAGTTTGATGTAGTCATTTTCTTTCAATTATATCATTCAACTAAACTATTGTAATCAAAATGTTATTTTTTATAATATTATTTTAATATTTAATTAAAAAATAGTTAAATCTCTTTGTAATATGATCAATTCCATTACAATAAAAACATTAATGATATTTACGTTTATCCCTTCTATTTTTGGTTGTGTTCGGAGTTCGAACCTCACACTTTACATATATTGTGCATTATCCTTATCAACTGAGTTAAGCATACGAAGACAAACGTTTATTCCTCCTAAAGAAACGAGCAAGACTCAAACAAAAAAAAAACTCATTTAATAATCTTCTAATATGATTCCGATACAATTTTTTTAATGAAAATTTTAAAAATATTATACTTTTTATTATTATAAATTATTTTTTTTACTAAAATTAGCAAATACCATTTTTGAGAGATCCATATTGGACACATCCGTAATTCTTTTTATTTTTATTTTTAAATAAGGCACATCCCTAACTTGCAAACAAATTTAATATTTAAATGTTTTTAATAAATGTCATTCAATTTATTTATAAAGAAATGTCAATTCAATTAATTCCGATCTTATCTTATTCCTTTATAACCCCTTTTATTTACTTGGCAGTTTGAGGATAATAATTAATTTTCGAATATATTTAAAAATTAACTAAATTCAACAAAAAATTATATTAATATAAAATTATTCTACTATTTTTTTACTTGAAAGAAGTGCTGCGCCTCTAGTAAAAATTGTTGAATATAAATATTGTTCATGATATATGTGTCTTTTGAAAAGTCTTTGGAGCAATGGTAGTGGTAAGCTTGGTCCCTTAACTATTTAATTGATATCGTTTTGATCCCTTAACTAAAAAAAGATTGTTTGTGGATTTTAAGTTTTTTTTTAGTCTCGTTTTGGTCCCTTTTGTTAGAATTCCGTTAGGGTTTTAAAAAAAAATTAACTCCTGAACACGTGTCACCTTGTCATTGGCTCTGAGTTTTTTTTTTTTTTTACAAAAAAAAATTATTATTTTTTTTTAAAATATATATATATTTTTAAAAAAAATCCCAAAGCCAATGACAATGTGACACGTGTCCTAGAGTTAACACGTGTCACCTTGTCATTGGTTCTGGGGATTTTTTACAAAAAAATAAAATATACATATTAAAAAAAAATTATAAAAAAATATATATATATCTCAGAGCCAATGACAAGGTGACACGTGTCCACACTTAACGTTTTTTTATTAAAACTAACGGAAATCTAACAGAAGGGACCAAAACGAGACTAAAAAAAAACTTAAAATCCTTAAACAATCTTTTTTTTAGTTAAGAGACCAAAGTGATACCAATTAAATAGTTAAGGGACCAAAAAAGCATTTAAGCCTTAAAATAAATAGATAAAAATGAGCATATATATATATATATATGTTTATATATAGATGTTGAGAACTTGTAACCAAAAAAAAAGATGTTGAGAACTTTTTTAATTTGGTTACATTATAGTGAATTATTTTGGGCTGATTCATCTTTTTAATATAATTTTTTTCCTGAGTTTCGTCAATGTCCTCGTGATTTCTTTTATTTTTTTCTTTATTTTTATCTACATTGTTATGAAAAGAAAAAAAAATTAGTAGTTTCAAATATATATATAGCTATTTTTTTTCTTTGTTTAATGATACTATTTCTAAAATATGTTCCAATTAATATCCAAGAGCGCTTATATGAGATAATAAATAGGTTTCTTTCAGCTTAACTAAAGTCTTGAGTTCGAATTTAGCCTTGGACATGCAACAATGTTAAAACACTTAGGGAGAGCTTGCCGCACATTTGAGTCTCACAATACTCGATGAATTAATCTCCTCAGTTGCACGCGGAAGATACCCGATTCACACCAAAAAAATATCCCAATTAATACTACGTGTTTTTATTTGTAATTGTTATTTTAATTTTAAAGAATGGATTTCTATGAAGAACGTGGCATGGTTGTTAGTAAAAAAAATTGGAAATATTTTTAAATCGTACATTGACAACGCATAAGAAAACCAAATAGAATGAAGTTTCTTCCTTGAAAAACTAAGAATATAAAATTTTCTCCAAGATAAACATAATATATAAAAAAAAAAGCAGCTAGACAGAGCAATTTCGTTGTAAAATTATTACTTGTTGTTTGATTTTTTTTTTTTTTTTTTACTAAACTTCTTTGATGTAAATTGTTAAAAAAAAAGGGTTACATTTCAATTTGCAGCCGGCTGAATTGTTGGAGAATAATATATTATTCTATTATTATTCAAACACGTTAATACAATAATATTCACACAAAACCAATGAATAACAGTCACACTCTAACTGTAAATAATAAAATAGTTTACTTGTGGTCAAACACAATATTCAACTTCATCCAAAGTTACGTTCACATTCACATTTTCTAGATAAGATTAGCATCTTCAATTTTTACTGCCTCTTCATTCTTCACGCTACATGTTTAAATTTGAAAATGAAATTTCTTACCGTTCCAACTTGCTTGTATATTCACCAAATTATAAAGTAAATTGGTAGAAGATTTTATCAATTACTAGTTACTACCAGCAGCTAAAGTTGAACGCTTTTACCTCCACACAGCAACACGTAGCAATATGAAATTTTTAAGATTATCCTAGTAGTATTTTTTTTGTTCATACCGTACGTGATTTCGGTCCATTAAGACTTGGTCATAAAGATTTTATGAGCTTATCTATGATATTAATGTCGGAGATTTAAATTCATTCTACTAGATTTTATTTATGTTACACACCAATAGATTTGATGTTACGTCCAACATTCACCTTTTATGTCGCACACGCTATTTTGGGCTTGACAAAAGGAATAAAATATAGGATACTTAGATTAATTAATGTTACATTAGTCCGTACTAATAACGAAAAGCTATTGAAAGAGACATGCTCAAAACAGAAAGTATAGGAACACCAAAATACAACACTTGATTTGCTTGACCAAATAAAGAAGTTTGTAAGAAACAAAGAATTAATGGTTGAAACCATGCTCTTCGTGGATACTATCCGACCGGAAAATAAGATTATTATTTTCTTAAGGAAAATAAGACCGTTTGACCAAGATGAGGTACACAAAAAGTAGTAGAATCTAAAGTAGTATATATATTGGTAGAAAATTGTGATGATTTAACGAGGCATTATATTCTTGTATATTTTCTCCATGTAAGGTAATTTTATTTCAGATACTATCAAACACTACTAGAGTATTTTGTGAAGTGTTTTGCCACTACAGACATACATTTTGGTCAATTTTTTGTGTGTGTGGTGGAATCAAGAAGCTTCTAAAAGTAGCTTTACACAAACACATACTAGTGGCTCTTAGATGTGGAAACAAACATACATAGGTTAAAAATGGAGGCATTTCTCAATCATGGTTTAAACATTGATTCAATATATTGTGAGAGAGACTAACTCATTTGTTAGACCAAACTTGAGTTGGTGGATACTTGTCCATATTTAATGGTAGTATGCATTAAAGTTATATAGGAGCACGGTGAATCTATCATATCAATATTTTAAGAGTGTAGTTGATATTATAGACTACATATATCATTAATTGAATATGAACAACATATATAATTAATTAAATGAATAAAAAATATTACATTTACTTATAATTAACAATGGAGGAAGTACTACTACTTAATCATTTAAAATAGATATTTTTAATCAATGGTCTATGGTACATATTATAAATATAACTCCATTCAATCACATGGAGTAACGACAACAGAGCCAAAGGATGTTGCTGTTTACACATATGATAGGGCTGAAAAACATATGTAAAAGACGAAAATGCCCCTGCGGCAGTTAACTATCGAAGTTTCTTTGGCAGTTAACTGCCGACGAAAAAAAAAAAAAAAAAACCTCGGCACTTTACTGCCGAGGAACTCATCAATTTTTTTTTTTCCTTTTTCATTTTGTTTAATTGGTATGGGCATGGGATAGACTTATATTTGATTTTGATGTATGAAAATTGTGACAGATCCATCACTTTGCTAATAAAAATGCTGAGTTGCAGAGGCTTAGTGGCATCTACAAGAAGGCTTAGTGTCACTTTGCTAATAAAAAAAATTGATGAGTTCCTCGGCAATAAAGTGCCGAGGTTTTTTTGTTTTTTTTTTTACTTTTTTCGTCGGCAGTTAACTGCAGCCGGTTCCAAACTTCGGTAGTTAACTGCCGCAGAGGCAAAAACGTCATTTACTCGTGTGGCACAACCTTATGTAACGTGGGAACATCAATTCTCAAGGATAAAACACTTTAACTGCACTAGCAAGTTAAAGGAAAAAAAAACACACTGCACTATGCACCAGCAGATTGAAGAAAAAGACCTTAGCTGCTACACAACCAAACCAAACAAGAGAAAGTAACGATCCAAGTGTTCCTACTAAACCTGCCAAAATGCCCCCATAATAATTTAAAAAATAATTTTCATTTATGTCAAGTATTTATTCTCCTTGTAATATATTTTTGGGAGTTTCTACGGTACACCTTTCAATTAAGGTGTACCAGTACACCTATTTCATAAATCTATAAGTTAACGATAATTTTTATGTGATAAAGAGATCTTTATCGACTTTTATATTTTAGAAAATATTATCCCATAAGAAAAAACATCATTTCATTTTTTTATAAGAATTATACTAAATTTTTTAACATTTTATTGAAAAAAATAATCAATATTCACTATTATGAGTAATAAAAATTAAAAAAATTTAAATTTTGCTTTGCCGACACTTTTGAAAAATAAAATATAATTATTATAATTATAAATGATAGAAAATATTTTTTTTTAAAGAAAATAAATCATTAAAGTATTCATTTAAATAGACGGATGTACCAGTACACTCAAAATTATCGAGTGTACCGTAGAAATTGCCTATATTTTAATGCATGATTTAATTAATAATTATAAAGATATGGATATGTTTTTTGTGTAAAATATTCATTTTATGTGTGTTATCTTATTTCTCTAAGATTCATAAACAAGGTAAATCAAAGGCTTAGCAACTAGAAAGCAAAGAGCTTATCTTTGCGGGAAGAATAATTCTAACCAAGTATGAGTTTCAAGTGTTGCCTACTTATGTGATCACACAACATTCCACCCTAAAACAATTTGTTGAGAAGTTGGCAAGAAGTGTAGACGTTTCATCTTGGGGAATAGTGATTCGACAAAAAATCGCACTTGGTGGCTTGGAACAAGGTTTGAAATCCTAAACAAGCATGACACTACGGACAAGCAAAAATTAGTGAGGGAAAACATGAAATCCCTATCTCATTCTGTGATTAAATTTTGCGACCAATGAATTTGTGAGAGATTTTATTTTTTCCATCACTAATTTCCCTCCCAAATTTTACTTTTTCTAGTAATGCGAGGGTTTGGTTTGAGGAAACCTAGAGGTAAATATTGTCTATGATGAAAGAAAATTGGAGATTATGCACTAAAACAAATGAACTATGGAATAATATCACCAGAGGTAAGTATCGTTGTGGTATAAATGTTTTTCCTATAATCAATCTTACAAGAACTAGAAGTAATTTTTTGGGAGGTTTCAGTGATTCTTAGAACCAATTTCAAGATAATATCATATGAAAAATCTGTCAGCTTATGGACAAACCATTGGGTACCCAATTTAGGCTATCTTTTGATTAAATCAAAGGCATAGCCAAAAAAGTTACACTTGAACGGCTAACATAAAAATATATTTTGAACTCATAATAATACAGTAAAATAAATATATAATTACATTATATAAAATAGTTTTGATATATGATTAAAAATAATACGATAAAAGTTACTCAAATAAAATTAGTTTCTCCAATATTTTAAATATTAGTTATGAATTTCTCATGTATTTGGATTTTAGGTTTACGATTGAATGGAGTTGAAATGAATAAACCATTTTATAACAAATTTTGGACAATTTTATCTCTTATACTCACATTATATTTTTACTCTCTCTCTCTCTCTCTCTCTCTCTCTCTCTCTCTCTCTCTCTCTCTCTCTCTCTCTCTCTCTCTCTCTCTCTCTCTCTCTCTCTCTCTCTCTCTCTCTCTCTCTCTCTCTCTCTCTCTCTCTCTCTCTCTCTCTCTCTCCCCTTAAAAAATGAATCAATAATATATTTTTGGACGTTGTGTTAACTAAAATAAATGAACATGGTCGAATATGCCTTGAAAGCTGGTTTTCACTCTTGGATGTTGCCTTATGCACGGAGCGTATCGACCCATGCACAACGGGCACACATGCGTTTAATATATAAATTCATGTTATCGACATAGTTTTTGGTGGGAAAAATTGGGAATTCTAAGGTTACAAAAAAGAGATATTTTAGGGTTGAAAGCTCTTGGAAAAATTATAGGGTTAGAAAACACTTTGTGAATAAATCATTGAATTTCTTCACAAGAAGAGGTGCAAAGAGTAAACATACAAGTTGTTATTGTTGAAGATAATTTCTTGTAACATTTTGGTTTCTCTTTGTAAAAATTTATTGACAATGAATTGGAGAGATTCCTCTTTTGCGATGTGGATCAAATTTGGGCAAACTAAGTGAACAAATATTGTCATTTTTTTTTTCAAAAAATAAAATAAAATATTGTCATATTTTTCTTTATTCTCCTTTATCGTGTTGTTTTGTCTTTGCTTGTTTGATCACCTTGGTTGCTGCTAATTTTGCTCCATAAATTAACACATTGGTGTGAGTTTTTATTCGAATTCACAATAAACATGAATAATAAAATTTAATGAAAATATTATTACAGAAATTAATTGAAAATAAATTTCATTTTAATTAAACATAGAAGATAAAGAGAGAAAAAAATTATAGCACATAATTAGTAACAAGCCAAGTAGAGTAAAATAACAAATAACTATTATATAAAAAATATATAAAGGATTGTTTCTTTTTGAATAACTACTATTATAGCACATATCCAAATAATTTGTTTATTCCATTTCTGAAGGTTAGTTTCTTTTAGCTCTTATCCACAAGATTTGTTGAACTTATTAATGGTTAAGTTTTCTTATCCACTAGAGTAAGCGATGCCGCAATTTTAGCTAAACTCGTTACAAAATCTCTATATAATAGAGGACTCCACTCGGTTCAAAAAACATACCAAAGAGTTCCATTGAGTTGTCAAGATTTTTTTTTTATCTTCCTCTCTTCATGCTTGATGCACTTCTGAGCCAATTCTCCCATTTCTTTTTTGTCCCTTCGAAATTAAGAGTATTCTTAAGTTTTTCCCTTCGAAATTAAGAGTATTCTTAAGACTATAATATTTTTTAGGCAATTTGGAAGTTAACTTCAAACACAATGTGGGATGGTTCGGATTTTGGGTGATTTGGAAGTTTTTTAGGCCAAAAATCACAACTTTTGAAATGAGGGGAGGGTTTTGATTGTTGCGCACATATAATCTAAACGGGGATAAAAATGAAAATTTGAAGGGCACACGAGAAACTTGAAGGGTGGAAAAAGAAATTCTCAACTAAAATGACTAATTGGTTTTGGGGGTTGGAATTTAAATAGAAGAAAGACCGAATCTAAAAAGATAACCAAAGTAACCCAAAGATGAGTATGTTTTAATTAGGTGATTTTTATTTGCGTCCTACACACTTCTCAAACACCGCACTACATTTCAAATTTTTGCTCCCGAAAGTATGAAATACGTTCAAGACCCCATTCTTTTGGATTTTAGTATCCGAAAGTAGATAGGCAAGCATTTTAGAAGACTGAAATTGTGAACAAATGTTTTTTATATTCGATAGTCATCACATTGGAACACATAACTCTACTTCTGCATAAGTCAATGGTATATTTCACAATTAAACATTGAGCTAATATGTGTTTTGGTATTTAAAGTTACTATGATATCGGAATAGGATTGAGTGACTTTGTAGAGGAAAAGTCATGATGATTTTTTTTCAATTCGTCTCATCTTAACCATAATTTCGCTTTTATTTTTCTCTTTTATATATAAAACACTTTAAATACACTAAAGCCACCATAATATTCCTTCCCTAAAGTCATACAATCTCAATCCAAAGTTATCATCAAGTTAGTCTTCTTCGATGGCCAGGTGCAGGACATTACCCATATCCTAATTATGAGTGCGAGTCCGTTTATTACGCATTAAAAATTTAGATATTATGAGCCCGTTTGTTATAGTTTTTTTTAAGAAAAAAATCATTTTTTTTAAACAAATAATCACTTTTAAGAGTTTTGCATCCGTTTGTTATAGATTTTTAAAAAAATCAAAATCTAAAAAAAATCTAAAAACAGTTTCTCAAAAAATAGATTTTTTTTAGAGGAGAGAGAAAATATAATTTAAAAGATTGAATTAAGGGTCCGTTTGTTACAGATTAAAATAAAAGTGATTTTGACATAAAATAATTTAGAGATTTTATGAAAAATCAAAATCTATTTTGCGTTTGTTTACCGTAATAAAAATCACTTTTTTTAAACAAAAAATCTAGTTCGTTTGGATACAACTATATAAAATATATTTTTTGTTACAAAATTAGTTTAATCTTTTAAATCATATTTTCTCTCCTCTAAAAAAAAATCTATTTTTTGATAAGTTGCTCTTAACAGCTTCTCATTTGAAACTGTTTTTAGATTCTGAGTTTTTTAAAAAGCTGTAACAAACGGATGCAAAACTCTTAAAAGTGATTATTTTTTATTTTTTAAAAAAAAATGATTTTTTTTCTTAAAAAAACTAACAAACGGGCACTTATTTTGTAACAAAAAATCCCTTTTATATAGTTGTATCAAAACAAACTAAATTATTTGTTTAAAAAAGTGATTTTTGTTACGGTAAACAAACGTAAAATAGATTCTGATTTTTCACAAAACCTCTAAAATATAATCTCTAAATTATTTTATGTCAAAATCACTTTTATTTTAATCCGTAACAAACGAGTCCTATATTTTAGAGATTTTATGAAAAATTAGAACCAATTTTGCGTTTGTTCACAGTAATAAAAATCGTTTTTTATTTAAAACAAATAATCTAGTTTGTTTGGATACAACTATATAAAAGTGATTTTCTCTCTCTCTAAAGAAAATCTATTTTTTGAGAAGCTGCTCTTAGGCCCCCGTTTGGATAACAATTTATATAGATGCTTATAGCATTAGGGCTTATAACATTAGAGCTTACATCATAAGCTCTTATACTTGATAAGTTATTTATGTTTGGATATGTACACTAAAAAGTACTTCATAAATTGAAGTGTTTGGATGTGACATTATATAAGCAATTATCGAAATTTTAAATATTTTTAATTTAACAAAAAAATCAAAGAATTTAACCACAATTATCAAGAATTTTTTTGATGAAATTAATCAAGGCGTAAAAAAACAATATTATAATATATATATATATATATATATATAGTATAATCAATATTTGTCCTTAAAAAATATCAATATTCATATAAGACAAAATTAACATTAGAGGTGTAAATATACTTATCATATATATAGATATTAGTGTACAATTTGTTACAAAAAAAAGACAAATTAAGTTTCTTTTTTTTTATTCAGTTTCATTTTGTTACGCAAAAAAAAAAAAAAATATTCCTTTAAAAAAAAAAATCTTAGTTACATGTGTTACTTTAGTAAGATAAGTATATATCAGTTTTGTTACTCATGCACCGCCAAAGATAACTAACATTATAATTAAAATATTCCTTAAAAAAAATTATAATTAAAATACATGTTTTGAAAAAGTGGATCCAGAGAGAATCGAATGAGGTTACATAAATTCATAAGCTCCTTGTTAAGCCGGAGGGTAGGCTGAAAATTTAAGCTTATTAAAATATGGCATAAGCAGCTTATGAAACTATGATAAGCTATTTTTATTTATTTACCCAAACACCTTTAAAAAGGCTTATGCGAGTAGATAAGCCCACATAAGCTCAAAATAAGGCAATCCAAACGGGGCCTTAATTGTTTATCATTTGAAGCCGTTTTTAGATTCTGATTTTTAAAAAAAAGTTGTAACAAACGGATGCAACACTCTTACAAATGATTATTTTTTCTTCTTAAAACAACTATAACAAACGAGCTCTGAATTTCTTATCAATTATTAAACTGATCTTTGTATTACAAAATATTGACACTGTTAATTTTTTTTCTTCTTTTTTTAGATTCATTACCCTCTTATCATCTTCATCAACCATCTAGTGTTCTTATAAATTCAGATTTGAAAATATTAAATAATTGGGATCTAAGTACCTAACAACAAATTTGGTTCTTCTTCAAAACCAAAAATTGGTACTCCCTCCAACCTTAATGATAAGCATCCTTGATTATAAACAAAAGTAGGTAACAAAAGTCATGTATTAGAATCACATATAAATTAAATACACCAACTTTTTTTTATATATATTTTTCATATAGTGACGATCAAAGAGAGTATTCTTCAACACGAACAAATGGGATCCTCTTTGAAACCAACAAATGGTTTCTCCTCATCACACACACATACTTAAAAAAAAGACATAACGACACATCTTTTTATCCGATTGTCTTTCATTCCGTGTAAATTTCTATATATAACGTCTCAAATTAGAAAAAAATAAAAATAAAATATATAGTTGTCTTCAACATTTATTATAAATCCTTGAGAGTTGAGTAACTTAATTTGTTTAAATCAACCGTTGATGATTTAGAGGTCATGAATTTAAACTCGAATAAATGAGTAAATATTAATTTAATTTTAACTGCTAACATTTATCATTACAAAATATTCCTCTTTGAAATCGAAAAAATGGTCATTCTCAACTCCCATTAATAGATCATCTCAAAACCCAAAAATGTATATACAAACAAAAGGTTCTTCTTCAAGGAAGAATTGGTTTTTTTATTCTTTTTGAATTATGATTTTCTAAATGGAATTTGTGAAACAAGATTCAGTTTAGGGATTAATTGGTGGATTGAGGAAAAAAAATGTGTTTATTACGTTAGAAGATTAATGAACAATAGTATTTGAGAGTAATTTTCATCCGTGGCTTCGCCTCTTCTTTTTCATGGTGGTTGATTTTGGGTTTTTAAAAGAACGTAATAAATTTTTTAAAAAGATTAGTGGTGCTAACATTTTAGAATAAAATATCAACTTGTAAGAAAATATGAAAGTTATACTTTCCTATGTCCTTTTACAGACGACAAATACCACTAAAAAACTAGCACACAAACTACAAAGTCACATATACATTTGGATTGTGTGTGGCGTTTCGGGGGGGTGTTGGAGGATGAGGATCACCTGTTTTGCAAATGCAATTTCTCTAATTTGATTTGGTATCATATTTTCAAATAGGTGGGTACATGAGAGGTGTTACTCGGAAATGTTACTTTCTTTTAGACTAGTTTATGTGTTTCGTTGGATCGAATATCCCTTGGAATTTTTGTGGTTTGAAGGATCAAATACTATTTGTATATTTCTCTTATTCTATCTATAAAAATTCGTTTTACAGCTTTTTTTTTATAGGTAAAGATGTAGGTTGAGTTAAGCCTTTCCGACTCTAGCACCAAGTTAGTAAAGGATAAAGAATCTCTCACAAAAAAAAAAAAAAAAAAAAAAAAAAATATATATATATATATATTAAGAGTAATTTTGCCTCATAATCTAATCTGACTTACCCCTAAAAAAAAATAAAATTCTAATCTAACTTGGCTATTTTTTTCCGGTGCAAAAAATAAAAACTCGTCTAATTTTTTTAAAAGGAACTCGTCAAAATTTTTATACTTCAATACTACCTTCGTCCCTAAATATAGGAGTCTTTTGTCAAAATTGCGGAGATTAAAAAAGTTGGTTGTAATATTAAATTTGTATATAATTATTATTGTTTTTACAATTTTATCCTTAAGAGAGAGTTAATTTATGTTTTCAATATAATATTTATTGTTGATTGAAAAAAAACTGCAAAATAAATAAGGGTATGTTGGTAAAGAAATAATTAATGTACTTGAAAACATCAAAGAAGTCTTATAAAAAGGGACAAAATATTTTTTCAAAAGAATCTTATAATTAGAGTTCGATTTGATAACATATAGGGTTGTCAAGATCCATTATTTTTTTTAAGGAAGACGCATTGTTTTTTTGTATTGATAGATGAAATGATGAAGTCATTGTAAATTCACACATAAGTAGATGTTTTGAATATCGAACTTCGATCATGTCATCCACTTAAGAATTTTGATATTTTTATTAGTTGAGCTAAGACTTGTAGACCGTCAAAACCCACTTTTATGCTTATAGTTTATGTATTTATTTTTCTCTCTATTAAATTGAGTAATGATACATAGACACCCTTAGGTGGCAATACACCTTTTGACACCCACACAAAAATCTGACACGTAGTTACGTGGATCCCGCACAATCACACTTTCTCTTTTCTCTCATCTTCTCTCTTCCTAATGCATGGGGTGTACAAGGGTGTATGGAAATAAAAGGTGTCTATGTATCATTACTCATTAAATTATAGTTTATGTCTTACCACATCATTTGACTAAACAAAATCCGTTTGGTATCGATGCATTTTTTTTATAAATTATAACTTATCATTATTTATCTTAATTTTATCAAACTAATCTTAATTGAGTTTTTTTAATATTAAATAAATATATTATTTTTATCAAACTAATCTTAATTGAGTTTTTTTAATATTAAATAAATATATTATTTTTATGTCATTTCATATTTATGAAATTATCTACCACTAATTTTCTTTGTTACTACAAAATTCATCAACTATCTACTATAAATTCATCCGCAATAAATTAACTTATCAATATTCACTATTTTAATAGAAAACGGAGCCATTTTCTTTACTGTAAGTGAACAAAATTGACAGAAAAACATTTGGTTACATTATCCTGTACCATTTTTTATCAGAAAAATTTACTCATCTTTTTGGTTTGGTGAAGAGTAAGAAATCAAATTTGACTCCCTATCTATCAATTGTCATTTCCAAACAGTCAAAGTTGAAATTCCAAGAAATCAGAAAACCCTAGAAACCGATTTAATCAATTAACAATGCATTGAATTATCAATTCTGAGTAACAGAAAAATAAAGTAAAATTAAATAACTCACCAGTCACCACAAAATCAGAAGAGACAAAGAGGAAAACTCTACTGTACCTCTCATTGATCCCTTGCAAAAGAAAGTACCATAAGCAATAGAATCACACTAGGGTTTCTTTTCTTCAGATGAAAATCCACAAATAAATATAATCAATAAACACACTTTATTCATATTAATATCAATCATCAATCTATAATTTATTAAAATCATCTTCCTTGAGTATAGTCCAATCAAAACAATCCCAAAAAAAAAAAAATACACTCCTAGTATATATTTAAAATAAAATTATGAAAACTGCAATAATTAAAAATAATTAATTTCTCAAAAATCAAAGAAGAATGGATCATTATAATCCCATAAACTAGTTGTATAATCTTCCTCACTTGTCAAAGCTGGCCACATAGAATTTGGAGAACCAACACAATCACCCACTGGATCCAGATCCACTGTTCCATCAATATCATTATTATTTTGAGAACCAAAATTTGATGACCCCACACAATTCTGAATATTCATCTGCTGCTGTTGCTGATTCAAAACATGTTGTGCATGTTGTTGATTCAAAACATTTTGTGCATGTTGTTCTTGATCATGATGATGACTACTATGAATATTCTGACCGTACGAAGTAATTGATTTAACAGAATCACCACTTGCATGTTCAAAATCTTGATTTAGTTGTTGATGATGATATTGTTGATGCTGTTGCACTTGCACTTGCACCATTTCTTGATGAGGGTTATGATGAAAATGAACTAAACCATTATTGTTATTATAGAAAACTGGTTGGTGATGATGATGAAAATTATTGTAAACACCAAATGGGACAAAATTATTGTAAACTGAGAAACCAGAAGGACGAGGAAGTAAAGGACGAAGAGTAGTATTGGAATTGGAAGAAGAAGAGTTACGAGAAGAAGATGAAGAGTTTTGAGAAGAAGAAGAAGAAGCTGAAGGTTGAAGATTAAGCTGAGCCCTAGAACCATAGAGAATAATAGCAGCACGATCATAAGCTTTAGCAGCATCTTCAGCAGTTGAAAAAGTACCAAGCCATTTACGAGTACGTTTACGTGGTTCACGAATTTCAGCAACCCATTTACCCCAACTACGTTGTCTTACACCACGGTATCTGAATTTGTTGTTATCAGGTCCACCTTTACCTTTGCATTTACGGTTACTTTTATTGTTGTTGGTAGTGTTACTGCTGCTGCTGTTATTACTGTTGTTATCAGTGCTGTTGTTAGATGTTTCACTTGGAGTGGTAGTAACAACGGTGTTGGCGGTGGGTTTGGTTTCTTGAACATGATGAAGAGGTGAATCCATTTTTAAAAGGAAAGAGTGTGTGAGAGATGAATGAAAAAAGAAAAGATGGAGAGTGACTACTTGGTTACCTCGTTCAGTGTTATTGTTTCTTCTGTGATGAAATGAAAGTGGTTTCAATGTTAATGGTGGAATAGGGCGGTTGTGCAATTTTGTTTATTTTTTTATATATGAGAGAGAGTAATGAATGAAAGGGATTGTTTTGCTTTGTAAGTGAATAAAGAAAGAGAGAGAGAGAGATAGAGATACCACCATTAGATATGTGCACATTGGTTTGGGAATTTGGAATCATTTAAATTTTGTTGATTTTTTATTTCTTGACCTTGATAGTCAGGTTTTCTCTTTCGAGGATGGTGTGTTATTTGGGATAAAGTTAATTCCTAGGCGATTACAACTAATTCCTAGGTAACTAATTAATGCATGACATTAGTGCTAGCTACCACCTAAGGTTGAACATGTTTTAGTCATTGATCTTAATAGACTTCAAAGTAGGCCGAAGTAGAATAACGTTCTTTTTAATTTGACTTTTAGATGAAGCGATCGTGAGCATTTTGAGTTCAAGTTAACAAGAAAGTAAATAGAGAGCGATTTTTAGGAGAAAAGAACATGTACTTTGTGATGAGATGATGAAAGGAGATATTTATACGGCTATTGAAAGGAGCCATTGTGGAGTAAAATGGACCGTTACGAAAGATGATCTTGATCAATGGTTGGATTTCGTGACCGTCGCTCAATGAGTGCATTGGGTTATTGCGGAACTCGGGGATTCTGTATAAGGTGAAGCAGTTTCTGAGTCAAATGTATTCTAGAAAGAGATGGATTGTGATGTTGTGCTCCGAAACAGTTATAAAAACTATACTACCACGAATGCTAGACTAATACTCCATCATACACTAACCTATAATTTATTGACTTATCTTATTTGAACATCAAATACAACATTGTAACTTTTTATTTTTAATTTTCTATTGTTTTTATCGAACTTTAAAATTGGTCGGTGATTCAGCTAATAGGTTAACTTTACAACATGCGATTTTTTTTTATTTTTTTTTACTTCAAAACGGTTATGTCAAAGAAGAAATTATTATGTCCCTCGATTATGACTTCCTAAGCTACTCAAAAGAATGTTAGTTACAATTTTGGGCATTTACTAAACTAATGAAACATTAATAAATTATAAAGCATAAAGATAAAAGACAAATTACGATAAAATAATAAGTTTGATTGATTTGTGTCGAAAATGACACGAACAATAATTATTCATTCATAAACAAAACTTGTGTCCTTGGCCAATGATCATGTCCTATAAAATCTAATACGATTTCTCGTAATTAAGCTTTTCTTACAAGTAATGTGCATGTTTGTACGTGGTGCTTCATGTTTTGCAGCATTCTCATTTTTTTGATTCGAATCTCTCTCTCTCTCTATATATATATATATATATATATATATGAAACACAAGTCTTTAAGTTTGAATTGTTAATTCTACTTGTTTTTGAATGATTCTAAGTCCAACACCCTTTGTGAGATCTAGACCTAATTAGAAATACTCACCCAACTTGTATTTGATTGGTCTCAAGTCGTCCGACCTTCATTCGATTACATGGACGTTTTGTTAATCGTCTTCAATTCGGTTGTGTGCATTTATAACGCTTGCACTTATTAACTCCCTCAACCATAAATTATAAGTTGTTTTGAACATTTGACACAAATTTGCATATGATAGAAAAACCCTTTTATAAAAGAGTGATGTTATATACGCAACGTAAGAATTTTTTCCAAACTCTTCATGAAGCCTTAAATATAAGTTAACGTGGCAAAACAATTTTAAATTTTAATTCTGTAATTCAAGGAAATCATGATTGTGGTCACTACTAAAAAAAGGTCAATTTCGGACGGAATTTACGGACATTTCCCACGGAATTCGGACGGAAATGTGTTTTCGGACGGAATTCGGACGGGTAAGGTGGCATCTGAAAAGGCCGCGTCGTAAATTAGAATTTCGTCCCAAATTCCGTCCCAAAATTATTTCAGACGGATTTCGGACGGAATTAAGTAAAAATTTCCAACGAATTTCAGACGGAATTAAGTTAAAACTTCCTACGAATTTCGGACGGAATTAACCAAATATGTAAAAAAAAATATATATTCCTAAAACCAATATTCAAGAAAAAAAATTATCATTGTGAAAATATAATCAGTCTCATAAAATGTACTTAGTAAAAATTC
The DNA here is from genome assembly GCF_003473485.1 of Medicago truncatula. Classification (NCBI taxonomy): domain Eukaryota; kingdom Viridiplantae; phylum Streptophyta; class Magnoliopsida; order Fabales; family Fabaceae; genus Medicago; species Medicago truncatula. Next base: position 36,987,904 of record NC_053046.1, read on the forward strand.
ACAATATAACAAGAGTATCACAATGTACTAATACAACTCAATATTCATTTCAATAAAAATATAATTAGAGTATCACAAAATGTACTTAGTATAACTCAACATTTCCTTTCAAAAGAAAACTCAACATTCATATTAGCTAAAGAAATTTTAATAATAAATAAAATAAAACATTCCAAAGCATTAGATGATCATCCTCTTGCATCCATAGGAGAGAATCAAGCTCAATTGTATCATCAATTACCAAAACAACGTCAAGACTTAATCTTTAGTACTCCTACATAAAAAATTAACATGATCAGAAAATTATCAAAAACAAATGAAGGTGCAAAAAGGAATAAACCCTCAGAAAAACTATGGTAACTATCATGAGACTTATCTATAACCACTCAATTTATTAAAACTCTACTAAACAACAAAACTCGACCCAAATTAACAAGCTCAAAGACATGTACAAACACAATACTAATAGTTACATAACCATCACAGCAGTTGAACAAAAAAAAACATTAATGTCTGCAAAATCAGACTCATAATCATGAAAATAACTCCTAAACCAGTGAAAATAAACCGGCACAAACCAAGAAGAAATTGAGCATACCAAAGGAGAAAATTGATGATCGATATCTGAACCAAAAAACCAGAACAACATCAAAGTCTGATTTGAAATTGTGCACCTTACATCATCTAAGTTTGACATGCATGGTATGCATAAAATGTGAGAATTGGATCTGCCACTTTTCTAGCTTCAACCCTCTAAATTACCAAAACTATCAAAATAATAATCTATGGCATACAAGCATGTTAATTGATACTTCAAATCCGACTAATTTAAGAGACCACAAAGAGAAATAATATTGCCCATGACAAGATTGCAGGACAAAATATAATGCTTGATTAGTGCTTACCTAGTCAACTATTATCTGACAATTTATCCTTAATAACTTGATAAAAACAGCCCGATTTTTAGCTAGATTTATTTTAATTATTTTTATTATGTGTTTTATATGTTTATGTGTGATTAATCATCATTGGGTGCATTTTCATGGGTTTCGTATTAGAAGGGTATTTTGATAATTTTGTGAGGATGGGTAAAATTATAATTTTTAATGGGAATTGCTTTTAGTAATTAGTGAGAATGGTTATTTCATTAAGTTACTAGAGAAAGTCGAGATTTTACCGTTAGTGACATTTTACCGTTATTAATTAAAATATCGTTTGGAGTGTAGTAATATTTTTGGTTTGAATAGAAATGGATTAAGCCCACTAGAAACTAAGTTAAGCCCATTAGTGGAGATAACACTAGGGTTGTCTTAGAAGAATCAATTCATTAATTTCACAAAATATTTCTAGAGAGAGGTAGAGAGAGAAAGAGGTGAAGAGAAGAAAAAAGGTTTTGGAGAGAAGAGCTTGAGGAATCAATTGGGGTAAGCTTAGGAGCTGAATTGAAGCAAGAGTTTGGGTTAATCTTCTTCTAAGGTAAGGGGGTTAGTTATTATCATAATCATGTACAATTTTTGCATTTTCTCATGTTGTATGAAAATGGGTTGATGAACAATTGTTGCTAAATTCGTGCTCTTGCTGTGATGTTATTTTCTTGTGCATGAATTGATGATTATGGTATGTTTGTGAGTGAAATTACATGTTTCAAAGTATGTATAAATGTTAAGTTATGAGATTATACTTAATTGATGAAATTTTGATATGTTGTTGTTGAAATGAGATGTGATTCATGTTCCATTGATGTTGTTGCTATTAACTGATGTTGTTGAGGGTGAATTATGACTTGGGTATACATAATTATGGATTGATGATGAGAAATGAGATGTTGTTGTTGTTTTGAGAAAATGGGTCAAATGGTGATTTGTTTAAAATGATGTTTGATTCAAGTTTGTATATGGATTTGAGTATCTTTTCATGTCTAAAAACATTTGGATAAACCTTTGGAATCAATTTGGGTATTGGGAGGTCAAAAATTGGGATTTTGGGGTGAAAATGGATTTTTCACGAAAACAGAATTTTCTGCAAACTGTCATCACTCGCGAGGCTAGCTGGAGGCGAGTTGGTGGCGAGTAGCCACTGGAATTTCTCGCCATGGCGAGTAACCATACTCGCGAGGCGAGAAGCCTAGTGACAGCTTCCCCTGTTTCACGCTCTTGCATCGTTTTCGCATATTTCTGTTTTGATTTTGACTTTGGTGTAAACATGAAAGTTGTAGATAATTTTGTTAGCTTTCTAATGACTTTGGTTTGACGTTCAAATAATTTTTAGAACTTGAGATATGATTAAATTACTACACATGGGTCATGTGGATTTTTGTGAAAACTTATCATAACTTTTTCTTTGAGCCGTGGATCTTTTCCAAACTTATATTGGGTTTAATGAAGTACTTAGAGTGAATAATTGAGTATGCATTTATGTATTTGGGAATGTGAATGTGTTGATGGTTTCGAAAATATTTTGGGCGGAGTCGAATCGGTGAAAACGGATTTTGAGCTAAATGTCGCTTTGTCTTGGATTTTCTCATAAGAACTTAAGCTATCCCTTGAAATAATTTCTAATAGTTTGTAAGTGACTTAAGTCCTTGGCTACGTGATTGATTAAGATTGAATTGTAGGATTTCATACTTGAATAAGTTGACTAACTTTGAAAATTATCAATGTTGGTCATTGCCACATGATTTGGATTTTGTCGGAAATATTTCTTAGCCAATTGTCTTGTGAGTTATTCTGACCATTCTTGTATGACTAAGTGAAGTTGTATGAATGAGTGATTATATTTTGGATATGATATTTATCATGAGATATTGTTTTCCCTATTACTTGGAATATGATAATGCTTGAATTGGTGAAACTATATGTGATAGTTGATGTGGAACAACATTGTTGATTATTGATAATCATGTTGATGTATGATGAATGGTTATATGTTGGATATGATAATTGTCATGAGATGTTGTATGTTCTCTTACTTGGAATATGAGAATTGTTTGGAATGGTGAAGCTGAATGATGTTGTTGATTATTGATAATCATGTTGGAGTGTGATGGTGAATACTATGATTTAATTGTGTGTGGGCATGTTTTCTTGATAATGCAAATGATGTGGAGATGAACAATATAATTGGGTGTTGTCCTATATATTGTGGAGAAAATTGTGATTGTTGTCGCATTATCGAGTCTTGTTACATGTCCATGCATCATAGTCGAGTTGTTGTAAAAGAGTCCGACTCTTTTACTTCGGAGATTATGTAAGGAGTGACCCCTTACATGCGATGTTGACTTGTCCATCGGAGGTGACGACCTTTTGGAGATTTGGTACCACATGCATTTATGTGTCAATAAGTGCATATCATGACATGAGTCTTATTTGGAAATGTGATTAGAGATCGTGAATGAATATTTGTGAATTGATAATTGTTCATGAAATATGCTTAATGATTGTGCATGGCTTATCATTGGTGATTGTTCATGATGTATATGATTGGTGATTGTTCATGATGTATATGATCGGTAATTGTTCATGATACATGTAATTGGTGATTGTTCATGAAATGTGATTAATTATTATTCATGATACATGTAAATTGTGATTTTTCATGAAATGTGATTAATGATTATTCATGATAAATGTGATTGGTGATTGTGAATGAATAATTGTAAATTGATAATTGTTCATATGATTGATGAAGATTGATGTGAGATATCGAGGTGTGATGTAAGTATTAATGTGTAATTATTATTGATCAAGTGCATGATGTTTATATTGAAATATTCATGTTAACTGTTATTTGGATTATGATAATGTAATACTTACCCCCAGTGGATCTGTTATGGACCGCCTGCATATCTGTATGGATGGGTAGACGTTGTGCAGGTTTAGTTGCTTGGTGAGTTCTTGTGCTTGGTGGATATCGAGAGCTTTCTCCGATATCGGTGTTTAGATGTTTAGTCGGCTCTGATCTAGGATTTGTTGTGTCGGTCTAGATTATCTTTTACTTTGGATTTTGTGATGTTTGGAGATTACCCGTTTGTTGGGATTTTTGAGATGTATCTATGTTGATGTAATTTATTGATTCATAACATGTATACTTGGATTTACTCTGGTTTATATTCCGCTGCGACTGTTGAGGTTTATATACATGTTTATTGGTTTTTGAATTTTGAATGTGGCGTAGCCTCTATTTCTTGAATAAATGTATTATTCGCATGTTTAATTTCTTTAATAGAAGTAGGGTGTTACACAGTCCACGAACAAGGTTCTGAATGGCATGACACATCAAAATTAATAACTACAACACCAAAAACCAGTATACCTAATTAGATTACAAAGCATGATAATATGATCGAACAAGAATAAAAAAACACATGAGGTTTTGTCAAAGAGGAAATCGAATGTTTTGTTTTTGGCATACACAATTTCCTACCAGAAAGTTGTAGATAACATCTAACTCCATAGTTTAAAGACACACGGTTGGCTCACTCTTAATTATAAGACAAATCAAATGGACCAAATCTAAGCCTGCAATTGTTTCAAATTTTGGATCAACCTCATATTTCTTTTATGTAATTAACTAGCACGGTCACAAACTACATCCTGCAATTTGAAATTCAAACCCTATTCTTATTCCGAGCTCATTATAATGTTAAAACGTATTCAAACAAGACCTTTTTATATAATTAGTAAAAGCAACACCAAAAACCAGTATACCATTCTATGTATTCATAGGAAAAACCCAACAACAAATGAATCTAACAATCATCAATAATTAGCAACAAATAACAAATTTCAAAACAAAATTACAAAATTAAAAAGGAAAAACCAAAACACCACAAATCAGCCCATTTATCATACTAACATCAGATCAATATGCTATAAAAAAACCCATAACATAAATGAACAAATGACCTAAATTTAATCAACATACATCCAGATTCCCCCAAATCACCATATCACTAACCCTAATAAGTAAAACAATACCTTGAATGAAAAATCTGAGAATCTGAAAAGAAAGAGCCGAAATTGACTTTGGAAGAGCTGAAATCTGAAGAGAGGCTTTCCCCAATCTGAAGAGGAAGAGCCAAAATCACTTCCAGTCTGAAGAGGAATAGCGGAAATATGAAGATGAAGATGCGAAAGCAAAACAAGAGTGGGAGTGAAACTGAGAAATGATTTATCAAAGGAGGGACAGAGAGCGGTACGAATTTGGAATACATTTCTTAGGGATTGAAGAGAGAACACACGATGGAAAGCTTTAACACAATAGTTGCATATGAAAAGAATTTATCAGTATGGGCCGTCCGAAATCCGTCTCAATGTTTCACACAGTTTTGGGACGAATTTATTTTTTTAAGGAAATTTGTGGGAAAAAAACTCTGTTTGAACATGTCACGAAAATTTCACACGATTTTGAGACGGATTTGGGACGAAAATTCCGCTCCGTTAAAACTGTCCCAAATCCGACCGAAAAATTCAGACAAAATTGTATCCGTTCGAAAATCCCGTCCGAAAACACTGTTTTTTTTAGTAGTGGGTGGTGTTAAGTAACCTAAAATACATTGTTTGTGAAATTTGCTTTTATTACATGTAGCATTATCTTTTATAAAATTATCATTTATTAATGATATGTGAAACATAAATTAAAGAAGTGGAGGGAGAGAAAGTAATAATAGCTAAGGGTATAATAGAAACTATAAAATTAATACTTCACTAATATTGTGAAATGACTTATATTTTGGAACATTTTTTTCCAAAATAACTTATAATTTAGGACAACAGATATGACAACATTTATTGATCCATCAGGAGATTTTGAAGGAAGGTTGATAATTTTATTGTTTTTTTGAACAAATTTTGATTGTTAATTAACAAAATTAAACATATTTTTATACTGGACAACGAAGGGAGTTTTAATATTTTAACTCTAACTAATCTACGATGTCAACAAGTGCCACTTAACGTTTTTTGAATAGTTTTTGAAAGAAAAAAAAAATTAAACTAACCCATTAAAATTGGAATTGGATCGAGTTGAGAGATCTTGAAAGAAATACATTTTAAAGTCTCAAAACAATTCAAGTTGGTTCGTTTTTTAAGTAGATTAAAAATATGATTACGGTTATCTACTAAAAGAAATTTGAATAATATTTGATAGACATCTCAAGTATATATACCTTAAGAGAAAGAGATAAAAAAAAATTATATAATAAATGTGATATGTTAACGATCTAATAGATTTGATTAAATTAGAAACATAAGTATAAAATTAAGTATTGATAAGTGTCTAAATATTATGGATCCTAGAAAAAAATAGAGTCGAAAGGTGAACCCGCCATGTTTACTTGCAGTGATGGGTATTACAAAATACTAGTAAAATATATATCTTGTGGTTTACCTGTAGATTATAAAAGAATGTAAAAGTCCCCGTGAGTTTAGTTAAGTTGGTTGAATAATGCATAATTTATAATTTATGTAGAAACTGAAGTTTGAACTCCGAACACACCAATTCTCCACATTTAATTGTGTAAGCTCTAACCACTAGGTTGTTAGATAAAAAAAAAAAAAAGTAAAATGTTTGGTGTATACACGATATGAATGTATATACTTTAAGATACTTCCTCCGTTTGTTTTTTAGCAGTTTCTATTGGAGATTTTTTTTTTTTCAATTTAAGTGTCATTTGCAAAGTTCAATGCGACATTAAATGATGTTTTATTAGTTTTATTATGGATGTCAATGGATATCTATAGGTACGAGTAATATGAGATCTGTCTCTGCCCCGTTGTATAAATATGATACTTGTGTCCGTCCCCATACCCGTGCCGGTATCTCTATACGGATAATCCACGGATATATAAATACCCACGGAAATTTGCGGATGCCCATGAATTTTTTAATTAATTACCACAAACTTCAACTTTTGAAGATCCAAACATATAACATATTTCATTCAAATTTCATAATCCATACCATAATCAAACAAAAATCATGATTCTTACATAAGTCAAGCAAATTCATCATACCATAATGTATGATTTTTTTTTTAAGAAGATGCTAAATTAGCCTACCTAAATTGACACAAGAGGGAATCGAACCTGAAATCATGAGGAGGAGCACACTCCTAAGTCCAAAACCAATACCACTAGGCCAACCCGAATTCTCAAAGTAAAATAAAAGGATGAAAACATTCAAAATCCAAATAAACATCCAAAATGCATAAAAACTTCCAAATAAAAGCTATTATAGACTAAAATCCAAATAAACATCCAAAATTTCATATGCATTCCAAAGCTTCAATATTAGAATTTGAGAAACAAAACTAGGTTTTTTTGAGACACCAAACTCTTATATATATACCCATGGATATTTTAGTAATTTACTTAATTTATTAACGAGTACGGATATACGCGGACACATGTATCATCAAATATGTGTCTGTGTCCATAAAGTAACCGGTAGTTAAATACCCGTTTATTATACTCGCGAGTACCCGTTTAGCTATCCACCTTGTGTCGATGACGAATTTTATCCACGTATACCCGCATGCACAAATTTTTTTGGCATCCCTAAATTTTACCATTAGTTAATTACAGTAGAGAGAGAAATATATGAAAAATAGTAATAACTATTATATCAAAAATAGTAATAATTATAGTAATATTAGATTATTGAATAATTATAAAAAAGAGACATATTTTTTAGGGCATAGTTTGACATTCCGAAAGCCTGATACATTCTCGTAGCCTGTTTAAAAACATATATTCTTTGATCACCTTTAAATAAGTAATGTTGATTTAAGTTTAAATAGACTAGCTAGTGAACTCATAAATAAAATAGTGAGATCAAAATGACATAACTTTTTAAGAGTGAGATCAATGACATTCCTTAAAAAAAATAAAATAGTGAGATCAAAATGACATAACTTTTTAATTTTTTTTAACCAATGAAATAACCTAATCCTTAATTCGTCATATTGTAGAAGTCTAACTTTTTCAACTATGTTATATTTTTATCGATTAAATGAGAAAACAATATTTCAAAATAACCATCTTAATAAATAAAATTATTTTGTTTCAAGTGAAGCTTATTTTATTAAATCAATTGCAGATATTAAATTATTTAATTACTGTTATAAATATCATAAAATATAAGGGTGATGTAATCAAGAAAAACTTATGTTTAAAAATGTTTTGTAATGAATTGAAGATTGGAAATTTATCCAATAATTGAGAGGGAAATGAACTGTGAAGTTGCAACAGGGAACATCTTTTAGCAAAGACATATACAGCAACCACAAATTATTTTATCCAAGATAAAGCATGCAGTACAGCAGTTGAAACAAAAAATATACTATTACAGTAATGCTAATAATAATTAAGATTTTTTTATCATCCATAAATTTACATATGTTAAAAAAAATTAAAATAATAAATTTATATTAGAACTTAAGTATTAAATGTGTATTTTATATTAAATATGTAATTTTTTAATTATTAATTATTATTTTTCAATAAGATGTTGTTACTTTTTTTTGACAAATAAGATGTTGTTACTTTTAACTGCTTTAATATTTGTAATAATATTATACACGTCAAATAAACTCTAATAATTACTTCCTCAATTCTAAATGTAAGTAAAAATTGGCTATCATAAATTAACATATTTGGTTTAAATTTTTTCTAACTACATCAATTTATATTGATCTATTTTTAATATATTTTGACACGAATGGAATATATAATATGAAGTTTAGTCTTTTCTAAAAAAAACTTAAAAACAATTTTACTTTTAGAAGAATCGGATTATTTTCAAAAAAATTATGTAAGTGGATCAGCGTGCACGTGGATCTGTCAGGTACTGTAATGTGCAGCAAAATGCCCCCGCCTTGGAACTCATCTAAATTGTTTTACAAGTCATATTAATTTAAGGGTTAATAGGTCTTTATTTCTATAATATAGGTCATTTTTGATTTTCACCTTTGTAAAATTTTTATTTTGATTCATCACCTGTAAAATATTTTTGTTTTATTTTTAATAGGCCAAACAAAAATCAATTTTATTTTATTCAAGAAATTTTCGTTTTTGTTTGGCCTATTGAGGGAGTAAATCAAAACAAAAATATTTTACTGGAGGTGAATCAAAATAAAAATTTTATATGGAGGAAAACCGAAAATGACCTATATTACAGGGGATAAAGACCTACTAACCCTTAATTTAATTTTGAAAAAAATGTGTGACCATCCAAATTGGTTGGCTTGGTAATGTTGGAGCTGTTACTATAGCTTGCTAGCTTGCACTTTTTTATTTTAAGAAACCAAAAACAAAATAAAAAATAGTTCCTTTTTTGACAAGATAAAAAATAGTTCCTATTAAGCACTATTGGAATATTTTTGGAAAAATAATTGTGTCTTTATGAATAGCATTTTCTGATCAATGTGTAAATTTTGATTTTTATTGTATCGTTTTGATTTCATCAAATTATTCTATGGTTTCTTCACAGCTAGGTAAAGGATTTCCAAGAGTTTTTTTATTATGCTGGAAAACTATGTGAACCTACACAATTGTGAATGCGAACAATCGACGTGGAAACAAGTGAGCTACTAACTAAAATGGGCAGTGATACACATACAAGCTTACGTGGCATACACACTTCTACCACCATATACAATTGTGACATTTATTGATATGGTTCCCACACACAAAAAAACTCTAGCATTTTTGTCTCTCACTCTCTCTCTTCCGTCTCTTTTCTTCACCATCTCTTCTCCCTCTTTTCCTCACCAATTCCAAATTACAACAATCTTCATCTTCATCTTTTCCTCACCATCACTTAAACCAGAAAATGATAGAAACAACAACAATCTTCATCTTCAACAATTCAAAATTCATCCTTATATGCAGAAAAATTCATTAAACCCATAATTCTCTCAAATCCAATCCTATCTCTTATTCTCTCCAATCTCCTTCACTGTTTTAAAAACGCGTCATAATCATTATCAATAATTCCAACTCTTTAGATCAACACAAACTTGATATTAATCTCAGATTCATCTGCTCTGTTGTTGTTGCAAAAGTTTCAAAATAGAATTTGGTTCTAAATAGCTCTGATAAGATGAAATCTTGGGTTTGTTATGAATATGGGTCACATAGAATTCGTTTTTTTTTTATTATTAAAATAAATTGTTGTTGAGGGTGGCGCTGACGGCGGAGGTGACGTGAAGTTGCCAGCTTGATGGTGTTTGTGTGTTGCAGACGGTGGAGGAGTCTGTGGTGGGGAGAGAGAGAGATTTGTTGTGTTTATTAGAAAGGAGAAGAGGACAATGAAAGAGAAAATGGTGAAATATCTAAAATATCCCTACTACATAAGGGGTGTACACAAGTGGTATAGAAAAAAGGTGGTCTACCAATATTTATCCAACTAAAATACATTGTACATGATTTTGACTAAGATGAATTGTTTCAATTAACAATTCTCGTGAGAAACGTTTAATGTTCGATAATTTTATAAGATAATGCGACCAATCCAAAAATATAACCAAAACTAAGTGCATTGGATTGATTATTTTGCTGATCGGGATCAACATGAACTAAATCAATGTATTCAATCTGGTATGGTTCGGGTTCATAAGAGGAGCGTTAGCAACTCTCTATTTTTAACACTCACTCTAACGTTAACTTTTTTATAAGATAAAACTCATGTAAGTCTTATCACTCTATAGGAAATAATTTCTAAAGTATGGATCATACATAAGTTTCATGAAATAAGAGAATGAGTATTAGAGCGTTAAAAATATAGAGTTCTAATACTTCTCGGTCCATATTGATATTGTGATTAAGTACAAGTTTGAAACCGTGGTTGGTTGATTCTCGTATCCCAAGGTAGAAGTTACACTTCTAAGAAAAGTATGTTTTATATTTGTAAAAATTATTCTAAAAAATATGAAGGTTACAAAGACGGACTCTTATGATTATTACAAAGTTAGAAAATTAGTTCGCAACATTTTCATGAATAAAATTGTTCTCAACAAACTCAAAGGTTATCCGAAGAGGATAAAGGACTTCATAGTGGTGATGGATCGTTGGAGAAAGTGCTATATGGTTGAAGGTGATGGTCGGAATCCAAGGCGGAGATGGTGGCAAAAGAGGTGTACATGCAAGCACCCTAGTTGAAACCCCAATTTAGTGTTTACAAAAAATAAAATTAACTTTTACTAATTCATAAAAGAAGTAAATGCGACAATTTAGCTCCTCATCAATTTTGAGATGTGAGAACATTTGGCTTAAAGACTTTGTTGTTACGATGTTTTTTCACATCGACGGATTTTTTTTTCCGAAGGATTTAAATTGAGTTTTTAATTTTTTTTTTCCCTCAAACACCACAATTGATCTTCACTCTATTTTATATATGTGTGTGTTCTTCTCTCTTTCAGCTATCATTCCTTCCTACCATAACTTGGATTATTTTGGTCCCTAGATATTATCCAGGCAAACCCATTTGGATGATGAATCCTACAACAAGCTTGTGCAGAAAACTAAGGATGACGGGTATGATGCGACCAAATTGCACAAGACTCCACAGAGTAAACCTCCACCTCAGTAATTTTAGGGAATAACTAGTCGTGGTCCATGACATGAACATTGTTACGGAACTGGATATTTAGAATTGTATTTTTGAAGTAATAATTTCCAAAAATGTGTAATGATATTTAGAATTAGAGTTTTTCTTACGAGTGTCCTAAAAACTTTTTAAGGATTCTAAATAATAAAGAAGTTATTCCAATCAACTTATTTTAAAAGTTAAAAATTTTAAATTCCAGTGTATTGATAGTCACATTTTTATAAAATTTTATTATTTTAAACTATATTAAAGAATGTCTTCAAAGAACTCATTAGCATTTTCTTTAGAATTATTGAAAACAGATTGAGATAAAAAATGTTGCTACTTAGAATGATACAATGCTATACTATAGTTTAAGCATTGATATCCTATTAAAACATGTATTAAATTTTAATCAATCTCATCCAAATGTGTATAGCAAAGATTTCAGTCATTTTCGAAGGGGTTTGCCTATGGGAAACTCGGCTTATGATTAACGCTTATACTTAATATGTTTTTAAAATAGAAAAGAAAAAGGAAAATCATAATATATGGGCCCATTTGTTGTAGATTTTTAAAAAATGGATTTTTTTTCTTATATTTCTAAAAATGGATTTTTTTTGAAATTTACTTTAAAATAGTAGAAGTTATTCCAACACAATTTATTTTTTTAAAGTTAAAACAAACGCATCCTATACCAGTTTAATTATACACGATTAACTCATTTTGTTAAGAAAAAACTACACTAATCAGAAGAAGTCTCTATGTTGAAAATTCTGTCAACATTGTGTTTGTTTTGTCACGTTTTAGTATATGATTGACATTTTGAAACATCTATACTTAACCTTCAGCATAGGTAAAATATAATGGAATGGTTAAGAGTAAAGTTCATATTTCCAAACCAAAATAGTAGCAGTCCATTTGTAAGTTTTATCATAAAAAAATAAAATAGTAGTAGGTAAAATTCGTTAACACAAGTGCATCTTAATCAATCCAAACTAAAGGTAAGAGAGAAGTTCACTTATTGATATTGGTAGCATAAAAGTTATTTGCAAGTACGTCTGCAATATTTAGTAGCACTTAAACTGAACTTTTACCCTTTGAATTCTTATCTACTTTCTAGTTTAAAACTTGCAATAAGCCATTTGAGATTATGGCCTGCATTTTGCAGAGCAAAGAAAATCAAAACACCCATAAAAGCAGTCGCTGCATCGGGCGCTACAGATAGTAAAACATAATTATGTTCCTGTCGCTAACGTTTGTGGAAGCGGAACACAAAGTAGTTGAAGATCATTCTGGTGAAAGGCCACCTTGCAAAGTTAGTAGGAGTTGCAGGTGGCATTCCAGCAAAACCATAAGATATAACTGGCATTCCAGCATCAACCAAACCATGAGATGCTGCGTCCTTACCGGTCCAAATCCTCCCATGTGCAACCTTTTTCATCTTGTCTAACTTGCCGAGAGTCATTAACCTCAAACGAACCACATTATCTAGCACTTTGGCGTCATCATATGGGATAAATGAGGGCAACTCATTGTCAAGGTTAAAGTTTTGAGAAACCGTTCCTCGAATTGAACCAGTTAAAGTAAGATTTTCTGCTACGATAGCTCCTGCTCCCATTGCCATGTAGTATCCTGCACTTGTTGCCGCATCAGACATTGAAGCAATGACGGGTTTTTTTGAAGCAAGAGATCTGATTGCCTCCCACGTTGACTGAGATGCATGAAAATCACCTCCTACACTGTCAATCCGGACAATAACCGCCTTGAATTTTTTTGAATCTTTGACCATACCAATCTTCTCAATGAAATTACTTGTGACGATGTCACTATCCATAGTCCCTGAGGCTCGGATGATGGCTATTTGTTCTTTAGCCTCTGATATTCCCACAGTCCATTTTCTGACTTTAGAGTATTTTCTAAAAGAAATCATAGGAGGGAGTGATTTCACCCCAAGTCTCCTTCAAGAGAGTGATAACATCATCATCATACACTAAGCTTGATATGAAACCCTCTTCTTTCAGTTTATCTAATCGATAAACACCTTCATTTATGAAGTTTTGAACTTCTTCTCTTTTCTTCCCTCTAGAAGAAGAGACTTTATCCAGCCAATTTGAATAGATATTGTGTAGCAATGCAGTGTGTGCCTCACTACTATCTCGTGCCTCACTACTATCTTCAGCATAGCGATAAAAATTGATATAAGGATTGTCATACAGACCATTGTCATAACCTCTATCAAAACTGAGGTCGTCGATGGAGAATTCAACATGACCATTGGGAGGTGCAAAAATCTCATCACATGCGCAGGCAAAGGTAATATTCTTTTGGTTGAATTGAAGGGACATAAGCCACAACCGTCTTACCTGATTTTTTAAAATTTGAAATTTGTCTTCGAATTTCATCAAATTTTGCCCAGCCACAATCTAATGAGTGAATATGAAGATAAATGGCGGAAATACGAGGATCATAAGCGGCTTTCAAGAAATAATCGCAAATTTCAGGCAGAGATAATACCTTTGAATTGAAAAATATAGTCGATGTTGTCGCTGCTGAATTAGGGATTTCAAAATGTAAGGAAGAAAGAGTACGTTTAGGGTTTCTGTCCGGAATGCTGCTCTCTCTCTATATATATATATATTGGAAGATGATGTGCAAACCCTACTCCCTATACTCAATTCCAGATTTATCATTTTGTTTTTGTCCCTTCCTTTCAGAAGAGAAAAACAAAATTCAAGCCAACTTTTTAATTCAAAATTGCATTATTTTTGTTGTCATTTTTTTTATCAGTTGCAATTTTTAAGGCTCTTTAACTTGCCTTTTGATAATGTGGTTTTATTTCTTAAAATCCCTTTACAAAAGTTTGTTTTCTAATTTTCTTGTGGTGCACTCCTCCCTCTTTCTGAAATCCTTTGGGTAAATTATGATAGACTTTCAGCAAAATAAATAAAAGTAAAGTATAATTTATTCAAACCAGAAGAAATACATAATGACCAAACTAGTTGAACATTATTCGTGGAACTATCAATCCCCCAAGCATCAGTGGCTATAGCTCTTTGTATAATAATAATATAATAATAATTCTGTAAAGCCATACCCAAAGACTTACCTTCAAAATAAGATCAATGAAAAAAAACAAAACCAAACAAATAAAATAGAAAAGCTTCTCATCAACTTTGACTTGTGAAAAATCATTAAAAAATTTAAAATTTTAAGCATGATTAAACAAATTTTAATTTAACAAGAAATAAAACAACATGCTGAATGTTTTAATAGCATCAAAATATGTTACTTTTTTTTTTTATGACGACTAAAAATAAAATTGACTATATTTATAAAGACCAAAGACATATTCAACTCTACTTTTAAATATAAAACACAAATATACATGTTTTTGTTTGAATACATATGTTTATAATTATAATATCGATCTTTAGAAAAGTATTTGTATATTTTAAAAGCATGAACACTATATGTGTATAACCGTAAAAAACGTCCAACGTTTGTTTTATGGTGAGCATTGAGACGACAAATCATCTTTTTCTTCAACCAAATGATAATCTTTGTGCAAAAGACAAAAATTCGAGGGGATTAGGTAACAATTAGAGGGGATTAGGTAACAATTTTTCGTGGGAACAATTTTTATTCCCTTTATAACAAACACATGAATTTATTAGTCCATCCTTGAATTCTCGGAAATATCTTTAGCATCCATGAAACAAACACATATATTGTAGAAAGAAACAAAAAAAAAAATTAAAAAATAAATACAACATGATAGAACTCATGCAAGGAAAAAAATGAAAACAGAAAAAAGTTGATGGTACGGTGAGTTTTCTCTTCACGTGGGAAAAAAGTTTTTCTATTGCATTAAAATGGAATTCCTCTAAAACAAACAACATTGTGCAAGATTCTCGTTCTTCTTTTTCATGATATTATTTATTCTTGAGAATAAATTTCTCTTCCATAAAACAAACATTCCCTACTCTTTCTGTTTAAACAGAAACAAAAGGATTAAGATTCTCTTCTCCCTTTTTGTTATGGTAAAATTTATCACTTCAGCAAATAAATTCAAAGATTAGTCTATAACTTGAATTAGATCCTTAACAAGTTTTAAGTTGACAAATTTACTGGCACAAATGTAAGTTTGAAATTCGACTTACTCCATGGAACTTGAAACTTAAAATTCAAATTTTGTATGTAACACTTTCTCATATACAAAAGACAAAAAATGTTAACACCATTACTTATTTATTACATCCCTAGACATCTAAACACATCCAATTTTATTCACTACTTATTTCACTAGATGCCTCAAACATGCATTATATCATATTAATTTTTAGCTTCTCTTTTGTTTTTCCTTGCACTACACCCGAATATTGTTTCAATTTTCTCCAAATCATTCATTAAGTTACATCAAATAACTTTGTCAATTCTATCATAATACTAATATGGATCGATTCCCTTTGCAGATAGTTAGATCAAAACCCTAAATGATGAAATTGAGGGTGGAAGCCAAGGGTCCACGGTGGCAGTGGTGGGGGAATTATGTAAGCACCGGTGGTGGTGAATCGTACATATATCTCATGAGACATTTGAAAGCAACCCTCATGGCTACCTTGAGTGGTCTTCATGTTGTGGACAAGGCCAACAAGTGGTGTTGTTTCACTTCAATTCTAACTAGCCTCTTAATTTACAAACTAGCCTCTTAATTTACATTAATAAATTCATATGCAATTGCGTGGTGGAGATTTATATTTATCACAATTTTGATGGTGGTGGTATGATTTTGTTGGGTGTCGATTGTTTTGTGGCTAAAGTATTTTTTTTTTCAATCAAATGGACTATGACGGAGTTTTGGTTGTGGTGTTGATGATGAGGAGTTTGCGGGTGATTTTTGTTTTTTTCTTCCTATTTTTTGCTCATGATGACCTCATATTTGGGTTCATCTCAGCCGCTGCTTACTCGCGTCGGTTTAAGGTTGTCTTCGTTTTGGCTCGTGGCTTCATTTTAGTGATTCAATTTTGGGTTGTTTTCGAGCTGGTTTTGTTTGCGCTACCATTCCACTTGTCTTATAGATTTATTTTCTGAAGTCTGGTGACCCGATCGCTTTTGTTTCAACATCATAAGTCGGTGTCCAGTTTTCAAGTTTTTCGGTAGGTTAAGGTGACTTGGTGACATAGTGATTTTTTTCTAGAGTTTGGTGGGCCGGTCGCTTTTGGTTTAAGATTGAGAGTCAATTTCTTTACACAAGTTTTAGGTCTTGTTATAGTGTCTTCACCTATAGACCAGGTCGATTAGTGGTGAAATCTGAATGAGTGGTGAAATAAGTAATTTTTCGTGTGTTTAATTGAGCTCAATTGTGGTGATGAAAATGAGAGGCGTTGTTTTTAGGGGTTTTGGTTGGTTTGATTGCTTTTTGGAGGGTTTGATGTGAGCAACGGACAATAGGTGATTGAATTTTGTCTATATGGTCATTCACCATGGAGTTGGGGGTTTTGACTCAAGTTTGGTTTATGCTGGTGTGTGGGGTTTTAGCTTTGTTTTGGTGTTGACCTTTATTTTGGAGGCTTGCTTTTATTGGTGCTTCTGGCAGCCCTCGATTGGGTCGTGTTTTTATCGGTGTTTATGATGAATGAGGTGTATGAATTTTCTTTTGGGTCATCCGCCTATATACCATGTCCTTTGGTTTGATGTTTCTATATTGTCAGGCTTTGTTCGTCTTGTGCGAAGACTTGGTTATTAATAAATTTTGCCGTTAAAAAATAGGATAGAATGTAATCTTTTAAATTTGTCAATTTAAGGACAAAATTTAAGTACAATTCTTTAGGTGCTTTTCATATGGTTCTTAACTAAAAATACATCTTTTTTGAATATAACAAACTTTAAAAAAATTAAAGATTTGAGAAAATCATGGTGAATTTAGGTTAGAACCATACAAAAATCATCTAAGAAATTTTACCTAAATTTTTTACTTTCCTGAATTGATATTGATGCAAACAAAATGTAATATAAAGGATTAAAAGAAGAAGAAAAAAACTAACAAGACCGATCCGAAAAATAGTCAAACCTAAAGAACCATAAGTAAAATTTTGTTGGATAAATTTATGAATGGTTATCATATGTTTGGTAGAATGCAACACACCAACATGGGATGTAAGAAATAATTAATGTATCTTGGCAGGTGTTTTATTTTGGACCATGTGTTGTTGTTGGATTTGATGTGCTATATACGGCAAAATAAAACCATTCAAACCTTTATGGTCTAAACATTAGTCTTTGGATTCCCATAAGAGAGTACAATTGGTGGGGTTTATGACTCAGAAAATCACAATTGGTATTGCATTCTTCAATAAAACAGTACAGTTAGACCCACTTCCATTTCCATTGAGAGAAACCCTTCAAAGATGATCAAAGAATCAAACTTCTAGTGTTACTATCAAACTACTAGTCTCACATTACTTAGGTAGTGCCAATGAATGCTGAGGTTGCACTTGTGTATTGTCTATATCAAAATTGGTTCATCTGAATTCATAAGGTCTAGTCTAAATAATTGGAAACCTATGGGTCATTTTGATTTGGATAGGGACTTTTTTTATTGGTGTTCGGGGTTCGAACCTCAAACCTTGCATATATTATGCACATTGTTCTTACCAACTGAGCTTGGGGACGATTTGGACAGGGACTAGTCTAAATATACTATTACTTGATGAATAAAGAATAAACTTTATGAATAAATTCATATCATCGATCAATTTATTGAACAAAAGATTACAAAGAATTATAAAGGAGAGATTATATAACAAATTTAAAAAAACTTAACAAACTATAACAGAAATAAAACTAACTAAACTAGCTTATAACTAACTAAAGGATGATAAGCAGAAAATGTTATCAATAAACTGCTTATCTAATAATATGGTCCTGGTCCAGAAGCAGAATTTCATGATTTACATATGTAAGGTTTTTTAATTTGCGTTGCGTCGCGATCTTTGATATAACAAAGAATCACTGTCAAAATTGACTGATGCAATTCCAATCACGGTTGCGTTGCAATTGCAGAGACATAAACTCTGCATATATGGTACAAAAGTGAAACTAAATAGGCCAAGAAAATAATCATATTTTCTAGCAGTTTCTATAATAACTCAGGAATCATAAATTGGAAAACCAAATCATTCATGTAGTTCTTATTTATTAGCATATACAACAGAAGCACTCCTTTTGATTAATCACACAATTCAGAACAATTACAACAAAATAAGGGAAAGGGGGTGATAACAGCATTAAAATATATAAGGAATTTGAACGAAATCATCGACAGTTTCATTTCGAGTAAACGATTGAGACGAAGAACTGTGACTTAAATTATCACTGAAGTCACTGCAAGTGAAAAACTCAGGAAAAGGTGGCAAACTAACATTTGAATTCATCATATCATTGGAAAAAGAAGAAGTAGGAGTAGCAGCAGCCGCAGCGCAACGAGCCAGGCGATCCTTTGCAATGGCAAGATCATGTTGAAGTTCAACCATCTTCCTTTGCAAAAGTGCTATAGCACCTATGCATCCATAGACAGGGTCTCTAAGCCTTGCATCAGCTTCATAAGCCAAAGAATTCACAGTTTCTTCCCTTTGTTCCTCTGGAACTTCAATCAGAATCTTGCTCACATTGCTTGCTCCAAATACTTTGTGAACTTTCGCGAATTTCTTGCACTCATCGGAGCGAAAGTATGGCGCAAATATACAATTTGGTATGCATCTTCTTTTCAGAAATTTGCAGGCTGCACAAGAGGAACTTGACCTTGGTTCATAACCCTTCATGATTTCTCTAGAGTGCTCTCTATCTTTAGTTTTAGTGATGATAAATGTATGGTTCTCACTATTGGTATATTTTAGTGAATTGTTGCTATTTAAAGGCAATCACATTTCTTGGCCTATTAGATCATGTGAAGTCCTGGTTTGGGAATTGCATGGGCCAATGCTGTCTTTTTACTAAACTTTTTTTGTTTACAAAAAAAGTTTTGGCCAATTGGATATTGACGGTTTATCAAGGTTAGACAAAGTTTACAGATTCAATAAACCCTAATAGAGATATTCCCTCCGTCACAAATTGTATGACGTTTTGGGCATTTCACACATATTAAGAAATGCAATTAATATTGTGTGGAAAATAGATATTATGAGTTGTTTTACAAAATTGTCCTTAATAAATAATATGAGAAAGATAAATGAAAGAATTGAAAGAAGAGGGAGTAATAAATAATTAAGGTTATAATTGGAAAAATAACATTAATATTGCATAGGTATTGTAAAGCGACATATAATTTGGGACAAATTTTTTCTCCTAAAGCAACATACAATTTGGGACGGAGGAAGTATTACATATTATCTACTAACGAAATTCTCATATTGACAATGGAATTTGAACTTAAATCCTTATGAGATATGAGTTGAATCCTTACCAACATTCATCGGATTTTAGTACACTTCTTTATTTGTTTATAACAAATTTTATTTATTTATTTTTTCTTTGGCTTTAGTCAAGCATTTCACATTTATGAGTCATATCATATACATTCATATTAGGAGTGCAAAAGTAGGTCCAAATAATTGATTCATGTGGACAATGGTGGTATGTGTTGGTTGTTTTCAAGTTAGACATGATAGTTCATGAATAAAGATGAGGGTATTTTTCTTTTTTGATTGATTAAAGAAAAGAAATATTCTCAATAAAAGTAAAATTATCCCTTAAGAAGTAAGGGTATGGTCACAAATACAAGAGGGAAACCAATAAAATCAAATGAAGTACTTTTTACATGTTGAAATCTTCCGTACAACATAGTGGAGCCAAAAATAAAGCCATTTGAGATGTTTTTAAACTTTCTATCATTAGATATTTCATTTTTTGGGGTTGTGATTTTTATTTTATTTTAATATTCTAGTTGCTGTCTAACGACTGAAACTGAAAGTTTAAGGTGCATCTAACATTAATAATAAATGCTATTTTGATCTCTTAAATATTTAATTGGTATCGCGTTGGTCCCTTAACTAAAAAAAAGATTGTTTGAGTATATTAAGTTTTTTTTAGTCTCGTTTCGGTCCATTCTGTTAGGTTTAATAAAAAAATGTTAAGTGTGGACACGTGTCACCTTGTCATTGGCTCTGAGAATTTTTTATAAAAAAAATTAATATATAAAAAACGTTAATAATATTTTTTTTACAATTTTTTTTTTAAATATATATATTTTAAGGTGACACGTTTCATTTTATCATTGACTTTGAGATTTTTTTTAAAAAAATAATTATTTTTGTAAAAAAAAAACTCAGAACCAATGACAACGTGACACGTGTTCAGGAGTTAATTTTTTTTTTTTTTAAACTCTAACGGAAACCTAACATAAAGGACCAAAACGAGACTAAAAAAAAAACTTAAAGTACTCAAACAATCTTTTTTTTTAATTAAGATATCAAAGCGATACCAACTAAATACTTAAAGGACCAAAAGAGCATTTAAACCTACATAAATACATAATAACTTTTCCCTTTTTACTCCTAAAAGAATAAATAAAATAGGAAGATATAAGAAATATTACGTACTCTATCTTTTTAACACTTTTTTTACATCTATTTTATTAGGTGAAATTTATGAAGGTTAAAAAGAAAGTGTTCATAACACATATCATTAGGAGAGACATATTTTCCAAGAACTAAAAGTTATCAACTTTTTATAAAACTTCATTATCACTCAAGTTATTTTTTGATAGATGCTTTTTTGAGAGGATACTGCAAGCTATTAGCTCTGCCTATAGCTTTATGAGAAAAAGATAATTTTTTATTAAGTATCTTGAAGTAAAAGATTGATTATAATGTGGACATATCTGTATTTCAATTTTTTGGGATGATGTAGAAGAAGTAGAAGGTGATGGAGGATACTATCAGCCAGGATAAGAGGTTTGAGATGGAAGATTATCCAAATTTATTTGATAACACTAAGACAGAGAGATAGAAGAAGAAGCAGGTGAATAAAGTAAAGTGTTCTAACTTTAATTCAGTTGGAATGAGGACTCGTGTCCAAAATGGTATTACCAAAGCGCCTTGACAAATATAAAATAGTTGGTTCAATTGCAACATAATATTTGGGAATACCAATACTTTTGTTCAAATTTTCATAGAGGGTAGTCTTTTAGCCGTTGTTTGACCAAGAATAATCATAATTTGACTAGTTTTTCTTTACGATGCTTGTTTTTGATACCTCTTTCCTTAGGACATTTCGTTTCTTGTGATAAATTCGGATTGTTTTTTTCATAGGTACGTTTTACATTGTGTGACTCTGATGTATTGGTTAAGGTTTCTCCTGTCTTTAATATTTTATTGCTTTGATAAAAATAATAATTAATATTGTTATAATATTTTTGAGATCAAATTTATACTTGATTAAAATATAGTTGATGATATACTAAAGACTTTAAAGTGTAACGAGAATTTTTTTATTTCTTTTTTTAATTCTTTGATTCTTAGGAGAAATAAATTTTAGTAGTTCAAAGTTTAACCGAAAGATAAATAAAGTCGGACGAAGAATTATTCTAAACAAAAATTAAATCTGGATTTTTTTATTCAATTTGTTATTTGATGGTGTCTATTATTTACACGAAGCCAATCATTTGATGAGTGTAATAAGTATTTAGCATGTACTACAACAAGTATTCAACTTGACAGTAAAT
The DNA here is from genome assembly GCF_003473485.1 of Medicago truncatula. Lineage (NCBI taxonomy): Eukaryota > Viridiplantae > Streptophyta > Magnoliopsida > Fabales > Fabaceae > Medicago > Medicago truncatula. Next base: position 37,010,213 of record NC_053046.1, read on the forward strand.
GTCATATAACGACTTTCTATCATCAATTTTCATTCAATATTAATAGTATGCATCTTTGATTTTTCTGCAATCTATGCAAATGAATGGACTATTAATATTAATGACATACAAGTACTTTAAATTTGATGATTGTAATAGGTTGATCATTTAAATTATTTTGGTCATATATAAGTACTTTAAGTTTGTAAACATTTTTTATTTATTCATCCTGCCACATCATTGTTTTTGTAAAGTTTGGTTAATAGAATGACTAAAATAAAAATATTTATAAATTTAAATGATTTATGTGTGACCAAAATAACTTCGAGGATCAATCAGTTACAAATCTCAAACTTAAATGACTTATGCGTGACCAAAATAATTTAAAGGACCAATCTATTACAAACTTTAAATTTAAAGGACTCATGATGTAATTTAACCTTTTTTATAAAATAGTCACTTTTGAGACGGAGAGATTATAAATTTATAACCATGGTTGAATTTATATGGTCATAAAATTTTAGAGATCAAATTTATACTTGATTAAAAATTCGATACACTAAAGACTTTAAAGTATATGAGAATGTATTTTTTTTTATTTTTTGTTAACTCTCTAGTTTTTAGGAGGAATGAATCTTAATAGTCTCAAATTTGATCGAAAAGTAACTAAAATCGAAAGAAGAATTATTCCAAACAAAAACCAAATCTTGATTTTTCTAAACAATTTATTATTTAATGATTTTGATTATCCACTTGGGGCTGATCATTTGATGATATAATAAGGATTTAGCAATGTACAAATATTCAACTTGGTAGTAAATGTCATATAACGACTTTCTATCATTAATTTCATTCAATATCAGTGTGCAACTGTGGAGCTGGACCTATTGTACAGATTTCCTGTCACATTATCGGATCTTCAATGATAATCAAGAATTCATTGTTAGGTCAGGGGCTCTGATCATAGGCCAGTTTGGACGGACTTGCGTCATTGGCTAAAAACATGAGTATTCACGACTTCACACTTAAAAAGTTTTTTAACTATTAAATTAAATTCGATTTTTTTAAAGGGAAGTTGGATTTTATTTTCATGGTTAAATTATATCCGAAGTCTTTAAGTCTGAGGTTTACAATCAATTAGTCTTTTTTTTTTTTTTTTTTTTTGCTTTTGTACCGGTTTTCGACACTTCAAAGGTGGACGACTAATCCGACTCATGTGTAGAGACATGCGCACTGGTCAAGCATTATTTCCCCTAGGAATCGAACCCGGTATTCCTCGGGTACGTCCTTGGAATGAGCTTCTTGCCACCGCAGCCCAAACAACTTGATTAATTTGGTCTTTTAAATTAATTTGGTCACACATAAGTCATTTAAGTTTTTTTTTTTTGTCAAGTAGCCTAGTGGCTAGAATTCACCTTTTTCAAAGGAATAAGTGGGGTGTCCTGGGTTCGAACCTGAGCCCCTGCATATAACAATGCATGTCCCTGTCAACTGAGCTATGCTCACGGGGATTGAGTCATTTAAGTTTGACGTTTGTGACGGAATAACCATTTTAGTTATTTTAGTCACACATAAGTCCTTTAAGTTTGTAAACGTTTTCAATATAGTCTTTTTATTAACCAAATTCTACAAAAACGATGATGTGGTAGAAGAACTAAATTGAAAACATTTACAATCTTAAATGACTTATGTATGAGCAAAATAACTTAAAAACAAATCTGTTACAAACCTCACACTTAAAGGACTTATGTGTAACCAAAATAACTTAAATAACTAATCTGTTACAAACCTTAAACTTAAATGATCCCTGATGTATTTGTTCAAAAAAATGATCCCTGATGTAATTTAGCATATTTTCAACTATTGTACATATGGTCGTGCTAACAAGTGCCATTAGAACACTTGTTAAAGATTTAAAAGTAAAAATAAGTGCTAAATTCTATTTTAAAAAAGTTGCATTTTAATATTTCAATAGGTTGAATATACAATTTTTAAGACAAATTTTTTTTGACTTTGATCTTCTTAATAAATGTCCTTAGAGCATTCGTTAGTCTTTCATACTACATACTCAATGCATAGTGAAGCTCTTAAACTTTTAAATATATTTTTACTTATGCTGCAATTGCTTATTCCTTTTTTTTTTTTTACTTTGTTAGTAACATTAAATTTTTAACGTGTGCATACAAGATATCTATACCGTATAAAGAAGATATGGAATTTTAGATTGACTTTTTTATTATTTCAATTAAACATTTGAACAATTTTTTCTATTATAATAATATGATATTGTTGATGTTATAAGAAAATATAAGAATTTATATTGTATTTTTTATATTGTTGATGTCTTTGAAAAAAAACATGGTTTATTAAGTTTGTGATAATTTAAATTTGGATAAATCTAATTTCTATTGTTATAAGCCACCATATAAAACGTGTCGTGTCTTATGTATTGTGGCTTCCTGAATACTTAGAACATGTATGCATATTTCTTTTATTTTATTTAAAAAAAAAAAACAATCTTTCAACAAAGAGGAAATGAGTAAAAAATAATGTGAATATAAAAGAGAAAATTGTTGCAAGATGGATGTTGAAATATAATTTCACGGCATTAATTTCTATTAGAGAAATGATATTTGTACAACCATTTTGTGATAACTTTGGTACAACTTTCTTTCTCATACTCACAATGGTCTTATCCTCTCTCTTCCTTTCTATTAGTATTAGTTCATATCAACCTGATGAATGTGTCTAGTCTTTCTCTTTACCATGATTTAACAATTTATATACACTATTGAGTATCCTCTAATTGTCACTCTACCTTATACTGACAACTTCTTACCAACAAGACATCCTTGAGCAAATTAAGAAAACTGCTTTCATCTGGTATGGTACCAGATATAACTAAAGGTGTTTTGCTTTTCAATATGTTTAGATCACTCAACACGAGTTGTTCTTAAACACTTAGCAAGTTAGATGAAAATGTTTTCTAAAGAAAGTTAAAGCGTTTGAAATGAATTTTAACTTGATGATATTTCTTTGTAAGACTAGTTATATGGTACAAACGTCAGGTAAATGTTGTATCATACACACATTTATTTTCACCAATGGATCAATATCTTTCACTATTGAATTAAGTGAAATATGATACGACTTATTGATTCAACGATGAAAAAAATTATTGTTCTTAATACAACACTATCTTAATTGGATACCATCGTCTGAAATTGACTTATTTGCATTTGTTATTGTTGAAACACCAAATCCTCACGAGTCTCTCTATAGTCTATTTGCGGCATAATACTCTTAAACACAATTTTTCTCATTTTTTCTTGATTTTGTCTTTATTCAAGTAGTGAAGTTGTATTTCATGTTAATTTGAGGTGATTTTCTTGATTTCTTGACTTCTTCGTAATGAATATATGTTCGTCTACACACTCAATAAATCATATGAAATAACAAAAATCAATAATTTATCTAATTTAGGAGTTGTAAATGGTAACACATAATTGTTTGAAAGAAACTAAAAAAAAAAATAGTATTTTTGATTAGGTGTCTCGTGGGGTATGATGAAAAGAGGAAGATAAATGTCACCTCAAAGAACAAAGGATTAAGTGTGGTGGTAGAATGAAGAAAGGGATAGATGATGATAATGCATGCACCCTTAGATCCAAGAGCCCACTAGTTTAATGCATGTCGTTTTCCCTTAAAACAAAAAATGGAGGGGATAATGGCCCTTTAATATTAACCGTTTGATTAAGATCAACGGTGGGTGATTAACACGCGCACGAGTGGATCGCGGAATCACGGATAGTATTTTCCGTGAAATGGGCCGGCCCAGAAATGATTTGAAGACTAAGACCCACTTTCTCTCTCTCTCTCTCTCTTTCTATCTTATTTTTGTGTTTCGATTTATTTGAATGTTGATTTGGGACATATGTGGGAAAAAAATAAGAAATAAAGTGGGGTGCTAAGAAATCAGATTTTCATTTTTCTGATACTTTGATGTACTATGCTTTGATGGACCTAGCTTGACTTAGTCATAAGGTGGTGAGTGATTGTAACCGTACCTTAATGAACCCTCTCTTACTCTATCATTATTTTGCTTTTTGTGAATCAAACCTTTTCTCTAAAGAGCAAAGGAATTGATTGGGGGAATAGCATCTTTATGTTCTTCTGTTCAAATGAAAAAATGTGGCAATCAGAGACGATGGAGAGGGGAAAGATTACCTAAATTTTATACACAAAAAGGTCTCATGTATCAAAATTTATTTTAAGTCTCACTTACCACCGAAAAATACTTAAGTGATAGTAACTACCAATACTAACCTTTCAACTTGAATCTTCGGTATGGCAAATTTACAATAGACCTAAACATTAAATTAAGAGAAAAGGACATACAACCAACTATACAATATGGTTGGTTGTAAAAGCTTTAGGCAACCTAAACAAGAGCGAAGTTATGTTACTTAGCCTTTGTTTAGATTAGCGATGGAGGCAAGATTTTTACGTCCCGAGACATGATTCAATGTCATATTGTGAAGTTAGTATTTATGGGTTCACTGTAAACGTGACACATACTTAATCTATGGGCCAGCCCAGCCCGTTAATTTATACGATATACTACAATAAAATGGTTGTTTATGTTTAATTTTTGAGTTCATGATCACAATTTTTTTTCTTTATTACTATTGCAATCACAAACAATAATATTCTTTTTCTAACTCAACATGCATAATATTCTTTTTACATTGAACTTTAACATTAATAGTGGGCTATACTATTTTTTAAAGAATCCTTTTTGTTCAACTGAACATCCGCAGTTCAACTATATATGGTGGGAAGCAGATCCTCTCCCGCCTCTCTCTCATGCCTTTTGCCCTGCTCTTTGATATGAACCATCCATCAATTAATTTGTGTTATTGACTGCTATATTTGACTTAGATCAATGGTGCAGATCGTGCAGCACCGTCATGCGGCAGCAGAGGATCCGGGTCCATATATGCGGTCTTATTGACATTAATTGTTGTTTTCGCTCTATTTGTCTTTGGGTTAAGGCACTATAATGTTTCTGGTCCAAGCTAATCGTAAGTAGGTTTGATTGATCCAAGGGGAATTGAGGCAGAAGATAGCGACCGACTTGTATTTTAATTTCGGTTAAAAGTGAGTTGAATGTAAAATAATTTATGTTGGTATATTTTTTAAGAAAAACAATTTATATCAAGAATGTAGTTTGAAGAGAAATCAATATTTCTTTTGAATTACAAATGACCAACAAGTTCGTAACATAAATCAAAAGCAAAGTATATATAAAATCACTCCAGGGTACCAAATGATAAATTATTTGGAAAAACCTATGTTTAATTTTTGGTTTGAATAATTTTTGACTAGGCTATAATTACTCAAGGTTGGACTAGAGGGTTAACAATAATAAACAATCACACTGCTCTCTTTGACAACTCCATGTGTTAAACGGTCAACCCAACCATTTTGTGATTTGTCGAACAAAAACACTCCATTTGAAAGTAAAAAAAAATCCAATCTAATTAAGGTGTATCGGTACTTTTGCTTTAAAAATCTATCAATTAACTATAATTTTTATGAAATAAAATGCTATTTGTTGATATTTATATTTTAGAAAATATCATTTCATAAGGAAAAACATTATTTCATAGATTATAAATTATACGTTTTTTTTTTTTTTCATTTTATTGTAAAAAATAATCAAAATTCTCTATTATGAGTAATAAAAATTCAGAAAAATAAATTTTATTCCATCGACATTTTTGGTGAATAAGATTTTGTTATCATAACTATAGGTGATAGAAAATAATTTTTTTCTTCAAAAAATAACTCATTTAACTATTAATTTAAAATTTTGGTGTATCAATACACTCAAATTTTTGGATGTACCATTTAATTTGTCCTCTCTCAATGGCACCACCACTCTCCATTTCTCCAGAAATTTCAATAGTTTCATTCCTTAAAAAATCTACATCTTCCATTCTACCATTTCTCATATAGTGAACAAATCAATACTTTGCTTCCTAGTGAAGACAAGCTTTCCTAAGCTAAGCCTATAAAAAAGCCAACATCCAAAACCAAAATGAAAACCAAAACGATATTTTACTTAACTTGTGTTGTGGCCATCCTTTTGGACTAATACTTGAGCTTTATTATGTTGTTTACATTATGTGTTACTTGTTCTGGTCTTTGCTTTTCTTGCTGCGGAAGTTATGGTTCAATGTACATATTTGCTGTGGTTTGAGTCCATTATCCATTGAAAAAATGATATGTCATAAAAATATATTTGAAAAATATAAATAATCTTTGATGTTTAATTGACAGAATTGCACGCAACTATAATATACCAGAAATCTAAAATTTACGTGAAGTTATTATCTTATTGCATGGAAGGTTCTATAATCTATTGGTTTTGATATTCCTAATTAAGAATGGCATAAGAGCTCTGACAATCCGAATTGTTTACATGGTCATTGCGACAAACATATTTAACAAATTGTAGGTTATGACCCCCTAAATAATACACGTGGCATCTCACTAATGGACCGGGGGTCTAAAACTGTCAAAGAATCAAAACATAGGGGCTGTTTTGTATTTAAATTAGATAGGGGTCCAAAAGTGCAATTAAGCCCGGTTAATATTATGGTATTATGCTTAATAAAGCCAGTTTTTTTTTTTTTTTAATTAATTTAACTGTATATGATAGTTTGACTATTATTATATGGTTGTTGGACTTGGTTGTTACTAGCTTTACTCCAAAAAAATCTACAGTTCATAGGACTTCTAATTTGTTCTCTATCCCAAACTAAAATTATTAATCAACATTTCGTGGCTTTTGGAATCTATTATGGTGCAAAAATATAAATGAGAGGAAGTCTTAGTTAGTTAGTAGGAGTATGAAAGTTGAAACATTCTATTCTAGCTACTACAATTAGCCGTTTAAGGCTTCAAGGAGTCATAAATGTAGTGCTCAATTTTCTTGAAACGACAAATCAATAAAATGAAATCTAGTTGCTGGACTATACACACATATATCATCAAAAGCCAAGTTGCTTTTAAAATAAAATTAAATAAAAAAGCATTGGGGATCTCATCAACGATTCTCATGAGGTATCGACATGACACTAATACATAGACACTTGTAATAATTTAAAAAAATAAAAATGATTGAATATAACCTCTTATGTCTGTATTTGTGTCAATGACTAGCACCCAACACATGTCTCATACCATACATGTCCTAGATATGAAAGTCTTAGAAACAACTTTGAATTTTATTTTTGTCAGAAATTAAATTGGATCGCGAAAAAATTGGGAAGAACCAAAATGAATCTTCACTCTTAGCTTAAAATGATCTCAACTATTAATTTAAAAAACGGCCTGACATTGTTAATGTACCAAATCCAAATCACAAATGAGGACACATTAGTGATCGAAAACTGTTAATAATTTTATAATGTGGAATGCTTAAAAAGTGCTCTGAAGACACTCATTAACAAGACCCTTAGTTTAAAATTGTATAGTTGAGATCGAAAACTGCCTGACATAGTTAATGCACCAAATCCAAATCAACAAATGAGGACATTCACATTACTATCAACAACTAAAAAGAAGCTGCTGAAAATTTTGTTTGACAAGGCTCATATAAAATATGAATAAAAAATGGCTAATTAGGAATATTATAAACTAATCTTACAAGCCAGGAAAACCCTCCAAATGGCAGCACACCAGAAATCCCCAACTTTCCTACAATATTTTTCTTCTTGTCTTCATCACTAACTATACAAATAGAAAGAATCAAACTACCATACATTAAATTATACACCATGCCTCTCTCACAATTAGTTTATGCTATTTTAATATTAAAAAAAATTGCATTATAGAAGCTCTTAGAGTAATCTAATTTCTGACACTAATCACAAAATGAATGATCCTAGATCAAAGATGATGATATCTCCAGGTTTATTACCAACAGAATCATTACTAGATTCATTGATTCTAATATCCAATGAAGTTAGTTCAATGCAGAAATTTCCATTAGTACAAATAAAAAATGTATCATCCATGATAAGAAGGATCAAGCTTCTTTCATCTTTGTTTGAAGAGATTCAAGAATCAGATTCACCACTTCCACCTTCTTCAATCCTTTGTTTCATAGAAATCTTTTCTGTGATCACAAGAGTGAAGGTCTTGATCCAAGAATGCACAGATGGAAGCTCTCTTTGGAGTCTCATACAATTGGATTTCATTTCAAATCAATTTTTTGTGCTTGTAAAAGAAATGGGAAGAGCACTTGATATTCTACCTCTAAATTTGCTTAATGTAGCACAAGATATAAAGGAGCAAGTTGATCTTTTGCATAAACAATCCAAGAGAGTTGAACTTGAATTATTCATTGATCCTAGAGAAGTTCAAAGAAGGGAAAATCTTTTCGAAGTAATGTCGAAAAATTGTTTACAAAACAAGAAGACCAACAACAATAAAGGGTTTATTGATTTTGTGAAAGTGGAAGAAATAATGTGTAGCATTGGTTTGAGAACTTTATCAGATTATGTTGAAGAAATATCAAAGTTAGAAGTTGAAGCTCAGAATCAAGCAGGAACAGGTGGACTAATTGTTGTCTCAAACATAAACAATCTCATGTCACTTGTTTCATATACCAAATCAATGGTATTTAGAAATGATGGAGAATCAGAAGAGTGTAAGCCAATATCTATGTTTTTATACAACAAAAGTAAAATACATGATAATGATAGTTCTTCTTCATCTTCTTTTTCTCAATCCATGATGACAGTTAATATTCCTGACGAATTTCGTTGTCCGATTTCGCTAGACCTAATGAGAGATCCTGTGATTGTTTCATCAGGACACACTTATGATAGAATTTCAATTGCAGAATGGATTAACTCTGGTCACCACACTTGTCCTAAAAGTGGACAAAGACTAATTCACACTGCTCTAATACCAAACTATGCGTTGAAGAGCCTTGTTCATCAATGGTGCTATGAAAACAATGTCAAAATGAATGAGGCAATCACAAAAAACAACAATAGTAGCAGCAAAAGGCACAAGAATGAGAATGCTATTGATCACATTTCAGAAAACAAAGCATCAAAAGATGCTGTCAAAATGACAGCAGAATTTCTTGTTGGAAAATTAGCAACTGGTTCGACCGATATCCAAAGACAATCCGCGTACGAGATACGTCTGCTCGCAAAAACCGGTATGGATAACCGAAGAATCATAGCCGAGGTAGGTGCTATTCCGTTTCTAGTAACACTTTTAGTATCTAAAGATTCAAGAATTCAAGAGCATGTTGTGACTGCATTGTTCAACCTATCGATCTACGACAATAACAAGATTTTAATCATGGCGGCTGGAGCGATTGACAACATAGTCGAAGTACTCGAATTCGGAAAAACAATGGAAGCAAGAGAAAATGCAGCAGCAGCAATATATAGTTTATCTATGATTGATGATTGTAAAGTGCAAATTGGAGCAAGTTCTAGGGCAATACCTGCATTAGTAGGACTATTAAAAGAAGGTACAATTATAGGTAAAAGAGATGCTGCAACTGCATTGTTTAATCTTGCAGTTTATAATCCTAATAAATTGAGTATTGTTAAAAGTGGAGCAGTTACTTTGCTTGTTGAGTTGTTGATGGATGATAAAGCCGGTATAACCGACGATTCATTGGCGGTTCTTGCCGTTCTTTTAGGTTGTTCTGAGGGGTTGGAAGAGATAAAGAATAGTAAAAGTTTGGTGCCTCTTCTTATTGATCTTTTGAGATTTGGTTCTGTTAAAGGGAAGGAAAATTCAATAACACTTTTACTTGGATTGTGTAAAGAAGAAGGGGAATTGGTTGCAATGAGACTTTTGGCAAATCCAAGGAGTATTCCTTCTCTTCAAAGTTTGGCTGCTGATGGTTCTTTGAGAGCTAGGAGAAAAGCTGATGCATTGCTTAGGTTGCTTAATAGGTGTTGTTCTCAACCTCATCATTCTTTGTGAGGGGATTATGGTAGGATGTGTGTGTAATGAGTAATGAGATGACATGGTGGATACAAAGGTGTATATTTTTGTGAATGTTATACATGAAAAATTGTGTTCATTTGTTGTTGTAGATTCTTTTTTAGGTTCAAAAGCATTTGAAGTTAAATTTTTTTGCTATATCTATTTTGTTTAAGAATCCTAGTGCTATAGCTATGAAGGAAGAAACTCTACCCACTCTTTACATTTCTAAGTATAAAACACGTTTTTACAAGTATATACTACCGAAGGGAAAATAACTGTATATGTTCGAATATGTACTTCCAGAGTGATTTTAGGGCGTGCAAAAAGTTCCTTCCATGAAGGAACGATCCACACTCAACCCTAAAACAATTTTTCGCAAAATTAACCTTCACCTGATAGACGACTTCAATTTTGAGCAGAAACCGTTATCTCCTTATAGCCCCCTTGATAGAATCGGTGAGTTGTTTGAGACGAGATTTGCAAGAGCTGAAATTTCCTCAATTACACTCTAAGGTATTGTTTTCTATGCAGCTTGATATTCCTAGTGATATTAGATGCCCCCTACTACAATGTGGATCAGAGTTAATACGGGTGGCTCCGATTGGGCATGTTCCGTGTGCATCTGGGGGTGTTCTTGGAGATCGTTTGGGAGCTTTTATCTCCTTGTTTAGTGTCTTCTTTGTTACGTATTCTACTATATAGTCTGAGATGTGAGGAATTTTTATTGGGGTGAAGGTGACTTGTTAGAGAAATTTTTGTAATATTATGTGTAGAGTGATTCTTTATCTATTGCTCACATCACAGGTTGGAGAAAGATTGTCCTTTGGGTCAAAGTGTCACTCTATTAATTACCTCGCTATCTCATTACCATACTAGTGAGTCAAAACATTTACATGTTGGCGTTGCACCAGATGATTGTTTTCAAAGAGTCAGTGTAACAAGTGATATGCAGGGCCGTCATAAGGGGTAGGCAGTCCAAGCAAGGGCTTTAGGCTTAAAAAAACATTTTTTTACTATGAAAAAAGGTCTTCCATTAGTGATAGGTGTTAAGAGTCCCACATGTTTAGGAGAAAGACACAAATGCCTATGAGAAAAGAAAATAATATTTAGGGTCAACCACAATTTCTAAGAATAGGCTTAATTAGTCCATAGTAAGATAATCTCTGAAAATATGCTTAGGAGAAAGACACAAATGCCTAAGAGAAAAAAAAACTTTGTACTCTCTCTCGAGAAAAAAAAAAAAAACTCTTTGTATTCTGTGTTTTTTTCTTCGGCCTTGATTTTGTCTTTGAAACATGAGTAGTAACTCAACAACGACTCCTTTATCATTCACCCCCTTTGTTTGCTTCAAGTTTTTTTTTCACTAACTTTGGGTTTTCCCAATTTCACATTTACAATGTCTCAACAAAGATTAAATCAATTGTCTTTATTATCGATAGAAAAATAAATGTTAAATAAAATTGATTATGATAATTTAATAAATCATTTTACATCTCAAAAGGCTCGAAAAATAAAATTTAAATAAACTAAAAAAAAATATTATTAATATTTTTTTCAAGTAAAAAAGCCTCATTTTAGAGTTTGCTTTAGGTCTCATCTAGTGTTGGGCCGACCTTGGTGATATTTTAAGTAAAAAAAGCCTCATTTTATAGTTCGCTTTAGGCCTCATCTAGTGTTGGACCGATCCTGGTGATATGTATGAGACCTTTCTCTCAACAAATCTGAATCCCTTGCATCAAGGCCACTATTTCCGCATATTGACTATTGGAAAAAACCAATATTACCATGAAAACCTTTTATGAAGCCTTTGTCGACATCTCGAATTAAATCACCAAACCCTGGTCATCCCTGGATTGGTTTGAGAGCTACCATCCACATCGAAAGTATACATGCTAGAGTGGTCGTTATGCCAAGATATAAGTTGAGATTGCTTGTGCATACATTCTTTGTGATGGCTACTAAAGGCATGAACAATGTCTTGAGTAATAGCTTTGATTTTGACCACTAAAGACGTGTGACCGCCTCTTCATGATTTAACCAAGAATATGCTGATTTCACCCATCCTCCAAAACCTTAGCTTTCATAATAGTATTTCAAATAGGGGAAACTTTCTTATCTCCGACGAGAAACAAATTTGATTCCTGCAAATTATGCATGGCAACGAGGTGTGTTAAAGCATTATCGCCCCCGTTTCGCCCCCACTTTCATGCACCCGCCCCGTCCTCAAACCAACCCCGCCTCCAACCCAACCTCCACCTGCAAAAACTCTATTTTATATAAAATATTTAAAAATGCATATTTTTCATTTTTTTTTCATAGCAACAAAAAACAATAATTATATTTATAATTAAAGATCTAATAAATTTTTTTCAAAAGAGAAAATAATTTTAATAAACATGTTTCTAAAGAGTAATAATATATTAAAACAGGTTGGTACTTATTTGACAGAAAATGGAAATAAAATTATAAAATTTAATAAAGTAAATTTCAAAAAGCGGGTGCAGACGTGACGGTGGATGCAGGGCGGGTATAAACATCCCCTGGCCCTGCCCCCGGAATAAAAACCCAAATTTTTCCCGCATCCGTACCTAGTTAAATCTACTTTTCCCTGTTACAATTGATGATGTGTCTACAATCCGATAATAATAATAGAGCTAAAGTCAGCAGCCTCTCCATGTAAATGCTTGAAATTGAATGCATCAGCCACTCCCATGGATTTTGAAAGTTTTTCCCATCTTTCTCACCACGTTTTTAGATACATTTATGATTGATGGCAAATTTGGATTGAATGACTTTTTCCAAGCATTTATGAGTAACAAACAAACAAAGACAACATTTTGTTTTAGTATGATAATGACAAATTTTTTTGCTGATAATAATGAAAGAATAGTAGGATGGAGGTTTTAGGAATAGGAAAAAATAAAGCCAAATAAACTACCGTGTACATCACATCACTCTCAACTTGCAAGTTATTTTTTCTATTTTTCATCTATAATAAGCATCAACCAATACTTAATAAGATTATTATGTCCCTAAAGAAATACTATTTTGTCAATGAATAAATAAATAAATAAGTATATTAATTTGGTCAGATCAATTTTCCCTCTGTTCCTATATACATTGTCTCATTTTTATAATATGAACTATTCATATAATTTATTTTGACCATAATTTTTAACCAATATATAAATACAAATGTTGGAGGTAACATGTTCATTTTGAAGATACAATAATGATAGCAATAACTCATCAAAAAGCTATCAAAGATAACAAACTAGCTATACTTGAAAAGGAAAGTTTTAGGGTGTCTTTGAAAAGGCGAATAAGCTAGTGTATAGTTTATAAACTCGTAGCACTAAAAAAGTTCCGTTTGTTAAACGTCATTTTAACACGAACTTATAATGTATTTCATGAACTTACATCTTATTTTTCAAACGTTATTTTAAATAGTATTTGACCTTATAATTTATAGGTTAACATTTAATTTCTTCCACTTTTATCGTCATTACTTTATCTAAAAGTCATTTTTATCTTTTATAATATAAAATAAATTAAATACAAAATATAGTTACGTAATAAATCTCTGTTTTGCTAAGTTTGTGCTACATCAGCATACCATTGCTTAATTATTAAGCTGGGCACATAATAAATCTCCATTGTTTTTTATTTTATTTTTTCTCCGTATGTACACGCATGCATGCATTACTTAATAAAATCAAAAACAAAATATATAGATGTTGACAACTTATTTTCAGAATGGGGACCCAGTAAATTCTCACCAAATACAAAAACTCATTATATGATTAAAACCAAAGCAAAATGATAAGCCAAATATCACATATGACAATTAATATATGAATCAACTTACAATAATTCTTCAAATCAAATATGAACAGATTTTGGAACTTTGTTAATTGAAGTAAAAGTTGAAAATGGAAGGCAATGTTAAACTAGTCTAAAACTTCTTTGTGAAATTTATGGCAAGTAATGCAAGGTTGGTTCTTCATTGCAAATAACCGATCATGAACAAAAAATATGAACACCACATGTATATATGACATAGTAATATAGAACAAGAACAAAGTGCTCATAGAGAACACACTTCGTTGACCAAACACATGAAAACGAGACCAAAATTGTAAAGCAATCACTTGAGTAAAATATGAAGATGATAAAACATATTACAAAATATCCAAAAAAAATAAAATCAAACAAATTAAAAGAATAATATTGAAAATATGTTTGTTTTAATTTTTTGAAAACATTTTCTTAAGGGACATTTCTGAAAAAGAGTTGAAAATTAAAACAAAAAATTGACGTATCCAAAAGTTGAAAATGCGGTGGCATGCATTGTAGTTTTAGAAAAGTTTGTTCTAAGGAAGCTTCTACTGTTAGAAAACTGGTTTTTTTTAAAAAGTTAATTTTGATCTTAATGTTTGATTCATTTTTAAATTGTTGATTATTGATTAATGATCAATAGTAATTCATCTAGTAATGCTTGCAACATCTTGGACTTACATGTACTATTTTATCGTTGAAATCTTTAACATGCAAACAGAGTTGATGATATTATGATAATCTTAAGGGTTACACTTTGTGGAGTGTTACGCTTAAAACAATGTAGAATAAAATTAGATTAAATGTGGTATTGTTAATCTATGAACTGATGATACTATGAGGACTGAACTTTTGATGTCACTGTACAAACAATGAAGTGTTACTCAGTACATTTTTGATGTTATAGTATTAACTTCACAAAAAAAGTCATTATCATGACTTCACCATAGAATTTTCCTTGTTTTGTTCTAATCATGCGATCCAGAAGTTGAAAAACTGATTCAAGACGCACCCAAAATCATGGGATCCAGGTTCATACTCATTAAGTGGCCATATTCTGGATCTTTAATTGCAGGCTGTTATGCATAACGAGGAAAGGAAAGATTATGATTATGGAAAAATAAGGGGAAAAGGGTAAGAAATAAAGCAGGTTTGACTGGGCCCGGGAAAGTTGGAGCAATTAATCAAAAAGCTTTTGAAGTTAATTTTTTTAGTTTTTTTTTATGTATTCTATGTAGTCCAAGATGTGAGGAATTTTTCATGGGGTGAAGGTGGCTTGTTAGAGAAATTCTCGTAATATTATTTTGGAGAATGATTCTTTCTCTATTGTTCACATCACATGTTGAAGAAAGGGTTGTCCTTTGGCCATATCAAAATATTACTGATAAAAAATAATTGTGCTTCCCTAAAAAAATCATTGTATTCACCTAACAAAAATCAAGACCATCACAATTTCAATTTTCCCGCATACGTAGTTAGTAGGTGAGGGGTGAACCGCATATTAATTGACTTCAATAATTACTCAAACTATATCTTCTGCGCTTATCTCAAAAAATAGATAATTTTTTTCCCTTAAAAAAAGTGACCTATGGAACAAGTATAACATTCATTTTGAAATTCAATTGATAGAACAGAACAACCATTATATATCATCCCAACACATCAAAATATCAAGCCTTTAAGAGAAATTAATCCTTATCGAAATCTTTATCGAAATTTGAATTCGAATCCAAAATAAAGCCCAATCATTAACAAAATTTGAACTTATAAAAAAAATATCATCTAGAAGTTGTATCTATGTTACACAAACTATATATATTTACATAATACTTAACACATAGCATATCATAATTTTTTAGGTGGAAATCACCAAGCCATGGCATCCAAAACAGCCTCTTCATTCCTCTACCTCTCTCTTCTATTATCCATTTCAATGCCAAACTCAGCCACTGCCTTCAATAAAACCCCTGCCATCTTTGCATTCGGCGACTCCACCATTGATGCCGGCAACAACAACCACATAGACACCACAATGCGTTGTGACCACTTGCCCTACGGTCGTGATTTGCCAAACCAAATCCCAACTGGTAGATTCACAAACGGAAAGTTACCGACCGATTACCTTAGCCAAAGGCTAGGAATTAAGGATTTATTGCCCGCTTTTCTTGACCCTCAAGTTACCGATAATGATTTGTTAACCGGGGTTAGTTTTGGCTCGGGGGGTTCAGGGTTGGATAGCCAAACAGTGGCCTTAGCTAAGGTCTTGGATTTGGGTACACAATTTCAGTTGTTTGAACAAGCTTTGTTGAGGATAAGAAAAATTGTTGGTAATGAAAAGGCTAATGATATAATCCAAAATGCGTTCTTTGCGATTAGCATTGGGACTAATGATATGTTGTACAATGTTTATATGACACAAAATACTCCACATGGTTCTGCTTCATCTTATCAAGATTTTTTGCTCCAAAATCTTCAGAATTTTTTTGAGGTTGGTATTTTATTTTATATTTTAGATATATAAAATATGACAAGGTTTATGTACCACCATCATTTTTCAACCATATTTACTCTCTCTAGGCTTATTTGACTTTGTTATGGCCTCTACTTTCATCTAAACATGGTTCTATGTATTTACAACTTCTAATTACTATACTCATTTAGAAAGAAAAAAACTTTGATTGAGTAAATTTTTTCAATAGCAAACTAAGAATGCATTCATTAATTTGCAGAGATTGTATGGAGCAGGAGCTCGAAGGGTTATGGTGGCAGGTCTTCCTCCAATTGGTTGTCTTCCAGTAATAGTGACAATGGATAGCATCTCACCTAGCCAAAACTGGCTCCAACGTGTTTGCAACGACCAACACAACATTGATTCTCAAATTTACAACACCAAACTTCAATCCCTTATTCATAATTTATTGCAAACTACACTCCATGATGCTAAGATTGCATATTTTGATATCTATACACCCATTCTTGATATGGTCCAATACCCAACCAAATACGGTAATTTCATTTTTTATATTCATTATTAGAAAAATTGAATTATGAACAAAAAATTAGACACGTTTGTCAAAAGAAAAACAAAAACAAATAGTGGACACTAAAAAAATGGAATTGGCAGAGACATTGCATAATATACGCAGAGACCAGGTTCAAACCCCGGACACCCTCGACGCTATTTTACAAAATCAAGAGAAAACATTAAATGTGCATTAAGACTAACTTCTATAAAGTGCTCTACCTTAGAATTTTCCATCAATTATGAATTATGTGTTTGACAAAGTGTTAACTAATTTTGCTAAATAAATTTGGCCAGGGCTTGAGAATTCACGTGAAGGATGCTGTGGAACAGGGACAATGGAGTTCGGTCCTGTTTGCAATGAACTTGACATGATATGCCCTGATCCATCCAAGTATCTGTTTTGGGATGCTGTCCACCCTACACAAAAAGGGTACTCAGTTATGATCAACACCGGTCTAGAAAATACTCTCCTTTCATACCTTACTAGTTAGAATCACCTCCTATTCCATGGGAAACACCAAAAATGATTTTGTGATGGTTTTTGGATTTTTAATGAATTTATATTAGGAGTTTATGCATTGGTAAGCATGTTTTTAAAGTTAATGGAGCATGCTAAGTTTTACGTCCATGTGGTTGATGTTCACGGAAAAAATTTATACGCTTCTCATAATTTTTTCAAAAGGAATATGGCTTCTTTTTTTGTAATCATCCTTGTACATTGCAAGGTTGAACTAATCATTTTAAAAAGATTGATATTGACAAGGATAAAAGATAATTTCACAACCAAATAAAACCAGCTTTGTGATATTGACAATGTACTTAAACAATTCAAATAATGAAACCTAATATGATTTTCTTTTCATCGTATATTATTTTCAATTCATCCCAACACTACTTGAAACTAAAACAGTTTCCTAGAAAGAAAAACACTACACAATATCGGCAATCTCCACAAGGATGTCATCTCAAACAATATAAGAGTGTAGTTCTTGTCGCAAAAAACATTTATTTATTCTCTGTGGCAATCAGGGCCTTCTAAGGTTGCAGAATGCAGTACATCAATGCATCATTTTCAAATTCCATACACCTTCGCCATGCAATGCGCATCTGCTGATATCTTGTGATTCTCAATGGAGCAACATCCCTTCAAAATGAATCCTTTCTACTTTTTTTCTCTCATGTGTTATCAGTCTCATCCTTAAACTTTTTCCCACCCATCTCCTAATATTGTTAGAGTTTAAATTAAATCGAGATTAAAATAAAGTACGGTCCATGCAATGACAACAAACAAAATTTAACGCTTCAAGAGAGCTACAAAACCAGGAAAGAAAAAAAGAAAGAGAACTCAGCTGCCAAAAGGAGCTGAGAAGCTGAACTTAAATCCAGTCTTCCCATTATCATGCTCATCCTTCCTAAGAATGTGGAAATAGTTAGCCTGAAAAAACAAGTAATGCTGGTGAGAGGACAGGGGAGGGGCACAGCTAACAAGATATAACTATTTTTAAGAACAATGTCAAAATATCAATTCAATAGATTGTTTCCCCGAGATACGTTGGTATATTGAAAGACAAATTTATACAAAATGTAGCTTCGGAAGAACTTTAGTCCAGGGATCAGAATTGCATGCAGACAATATTATTATTACTATATTATCAGGCATTCATTTCAGATTCAGAGCTAAAGCCATGGAAATGAAGAAAAAATGAAAATTACACGAGCAATGCAATTTCTAGGGTAAAAGGCTCTGTTTTTCTCCCTCTCCTTCATACTTTCCAATGTTCAAATATAAAAAAAATAAGATTAGTCCTCTCTATATTTAGACTACACCTTTGACATTTTCACTTCAATTTTTCCCACCATCCCCCCCACCTAGTTCTTAAATGAAAGATAAAGAAATTAAAACTGAAACTAACCTCTAGGCGGAAGAGTCTAGTAGGAATAACAATTCCACATCCAGCAGACAACCGAAAGGAATCTAAGAACTTTCGAGGAGAAAAGTTTCTGAATTCATTCTGAGTTAATTTAGCAGCATTCCCAGAACCAGCAAAAATGTGTCCATGTATTCCTTGTTCTTTCAACCATCTAATGGGAAGATCAAAAGATAGGTCTGCAAAAGCAGTCACAGCAAGATCACCTCCAATGAAGTCAAGGGTGTCATCATTTTCTTCGTCACTTTTTTGCCTTCGCGGTTCAGTAGGACCTACTCCCCTAGTTTTGAATCCCCATAAAGTTCTTGGTCCTCCTAGGGTGCAAACTGGAGAGAAATCACCACCCAAATAAAACCTTTCGGGGAGGGGAGATGGCTTAGTCCTGAACCCTTGGCCCCATGGAAAAACAGCCCCAGCAGATATGCCAAGGTTCAGTGCTGTATTATAAAATCCAAAAGGGACAGCAAAGCGAACATCAAACTCCTGCATTAGAAGAAATAACGGACTTACTAAAGAAAAACATTTGTTAAAAAAGTGTTGAAATTTGGGGCCTAACTCATCTATAACTACATTGTTGAATATGGCAACTACATTGTTGTTGGGTTATCTTGGTTGTGTACAGCTATAACTTGTAAAAATAAGGATCCGATGACAAGCCAATCCCATATGACTTTTTCTTTTTGGCTTTCCTCAAGAAGAGCTTGAGTGCAATGACTAGGAGCTTACTGTTTCAAGTTGTGGAATCAACCTCTTGCACAGGCAAGATAAGGCTTCCCGCGATAGATTCGCATATGGTCCAACCCTTCCCTAGACCCCCCCCCCGGCAATCCTAGGATCTTCATAACACCAAGATACCCATTTTTTCGCCATTCCATATGTATTTGCTAAAACCACAAAAGCAGTCTAAGAACAAAATCTTTAACACAGGGAAGGAAAAGACAAGGCAAAAGCTCATATTTGCTAAAACAACAAAAGCAGTCTAAGAACAAAATCTTTAACACAGGGAAGGAAAACACAAGGTAAAGGCTCAATTTAGTGCAAATGTCTCATCAAAAAACAGTGTATCGACTTTAATCAAAGAATGCATCATCTTGGGTAGCATCATCCAAGAATGCATCATCTTGACATATCATATTAGTTAGGGGAGCACAAAAGAACTGTTGTTAAATTCACATCCATATCCAAAACTATACTTAAAAATCCGGATTTCTGTAAAAATGGTTTAGCTGGTTGATTTAAATAGAGTTGGATTATCTGATTATTCAAAACCAGTTATAAAACAGATGTCCAAATTGAGTTCGTGGCCAAAGTGGCTACACAGATTAAACCATATTAGTACAGAGATTGAAATGACGGCGGAGAAAGAGAAGTCCTAGATCCAGATCTAGCCTGTACAAATCATCTTGTTCTAGATTCACATGATGATCGAAAAAACCTCCGTGCACGACGCAGAAAGTACCTCCGTGCAGGATTGGGGCAACATACTCCGCGTGGTACTAACCACTTGCTATACAACTTTTGTTCCTATTTTTTCTCTTCTATTCTCCACGGTTATGGTTCATTTGCTTCCTGGTTCAATGGTTCTTATTGTTTTTCTCGCTGGAGTTAATAACCGATTTTTCATATCTTAACCATTATTAACTTTTTTTTTTTTGGTTACAAAAGAAGAGCAAATGGCTTCGCCCAGGTTTGGAACCATTATTAACTTTTAAAACTGGTTTAATTTTGCTGTAACAGGTTTCCATAATTTGTTGTTAATCCAATCCATTTTATTGGTTTTTATGTTGATATGGATTGGATACCTATATATCCAAACCATGAACCTATTATAGGATACTTCCACATATGGAATGAGTTGTAAGTGGTATATCCCTCAGAACGTATTACCTTCTAGAAAAAAACCACCTGAATGAAAAATTGTGACTGTTAAGACATTCATAAAGGTAATACTTCTATTACTCGTCAAGGGTGAGGATCAGAACCAAGAGTAAAATGAACCAGAGAATGATCCATAAGCCTATAAGTCAACCAAACAATCCATTTGAAATATATATTCTACAAGAAAGCATGCAGGACAGAAACCACTGCCATCATCAATGTAATTTTAGTCCTGCATATTTTCTCCTAAATTACACATTAAATGGGTGGTTTAGTTGGGTTGTAGGTTAACGGATGATTCTCTGGTCCATGTAAATCTTGATTTCCATTAGATTACCTTGGTGGAATTTTTTAAGTTAAATAGTTAATATTGCATGCACCTCTATGAATCATGCACATAATTAACAACTGTAGATTAGAACAAACAATCACCAATAACTTATTTTCCAAACATTCATTCATTGGATGGGACTTCACATCAAATTCCTGCAAAATTGGCTGTAACAGGCAAGTGTTCCTCAAACCTCGTACTTGTGAAGGCCTTCCCTAAGCAATTGTACCAAAATGTGATCCTAGCATCTCACTCTCAAAGAAACTCATCAAAGAAACATAAGGCCGCAAGTATCTAAACATCCAATGAAGTTTTAGTGCCAATACTTTTATGATTATTCCCTGAGGCAGAGTAACTAGTATCCCTTTATCTCCATAACAAACAAAAATATAATTTAAGGATGTCAACATGACAGCAATGGACAAACAGAACAACAGATTCTCTTCTATGGAAAGAGGTTCTGAAATTCTCTTCCCTGATCAAGGAAACAAACACCTACCATACCCCAAAAATTTATAGTTTAAAAAATTGTCAGCTTATTAACTCATAGACTCATTTTCAATCATCTGAGCTGCACAAATTTAGAAATTCTAGCTTTGGCCGATATTTTTTCAATAAGTTTGACAACACTGTCACTCGTTAGAAGGTTATTATATTCTATTCAGAACACATTAAATTGCAGTGAAACAGATAAATTGAAGTCAGTAGAAGAATTAATCTGACCTGGCGCAGAAACCGCAAGCTCTGGTGATTCGGTGCTAGACCACCAAAATGAGTTGTGGAAACAAAAGCATATCCTTTTGTAGGCCTAATACGTGAATCTCTCCTATCATATTTAAATGTATATTTCAAAGACGACAGTAACCCATGCCCAAGCTGCCTCCTTATAGACCTTGATGCCATTTGTGATGGATCTGTTAAGGTACGCCATCCAAGAGTGTACACCAAGTCCTGGTGCTTTGTCGATATCAAGTCAAGAGACATGCCTAACAATTGCTCTTTGTAAGAAGAAAACTCCTGCAAATCTTGAGAAAGCATGAACAACCGTGCCACAAGTGGAGTTAACAATCCTTTCAGACGAGGAGCATATACCCCAAAGCTCGCCTCTGTCGCTTGCTTGCCGCCATAAGCCAAAGAAGCATCCCATAGATCACCATAACCAAAAAGGTTCTTGTACTTAACAGTTCCTTCTGTAGTCCATGCCTTAACCTACAAAAAGCAACATATAATTTCCACACAAAAAAAAACATGCATTAGGTTCTTTTGCTCTTGTTCATTCATACCCCATACCTAATGGAAAAACTATTGTACATACACACACACATTAATCTTTCATCCTTAAATCTCCCATCCCTCAATCTCCCACTTGATTCATCTCTTTCCTATATATACACAAGGAGTTAATTGGTAACACCGACAGTGTAACACATTTTTACACATGCATTCAATCAAATTACTTCATGATGCCACTTTTTTAGGCTAGTTCCTTAAATATCTACTTTGCATGATTTAATTGGATGCATGTGTTGTACACAGCCAGGGCATAAAAATCTTTATACCGACACTTGTGATTGTAGGCGTGTCTGGTGTCCAACATGTGTCAATGTCTGATACTGACACGTGATTCTATTGAATTGTTTCCTTTTCTTATATTATTATTGGTGTTCACATGTCAATGTTGAGTTGTGTTTGTGCTTCATAGCTAAAAGTGAACAGCATTGCTTGTTTCTTCTATACAATGTAAAAATGTTTTAAAATCTGAATCGAACCAACGAGAGAGACTTCCAAATCATGGTACAGCTGCTTTAAACCACTCAATATTCAAATATTGAAGCGTAGACAATGTCGCTTCATGGTTCAACACATCTTATAAATATTGGGTTTTTAAAATATTCCAATACAATGTCTAAAATCATAGGAATATAACCTCTATAGCACCAACACATCTTATAAAATGCATATCTAGTGTCTGCACTATCTGACACTAACAAATGTGATTACATTCAATTAAATAATTTTCTCAGTAGCATTTCTCATATTAAATCAACACATTACAAAAAAGAGATAAAATAAGAAAGTTACCGATGGTTTCACATAAACACCAAATCCACCAGTAAGCTTACTCTCCGACTCAACAACATCAACAACAACATTTGCAGTATTCGGCAATTCTTCCGGTCCAGCTTCAAGCTTAACCCTACACGAATCAAAAATCTCAAGCCGTTGAAGCCTCGCAGCAGCAATCTGCGAAGCGTACATGAGTTCCTGCATTGTAGTGGCTTTCTCGATTCCATCGAGTTCAGCTTCGATTATCCAATCTTTGGTTTTGGTGTTTCCGGTTATGAAAACATCGTGGACTCGAATTGGAACTTGTTCGGAGGCTAATCGACGGGAAAATGTTTCTACTTTGAAACGTTGATTGCGTAGTTTTGATTTTAGGGTTTGTTGATTTGGTTCTTCGTCGATTTCGTCGTCGTTTTCGTCTTCGTATTCTTCTTCTTCTTCTTCTTCTTCGTCTTCTTCATCGTCGATGTTGTTGGGTTTAGATGGTTGCTCTTGTGTAGTTTCCATTTGTGAGAGGAAGTTTGTTTGTGTGTGTGATGTTTGAGAGAAGACAACAAAGTTCAAGTTTTTTTTGTGACCAAAACAAACTTAAGGTATGTTTGGTATGACAAAAAATTATTTTGAATAAACTAATTCTATAAATAACCAATCATATGCTTAGTAATAGTCACAGGAAATGAAGGTTTGAATTCTGAATATTTTTTTCTTTGTTTGAGGTGGAATTCTGAATATATTTTTAATATCAGTATTATTAGGTGTCTTGTGTTTAATGACTTTTACTTTATGTATTTATTTTAGGAAAAATATACGTCGACACCCTATTTCCATCCACCCCTTTGTACCATTGCCCACGTGGCACTTTTTTTTACTTAACTCTCTTTCTCTCTGTACCAAAAAAATCTCTCTCTCACTTAGAACTCTGTTTCTTCTCTGTCCATTCCCCCCACTCTCGCCGTCGCCGGATATCACTCTCTCTACCCCTTTCTTCTCCGATCATCCCTCTCACACATTCAATTGGGATAAAAGAACGTAAATCCACAACAAAAGTAACACAAATCTGCAGATCTGAGCAGAGACATGAATGGGTTGCAAAACAGCGGCGGTTATGGTGAGTGAGGATGAAGACGGCGGTGGCTGTGAGAGAAAGAATGTGGGTGGTGAGAGAAAGAAGGAAGAGGTAGGTGGAAGGGGGAAGATGACGTTTCACTGAAAGAAAGAAGGAAGAGGTAGTTCGTAGTGGTTGCAAAGTACGGTGGCGACGGTGGAGGTGGGTGGTCGCCGGTTAGTGGATGGGCATTGAGGGAGGGACGGTGAAGGAGAGAGGGATCGCGTTGCAGATTCTGAGTTCTTTTATTTTATTTTTTATTTTGACAATGTTTATATGAATTATGACAAAACTACCCTTCATTAAAAGATGAAATAGCAAGTGTACAAGATGGTGTTGCCAGCTATGGGTGTGCACCTATCAGGACTCTTATTTTAACATCTAATCAATCAAAAAACACTATTTCTTGTTTTTCATTTAATTTGAAATTTTTCTCTCTCACCATGCTACTCATTGCATTTTATATCTGATGCTTAAACAAAAAAGTTACTCCTTCCAATTTTGATTATATTTAGAAACGAGAGAAGTACTAATTAAAGAAATATTGGTTGAAATTTGATACCATGAAATTGGTGTAAATGCATCCATTGGCAAGGGCAGGGTAAATGCATGCATCCATTGCATATTTAGTTTTTTTTTTTTTTTTTAACAAACAAAAATGAATTATATTAACACTGCTATAGCAGTCCTCTCAGCACAAGATGTACCGAAAAGACTACTAAAAACGGAACAAGCATTTCACAAAATTACAACAAGTGGTTAACCAATGCCTAAGCACGACAATGGATTCGACAACCACATCTGATCACCAAACATAAATACAACCCTTTTGGCTTTCATCCACCACATTGAATGATATTTTACTTTATCTAATAATTGTACTATGGAACTTTCCTTTTGCTTAAAGAGCCTGTTATTTCTTTCATTCCATATAACCCACATCGTGAGTAACCAAATAAGCTGAAGAAATGATCTCCTTGATTTCAAACCACCTGTGTAAAATGAAAAATGAGCACAATGATTTGAAATATCACAATGATCGGCACCAACAAAGCCTATCCAAGACCTCACCAAAGGCCATAATGAACCAAAGAATTTGCAGGACAAAAAGAAATGGTGAGCATCTTCCACAAGACCACACCCTGACACACATAAGCACGCCTCTGAATCCAAGATACCACGATATGCTAAATTAGACTTTGTAGGAAGTCGATCGCGAATCAACCTCCAAGCAAAAATAGACACCTTAAGCGGAACCTGTTTGTGCCAAACCAATTCATCGCAAAGTCTATCCTGCTGCAATTCCTGATTAGTAAGCATAGCATACGCACCACGAACTGTGTACCCTTGACTAGGATCCGGTTGCCACTACCACACATCATAAGAAAGAGGCTGCAAAGAAACGATAGCAAGTAATAACCTACACTCCTCAAGGAGCTCCTCCTCCCACACCCACAAACTCCTACACCACTGCCATCCATCTCCCTCCTCCCCCCATCCTAAAGAAAACATCTCTTTAACAGTTAGTGATTTATTACCCGCTGGTAATAAAAAAGTTTAATTTGTAATCGTCAATTTTACACATGCATTCAATGATATAACAACACATCATCATTTGCATATGTAAAATAACTTTACACCAACCATCACAACAAATTACATCCAAAAAGAAAAGAAAAACAATAATAACCAAACTTTATTAAAAAAAAAAAAAAAAGAACTTTATCTCACTGGATGCTATTGGATACATAGATCAATACCATAATTTTTGAATTATCGATACATTATATTAGAGCAACCATATAATTTAATTGATCACCATATTTTCATCTCGACATTATACTATATATATGAATCTTCTCATTTATATGTTGTTTCATAACCAACATAGTTACCTCCTTGCATTGACAAGGGGTCATGCATCTTATAAATATTTGTGTTCCTAAAAGAGAAGTTTCCTATGACGTTCCTCCTCTTCATCGTTATTTGCATCTTGAGCATCTCTACGGGCATGACAACAATTTGTCTAGCGCATTAGCAAACGATCTAGAGCTGTCAAAATGGGCCGGGCCGTAAGGGCCGGCCCGAAAGCCCGAATAAAATGTAGGGCTTGGGCCGAATAATTGGAGCCCGAAATTTGAATAGGGCTTTTTAGCCCGGCCCGTAAAAGCCCTTGGCCCGTTAGGGCTAGCCCGTCCGGGCTCCGGGCTGCCCGGAAGCCCGCAAAAAATACAACTGTTTTTTTTTTTTTTTTTGTGTGGTCTGTGTTGTGTGTGTGACTCAGCCCGCCCCAATTTGGAGATTTGACCCGGCCCGGCCCAAGTGAATTGAAAAGAGAACAAAGTACAAACCCTAATTCTAATTCACTCAACAACTCTCCTCTCTCTCACTCACTCTCTCTTACGTGCAATACGTATACGGCCGCCGCTCAACACTCTCCTCTCAGTCTCACTCTCCTTGCCGCTCCACTCTCCTCTCACTCTCTCATTTTTACGGCCGCCGGCGCCGCTCCATTTCTATCTAATCTCAGCCCTCAGGTCAGGTCGGAGGTCGCACAAGCTCACCATCTTCAGAACTCACTTCTCAGCCCTCAGGTCGCATCGCAGCCGCCAGCCATCAGGTCTCAGCCTCTCGTCTCACTCTCAGCCCTATCGTATCGTTTCACTCTCAGCCCTCAGGTCGCACAAGCTCACCATCTTCAGAAGCTCACTCACATCTCACACTCACAGCTCAGAGGTTCGATTGCTTCCTTTCTTCGTTTTATTGGTTTTGTTAGTTTCTTTGTTTCTTCTTTTTTTGCAGTTTCTTCGATCCTCATCATTTTCTTAATTTCTAATTCAGGCTCAGCAGCTATTGTTTCTAATTTAGGCTTAACAGCTCCATTTCTAATTCAGTTCGTATTTCTTTTGTTATTGAAGTGAACTGTGTAGTATAATATACTTGGCTAAAATTGAAGTAACAGCAACATCGTGTCGTGTTACAATTACAATGTATTTCTTTTCTTAATCTTCATCGATGAAGTTATTACAATGTATGTAAATTGAAGTATAACATTAATAGCTGCTGAAATATAATATACTTATGTAATCATATTTAATGAATTGATATAGAGTAGTTATTCTATATGTAATCTTTAATGATTGACTGGCTGTGATATTAATAGCATTATTATCATTTTTCTGTACAATAGTTAGCATACATATTAGAAGTTTTAGCAATTAAAGGAAGATTGCAAAGAAGCTCTAATTTATATTTTTGTTAGTGAAACGATTAATAATTTAATTTCTCAAGCATATTGAGGTTCATTTCTGCCTCATGGAATCATTTGAAAAATTTGATTAGAACTATAAAAGTCCCATTTCATATTCCTTTTCAGGAACTCCATCTATTACTTCTGAAAAATTTAATAGAAAAAAATTATTTGGATTGGTACTTTGCTGTTGAATTTTGGTATCTTGGTGAGGGAATTTATGATCATTTGACATCCTGAGATTTTAACTTTTAATTTTCACTAATAGTGTTTGTATTCTATAATGTTTTTGTTATCTCATGATATATTCATAGTATGACAAAATGCAGATGAACATGGTTCCGGTACGAGGAGTTGATATTGTGTATCCTGCACTTGTCATTGTGAATATTACCCTGCATCCGTGAATAAATTGTGAGTGATCTGATCTTATATTACCCTGTGTTGTTTGGTCTGGTTGTGTTTTAACCTTTGTTATCAATCAAATGTAAACAAAATTGAAGTTGCCAAGAATGTAATCCAAAATCATGATGTGTTATCTACTTATCTGATCAATGTAGAAATGAGTTTGAGGTCATTGAATTTCTGGTTTAGAAGTCGTTATTCTAGGCTTATAATTTGGCATATAATGTTGCAGGAATTACAATCTGTTTGTGCTTCAAATATGAGGGATAATGATATTGATAGTAGTGGAAGTCATGAAAATATGTGCGTTGATGGGGAAATTGAGAGCCAAGCTCGGGAAATTCCACCGGTAGCACTAATTGATCAAAATGCACAAGAAGTGTCTTCTGATCCAAAGGATAAGAAGCGTAAGGGCAAGGCTAAGGCTAAGGACAAGGATACGGGCAAGGTCAAGAGCCAGGGTAAAGCCCTAACATCTGATGTGTGGCTATATCTTGTGAAAGTTGGTATTGTAGATGGAGTAGAGAAATGTAGATGCAAGGCGTGTCACAAATTATTAACTTGTGAATCAGGAAGCGGAACTAGTCATTTAAAGCGTCATGTACGTAGTTGTAGCAAGACTATAAAAAATCATGATGTGGGTGAAATGATGATTGATGTTGAAGGAAAATTAAGAAAGAAAAAGTTTGACCCTATGGCTAATCGAGAATTTTTAGCTAGAATCATGATTACACATGGTGCACCATTTAATATGGTTGAGTGGAAGGTGTTTAGAGAATACCAGAAGTTTTTGAATGATGATTGTGTTTTCGTTAGTAGAAATACAATAGCCAAAGAGATTTTGAATGTTTATCGTGATGAGAAACAAAAGCTGAAATCACAGTTAGCTCAAATTCGAGGGAGAGTTTGCTTGACTTCTGATTGTTGGACGGCATGCAGCAATGAAGGTTATATTTCTTTAACTGCTCATTATGTTAATGTGAATTGGAAGTTAGAAAGTAAGATTTTAGCATTTGCTCACATGGAACCCCCACATAGTGGGCGAGATTTAGCTTTGAAGGTTTTAGAAATGTTAGATGATTGGGGCATTGAAAAGAGATGTGGAATTTGTGTTCGATGTGCAAGAATTTGTTAGAAATTAAATCAAGAAATATCTAGAAGAGTATAGAAGCTTGGAGTTATTCTTTTTCATTAAGAGTTAAAAATATCTATATTATGTAGCACCACCTAGAATAATCTTGTAACCAAAAGAATAATCTAGTGCTGATTGTACACCACCTCTATAGGAATAATCTAGCACCATCCATAGCTAGAAAAATCTAGTAACCGACATTAAGTTTAAGAGCCTATAAAAGGCACATGCTTGTACCATATTGAATCATCAAGTCTTCGACAATAAAATTAGTGTGTGTTCAAAGAAATTCTCCATTGTTCTCTTAGTTATTACTTTGTGAGTTTGTGTCCCACTGATATCAAATTGGTATCAGAGCAGGTTAGGTCCTGCAAGTGTCAGTGTCAAAAATAGTCTAAGTGTGTGAGGAACAAAAGAGTTCTCATTGTGTCGAAATTATTGTAAGCATATTCTGAGAAAGATATGTCAAACAATAATTTCAATATCGTTTGGTCCGGTCCTAAATTGAATTCTGAATTAGATTTCAATTATTGGGAATTTATGATGACAACACATCTTAAAGCTCACAACATCTGAAGCTATGTGGAGTCTGGTTTGCAACAAGGAGCTGATGAACTTGCTCGTAGAAGGGACCAGCTGGCACTATCACAAATTCTTCAAGGAATAGATTACTCAATTTTCGGCAAAATAGCAAATGTGAAGACTTCGAAAGAAGCGTGGGACATATTGAAGTTGTCACATAAAGGAGTAGAGAAAGCTCAGAAATCAAAGCTGCAGTCTCTGCGTAGAGAATACGAAAGGTATGAAATGTCCAGTTCTGAAACAGTGGATCAATATTTTACTCGTGTTATAAATCTTGTCAACAAAATGAGAGTGTATGGAGAAGATATTCAAGATAGCAAGGTGGTGGAGAAAATTCTACGCACCATGCCGATGAAATATGATCATGTGGTGACTATGATATTGGAGTCCCATGATACTGATACCTTGTCGGTAGCAGAGTTGCAGGGAAGCATTGAAAGCCATGTCAACCGAATATTGGAGAAGACTGAAAAAGTAAAGGAGGAAGCCTTGAAGAGCCAGGTGAACCTCAACAACGTTGCTGAATCCAGTCAGATGGGTGAAGCCAGAGCTCGTGACAATTTCAACAATGGAGGAAGAGGAAATTTCAGAGGAAGAGGTCGAGGAAGCTTTAGAGGAAGAGGACGTGGCAACTTCAACCAATGGAGAGACAACAATTACAACAATTTCAATCCATCCCATCAAGGAAAAGGTGGAAACAATTTTGGTTCCAATAACCGTGGCAGAGGAAGAGGTTGTTACAACCAAGAGAGAACAAATAATGGTTGTTTTAATTGTGGAAAGTATGGGCACAAAGCAGCTGACTGCAGATATAAACATCAAGCAAATATGGCAGAGAATTCATATCAACATTTTGGTGAGTCTTCTCAAAATCAACATAGTTTATTTTTAGCAAGCAATACACTTTAAGAAGAAGAAAATATTTGGTATTTGGACACCGGGTGTAGTAATCACATGTGTGGGAAAAAAGAATTATTTTCTTCTCTGGACGAAACGGTAAAATCTACCGTGAAGTTTGGAAATAATTCAAATATTCCAATTGAGGGGAAAGGCCAAATTGCTATCAGATTGAAAGATGGATCGCAAAATTTTATTGGTGATGTTTTCTATGCTCCCGGTCTTCATCACAATCTCTTAAGCATGGGACAGCTGTCTGAGAAAGATTACAACATGCAGATTCACAAAGGCTATTGCACGTTGATTGATGGAAATGGGAGATTCATCACAAAGGTAAAAATGTCTCCTAACCGCCTATTCCCTCTAAGAATTCAACATGATCAATTTCCTTGCTTGAGTTCAATAATTCCAAATAATGATTGGTTGTGGCACATGAGATTTGGTCACTTTCATTTTTCTGGATTGAATTATCTGTCACGAAAAGAATATGTTTCTGGTTTGCCTGTTGTGAAAATTCCAAGTGGTGTATGCGAGACATGTCAAATGGGAAAGAAGCATAGAGAATCATTTCCAACCGGAAAGTCTTGGAGAGCAAAGAAACTCTTGGAGATCGTTCATTCAGATTTGTGCTCGGTTGAAATACCAACACCTGGTGGATGCAGGTATTTTATTACTTTCATTGATGATTTTAGCAGAAAGGCATGGGTATATTTTCTGAAGCAGAAATCAGAAGCTGTTGATTCCTTCAAGACATTCAAAGCGTTCGTAGAAAAACAAAGTGGTTGTCTAATCAAAGCACTAAGAACAGACAGAGGCCAAGAATACCTCGTCGGCACAGATTTCTTTGAGCAACATGGAATCCAACATCAATTGACAACAAGATATACTCCTCAACAAAATGGAGTAGCTGAAAGGAAGAACAGAACAATCATGGATATGGTGAGATGTATGCTGAAAGCCAAACAAATGGCAAAGGAATTTTGGGCAGAAGCAGTTGCTACTGCAGTTTATATTTTGAACAGATGTCCAACAAAAAGTGTTCAAGAGAAGACTCCCGAAGAAGCATGGAGTGGAAGGAGGCCCTCAATCAGGCACCTCAGAGTTTTTGGATGTATTGCTTATGCTCATGTACCAGATCAAATAAGAAAGAAGTTAGATGATAAAGGCAAGAGATGTATTTTTATTGGCTACTGCTCAAATTCAAAGGCCTATAAGTTTTACAATCTAGAGACCAAGAAGGTGATCATCAGTAGAGATGTGACATTTGATGAAGGAGGGATGTGGAATTGGTCATCAAAGTCACAAAAGGAGCCAATTGTAACTCCAAATGATTATGAAGAGGAAGATGAGCATGTAGATACAACACCTGATGAGCCTGATGAGCCTGAAACATCGAACAGAGAAAAAAGGAATCGAAGATTACCAGCTCGGCTACAAGACTGTGTTTTGGGTACCGACAATGACCCATCTGATGAAGAGATCATTAACTTTGCTTTGTTTGCAGATTGTGAGCCAGTTACTTTTGAAGAAGCCTCGCGTGATGAAAATTGGATAAAAGCTATGGATGAAGAAATCAATGCAATTGAGAAGAATAAAACATGGGAGCTGACTGAATTACCACCAGACAAGAAGCCAATAGGAGTGAAGTGGGTGTACAAGACAAAGTACAAACCCAGTGGTGAGATTGATCGCTATAAAGCGAGGCTGGTGGCTAAAGGCTACAAACAAAAACCAGGTATTGATTATTTTGAAGTATTTGCTCCTGTTGCAAGATTAGATACAATTCGCATGCTTATTTCACTCTCAGCTCAAAATAACTGGAAAATACATCAAATGGATGTTAAGTCTGCATTTCTTAATGGTACTTTGGAAGAAGAGGTGTATGTTGAGCAGCCTGCAGGATATGTGGTTAGAGGAAAGGAGGATAAAGTATATAGATTGAAGAAAGCATTGTATGGCTTGAAGCAGGCGCCAAGAGCATGGTACAAAAAGATTGATTCTTATTTTATTCAAAACGGCTTTCAAAGATGTCCATTCGAGCACACACTCTACATCAAATTCATTGATCCTGGAGATGTTCTTATTGTGTGCCTCTATGTCGATGATTTGATATTCACCGGTAACAATTCAAAGATGATCGCTGAATTCAGGGAGGCTATGATAAGTTATTTTGAAATGACAGATTTGGGCTTGATGTCCTATTTTCTCGGCATTGAGGTCATTCAACAGAAGGATGGAATCTTTATCTCTCAGAAGAAGTATGCAAGTGATATTTTGAAGAAATTCAAGATGGAGCATTCAAAGCCAATTTCCACGCCGGTTGAAGAAAAGTTGAAGCTGACAAGAGAAAGCGATGGTAAAAGGGTAGACTCAACTCATTACAAAAGTTTGATTGGAAGTTTGAGATATTTGACTGCAACAAGGCCAGATATAGTATATGGAGTTGGTTTACTTAGCAGATACATGGAGGATCCGTGTGTTAGTCATTTGCAAGGAGCCAAGAGGATTCTTCGTTATATTAAAGGTACTCTGACCGAAGGAATTTTTTATGGTAATAATAGTGATGTGAAGCTTGTTGGATATACAGATAGTGATTGGGCAGGAGATACAGAAACAAGAAAAAGCACGTCAGGTACGCATTTCATCTAGGAACCGGTGCAATATCATGGTCTTCGAAGAAACAACCTGTGGTTGCTCTTTCAACAGCAGAAGCAGAATATATAGCAGCAACCAGTTGTGCTACTCAAACAGTGTGGCTGAGAAGAATTTTAGAAGTGATGCATCATGAGCAGAACACTCCTACAAAGATATATTGTGATAACAAGTCAGCAATTGCATTGAGCAAAAATCCAGTTTTTCATGGACGGTCCAAGCATATTGACATCCGGTTTCACAAGATACGAGAGTTAATTGCTGAGAAAGAAGTGGTGATCGAGTATTGTCCCACTGAAGAGCAAATTGCAGATATTTTTACAAAGCCATTGAAGATTGAGTCATTTTACAAATTGAAGAAAATGCTTGGAATGATGAAAGCTTGATTTAAGGGAGGCAATGTTAGAAATTAAATCAAGAAATATCTAGAAGAGTATAGAAGCTTGGAGTTATTCTTTTTCATTAAGAGTTAAAAATATCTATATTATGTAGCACCACCTAGAATAATCTTGTAACCAAAAGAATAATCTAGTGCTGATTGTACACCACCTCTATAGGAATAATCTAGCACCATCCATAGCTAGAAAAATCTAGTAACCGACATTAAGTTTAAGAGCCTATAAAAGGCACATGTTTGTACCATATTGAATCATCAAGTCTTCGACAATAAAATTAGTGTGTGTTCAAAGAAATTCTCCATTGTTCTCTTAGTTATTACTTTGTGAGTTTGTGTCCCACTGATATCAGAATTTATATAGAGCTACATCAAATAATTTTTTGTCACCACAAAATCAAACAAACATTTACATGAATATGAATTTATGATGATTTGGTAACTTTTGATTTTGTCCACACACTATGGCTTTTTTCACTCTTGCACTCCACATGCATTGCCCAATCAAAATTCACTTTTGCATTCAACATAATAACTCATGAGTTTCTTTTCCACAATATCATTGACTATCTCATTTTCATTAAAGTTGGTTTGTCTTCAAAGTATATGGAGTAGTTTGAGATTATGTAAATTACGAAAGCTTTTCTTGGTGCATTGAGTTATGCATAATTGCATATTGGAAACTGTTAATTAGAAAATTATAACATCCGTGAATGAAAGTAGAGCTAGATATTTCAATGAATTAATATGACATAATCCTTCACAAAGAGCCCCTGTCTTTCATGTTAATTCGTAATTAGACTATTAATACGATTCAAAAACCTTTCTTCAAAAAAAAAAAAAAAAAAACCTATGACATGCATGATGTGAAAATATCAAGAGTGTGTACTACGGTATATTAATATGCAAATACTATTTTATTAAGTAAAAGGAAAATGCTTTTTTTTTTATTTTTTATTTTTTAAATACAGTTCATGTATGTATATTGAAGAGTTTATTCTACGATTAATCTTAAAGGTATGCGGTAAGGGGATCCGCTTCACACACAAAAATTACCATGGCATAGGTTAACTAAGTTTTTTTTTTTGTTGTTCTTGAAAAAAACACAATTAATTCATTTCTTCCATAGCTGCAGCCATAATATAAGATGACATATGCTCATGTATTTGGCAACAAGCGTACAACAATATCGTTTTGGCTAACAAATGAGAAACATTAATTGTTTGTCTCTGAATAAAACTTATCTTAGAGTTTTGTGTAAGACTAATCGAAACTTTGGAAAAATTTAAAATAGCATCAAAATTGGAATTGACACCGAAGTTACTTCGGATATCGTAAACCACTTGTTTGTCTCTGAATAAAACTTATCTTAGAGTTTTGTGTAAGACTAATCGAAACTTTGAAAAAATTTAAAATAGCATCAAAATTGGAATTGACACCGAAGTTACTTCGGATATCGTAAACCACTTGTTTACAGTCAAGTTTAATAAACACACGTATAAACCCAGATATCAAGCCAGTTGGTTGCCTCTTTTAAGCCTAGTGCCTCTGCTTTCTTAGAGTTTTGCAACCCTCTATACCAAGTAGCCAGTTGTTTTGATTTGTTTGTGTTCGAGCTGGTTCGCTTTATGCTATTGTTCCACCTTTTCTTTGTCTTTGGATTTTGGCATCGGGTTATTGGTGGGTCAAGTTTTTGGACATGTTAAGGTGTCTGCTCTGGTGGTTTGTGAGTTGATGGGTGCCTTTTTTGACTTGTGTCGGGAGTTTTGTGGGCCGATCGATTTTGATTCGAGGTCGGGAGCACGTTTGTGACTCGGGTCCTTTTAGGCTGCTGTGATGTCTCCTCCGATAGACCGGGACTTGAGTGGTGGTCGAAGCTGAACGTTTGAAGCAAAATCACTATCGGGTGCCTAATTGATAAATGTTGGCGGTGTTGGTTCTTTGAGGAGTTGTTGTTAGGGGATTCGACATTTTGAGGGTGCTGGTGGTGTTTCTTTGGGGGTTTTTGGTGTTTTTATTTTCTCTTTTTGGTGTAATACTTGGGATTTAATTCCCTTATATATATATATTTGCCATTAAAAAAAAGTAGTCTTTCTTTGCCAATGAATCCTACAAACAACGATCTAGCCCAGACTTGAAGTCAAGGCATCTTACGTTGCTTCACGATGTTCCCTTCAGCGGCATACATGCTTCCTCTTGAACAAAGTATCATGCGCGATCTTTACAGCCACACGGGAAGAGATCTCAACAATGATTTAGAGTTTGTCGTTTCTCTGCTTCCATATACACAAAAGAGTCATAGTAAACATGCAGGAATTTTATTACAAAATAAAATCAAGAAGTTGAAAGAATAACGCCACAAAATCTTCAGTTGTTTCAATTTTCTCATAAATAAAACTCCATAGTCATGTCTCGTTCCATATCTCTTCAACTCTCATACACCTAAAGAAAACATCTCTGTCATTCTCAAAAAATATGTCTCAGTAAATACATTTAGTGTGTGTTTGGTTCTGCGGTGAGTAGAATTGATTTTGATAGAATTGAGTTTGAGTGAATTGATTTTGGTTAGAAGTGAGTTATGACTAAAGTGGTTTATGTTTGGATACCTTCTTAGTAAACGTGATTTATAGCGAATGTGTTGTTTGAATCAAAATTGCTTTTTAACATATAATTACCAAAATGGGTTTTTAGTAAATGTGTGTTAAACTAAATCTCTTTTTCATTTAGGATGAGTATTTAAATTTTATTAAATTGATAAATTAAAATAACTGTATGGTATTTAAATTCTTATTAAATTAATAAATTAAAATATAATTGTATTGAATTTGATTCATATTGATTTTTTTAAAATATAATTTTCTTTTTAATTTATCTTCAGAAAGCAACATAGCAAAAAAATGAAAAGTGTTGAGAAAAAAAAAATTAAAGTATATTCAAACATGTAAAGTAAAAAATAAAACGTAATTTCAACTAAAAAAATTATGTTGCCCTATTATTATAGATCTATAAAAAAAAAAGTGCATTATTTTAGAGCGTACATGAATAAATGTAGAAAAATAAAGTTACTTGTAAACTAAAGGGTACAAAATTGTAATTGTAGTTATTAATACTCTTCAAACACTACTAGCCACATTACCACATCACAGAATCGATTTGCAAAAGCTACTATTACCTGCTTCAATGAAACGCAAGTTTGGAGTAAAAAATCACATCAAAAAATATGTAGCCAAACATGTAGTTTGGTTGTAAAATTGAGTCTAACCCCTTAAACTCACGTTTGATGATTTCAAACGTCAAACCAAACATAGACTTATTCAAACACTGAACACCTTGAATTTACAATCCATCTCTAGTAGGTGGACAATGGACAAAGATATATCTAATAGATAGTTTTTACTCTGCATTATCATAAAAAAATTGTTAGAAAATTGATTTTGACTATCATTGATGGTTAGAATTGCAAATACTTGGGGGAGGTCTCTACCTTATTTTTGCGTGTTTTACAAATATTTGTTTGGATGTATAAATATATACAAATAATATAGTTAGAAAACTTGGTATATATTTTCAAAACATAAAATACAAAAAATATAGCATCAAACCGCATAACGCGTAGTTAAAATAATGGAAATATTAACCAGTGTCATATTAAAGAAGCAAATATAGTAATTTTTGTATTGAAAATTGTGTAATCAATTTTTCAAAAATCAAAAAAGTGTTATTTTAATTTTAATTCAAATTTTCATTTTTTGGATTCCTTAACAAGTGTCCCAGAGACACCGGTTAACAGAACCCTTAAAATAATAATGGAACTTAATTTCCTTAATTGGCACATGTCCCTCAAAATAAATCTTGTAGAAGACATTGTATGAAACTTATGCAGTACCTATACTTCAAATTGAAGATTTGTCTAATACTCAACACACACCATAGTTACATACTTGCATTAAATTATTATTGGTATTTATGCGTCATTGTCATGTTTTTGCCATGGACCTATTCATTGGTCGGTTCAAATTGAGAGGATGAGAAAGAATTGAAAACATTGATTCACCACATAAACCGACTCAAAATTAACTGATATAAGAAATTTAAAGAAAGCACTCAAAATGAGTTCCGGACTCATGACTGGGATGCTTCAAGTAAACAAACAAAGCATCCTAAAAGAATTTCACTACTCAATTTTTGATCTCACAATAGATACAAGAAGGTCAACTTTTTTGTACCTTAAGCTAGGTAAAAATGATTCAAAGCTAACTAACAAATATTATAACAAAGCTAAACCTGCTCATTATATGATTCATTTTTTCATTTCAACATGCTTATGCAGAAGAAATCTCAATCTCAGCCTGTGGGAAAAGTATTGGAACTGCAAATTCAGGTGGCATTTTTGTTATCTCTCTCAATCTCACAAACTTCCTTCATCGTCGGCCTCTTCTCCGAATCCGGATCAACACAAACTCTTATTAATTCAGCAACTTGTTCAACCTGATTGATCTTCTTATGAAATTGCTAGAATTTGATCCACCATTTCCTTGAGAGGTTTGTCCCATTTCAGGCTGGTAAGAGCCACAGGAGGGTTCTATTCATGCATGTGCTCAATTCCGGCGGCAGTAAGCCATTGCCATTGCAATTCCATGTCTTGCAGCTTCTTTCTGCAAGTCACTGAGAAAATACAAAAGACAAATGAATCATGAAGCCATCAATAAACCCCTCAACTTCAAAAAATTCTAAGATTTCACTTATGATTGCATAATTTCAACAAAAAAGAAAAAAAAATCCAATGAAATAAAAAAAAAAATTGAAAGACAAATTAATGCACACTAATGCAACCAAGCAGCATAAAGAGACAATTTTCATTGAAACAATTAATTTAATTGTAAAACGCAAATTCAGACAATTACAATTTAAAGTAAAAAGGAGTTTCAAATTGGTACCACATTGTTAGTACTTTTCTCAATAGCTAGAGAAATCAAGATGAAGACCTGTTTCCACCATTGAAGGATTATTCTTGAGAACTGCTTTCCTCACCTTTGCCTTTCTTGCAAGAACCACTTGGTCCGATCAATTGGTTAGACTGTATATTATAAAAAAAAAATTGACAAAAGTTATAATTTTCTCTCTCCTCTTCCTCATTTCATAATCTTGGTTGGTTAATAATTTGAAAAAAAGAAGTGGAATTTGTGATCGAAGTGCAAGAATTTATATTTAGGTTAATAAGCAAAAGAGAGAAAGTCCAATTTCTCTCTAAACTTTATTTCTCATTCGTTTATCGAGGAGGGGTGGTTTTAGGTCTTTTTTGACCTAGAATCACCCATCTACATATTTTTTTCCCTTTTCTTTCAATTTATTTAAATAAGTGGTTTTTCACACATATCAAGTTCTTTTTTTTTTGTTTTTTTTTTTTTTTTGTGATTTCGTCGTCTAAGTACGACGTTGTGTTGTTCGTCGTCTTGTGCGGCGTTTGATTTCGCGTTTTATCGCGGTGTTTGTTTATTTCCTATTGAAAGATCGGCATCAGTCAATTACAAATTCAACCAATGATTTGTGCGTCAACGTTGAAGATCCAGAAGCATGTGAATTTCGGTGACTTAGGTTTTATCATATTATTTGCAGGCACTTTGCCGTTTTATGCTATTAACTTGGGTGCTGAGTTTGTTCACAAATTCACCTTTTACGTTTTTAGCGATGTTTGTATCTGATATAATCTATTGATTTGAATGAATGAATATCATTTTGTTTTTGTAAAAAAAATAAAATAATAATAATAATAATATTCGAAAACTAAACATTTGTTAGTTTTGATTGTTGGATTTATCGAGCAGCATTCCGGAGAGAAACCCTAACCTAAACGTACTCTTTCTTCCATACATTTCCAAAACCCTAATTCAGCAGTGACAACATGTCCCTCTGGACGGCAATTAATCGTTTCCGATACATCTACCACACAAGCACAATATCACCACCACGCTTTTTATCTTCTTCTTACTCTTACTCATCCTTATCTTCTTCCAATGCCAAAGATTATCCCACTGGTGACTTCAATTTCGAGCCCATTCAACAAATTTCTTGTTAGGCTCTAGACCATGGTAGCTTTACCATTGGAGCGTTTTCAATATGGAAGAAGTGTATTGAAAATCAATTTGCAAGGTAAGATATCCGATCAGCTCACGGCTATATTATGCAATTCAAATGTATTATCTCTGTCTGAAATTTGCGATAATTTCTTGAAAGCCGCTTGTATTTCCGCCGTCTATCTTCATATTCACTCATTAGATTGTGGCTGGGCAGAACTTGATGAAATTCGAAAACAAATTTCAAATTTTAAAAAATCAGGTAAAACGGTTGTGGCTTATGTCCTTTCGATTCAACCAAAAGAATATTACCTTTGCCTGCGCATGTGATGAGAATTTTGCACCTCTCAATGGTCATGTTGGATTCAACATCGACGACCTCAGTTTTGATAGAGGTCTGTATGACAATGATCTGTATGACAATCTTTATGGCAATCCTTATCACTATGTTGAAGATAGTAGTGAGGCACGACGAGATAGTAGTGAGGCACAAGATAGAACTGAGGCAGAAACTGCATTGCTACATAATATCTATTCAAATTGGCTGGTTAAAGTCTCTTCTTAGGGATGGCAATGGGTTCCCAATGGGTAGGGTACTATAGTATCCATTGTAACACCTCGTTTCCCAACATAAAAATTTCATAACAAATAATCAGAGTTTTCCACATAAACGGAATGGTACACTTCTCAAAAATCATAAATGAAATAATTAACTAATTATCTTTCCAAAAATCATCAACATAAATATTCAAAACATCGCAGCGGATTTATTTCAACAATATAAATAGTCTTGGCACGAAGGCCTCATCAAAACATCTCATAAAAATCCAATTAACAACTTAATCATGTATATTCATAAGCAACAACGTATTAATCATCTTATAATGACATAAGCAACAACATATTCATCATCTTATAATAATATAAATAACAACATGATCATTAATATTCCATGATTTGTCACCAATCAACAACTTCAACGATTCGACGACGACAACGTCAACCTGACAACACAGCTACGTGAGAGTACACCACCTCTTATAATACGACAACGTAAGAGTACACCACCTCTTATAGAACAACAACGTAAGAGTACTCCACCTCTTATCAACAACGTAAGAGTACACCACCTCTTATAAACAACAACGTAGACAACATTAACAACTTAAGACTCCAATACTTTGAAAAGACAACTTACAACTTTACAAATTAGACCAACACCATTTAGACATATGCAGCAAGCCACCATCAATAATAATCATCGTATATAACAATTACAATTTCATATCAACGTCTTTCACAATATATAAATATTTTCACATTTAATCATCAAAGTAAATCATCAATATTAATCATCTTAACATCTTCTCTTGGTTTTCTCCTTTTTTCTCCAAAAACAGGTTTCACGTAATCCTTGTTTTTTTAATTCTAACTCTCCCCTTTTATATAAATCATTAATCTACTTATTTTCTCTTATTTCCAAATCTGCCCTCCAAGTCTCAATATTCTATTCTAATATATATATATATATATATATATATATATATATATATATAATATAAAATATTTCTATAACGAATGACAAATATATCTCTATAACAATAATATTTCTATAACATATATATTTCTACACCAAATAAGAAATATATTTCTACACCAAATAACATATTATTTCTACATCAAATAACATATATTTCTACACCAAATAACATATTATTTCTACACCAAATAACATAATATTTCTACACCAAATAACATATATTTCTACACCAAATAACATAATATTTCTACACCAAATAACATATATTTCTACACCAAATAAGAAATATATTTCCACAACAAATAACATAACAAAATATCACTCATCTAAATTCCAAAACAGCATCCACAACTTAATCTTATTTTATTTTCAAATCCTATTCTATTAAATAATAAAATAAGCCACTTAATAAATCAACAACACATCACAATAATCATATAAATCACATAAGTCATAAAAATAGACTCTAAACTCAATAAAATATTCAAATAATAAAATAGGGCGTTACATCCATCCCCATACCCGCGTTTGTAAAAAATGCTCGTACCCGTGGGCAACAACTTTAGTGTCCTTCCCCATACCCTATGGGCACTTAAGTGCCCATACCCGCACCCATTACCCGCACTTTAGCCATGAAAAGATAATAAAAATCACCACACTTGAAATAAAACTATGATCCAAATTTTTTAAAATCAACTTACGAAATAATATGAATCGTAATATTTAACCAAATAAAAAAACATCCAAATTATTCCTGGAAAGAAAAAAAAATAGATACCTTACATCAGTTATACGTTAAAAAGTTGTAGTTGCATGTTAAAATCATAATAAATTGTTACTAAAGTTTTTATTAATCTGTTTTAGGTTTAAGGTTAGACTTAAATAGTTAAATTTATTAATTAATTGTACAACAAAAAAAAATATTTATAATATTATATAAATATATATATGCGGATTGCGGGGCTGGGTAGTACAGTGCCCATACCCGTTCCCATACCCATATAAATT
Organism: Medicago truncatula; assembly: GCF_003473485.1. Taxonomy (NCBI): domain Eukaryota; kingdom Viridiplantae; phylum Streptophyta; class Magnoliopsida; order Fabales; family Fabaceae; genus Medicago; species Medicago truncatula. The sequence goes on from NC_053046.1 coordinate 37,052,326, forward strand.
TGCGGGTAATTACCCATACCCAAGCCCGGATCCATGAAAACGGGGTTTTACCCTACCCATAACGGGTATTTTTTACGGGTGCCCATAGGATCTGGGTCTAATTGCCATCCCTACTTCTTCTATAGGGAAGAAAAGAGAAGAAGTTCAAGACTTCATAAATGAAGGTGTTTCTGTTTATCGATTAGATAAACTGAAAGAAGAGGGTTTCATATCAAGCTTAGTGTATGATGATGAGGTTATAACTCTCTTGAAGGAGAGGCTTGGGGTTAAATCACTCCCTATGATTTCTTTTAGAAAATACTCTAAAGGCAGAAAATGGACTGTGGCAATATCAGAGGCTAAAGAACAAATTGCCATCATCCGAGTCTCAGGGAATATGGTTAGTGACATCGTCACAAGTAATTTCATTGAGAAGATTGGAATGGTCTCGAAAAAATTGAAGGCTGTTATTGTCCAGATTGACAGTGTAATGGTCAATCGAGGAAAGGTTTCTCAAAACTTTAACCTTGACAATGATGATGTGAAAGTGCTAGATAATGTGGTTCATTTGAGATTAATGACTCTAGGCAAGTTAGACAAGATGAAAAAGGTTGCACATGGGAGGATTTGGACCGGTAAGGACGCAGCATCTCATGGTTTGGTTGATGCTATTGGTGGGATATCGCGTGCTATTGCTATAGCAAAATTGAAGGCCAATATACCTCAAAACAGACAGGTTAATGTGTGCTATTGCTATTGCTATATTTTTATTTCTTGAGTGAAGAAAAATAGCACTAATGGTGTTTATCTATTAAATGTGTGCTATGTTTGGCAACATTAAATATAAAACCAAGTTATGGTGGTAGTATTAAGATAAAAACGGTGTGAACTCGCTTGATTTAATCAAGAAAATCACAATTATTTAATAAGAAAAATATCACTGAACAATGACCAAATAAAGCATAGTAGATGATGATCAAGAAAGAAAAATTGTCATCAGCAATAACATCAACTCTTCAACAATTACACTCAAGCTGCATTGATCTTTTCCCTTGCAGTGGAAATTGCAGATCTATATTTAGTAGATATAAAAATAATAACACATCAAATAATATCAATAAAGGCAACAAAGAAATGACAAGTGAAGTGGGTTTTGGAATCAAACCTAATGAAGAAGTGAAAAACGCTCTAATAGTAGCAATCTCAGATCTTTTGAAATTAAATAACTAAACTTAAAAAGCTTACTAAATTTAAGTACCTTTAACAAGCAAAAAACTCAACCAGCTAACACAGCTGCAAAACTCTTGAATGGTATCACAGCATGATATACTCTTACTGCTAGCAAATTTGATGTTAGTGACGTCGGAGACAATATTGTGCCCTAGTTTCAGTCGACGCTTCGTTTCAACAATATTGTGCCCTTATTTTAAGGCCTTTGATGTTTGTTCATCAAATATATATTGTTTTTTTTTCCATTATTGATCCTGTCTGCAAAAGTTTTACCAACTTTGAAATCTTAGTAACTTGCAAGTATAAATGATGGTAAAAGAGAATAGTATCATGAAAATCAAAACTTTCTAACATGACTTATCATCTCAATTAGACTAAAATAACTTCAAAACAATTAAGGAGAATAGATCATGGATCATATCTATAGAGGGCTTAAATATGCTTTATCCCTAATTGAAAGGATGAAATACATAGTTAAGCCTAGATTAAAATATATGTTTGAGATTAAAAGTTCTATTTTAATCAACACATGTGTTTTTCCGCACTCTATCACCTAAATATATTTAAACATAAACGGCTATGCATTCAACTCACTTTTAATTTTAAATAAATTAATTTTACAAAATCAATTTAATCAAAATCAATATATTTAAACAAATATTTTCATTTCATGAGTAGGAATTTATGATGATTTGGTAAAACATTACATGAGTATGAGTTTATGATGATTTGATAACTTTTGATTTTGTCCACATACTCTGGCTTTTTTCACTCTTGCACTCCAAATGCATTGCCCATTCGAAATTCAATTTGCACTCCACATGACACAACTCATTTAGTGGTTTGTTGCCATATGCGGACCCTTTCAGTTAATGAGATGATAATGAATTTTCCTTTATCCTTTTGTGTTGTAACAGTAGAGTTTCACATGCCTAAGCTTAAGGCAAATTCCTTACTGTAAATGACATAATAATTTAAAAATAGATAGTTGTTCTATCACTAAAGTTGTAGACAAAGTCAAGTCTAAGCTTAATCATGGCTGTGCTCCGATTCAACTTCCATTAGGTAGGGGAGATTGTTTCCGTTGGCTTGTTGATCTTGTCGAGTTAGAGTGCAACCATTTTAATCATTTCAATGAGGATCTATATGACGGATGAGGGCATCCTAGATATGAACAAGTATCTGAAGATATGAAATCACTTGTGTTAGAAAAAAGACTAGAGCTCATTGAAACTGTGTCACAGGTGTTGAACTTGCTGAAGCTTTTCGTAGTGGCAACGATATATCCGCTTCTGATCTTGATGGTACAATTCGTAGGGCTACAATAGCAAGGAAATTTGTACCAATTTTCATGGGTGGCGCTAGGGAGGGATCTCACGGGGCTAAGACTACTTATTTATGGTGTTCGTTGTTATTTGCCGAGTCCAATTGATTTGAGTAATTATGCTCTTGATCAAGCTAGGAATGGAGAGAAAGTAGAATTGTCTGGAAGTATTGATGGGCCGTTTGTCGCATTGGCTTTCACGAGCATAGGATGCTTTGTAAATTAACATATCTAAGAATCTATCAGGGCGTTATTAGAAAAGGGGATTTTATTACTAATGTTAACACTGGTGAGAAGATTAAGGTTAATCATTTGTTTAAGAGAAGTTGTGATGGTATTGATGAAGTTAATGAGGCTCATGCTGGACAAATTGTTGTTGTATGTGATGTTGATTGTGCACCAGGAGAAACATTTACTGATGGGTCTGTTAGATGGGCTATGACTTCTGCCAATGTTCTTGATTATTCGGTCTCAAAAGATTCTAGCGAGCAATCTTCAAATGTTGTGAATGGATTACAGAGAAATGATCCTACTTACCCAGTTGGTTTGGTTTGATTTTGGATTAGGTTTATAACTTTTTTTTTACGGGGAATTTTTTGCTTAATTATTCATCACCGATGCAAGATTCTGATTTTCTCCTTGTATCTGTTGCATTTGAACTATTGTTGTTTTCAGTGTCACAAGTTATTTTGAACTTAATTTCTTTTTAATATCATTCACCTACTTGAAATGTAAATGGCAATTGAACAATGATCTGTTGTATGATTTGCAATTGGTTTATCTGCAGTGTTTCTTTGCTGCATTTCTGTTCTGCGTTTCTATTATCTTAATGGTCTATCTATTGTTCTGAGTTGCATTTGATGATGTCTTCATGGAGAAAATTTAAATGCATCATACTTGACTAATTGAGTTTCTATCGCCCAACACAAGGATATGAAAATAGTTATGCCTTTATGAGATATAAATGTAGTTTTTATTCGGTTGGCAATGGACGGGTTAGAGACGGATTGAAGCCATTTATTTGCATTTGATTTTTAATTTGAGTTTAGAGATCATTTCTTGATTGGAATTTGCTACTGAGTTGATCTTACTCATTCATACTTTTCATTTAGTTGTTAGTGATCAATACATGTTGATCTTTAATTAAGTGAGTGTTTGGCATCGTTGTGAGTTTCGCAAAATCACAGCGATTTTGCAAAAGCAATATTTTGCAGCTTCAACAAAAACATGGTACTTTGCTTTCTAGAAACAAGCTTTCCCTTTGGGATTGTTTTTCTTTTAAGGCTTAAGTGCAGTTTTGTCTCCCTATTTTAACTGAATTTGGTTTACCCTCACTATTTTAAAATTCGGAATATTACACCCCAATTTAATGTTTTTTGGAATTTTGCCCCCACCACATTAAAGTGCATTTTGGCGATGATATGGATTTTAAAATATTATCTTATTATCCACCTAATTAATTATTAAAATTAAATATTTTTTAATTACAAAATTTAAATAATTTTTTTTAGAAAAACAAAAAAAACTTTAAAAAAATACCATAAAATGCAGAAAAATACTAAAATAACTTTTTTTTAAATCGAAAAAAAAACTTTAAAACATACCATAAAATGCAAAAAAAAAAAAAAAATCTGAAAAATACTAGAAAATAGAGATAAAACGTAGGAAAAAATCAAAATAAACGAAAAAAAATCAATTAAAAAAGGAAGAAAGGATTGGAAAGGACGAACAAAAGACGAACAACTAAGGGTCCGTTTGGTTCGAGAATTAGGAGGGGAGGGGAGGGGAGATATTTTTAATTAAAAGTGTGTTTGGTTCACAAGGGGAGGGGAGGGATTTTAACAGTATTTTACCGTTTTACCCTTAAACTTAATTAAATAAAAGAAACTGTTTGTTTTTACGATTTCAGAAACTGACAAAGACAAGCACACATCTAAGCCGCTATTTTATCTTAAACTGGCTCATGTATTTTGCTCCAAGCATCATATTGTTTTTTTTTTTTTGGCTTTTTTTATCGGAGCAATTTTTTGTAATATTTTTTTTATAAGAGCAATTCTTTGTAATCCTTGCATTTTTTTCCAATTGCTTTGGTAATCCTTGCATTTTTTTCCAACAACGATAACAATTAAACAAGGATAATAAAGTAGCGAATCAATAACGATGTAATTAATAATACTACGATATAGACAATGAGATGATGAAATTACTCACAATTCACTTTGGAGGAAGCCTCAAGCAGTCGTTGACAACAACAAAGTAGTAGTAAGAGCGGTTTGTACATCTAATAAATAAGAGTGGTAGATTATATAATAATAAAAATTGTTACAAGGAAAATATAACAAAATAATAATAATAATTGTTACAAGAATAAGATAACCTAATAATAATAATAAGATTGTTACAAAAATAATATAATCTAATAATAATAAAAGTTGTTACAAGGTTAATATTGAGATTTGAAATTAATTTAAGGATAATTATGGCAATGCAATAAAATTTTAAAGAAATTTGCTTGCTCCCCTCCCCTCCTCTCCCCTTCCCTTCTAAAAATTGAACCAAACACTTCAAATTAAAAATCTCCCCTCCCCTTCCCTCCCCTCCAAAACTCTCGAACCAAACGGACCCTAAGTCACTTACTAAACCACGTGATTGAATCCAATGTCACTTACTAAACCACGTGATTGAATCCAATGACTTGGTTATAGCATTCAGTTTCTAAATAAATAAAAAACGCCATTGTATTAATATTGTTTGAATTGGATGACTCGTTAAAAAAAATCAAATCAAATCTTACAAATTAAAAAAACCTAGTAATGAAAAAAGCTTTCTTTCCTGTATTTTTCTTTTAAAGCTAACAAGTGACAAATCCTAAAATGACAATTGATGGAATATGAAAAGTTTCAAACTTGGGTTGGATAAAATAGAGAAAAAGAAAGATGAACACAAATTGTCATGATATCATCTACCATAGTCACACGGTCCACACACACAAGACATAATTTCGATTTTAAAGTTTTGTTCCCCGCCCACGAAACCCTCCACATACATCACACGAAAAGTGTATACCTTGCACATGTGATATCATTAATTAAATGTTCATGACCCACCATATCAAATCAAAGCTGGCTCTAATACCATATCATCATTATCACATATAATAATCATATCATACAAGTCATATAATATGGCAATTCAACTAAAACTATCTAATAACATATATTAAATTAAACCCTAAGTTAAATCATCATATAAGATATATGATTTTTTTTTTCTTTTCCAGTTGTTTATGAGCTGTAAAACTAACTTCAAAACTAAGCAAACTATCTGGTGTATCGCGGCAGCATGAAGAAACATGCAGGGCACCTAATCAAACCATTAACATTACAACCCAAACAGCTTCTAAACCCGTTTTTCTCCGTATACACTTTGTGACTTCCGTTACACTCATCACACACAACGAATCTGAACCCTCCACAGCAATCACAACCGTTCATATTCGACTTCGGTAACCGTTCGATCAAACGATTCAACTCACCGCTTTCGTGTAACTGTTTCACCTCGTCAACGCCGCCGATGTAAACTCCGCCGACGAAAACCCTCGGGAGTGTGACGTTTTTCCGGTTCAAGATTTCGTTGAGTTCGTCGCGGAATCGATCGTCGATTGAGACATCGCGTTCGTCGGTGATGACGCGGAAGTTGCGGAGGATTGATCTGACGGCGCGGCAGTCGTTGTATGTGCGGCGGATTACGCGGAGGCTGGTGAAGTAAATGACGACACGATTTTCAAGGCCGGGAGGGAGGGAGATTGTTTGCGGCGGTGGAGCGGTGGTTCGGGAGGCGGATAAAGCGCGGAGGAAGGTGGTGGAGATTCTGATGCGGCGGAAGAGTGAAGGAGATTTTGGTAAATTTGGTTCTGGTTTTTCTTGGATTAGAGTTTCAATGTCTTTGAAGGAAGAACAAGTGAAGTTGATAGAGTGAGTTCGGCAATGTAACGGTAACGGCGACGGTGGTGGTGGTGAATTGCGGTGGCGACTCGGTGAAGCTAACCAATTTGGTGGCCACATTACCGATTTGGGGGGAGAAAGAAAACAAAGAGTATTTCGGTGGAAAATTTGTGGAGTGAAGAAAAATGAGGGAATGGAATTGAGAGAGAAAGAAGAGGGTGTGAGAATTTATAAATGGGAAAGGGTTATTGAGTCTTAATCGAATATTAATAATCATAACTCACCCACTTTACCATGTGCGTGTTATTTCCTTTTTTGCTTAGGTGGAAATTAGTTTATGGTAAGAAATAATACTAACATTAATTTCGCACGTAGAAAAAAGATACCGGTGTGCTTTTTAGCCAAATGAAAAATAAAAACACAGTATGCGCAACATGTATTTTTTGTTGTTGGTAGAAATATGGAAAATATAATTAATAATAACAAAGAAATGTAATCAAAAAATTATGCAGATATTGCATGAGAATGTTATTGCTTACATACTTTAATAAAAGAAAATGTTATTTCATATTTGTAGTAGAAATAAAATGAATATGGTCATAATTTATAGCTCAATTGTCCTTAAGTTTGATGTTATCTACTCCTTTAATTGTGTATGTGTAAGTTTAGGATGATTATCTTTATTTCGTCTATTTAAAAAAATCGTAAGTTGACAACCAATATTTTATTGATCAAATACATCTAAAGGTCTTTTAAATTTTTTGTTTTTCTCAAAATGATAAAAGTCCCAAAGTAGTCATTTTAGTTTTTGAATCGTTTCAGAATCATATTTTCCGTCATTTAAGGAGCAATTTAGAAGGCTTTATGATTATGGTCATGAGTTGATTAGATCAAATCCTCATAGCACAGTGCAGATCAAAGTTCAACCAACTGAAGTGAAGATGGTAATGGAGAAGAGTTTATTCATAGACCATTGTTGCCTAACTTTCAGAGGGAAAGTATGATTCTGAAACGATTCAAAAACTAAAATGATCACTTTGGAAAAAACGAAAAACTTAAAGGACCTTTAGATGCATTTGACCTATTTTATTTAATGCAAAGTGATAAAAAATGTTTAAAAACTTATTTAAACAATAAAAAAATTAATTAATAGGTAATGTTATTGTTAATGGTTAACTAAAATAAAATAAAAAACTTTTTTTTAAATAACGGTTAAATTAGTCTTTTTAGTGGACCTTTGACTAACTCGGAAATTTGGTAAGAGTTTTTTTTAAAAGGAAATTTAGTAAGAATTCAAATACTATCAAAATCTTTTAGTCAAATAAAAAAATATCACTAAAAACTTTGTCTCAATGTTATGAAATGACTTAAAGACAGTGGTGCGTTTGTGTGTGTACACTTGATATTTTTCTGTAAGAGGTCAGCTATATTTTTTTATAGAATATTTTGAGAGGAATTTTTTATATAATTAAAGCTGTAAAATCTGTAAGAGATTAAGTCCGTAGTTTTTTTGTCAAAAAAAAGAGTCCATAGTTATTATCTCATCACAGGAACAATGTGTCAACTAATTTAAAAATTATATGGTTGGATCTTTTTAATTGTTGCATTGGCTTAAATAATTTTGTTTACAATTTTTTTAGATAATATGCAAAACAATTTATGTTTGCTTAAAAATATATTTGAGCCTAAAAAAAATGGTAACAATATAAGCCTCAAAATATTGTAAAAAAATATATAAATATGAGCCTCAAATTGATTTTAAACACAAGTTTCAAATCACAATTTTATTTTAAGATCAACTCTGGAAGCAAAAAATTAAGACTGCTGCAAAGTATCTAAACATATCAAAATCAATGATAACCAAATAAATTTTCTCTCAAAATTGAATCCAATCATGCACATAATACTTACAGAAACTTCATTAGGCAGGCATAACAATATTCTAAAATGACTAGTAATAATAATAGTAATAAATATTTTAAAATTTTAAATCCTAGCAGTTTTTTTGAATCAAAATCCTAGCAGCTGTTGGTTGTGTTGTGTATATATTTTGAAGGAGTATGGGTAGTAACTAATGAATGACTGCATATGCATGGAGGAATCACTGTCTGCTTCCTAAATTAAACATCAACATCTACCTGCGGTTAAAGATAACAATTCATTAGCAATACTCTATACGTTCAATACTTCAATGAAGAGAATTAAAATTAGAAGAAACCACACCTTAATTAATCACATCTCTGGTCCTCTGAAGATAAGAATCTCCCCATAAGGCTCCTTTTGCTCAACTCTAAGGACATCGCGGGTAGCAAGAACTATACAGAACAAAGTTAAAACAGATATGTTGAAACTTGGGAATGATCTTTATATTAATCATTAGTAAAATATTAACTTGTAAGTTAGAGGGATGTGAGTAAAAATACCACAGGTTTGATAGAAAAGTATAGCTGCTGATTTTTTGGTCATTCCAGCAGCTAGGATATCCAGGGACACAAATTGAGGAGCTCCACTTGCTGATTTATGAGTGTCAAAATGTGCTTTCATCTGACTATAACATTCAAAATCAATACATAAGCTTTATCGTTACCAGAAATATTATTTATACTTTAGGTTAATAAAAGATTCATACGCTTGGATTGATTTGGTTATCTTGTCACTAGAATGATTGGGGTTTCCTTGTGTTGGAGTGGGACCTGTCTCCACAAGAAGTTCTGAAAAGAAACCTACAAGGCTCAGATATGTGTTAAGTGGATAAAGAATATCAATACTAGTCTGAAGCCTTAACAAGTAATGTACCTTGATCAGGTGTTGGAGCAAAGTCAGACAACCTATTGAACTTTTCATTCTCAGGTAAGCCATGAAGCCCTCCACCACTCTTTCTGGATGATGAACGCTTTCTCTTTGTGTCTCTGTTAATATTAATAGTTTTCAAGCATCAATCATTATTAAACCTTTTTAACAAGACCAAGATTTTAATCTCTATTCAATAAGCCAGATATGAATTAATGAAATGGTCATTTAACTGGATTCTGTAAGTGGCAAATTTAAACTGTTGTATCACCTTCCTCCTTCCAAGTCTGAATGTGAGGAATGGCCATGTTCAGATGCTGTCCTCACGGAATATGAATTGTCCCCTCCTCCTGGAAATATTTCTGGCTGGACGACTGCATCCAAATTTGTTAGTTATTATAGGTATACCCTTCGACAAATAATTTAGAAATATGATTGATCAAATAACCAAGTAAAGATGAAACATACCATGAATTTGGGGAGTACCATTATAGCCTGGAATGTTCTCTGGAAGCTCTTCCCCTACCGGCAGCAACTTCCCTTGCGAATCATAAAGTATGTTGTCTAGCCTACCATCGCCAAATTCTTCAGAACCCTTCACATTTGGAGTTTTTATCAGGAATTAAGTTTTTATCCTTCTAAAGTATGGAAAAGAAAACCAAAAGATGGATGTAGGAGACTAACATGTCCTGTGAACTCATTATTTTGTACTCCTGGAGGTGATGTAGATGATGGTTCTGGAGGATGGTCTGCTGAAATCCTAACTGCATAGAATACTGATCTTTGTTACCTTCTGCTTAAGCCTCTTAACGTCAAGTTTGAGTAAAAGAAAGAGAGAGAAACTCAATACAGACCTGAAGGTGAATCATGTGGTGGTTGAGTGCTCTTAATCCATAAGTCAAGAAGAGATGATGGATAATATATATCTTTGTTTACAGTTGACAATAAGCCACCATATAGCGCAACAGGTGGCACCTCCATGAGGTTAACTATCTTAAATGAAGACATGATATCATGTCGCTTCTGCACCTGAGAGAAGCAGTATCAAACTGTGTAAGTATATAGTTGTCTAAATCTTCGGCAAAGGATTTCTAGAAGCAGTATTAATTGAAAACCTTTTGTATTCCTCCTCTTCTTGAGACTAAATCAGAAGGGTCTTGAAGCCAATTTTGGTAATTCAGACTAGGGATCATGGTTTGCTCGAAGTCCATTTGTATTGGTTTTCCTCTTTTCCTTTTAGCTGGCCTTCGCCTTTGAGGTTCCTGTTGCATTGCACTTATGTGTTTGGTCAGTTTATTTCCACAACATTGTAATGTTCTTTGAACAGATAAATGATTATAGTACCTCTCTAGCATTCATGTTGTCATTAGATTGCTGAATGACCGGGTGCTCAGGATGTTGGTCTTCAATTATATCATCTGCAGAATAGTTATATCAGTGACAGAAGAAAAATATATGCATGACAAGAATATTTAGATCACTATGTTCCTCGGACGTATTTCTAAAACTTTGATCATGTAGAAAGGGAATCGCACGTGCTTAAATATGCTTCCCATTTTAGTAAAAGACAAAAGAATTAATGCATTTTAAAGTCAAAACATGGTAACAAACCCAAAACAAATTCAACACTATTTAAACTTTTACTTCTGCGTTTGACAGCCAACATCTTTATATGCATGCATTGCAAAAAATGCAAAACTGGCTAAAACAAACTAAAATGAAAATGGATAAATTTTAAAGGATTCAAACTTTTAGCATGTATGAGTGCCTACAAATTTGACCCCTTTTAACTCAGCACTGATAGTAGATTTGTTTTCAAACGGAAGACATATTCACGTAGGGCACATCATATGGAAATATGGCTTAAATTAAATTAAATGCAACTGAGGTGAAATTAGCACAAGTTTACAAGTAGGCTTATTGAAAATATTGGTGTTTACACGTAGTCAAGTGATTGATATGCTACTCACCTATCGTTGTTTCATTTGGTGGAGGTGGGGATGGTTTTCCAAATTGAGCACAGTCCCCTGAAGTTCCATTCACTTGTGTTTCTTCATCTCCTTCAAACCTGTCACAGCATTCACAAAGAAAAATGAGTAAATGATGCTGATAATAAACCATTTTCTCAAGATTCAAGAATGAGCTAACAGGATAGATGGTTCATTGATCCTGCTAACAGGACACATGGAAAATTTACAACTGCATCTCAATTCTGATATTCATAGCATAAAGCTTAAAATTAAAATGTCTAAAAGAAATACTGCTAGAAAGAAGAACATGATTATCAAAAGAAGGATGGTGAAAGCCAAAACCTCTCATATTGATTGTGTGGAACTGCATCAGCTTGGAAACGTTCAGGTAAGGTAATATTGTCCGGATCAGCTGAAAATTTTAAGAGTCAACATAGGAATGCTTAGATAAAATGCCAACATGAAATGTTTAGCAAATCAAAAAATGAAAACCTTGATGGTGATGCACCGATGGATCTTCCTCCTCAATTCGTTCATTACCAAGATCCAAAGTATCAAGTCGCTGCAACAATAGAAAAGCATAGATCATCCAAATTCAAACGATGTTAGTATAGAAAAAGCATAGAAAACAGTTGGACAGGAAAGCATAAACAGTTTGCAAGGACTTTCACAGTTCTCAGTTTTAATGATCAGGCCCCAAATACTCTACCATCCATGCTTGTAAAAGAATTTAATATAATCCATCAATGCCTTATATTTGTCTATGGTAAGGTAACCAAGTAAATTATGATCAACACAATTAAACATTTGATCATCATCAAATAATCCCGTTTCTTTGATAGCAATAACTAGATTATAAATTGGTTACGGTTTCTATATAGGAACAGCTTCCATTCATAGATTATTAGTGATATAAATTTCTTGGTGCAACATGCGCAACATGATTAATCGAAAACCTTGGTTTGTTTAAATGTTATATCCATAATCTGTTCTGTACAAAGCATTACATACCATGGAAAAATAAGCACTACGATGGAACCTCGTTGCAGTGGTTGCAGTGGACTGATATGAATTTCCAATGTCTTCCTCGATGGAACCTCGTTCTTTATTTGGTATAGTTATTTCGTTTCTCCTATCAAAAAGATAACACACAAGTCAAATTGCTTTAAAAGTGACTAATATTGCAATAAGTTACTATTCTGCTTAACTTATTTAACTATCCAAAGTTTCAAACAAGCTCTTACTGTGTTCAACATGTGTTTTTTAGTGCCTAATGACTTTTCTATAGTATAGAAAGTGGAACTTACTCGTAATTAACATTATAATCCTAAGTTTGTAAAATAAACCATTAGACCAAGAAGCTTAACAGGGGAGTAAAAAATTTGATCAATTGGGACAATAAAACTCATTCTTTGGTCTTTGTATTTGCTGTTATATGCACATTAATGTCATATTTGAGTAACATATTTAACTATATACAAAGTTTCAAACTATTAAACATGTTCCTATTCTGGCTCTGCTTAACTTATCTAACCATCCATAGTTTCAAACCATTAACAACTTCAAAATTACCTCAAAAAAAAAAAAGTTAAAAATGAAAATAATTAATAATTAGAACAAATTGGACTCACTTAGCTTGAGATTTTCCTTTAGGAAGCACTGTAGGATCTGGGGCACTCTTAACCTTCCATGCTTCGTTAATCTCAACCTTACAAATTCAAATTTAAAGCAATTATATACCTATATTTGAATTTATTGAAGAAAAAAAACATAATCACACAAAATACGGAAGTTGAATTTTATACCAGAAGCCGTGAAACATCATCTGCAAGAAAGAAAGAAAAAAAGATAAAATTCAAAAAATTAAAAAACGGTGAAAATTCAAAAATGTTGTTAAAAAATTGTCAAATAGTGAAACAGAATTTCATGATTTTAACATTTGATTAATTCATCATTAAAAATAAAAACTGATGAAATTTACCATAGAGTAGCTTCACTTTTCGTTCATACACAATCACAACACCTCCTGATAAAAACGAAAAATCGATTATGAAGAATCGCAAAGAAGTGAAAAAGAAAACAAAGAAGTATGAGAGAGAGATTACCCATGAGTATTCCAGAAAGTCTCAGAGCCATGGGAATCGCTGGATTCAGAATCTCTTCACTGTGAAGAAACGATTTCAGTTAAAGAAGAAGAAGAATAAGCATGTAAATAATCGATTATGAGTAAAAGTGATTTTAATTACCAGATTTTGATGATATTGAGCTTATTCAACTTCTTCCTGTTGATCTTGGCGTGCATCGTTGCCGCCATCCTTCAACCAAAAAACGATTCCGGTTCTCATTTTAGTAACATTGAAAAAAAATGCAAAAGTTGAAAAACGAAATCGAAACAGAGAGATTAAAATGTATGTAGTGTAACCAAACTCAAATGAAAATGAAATTAAGATGAAATGCAGGAAACGTTGGTACCAAATTTGACCGAGAGGTGCTTTTCTAGCAAGAAGCTGATGTGAGTAAAACATTGTTTGTTTCTAGCTATGAAGATTTTGAAATTGTTCAAAGAAATTTGAATGTGTTGTTATAAGGTGAAGAAAATAATTGCTTGTAGAGAAAGTTGAAAGAAAGTGTGAATGAATTTGTGATAGTGTGAATTAGTTGTTGTTGTATTATAGTGTTACCCGCCAAATATGCAAGAAAGAAGCGCACGGTGAAGGAGGTAGTGGAATTGATAAAGTTACGCGTGAGGTTACGTGATTGATCAATGCTATGAGGTAGGATTGTTCCACGTGTGATTTTTAACGGCCTTGATTTAGTTTGATGGTAGTGTTAAGGGTGAGGATAGTGTTGCTTAATGAGAGTTTACTCTTGGCTGTTAGAGTAGGGCCCATGTGAATCAGAATCAAACGATTTTGTTGATCCTTCACTCGCCTAGTGAATTTGTTATGGTTAGTGGAGTTGTGGAAACAATACTTGACTCACAAGACACATGCTGGACTTGGTGTCTTAATAAAGATAAATACCTCAATAATAGAATTAATAACGAAGAATACATAAGTCTTAACTCAACCGATAAAAATATCGAAATTGTTAAGTCGAATGTTATGGTTGAAGTTTAAATTATGACATTTATGTGTATGAGTTTCTAATAACTTTTACACGTGGACACATCTTGGAGACTCTTTTAAAACAAATAAGTTTGTATTTGGCTCTACGGTACAATTTCCACATCAAGGCAAAATCACGGCAGGAACCACGTTTACACTGAAGCTACATATAATAGCTTTTCCAAATCACGGCAATTTTTGCCTTGGGACGCGAGAAAGCTGCTTCCACCGCACATCCAAACAAGCTATTAGAAACTTCATCAACCTTTGAACTTATTGAAACTCATAACATAGTCAAGCATATAGTTTAATCAACCTATTTCCCTTTAACTTCCCTCTTGATAATCTGTCACACAAGAATAAATAACCAGACCCAAGTCAATATCTTAAACGGTTCAATTTCGAATAAAACAATATATAGTTGTTACTTATAATGAAAAATTCGAAGGAGGAAGTGGAAGAAATAGAAGACATTGGGAGGAGAGGGTTTTGGAGGTTAATCTTTTACTAATGAAAAATTCCCCTCATTTGGGGGAACTCAAAAATTATATTGGGGGAGAGTTTTTGGGGTTATGAAGGGTTTATATGAATTTTTCAAATTCAATCTATGTTGTTTATAATATTCTTAAAATTAAAAGTATATTAATCATAAGTATTAGTTTATCATTCTCTAAAAAACTATTCTTTCAAAAAATGTGAATTTTTTGTCCATTTTTCTATATATTTCCGACCCTCCAAAATCCTCATCTCCCTCCCCTCCGAACTCCCAAACAAAACCTTAATGTCCATGGGATAATTTGTAAACTGAATTTGTTGTTACTTGGCAGAGAAAAATGGTCATGTAGAGATTGAAGTGGAATGAAACGGCTGCACTTTTGATTGCTTGCATTCTTGGTCAAAGCTTTATCCATATTTGGTAAATAAAGAGGAGTACTATAGCAAGTGAAAACAAAGTGAGTTGGGACAATGTTGAAAATAGAGGATTCGATGGAGTGTGCTGCGCCACCTTTTTTAGTTAGTTTTTGTTTTTTTTTTTTTTAGAAGAAATTACCCTTCCCCTTAGAAAAGAAGGGCACGTTCTATTGGGCATTTGACTCTTTTCTTATGTGGAGAAAAACTCAAATATGTTAGTTCATTATGTCTCACTTATATAAGTGGAGAGATGTCATACTCAGAAGAGAGTGTTTTTTTGTGAAAAGAGTAGTCACCAAAAGAAAGAAAAGAAAGAGAAAGTCAATCCGTTTTTCTCAAGCCTATCTTAGTAAAACAGCGATTGCGGATTCGTTAACCGTTGGATTGGACTGGTTTTGGGAGAGCAGGTTCACAACATTTGTGTCTACCTTTTTGTTCATATCTTCGAAACAAGGTCTCAGCTAAGAGAAATTCGTCTCGCATTGAAGTAGTATTTTTAGGGTATTTTCTATCTTTCTTGTTCTCATTTGTAAGCTTTGTTGCATTGTTGTTTTGGCTAGTTGTTGCCACCATTTGTGCATCACTTTGCAGACTCTCCATTACCCGTATTTGATTATAATTGAGCTATTTCATTGGTCTGGACGATTTTGGTTTTTATCCTTACTTTGAGGGGTTTTTACGTTAAAATATTGGTGTTCACTAATACTCCCTCCGTCCCAAATTGTATGTCACTTTAGAAAAAATATTTGTCCCAAATTGTATGTCGCTTTACAATACCAAATGAAAAATTAATGTTACTTTTCCTATTATATGCTTAACTATTTATTACTCTCTCTTCTTTCAATTCCTTCATTTATCTTTCTCATATCATTTATTGAGGACAATTTTGTAAAACAACTCATAATATCTCTTTCCCACACAATATTAATTACATTTCTTAATATGTGTGAAATGTTCAAAACGTCATACAATTTGGGACGAAGGGAGTATCTTTTATTTAATTTCAATGTTGTCATTTATTTGTTGTTGCTCCTCATACATTCTTGCAAGTTTGGAGAATTTTATTACCCTTACGCATTGGTGTGGTACAGTATTTATGTGTTAATTTCCCATCATGCACTCCCTTAGACAAATTTTTCTATTTTTTTTCTTCTTATTCTTAAACCTGTAATGGTGCAAGAAACAAATGTACTATCATGCACCGAATATGAATTATGATACCAAATAGCAACCATGCTTCACTACATTTAAGATGTTAGCCATCGATACTTGCCTGGATACAATTTAGGTGGAAGGAAATACCATATATTTGGAAGGAATTATTATATGTATGTAGAAAACCTCCAATGTCCCTAAAATTCAAAATGTGAAATATTAAAACAATATCATAAATGAGTTTGAATCGCCGCTTCAACTGTAAACTTCAACGGTGAACAATCAACAAAGTCGGTTCGTTCTTACGAAAAAGTGCATTGTTAGAGGTTCTCTAAAAACACCTCCATTGTCGAACTCAACTAAAAGTATTTTGTAGGTCTCAAATACTCACTGTTATCACGATTTTCAGGTGTCAAGTCATTAATTAGGCTTGAACCTTTCAATCTTTGATATTCTCTATTTTTTCTTAGGAAGGGCAAAATTGAGAAAAAACCCTTAGAGTCTAAGTTCGGGGGTCTTTTTCGCTACGGGAAGGTGTTAGGCACCCGGAACGATTATGGTATTCCATAAGAACCGTTCTCCTAAGTTTCTTTCTACGCTTTATTTTTATTGCCTACTTATTGAAAAAGAAGTTTTATTTGAGTGAAGAATGGGGGGAGAGAAGATGATTGAGATTTTATTTTATTTGGCTTGGAGGAGTTTTAACTCATTGCCTACATACCCTTTTAAGGGATCAAAACCAAACGTAGTTCATTCTCGAAAATTGTTTCTTCGCTTTTATTGGTTGATTTTAAGTTTGAAAAGAGAAAGAGGAATTTTGAAGAATGGAGATGAGAGGCCTCAAGGGCGTGAGATTTGGAAAATGTGAGGTGGAATTAGTTATTTTGCAAAATAAAGTCTAAGTATGATTAAAATTCATTAAGATTTTTACTTAAGAAAATAAAAGGAAAATGAGGAGTTTTGACTCCTATTTTGGGAAAAAAAAGGTTTTCAAGTGAGGTTATTCACATTTTTTTTGGGAAAATGATTTTTGTCTAAGTGTTATAAAACCTAAGCATACATCTAAGCATACATCCCCTAATCATGCATCTAGAATATCCATGTGGGGGTGTGTGCATGTGTCGGTGCTTGTGTCGGTGTACATCACTTATAGTGTCCATAGTCCTTTACATCGAGTCCTAAATACATGCTATGGTCTTGCAAGAATTTAAAAGATGAATTTAAACTAACCTAAAATATTACATAACCATCTTAACATAGAAATTAAAAGAAGAAGAAAAAAGAGATAATGCCTAAACTATGAGAAATTGAGATGAAAGAGGTGAGATGCTCATGGGATGAATGAAACATGAAATGAAATGGTTAGTGATATAAGGCATAAAAAATGGTAAAAAAGGTAAACAAAATTGAATAGGATAGCAAAAAAGAAAAGAGCAATGAAATGAAATAAAATGGCAAAATATACCTAGAATTGGTTATAACACTTAGACATGCACATGGCCTATAATTCTCTCATCATAGCAATGTTAAAGAGGTTTGATTTTGAACTATAATGTGAGGATAATAAGGACACATACAAACCAAGCATTATAACACAATTATAGGAATATTTTACACTTTATTTTTTGACAAAAAAAAAAAGCACATATATTTTTATCAATTTTAACATGAAAAAGAAAAAGAAAAAAGAATAAAATACATCAAAAAAAAAAACATATAGGAATTTTTAGGAATTTTTCTAAGCACAAAAATGTCAAAAAAGGTGTAAAAACAGTATTTTAAAAAAAAAAAACAGTTAAAAAAAAGAAATAAAAATTTGACTTAGCAGGGTTTAATCTGGACCGTTGGATGAATCCAGAGGTCCAGATTTAAACCTCAAGATCTCATCACAGCCATTAGATCAAAATGATCCAAATCAAAGAGTTTTAAAGAAACAGGAACACAAAAGACCTTAAATGACTACACACACATGAATCCACCCAAGAGCATCCCGGATCGTTGGATCTGAGATCCAACGGTCTAGCCTTGAGGTCACATGAACGTCAAAGGCCACTCATACATACAATCAGGAAAAGAGATGCACAGCAGCCCTCAGATCTTGGAACGATCCGGATCTGAGGGCTCACAACGTGAGGGAGCATCCCATAGCATGCACGCGCGCGCGTAGGAAAGCGAGGTAGTATAAAAGGGAATTCAACAAAAAAAAACACAAAATCCACAAAAAACTTCTCTCTTCTTTGAATTCTAGAGAGAGAGAGAGAGAGAGTCTGACCTCTCTCTAGAATTCCGGTTGTCTTCTCCGGCGAGCCATATTTTTCCGGCGAGGTGGCCGGCCACCTCAAGGTGGTGGCGCCGCCGTCAGAAAAAAAAATTGCTCCGATTCAAAAAAAATTTACATTTTCAAACATCCTTTTTTCTCCTATGCATGAATCTGAGCTTAGTTTTTCGAAAAAGAATTTCAATCGGAGTAGATCTGAGATTCTTTTTGCGGTTTTGAATGAAGCTTTTTCAAGTTTTTTTCTGCTTTTTCGGTTGGAAACTTTTAAAATTCTACAGATCTACACTTGATTCGCCTTTGTTGATGTTCTTGAGAAAGAAAGATGAAGTTTGAGTTTTACCTGTGATTTTCGGTTGGAGATTTCGGATGAGTTCTTCGGAAAACTTCGATTTGATTCTGTTTGTGGATTTTGCTGTGTGAATCCGAAAATCAATCGGTTCTTCTTCTTCACCGGTTCGACTTTTCTTTCCCTCTTCTTCTTCCTCAAAAAATGCCTCTGCGATCGTGCTTGAGTTTGCCGCTTTCAGTGGTGAATTCGCACTCGAATTGTAGAGCAAAAACGATTCAGTGATGAAGATTCTTTGATGAATCTCTGAGAATCGGAGAAAAACTGATGAATCTGTTGAATTTGAGTTCTGGAAAATTTTAGGGTTTTTTGGTTTGTTCTTGGTGATTTTTCTGTTTTGATCTAACAGAAAAGAGAGAGAAAATTGAAATCTGTTTTTGATGATGTGTCAATTATTGTGTGGATCTGTGCAGATTAATGCTATTTATAGGTTGCCATGTGTATTCCTGGACCAATGGGGGAATGCCACCTGTTTTTGGACTTATGGACTTTCCTGCAAAAATAAGAAAATTGGAGGACTGGACTGCAATTAAAAAAAGGACCTAAATGCAATTTTTAAAAAGTTTTGGACTAAAATACTAATTAAAATAAAATTGGACTAAAAAGTAAATTTGACAAAACGTAAAGTGAAACTAAAAATAAAATCAACAAAAGGACTAAAATGAACCAGTTACTGACATGAGGTATTTTAAAATACCTCCCTGCCGAAATTTTGACAGGAAAAGACCAAAATGCCCCTAGGGACTAAACTGACCCAAACTGACTCAGATGCAATTTTTTTTGAAATGATTTTAAACAAAGACTTAACAATGATTTGTACAGACAAGTTGAAAAGACTCAGAGGCAAATATAAGGACTAAAATGGGTTCCACTGCAGGAAATGACCAAAATACCCTTTTGTATGATTTTTTGAAATAAAACGCAAGAAAAGTAATGCGATGTTTCTGAGAGTTCTTAAATGACTTGTAATGCAAGAAAAGACAGACAGAGGCAGTAAAATACGCTTGAAAAGAGAGTAAAGGTTCAGAGTAAAATAACAGAGAATTGACAAATATCAGTGTTAGAAAAGAAATTTGAACGAGTATTTTTAGGTCCAAAATCAGGGTATAACACTCACCATTTATCTTTTACTTCGTTCAATGGTGCAATTCTAAAATATCCATCTTAAGTTCCACAACTTTACTTCATTTTGTTAATATTCTACATATTTTGATTTTATTTTTTTAAGAAATCAAACTAATTCATCGAAATTGACAACGAGAAGAATCGAATACGAGACCTTAAAAAAAAAAACTATTCCTCAAGGTCTCAAACCAACACTATTAATAGAGCAAATTCACAAAATAGTTGCTTTGATTTATTGCAACCTAACATTTATTTAACTATTTTTATTCTAATAATTGCATCAAATATTGTGCTCACAACGTTACTTCAAAACAAAACCGTCTCGACATGTTAGCAAACTCTAATAGTAAAAAATTATAAAAGTGTCGTATTTGGTGTGGAAGATTGTGCAACGAACCTCAGTTGAAGGTGCTCCAAGCTCCTAAAGAAACAGATGGGTCGGACTCCATTGGTTGGACTGGAACAAATACCCATCATTTTACTATTCAAAGTGCTTATAACCTGCAACGAGAGAGATACCGTTCTATTTCAGGGAATTGGAAGAATCTGTGGAGTTGGAAAGGACCTCACAGAATTCAAACTTTCATGTGGATTGCTGCTCATGAGCGACTTTTAATGAATTATCGCAGAAGTAGATGAGGAAGTGGAATATCCCTTTGTGTCCAACCTGCGGAAATGGAGATGAAACAATCATCCATGCTCTGAGAGATTGTGTACAATCAACCCGAGTTTGGATTAGGTTAGTATCTTCTAATCACATTACTAATTTCTTTTCTTTGGATTAGGTTAGTATCTTCGAATCACATTACTAATTTATTTTCTTTGACAATCTCTTAACCCAACATGTCACCATAAATATAGTTTGGCACTTGTGGATGTGGAGGAATAAGAGCATTTTTGAAGAGGAGTTCCATCGTGTTTTCAATCCAATTGGTGTGATTCTCAAGATGGCTACATAGATTGATAACTGCAAACTAACACGAATATCTGGATGGCCTAAACATACTGACAATATTTTCATTGGTTGGAAGACACCCCAGGAGGGTTGGGATAAACTCAACTGTGACAACACACATAAAAACTTAGTTAGTCTTTTGGGATGTGGCTGACTTCTCCGTGATAGCATTGGAAATTGTTTGAATAGTTATGCTCGTAAGATAGGATAATGCGACGCGCTACATGCAGAGATGTGGGGCATGTATATTGGTATGGATATGGCTTGAAGACAGGGGATCACACACCTTCAAGTGGAGAGCGACTCCAAAGTTTTGGTCGATATGGTAACTGGGAAATGTAACATCAATGAGAATGTTCCTACCTTGATTCGGCGCATTCGTGATCTAAAAACTATGAGTTGGCAAGTTCAAATCAACCATATATGGCGTGAAGGAAACAGATCGGCGGATTGGCTAGCAAATTTTAGTCTATCTTTAGACTCCTTTGATATACATGTTATTGTGACTCCTCCTAGATCAATGTCTCCTTTTTGATGATATTTCTGACGCTTGCATGACTCGAAATGTTTGTTTAATCGCTTAATCTTATTAAAGTTGTTCAATGATTTTTGGAAAATGATAGATATAGCGAAGGAAATTTTCAAAAAAACATTTGGACAATGTAATTGCTCCACATCTTTCCTTAATTACACCTCATTATCTCCCTTAATTTTCGGCCAACATGAAATTTAATTGGCTTAAACCTTTCCTTGATCAATTCTTGATAAAATCTCTCTAAATAAATAGCAATGTTCATGTTTTTTTTTAATGAACGTGACATTATTCAATCTTAAATTATTTGTTATACACCGTTTTCCACCGCCACATACGTTATGGTCTGACTGGACACCAAGTAAGTCATAATCCGCGAGTTTGTTCTTGTACATGCCTACATCACATAGTAGTCTGTATGCATTTATTGATTTTTACATTTTTAGTATATGTATTTAATTGCCTCAACTAAATGTAGTTCATTGTGTGAAAAAAGTTAACGTATACATTTTTTTCAATTCAACAATTCTAAAACTATCACTGAATGAGAGTTTTTACCAGTAAAAATCAACATCTTTAATTTCCATTAATAATAATTAATAGGGAAAAGCTTAAGATTTAAGACCATTAAGATTTAAGACATGGGCCACAACGGAGGTAAACTTATTTTTTTCACCTTGAAAATTAAAATTGAAGATGCCCTAATTTATACTTCAACTTTAAATATGGGTTTGATATGAGGTAAGTAGAAAAGGGTGACCATCTAAGACTCCAAAAAATAAATTTAGGGTGTTTGATTTATAAAAGAAGTTGTAAAGAGAGAATTAGCTAAGAGAGAGAGAGTGAAAGGAGAGAAAAATGTAAGAAATAAAGTAGATTTGATGTATGGTTCGGTAGAAGAGAATGATAAGAGAAATAGAAGAGAGAGTGATGTAATTTTTTTCAAAGGACAAAAATACCCTTATACCAAATAAAAAGAAAACTAATTAATTTGATTAATATAAATTATTTGTTTTTTTTTTATCAAATTAATTTAAGTTATTAGTTTAATATTTATTTAGTTAAAATCAAGGCTAAAATATGGTTTTGGTCCCTGCAAATATGCTTCGTTTTGGTTTTAGTCCCTGCAAAAAAAATTTGTTGTTTTTGGTCCCTGCAAATATGTCTCATTTTGGTTTTGGTCCCTGGCTCCACTTTTGTGATAATTTGTACACGTGTCACATGATGACTGAACCATTTATTAGAGAAACAGTCCCTGCAAAATCTTTTGATTTTGAAAAAGGTCCCTGCAAAATATTTTGTTTTTGGAAATAGTCCCTGCAGAGACTATTTCCAAAAACAAAATATTTTGCAGGGACCAAAAACAACAATTTTTTTTTACAGGGGCTAAAACCAAAACGAGACATATTTGCAGGGACCAAAACCATATTTTAGCCTAAAATCAATATGTCGAAGAAAAGTAATTTCATATTTTTTTCTCAAATATATTTAATTTATTTTTCATTTTTAACTTAATTAAAATTGCAATAACTTTTGGCCTTTGGTCCTCTCTTAGTAGAAAAAAAAAAGCAATAACAAATATATTCTCACATAACAATGAAGAAGAACCAATAGCAGATATTCATTATGCCTTAACGAGAATTAACGTAGGAGCAGCAATATTTACTTTTTTATTGACTTAATAGTAGTTTTAGTCCATTAATTTTCTCAAAGCTGCGATTTTGATCTCTTAAAAAAAACTACAAAACCGTCATCTAAGTTTTGTATTTGTGGCAGTTTGACCCCCAAGATCAATTTTGACTCAGTCTACGCTGAGGTGTCACGTGTTATTTTTTAATTTTTTTTTACCAAAAATTGGCCCTGGAAGGTCAAAACCGTTACAGTTGCAAAACTTAGGGGGCGGTTTTGTAGTTTTTTTTCTTAGGGGTCAAAATTGCAACCTCGTGAAAGTTAGGGGGTGAAAACTGCTATTAAGCATTTTTTATTCTATCAAAAGTATTCACGTTTTTGTCTTCTCCGAAGCAATGGAAGGATAAGATTGAAAAACAATTAAAATTGCAACTCTCTCCCTTGTTTCTTCGCAGATGTGAGGAGATTAAAAAACAGTGGGACCCACAACTTTTAACTCTCTCTTCCCTCTTTCTCACCACAACCAAACAAGAGAAGTGTTGGACTTCTCTTTTATCTCTCTCTCTCTCTCCAATCTCTCTCTCCTTTTTCACCTCTACCAAACAAAGGGTTAAAGATGGAGTTTATTAAACACAAAAAATGCCTAAAATCTTATCGGTTACTATTTCATCATCAATAACATCGTCGTTGGAGTTTTCTAAATTCTAATGATCAACAATCTTATGTATCATCACGTAATCATTGGAGTTTTTTCTTTTTGTTTTTTTTAGCAAAATATTGCTGAAGTTTTCATTTGAAGGTGAAATATATATTTTTTGTTATAAACAACGACATCGTTGAGGTATATGTTGTTTGTTTGTCTTTCATTCATGTGTGCAACCGTAATCCATAGAGTTTGAGACCTTGAATATATTTTTTCTAAACCACAAATTCGATTCTCTCTAATACTAATTTTGTTAAAGCTAATCCTTACAAAGTTTTGCTCTGAGTTTAAACGAGGTCAACGGTGAAGTTTGACTTTTAGTATTATTCTTTTTTGATGGAATATTAAAAAAATAAAAACACTGACACCGTCCGTCCCACACGAGTGTCAGTGTAAAACGCGTATAGTTCCTATTCCTAGGACTGAATTAAACTGCATTCACATTTTTACTACCAAAGTCGTTGAAAGTACATTAACATATCCCTCTCAAAGGACAATCCCACATCTCAGAGATAGATAGATCTTGTTCTTGTTCCATTATAACATCATGTCTTATTCTTCTTTATTACTATAAACACCTCCCTCTCTCTCTCTTTCTTCAAAATAGTAAGAAACAAAAATGGCTGAAGATCACTTCCTCAAGCAAAAGAAATATCCATTCATCTTAACTCTCTCTATCTTACTCATTTCAGTCACTTTCTTCCTTCTCACAACCACCACCACCACCTTCAACCCTCTTCTTTTCTATTCTAATATCCAACACCCACACCAACCAATTGCAAAACCACCCTTAGTCTTAGATTCAGATTCTACTACAGTTTCAGAAGAACTAAAACTACCCTCTAAGGAAGAAGAATCTCCACAAAAGGAAGAAGCTCTCAATATTGATTGGAAGCTATGTAAGAAACCTGTGACGGTTGATTATATACCATGTTTGGATAATTATAAAGCTATTCAAGCTTTGAAATCAAGGAGGCATATGGAACATAGAGAAAGACATTGTCCTGATACTAGTTTGAACTGTTTGTTGCCTCTTCCTAAAGGGTATAAAGTTCCAGTTCATTGGCCTAAGAGTAGGGACATGGTGAGATTGATTCTTTGGTAAGATATTAGAAATGTTTGTTGTGTTTTTGTTTTGGCTGTAGAATCTAGATCTTTTGTTTTTTGTGTTGTTGTTTCAATCTCATTTGATCAATGCTAGTCTTGTTGTTGTAGCTCAATTTTATCATGAAATGTTACTTTATTTAGGTTCCATTGATTCTATTTAAGTTTAGTTGAATTATCTAAGTTTGTTAGATTGTATTCAAGATTTAATTTATATACGCTGTCAGTTTAAAGAATACAGTGATGATTGTTTCTATTGAGTGCCTGGTTTTTACTTTTATCAACTCATGAAAGCAATGTTAACGGAGTCTGATATTTCCGTTTAAACAGATTTGGTACGATAATGTCCCTCATCCAAAGCTAGTTGAGTACAAGAAAGACCAACATTGGGTTGTGAAATCTGGTGAATATCTAATATTTCCAGGAGGTGGTACTCAATTCAAAGACGGAGTTGATCATTACATTGAGTTCATAGAAAAGGTATATCATTGTGTTCAATCACATAATTTACATTTAGTATGATATATGCATTCATATTTTTTCTGTGTTTGACTAGTTTTTGAATGCTTACTAGCTACTATGCTTTGTGGTTTGCTGATTGTTTTTTGTTGCACACCAGACATTAGCAAAAATTCAATGGGGAAAGCATATCAGGGTTGTTCTAGATGTTGGATGCGGCGTTGCTAGCTTTGGTGGCTATCTGCTAGACAAAAATGTAATTACCATGTCATTTGCTCCAAAGGATGAACACGAAGCCCAGATACAGTTTGCTTTGGAGCGAGGAATTCCCGCAACTCTTTCGGTAATTGGAACACAAAAGTTGACTTTTCCTGACAATGGTTTTGATTTGATTCATTGCGCACGATGCAGAGTTCACTGGGATGCAGATGGTACTTATCTATTTGTTGTTCAATTAATATCAATATCTGATAGGTATGTTTATTCACAAATTTGGTCCACATCTTTAGGTGGGAAACCGTTATACGAACTCAATAGGATTCTTAGACCTGGCGGTTACTTTGCATGGTCTGCAACACCAGTTTATCGTGATGATGATCGAGATCAGAAAGTATGGAAAGGTTTGTCTATCCTAAGTTAGGAGATCAATGGTTCTGTCTTCTTATCCCTTGTGCTTAAGAAAAATAAAATAAAATATCGTTTAATTTCATTTTTCAAACTGCAGCCATGGTGGCTATAACAAAAGCTATGTGCTGGAAGGTTGTCGCTAAGGCCGACGATTCATCTGGAATTGGGCTTGTTATATACCAGAAGCCTACTTCATCTTCTTGTTATGAGAAACGTACAGAGAACAATCCACCTTTATGTGAAAATGCGGATGGGAAAAATAGCTCATGGTATTTTATTTCTCTCATTCTTTCTTCTATTTCTTGTTGCCTATGACATTTATATTTTAATCAATGTACACTTAAGTATGTGATTGAAAAATATACTTATACCGTCGCTAATCAAATCGCTATAGCTTAACTATATTGCTGCCTTTAGTTTACTTTGTATTTATTCTGATTTTTGATGCATTATTACTTTTGTAGGTATGCCCGACTCAATAGTTGCCTTACCCCTCTTCCGGTTGATGGTAAGGGTAAACCACAGAGCTGGCCCATGCCTTGGCCTCAGAGGCTTACTAGTAAGCCTCCTAGCTTACCTAATGATTCAGATGCCACTGATGAGTTCAACAAGGACAGCAACCGCTGGTCTCAACTAGTGTCAAATGTTTATGCTGACGGTCTTTCGATAAATTGGTCAAGTGTTCGAAATGTAATGGACATGAATGCTGGTTATGCAGGGTAAAGTATATACTTTGTAAAAGATTAGTTTTTTTTGTTGAACTTTGTGTGGATTTATTGATGTCAATCTTATCTAACACTTGTGTCAACTGAAGTTGGCTAGTTTCCACCAAACTTCAGTCAAATTGATACCGATTGTCTTATTTTTCAGATTTGCCGCATCTCTTATTGATAGACCAATCTGGGTGATGAATGTAGTACCTATTGATGTCCCAGATACCCTTTCTATTATATTGGACCGAGGATTAATAGGAATGTATCATGATTGGTGCGAGTCCTTTAATACCTATCCGCGCACATATGACCTACTTCATGCTAGCTTTCTTTTCAAATATCTTGAGCAAAGGTATGCTTATTTTAAAATTGCAAAGGCGAGTTCCATGGTAGACGGCAGATCACTACTTCAAAATCATTTGGAACTCTAATGACAATTGAAGACGTCCCTCGAAAGTAAAATCTCATTGTCCTCGTCATCCTCATAGCTGAGGCAATGACCTGATCAGCGACAGTCTGACCAGAACAAGGAAAAACAATATGAGTTAGTTTTGAGGAACACAAATTCATTTTCCCTTGTTTTTGTCGAACTGGCACCAACAAGTCATTGTTTCAGCTGTGAGAACGAGTGGGACCGTGAGTTTCTGCTTCTAGAAGACGATGTCTGTCGTCGTTGAAATTTCGAATGATTTTCAAGTACTGATCTACAGTTGACCACCCGTAAAATCTAATAACTATAAGATCATGTTCTTTCTCCCATCATCGCCACCATGATCATAATGGGACTCTTGTTACTTGTTAGTTTACTTCTACATGTAGCATAGAATGTGTTGAGACATGATTCTGACCAATGTTGATCTTTGACAGATGCGGCCTTGTAGATGTGATCGTGGAGATAGATCGCATATTGAGACCAGATGGATATCTTGTGATTCATGATTCCATGGAAATGCTTAACAAACTCAGTCCAACCTTGCGTTCACTACACTGGTCTGTAAAGTTGCATCAAAATCAGTTTCTTGTCGGAAGGAAAAGTTTTTGGCGTCCCACAAGCTTAGGAAACTAAATGCACTCAGGTCGATGAACATGATGGTGCATTCTTTCAATTTCCCATATTTCAGTGTATTATAAATCAAAATTACAAGCAAAATATTGGATTTTAAGAAAGGAATGTTAAGTTATTGATAGGTAATCTTGTATGAGTGTGAAATCTGTTGGTTAAATATATATTATAGTAAAGTATAGAGAAACTTGTTCCTTTTTCAAACCACACAATCTGCATGCTCTCCAATAGTTAAAGTAATTCTCAATTTGTTCCTTCACTTTGTAGGTCTATTAGTCTGTAAATAGTTTTGGTCACCAAATAAATTTCTCTAGTTTTGATCCTATAAGAATGTTTTTAGCCAACTAATTTCTCAAAAGGACAAAACTGTCATTGAATTTGTCCTTTGAATGAAGATGAATATGATGTCAATTTCATATATTTGATTGATTAATCTTATATTTGAAACAAAACTATCATTGAATTTGTCCTTTGAATGAATATGAATATTTGATTGATTAATCATTAAACTACAGTAAGAGACTATTCCACTTCATACAGTACTTGTTTAGATCATTAGCTTCTCTTCATTAAGACAGCTTATATTTTCCTCTATGTCTGGATCAAGGCACAATAGCACGTACAAGAATAATAATTGAAACATTCACATTCAGAAGGTGGTACTACACAAAAACCTACATAGGAAACTACACAAATGTGTACTAGTTGCAAAAGAAATTACATGGCATTTTCACAAATGAAATTTGACTTGTCAGTAACAATCCTGCCATTAGAAGCTGCAACATTCCGATTATAACAACTTAACTTATCAACATAACTATAATTTTGCATAGTACTTGCATGACCATCTAGAACAGAATGACCCATCACATTAATCCAACCCTTTGATTCCTGTTCATTACTAACTGAATGTATGAATCCCTTACCTTCATACTTCTCCTCAAAACCATGAGATAAATCAGTAACAAGCTTATATCCATCATCCAAACCATGAGGTTCTGTCACAGTAATAACTCTTAAGGGATACTTGCGTTTAACCTTCAATTTAGATATCATTTCTCCTCTATTATCAATGACTTTAACTTTCTTCTTGGCTTTGAATTTCTGCTTAACCATCTTATAAGTTCCATTGCTTTTAAACTTTATAACATTCCTAAAACTGAATCCCTTCGAAACAACTGTGGTTATGTTACCGGAACTTGTCATAACCCATCCTTCTATCATTGTCTCCGTCTCTGCTTCCGCGCGAAACTCACCGTCAAGTCCTCTAAATTCCTCTGCACGTTGAACATCGGTTTTAGGGTTATGATGAATAACACGATTTGCACGAACTACAGAAGATTGATGATCAACCCAAAGATGCAAATTTGCATTCACAAGCCAAAATGATAATCCTCTGGTCACCCCAATTCCAAAAACATGTCTTTTCCCATCAAGAAGTTTCCCTAAAAATGGTGTTAATTCCATATCATACGAAGGAAGATCAAACGCCCCAATCGCAACAATCGGCTCCCAAAACAACGGATTAATCCCACCAGTGAAAACCACCGGAAAAGGAATCTCCGATCCAACAAGCTCGCCATCAATAGTCACATAAACTTCTCTATAAGCACCATTCCCTCTCTCAGTATCTAAACCATTCGTAGTAATATACGAATTCGGTGGATTTGAATACCAAAATTCATCATTTCCATGAAAAGAAACATACAATTCAAGAACCGCTTTATAAGTATTCCGCGGAATTCGAATTCTTCGTTTCTTCAATTGCTTTTCTTCCTCAACCCTAAACCAAAACCCTCGTTTTCCACTATCACAAATCGGAATAATCAAATCAGCTGGTAATTCATTCAAAACCCTAGAATCCGGTACCTTCAATTCACTCCTCAAAGACCTTGATCTTGAAATTGAATTTGAAACTGCATTTGAAATTGGATTAAACGGAACGCTAACGGAGTTTTTGTGCTTGTCGTAATAATACAAAAGAGTAACGGTGATATGAAATTCGCCGGTGAATTCTGCGTTAATGATATTTTCAAGCATCATAGTGAGGTCAAGGTTTGATTGAGTAAGAAGGGAGGTGTATTTAGTAATATCTTTACGAACATTCCAGAAGATTCTAGAATTATCAGGCTGAGCGGTGCTTGTTCGGAGAAGCTCGACGCCGGCGAGCCATAAGGCGGCGATACGGTCGTATTGTTCGCCTTTGATTTTGGCGTGGAAGTGAAGGATGACACGTGTCCATGGTGGAGGGCAATGGAAGGGTGGGGTGTATGGTGTGGTAAAAGGGGGGGTGTCGATAGTGTTGGCGAATGTGTGGTGGAGGATTTGGTGGGAACATGATGGGGTTGGTTGGTAGGGTGGTGGGTATGTTACTTCTATGAATTCTTGGTGGGGCCCATTTGGGTGAGGTTTTTGAGAGTGTTCTTGAGAGATTGTGTAATGGTTTGGTTGAGAGTGAGAGTGAGAGTGGGAGTGAAGTGAAGGGATGAAGAATAGAAAGAGGAAATATGAGAAGGTGTGGTGGAGTTGCATTTTGGGGAATGAAAGTGAGGAAATTTTAGTTCATGGAAGAAGATTCAATAGTGAATGTATTTGGTAGTTATGTGATTGCTTGATTTATATGTGGAGAATAAAATGGATTTAGGTGTGCAGTATATTTACTTGAGTACGAACTAGAAGGAAATTTCTTGAATTTTAAAGAGCTGTTCCATAATCTTAGTGACATACTTGCCCAACCAACATCAAAATCAAAATGAATTTAATTTATAGTAACAAAATTTTACACATACAATTGACTTACCTTATCAGAAGATGACTACCAATGTAATTTTGGATGGTAGTTGTATGTCTTTGCTTGTTGATTGAAACGGCGGGGGTATGTATACTTTGTATACACTCCGACGCTCAAGTCAGTATTGAGTGAAAATGGGGTAAAGAGAGTTAAAGGATTTTAACCTTGGGGACTATTGAGAATCCCCTTTATATAGTCTGCGTGTTTGCAGGAGCCGTTGTCTAGCACACGTAGGGCTCGACAGTTATGGTTTCGTGGGAATAGTAACCGTCGAGGGAGGGATTCGCGAGAGTCATGGAGAGGACCATTACTGTTCAATTTAAATGGGTCTCTGTCGCTCCGAGCACCCCTCACGGGGAGGAGGTGTATGTTAGATTTTGGTCAGTTTGTATTGGTCCCACGTATCGGTACAAAACACAATGATGTATTGACTGATGTTTAAATAATTTTTTGTTTTTTTTGAGAGATGATGTTTAAATAAATTAAAAATATATGATTTGTCATGTTTCATTAATTGATGTAACAACACATCGGTAGATGTATATGTAAAACTTTGTGACACCGTCGATGTATATAAATTAAATGATAAACATATGAGCAGTTTCTTATGTTTATTTCATATGGTTGTCAATATAACATTTACTTTTTGCGGTGATAACAATCTTTAATAAAATTGTATATTTGAGATATTAATTATAGTTAACCACTTAACAAAATACAATTAAGTTTTGTCCAAAATTAAACTCAAAAAAATTTCTTTTTGGTTCGAACAAATGTAAAAAGAAAAAGAATGAAGTCGCAATTTGTTTTTTCTCTTTTAATTTTTTCTACTTCATGTGTGTGCATAATGAATTTGTTGGAAAATTTTGTCATTTGTTACGACTTACGAGTAAAGGTATCCGATGCACACCAAACAAAAATGAATTTTGTTTTTATAGTACTACGTAAAAAATGATGTACAGATATCGCGCAGATTAAGAAGTAGTGAACATGCTTTAATAAGAAGGCTCGACGACGTCGTTTTGACAAATATGGAAAAAGGAGAAAAAAATCGCCCACCGTGGGGCTCGAACCCACGACCACAAGGTTAAGAGCCTTGCGCTCTACCAACTGAGCTAGACGGGCTTATTATTTAATCTCATCATATTTTAATTATATACAATTTTATTTTTAATAAAAAAAACCTAATATCTACAACTTTTTATCCTTTAGCTCAACTTAGTTGACTTAACCAACTCCTCTAGTCATTGGTACAAGTCTAAGTTTGAAGAACAAGAAACATATGAGTATGATGAATTTAATTTACATAAATGTATTAACAAGTAACTAAATACAGAGCTGCACAAAAAAAAAGTGTAAATTGCAATATTATTTAACTTGAGTTACATACATCATTCGAATGACAAGCAAGATTGAAAATTCTATAAGAGTAAATGTGTGCATTTTAATCACTTTGCGAGAGCAAATTGAACTCTCTAAAATTGAAAATGAAATCATTACATGTTTCTTAAACGTTATCTAAATGCTTCATCTATTTTTCGAATTCCAACCTGTGTTGACCTTTTTGACATCTTCAAGGAATCACGATAACTTTTGGATTTGTATTCAAAATTGAAATTGTAGCTTTTACTTAAACAAGATATCTCGAGAACATTTTCAACCATTGTCTTCTTAAAATGAGGTTTTCTAATAAAAAAATTCATCATCAATTATGTATCTTTTAGTTCTAATTCAAACCATTAATGCAGTCATTGTAGGTCAAGAAGAGTTCCAACTTTTTGGCCCTTAACGTCCCCAATTTGAACCCTTGCTGTTACTGTTTCTGGATGCATGCCAAACCCAGGACATGAATCCTTAAGGACAAATCCTCTTTTATAGCATAAAACAGAAAATTTGATGAGACCAATTTTCAAAGTTATCTTCGTTCGGAAGTAGGTAGGCAAATAACGAAAGAGAATGTGAGGAATCTAATATCGAGTCTACTTGATCTAATGGTTGTTTTAATCGGACCACCATGGTCAAAAACATTTACTTGATCATCCGAAGCTCGTACAGCAGTGCCCTTCTGTGTCTTGAAAGTCGTAAACAATTTAAAAATTGGAACACCACAAACCATGAATTAATAGATTCAAAATTGTCCTGCTATGCAGAAAAGTCGTGTGCTTTGTAATATCGTTTGAAAACAATTTTATCAGACATTTGTTCAATTCACTAGTGCTTGGTAATAAGGTCTAGTTGCAGACAGAAAGAAAGATTTAAGAAAAACGAACCACCATGGATCAGCAACTAAATAAACTGAAAAATAGCAATGACCAAAAACAACCCACATAAACTTTATTAAAGCGTGGTTCAGTTCCAACTACTAGTTCTAGTAAATAGACTAAGTCATCTATATGAACAGAGATACAAATGACTGAAGTGGGAGAAAATAAAATCATCAAGCTGCAGCCGCTTCGTTGAGCAGCATCTGATCAAAGTGCCAGACACCTGAAATTACACAAGACAGTCAAAAAAGTTAACACTGAAAAACAGGGGAGGAAAAGAAAACTAGATCAAAGTATGAAAAATAAGATGCATGGAGTAGAAATAGAAATCCTCACCATGTCCTTTGCCAACTCTTCTTAGCTGAGCAACATACTCGGATATTTTTTTTATGGCTTCCACCTACGAAAAGAACAAAAGTAATTTAAGAGCTGACTTTGGATTTCATGTGTAACACACAATTGTGTGCAATCCCTTAAACTAATATATATGGTAAATTGCAACATAGATTTCATGCATACCTGTTCACCCAAAAACTCACTTTCCACAAAGTCTGCCAAATTCACATCACCAGTCTTTGAGGCAACCTGTGGAAAAACATACATAAAGTTAAGAGAAAGGAATTTCCATTTTATCGATTTAAATGCCAAAATGAACTAGACAATGATACAAAGCACAATCTGTAAACCAGAAACCAAAACTCAACAAACATGTCTTACATTGTGCAGGTTAAGGAGTTTCTCATTTGTTAGCTTCTCCAAGGACAATGCAAGTTCCATTGCTGCAATAAGATAAGAATGTTAAATTCTGATATATAGAAAATCCAATCACCCAAGCAGGTAACAATTGTAAAATGTTGACTTCTCCATCTTGTGTTACTCATTGCATTACACAATAAGACTTCATTTTTTAAGCAAATATTGTTCTACAAAACTAGTAACTAGAGGGGGCATAAAAAACAAAAATGTAATCTGAAATCAGGATTCATTTTACTTTACAAAATATTTCGGATGCCAGGGCAATCATTTTAATGATTACAAGAAACATGATCACAATTAAGGGCTGGTATCAAATTCCAAACAGGGAATCACGATATTAAGGAAGTGCTATAAATCCCCTTTTGGTATATCATAATTATCATTGGCAAATCATGAACATGATTGTCGAAACTATAAAACAAAGGATTCTAGTATGTTTAATTTAATGATAAACTATATCAGAACTGATTCCCAGTTTGGTTTGTGTGTCATAGTTGATTTAACCCAAAGCTCAACTTGATGAAAATTTAACCAGCAAGCTCAACTTGATAAAAAGATGATTTTGTATTGTGCTGAAAAATGTCTATTTTCATTTTTCAGATCACGCTTTCTTAGTAAAATCATTCAAAATAAATCACTTTTTGATTAAGTTCAATGTTAGTTTGAGTAAATAATTTTAAAATTCAACTCTGTTCAAAGTTATGTTTATGAAACAGTAATCCAAGCCCACAAATTGATCAATTATCTTCAAAGCACAAGTTTACAAAGTTGCCTAACTTCGTAAACAAATAATTTGATCCATTAATACCACACATATCACAGTTCAGACTCAATTAATGCAGGAATATGCAAAAGAAAGATCCAAATTATGTTACCAATTACAGAACAAAAGATCTAAACCAAAAAAAGAAACTAACCGTGCAACGCATCACCCTTATCTGCATGATCAAACTCAGAAAGCGGCATCACTATAGATTGCAACTTCACTTTTCCACCCCTTTGGTTCTAAAAATAAAACAATATACACAATCAGAACTAAACATGACAGTATAACATCAATAAAGCAACAAAATTCGACAACTTTCTAATCGGTTAACGCAGTTTGTACACGTGGTTAACACAGTTAACAACTTACGATTTTGACCTGCGTTAACCTTTGCAGTGTTAGATAATAGGTTATTGGGCTTATGCTAATGGACCACTTATGTTTCTAAGTTAGTAAAGTCCTTTTATGATTTATTATATACCGTCGTTATGGTATTCTATTGAAACACTAGCCGTTTTTTGTTAGAGTATTATATGATTCTCTATATTCTTAACATGTAGTACAAACACTTCTGATCAAATACGTGTCTTGTGTCGACAACGAAACATGCAATTAATTTTTTTAAATCATTTTCTTAAATTACTACTTGTGTTCAAGTGTCAGTGATTACGACGTTTTCTTAAATTACTATTGGTGTCAACGTGTCAGTCTCATGTCCGGTATGAGTCAGTGCTTCATGGGCATTAATTAACCATTTAAAAAATAGTCAAATTTCATTAAATTGGGTACAAATATAATTTATGACAAGTAAAAGTAAAAAACCTGATATTCCATCAATTTCTCAGCATGCCCTCTTTCCTCTTCACTAGATTCCTTAAAAAACCTATAAACAAAACAACATAATCAAAACATTCAGTAACATAACATAATCATTCCTAACAAAAAGTCAAATTAAACCAAACAAAACCAAAACAAAACAAATTAAAACATAATCACTTACTTAGCAAGACCTTTCAGCGCAACATTATCTCTATCGAAATACGCATACATCGCATGATAAACATAGGAAACATTATACTCCACACTGTTCAACAACAACAAAAAATTCCCAAATTAATTAAATAAATAAATAAAAATTAAATTAAATGAAATTATTAAAATTAAGAGAATAGCGAAAACGAACTTGATTTGTTCATTAATGGCAGATTCAGAATCAACATGAAATTTATGACGAGCTAAAGAATCTTGAGGAACAATAGGAACAAGATCAAGTTCCTTTTTAACCTCTTCAAAAGGTTCAAACAAAACACCGGTTAAAACACGGTTATTGTTCGAACCTTTCGTAGCGGAAACAGAGATTCGGTCCAATTTAGTTCCACGTTGAAGTAGCGGAACCAAACGCGTGTTTTCGGAATTGAAGAGAGAAGCGTTAGCGTTTACAGCAGCTTTGAGAAGCATGGTGAGGGATTTTGCACAGAACGAAAATGGAGAGAAAGGAAAATTCAGAGGGAAATGAAACTGAAAATGTTGGATTTGGTGAGTGAGTGAGTGTGTGAGAATGATTGTGATAAGTGTGAGATTTTTATTGGAGATTTGAGAGTGTGGTAACCGTTGGATTAGGAGAAACGTGGAGGGTTGAGATTGGTGGGCGCGTGGCTGGCTCGTGGTATAGTGGGTATCGTTGTCATTTGGTACATGAAATATCTAGATTCTTTTTTGGTCCAATTAAGTTGTTTTATGTGGTGATTCTTTATTCATGGTTTTCTATCATGTAATAATGAGACCAAAAGGGAAAGTATATAAATAATCATGAATCGTGTGTCATTTTTC